>NC_087346.1:145215000-146415000 GCF_030014295.1 Loxodonta africana | reverse complement strand
CTGAAGAGGGTTCAGGACTGTTCTGTTGTACACAGGGTTGCTATGAGTCACAACCGACTGGATGGCACCGAACAACAACAATGTGCTTTAGAGTAACTGTTCACAATTTGATCTCGTATAGATAATTCCTTAAAAAAAGGGCAATACTCATGGTGAACATTCTTTACTAATTTAGCTAAACAGTTGTTTAGTTTAAAGATGAATTTGGGGATGATTTCAGTTCATGGTTTAAAGATTTTGTCAGAGTCATTCAGGGTTTCCTCCAGTCTCAATAGGTCCAGTAAGTCTGGTTTCTGTAAGAATTTGAAATTTTGTTCCACATTTTTTTCCCTTTTGATCAGGATTCAGCTAATGATTCCTTTATCAAAATGGTCAATAATGGTAGCCATGCACCATCCAGTTCTTCTGGTCTCATGGCAAGGAGGCAGCAGTGCAAGGAGGCAGTTAGAGCTACAGTTCAGTTCCTTCTCCAATTCCTGGGTCTCCTTCTTCCTTTGTTGCTCCAGGAGACTAGAGACAAATTGTTGTATCTTTGTTGGATGCTCACAAGCTTTTAAGACCCCAGCTACTACTCACCGAACCAGGGATTGGAACAGTAACTCTAAAGACAGTATTAGGCCAATTGACTAGACAGTCCCACAAAGCCAAAGCTTTGCCAGAAAATCAGGGCACACTGGGAAACCCTTATTAATGTTAATTCTCCCTGCATTATAAAAAATTTTTTTTTTTTTTTAAGACCTGTCAAAACTGTCAGTGACTCACCTCTCTGCCTGAGGCCTTACTTTGATTCTGTTAATCTCAGCGAGACTGAAGTTTCGAGAGACCAAAAGATTGAGACCTATCAGAGAAGTTTTCACTCTCCCCTGAGTCCCCATCAAAGACAAGGCTAAGAAGCATTCATATATTGCCCCCACTGCTCCAGTCCTCTGCACGGGCAGGGGAGCAGCCTTGGGTCTATGGACGGACTTGGGCGAACAGTCTGCAATGCACGGCCAAGCTCTGTGGCCTTAAGCAGGAGACTGCTATGAAGACGGAAGGTGTCCTGATTCCTTTTATGCCCTCGTTGGACCAGAGTTACAGATTTCTAACTTCATTTGCAGTACAGAGCAGCGAGGTTGGGGTCTTACTCTTTACTCTTCATTAGAAAGATAGCAATCAGCCAGCACCAGAACAAGAAGACTTTGCATAAGAAAGTCTGCAGGCAATACATTTTCTCCTTCCTCATTATCGTGTATTTCCTTTTGTATTGTTTTTTCTAGGAAAGGACCACACAGAGGTTGGTGGACTTGCTTTCTGAGCATAATTGTTTAATTCCACTTGTTTCCTAAGAGAAGAGTTGTCACTGGTGCTGTCTGCCGATTCTGCTCCCTACACCCCTCCTCATCCTCTCACCAAGTTCCAAACTGGCTGGATCCTTATGATGAAACAGGAACTCTGGCCGAAGCTGGGGCCAAGAGAGGCAGACAGAACCTTGGTCACCTAGGGCTGCCTCTAATGGAAAGGTTTTGTCATAGACCCTTTCTGGGTTTGGGGAAGCTTTAGAAAGCCAGTCTGAAGTGAGGGAAACCAGTTAACCAATTGCTGTGGAATCAACTCCAGCTCATGGCGACCCCATGTGTGTCAGAGTAGAGCTTCGTAGCACTTCCAGTGGCTGATTCTTTGGAAGTAGATCACCAGGCCTTTCTTCTGAGGTGCTTCAGGGTGGATTGGAACCTCCAACCTTTCTGTCGGCAGCTGCGTGGGTTAACCATTTGCACCACTCAGAGACCTATTTTGAGGGATTAGAAATGTCAATTTTCTTCTGCCCCGGGAGTTATTGAGATGGGGTGGAGTCCAGGCACCAGTCTCACTTCTGCGACAAGCAGTATGAAATGCGTCCTACAACAGCAAGCAGTCTGTCATCGGTTTCAGTGCCTTGCCCATTGGGCATTATTACTTAGTATGGTGTGTCATAATATTTAATAGTCGCTTCAACAGTGCTGGAAAGTGCATTGCTAAATATTCATAACTGAACTTTGGGAACGTTAATTCTACCTGTACAGTTGTGACCTTATAAGCTGAGTTGTACAGAGCATCCAGGAGGGAGGCATATATATAGGAGACTGAGGGTGACCACTGTTCCCAACCCTCTTTGACAAGCATGTAGAAGCAAAAAAAATACCCCATTGCTGTCGAGTCGTTTCTGACTCAAGGCCACCTCATCTGTTACAGAGTAGAACTGAGCTTGGCTGTAATCTTCATGGAAGCAGATTTCTTTCTTTCAAGGAGCCGCTGGGTGGATTTGAACCACCAACCTTGCATTGGTAGTCAAGTGCAAACCTATACAAACAGTTTGCAAATCCCCACAGCCTGCTAGAATACTTGACCCTCAGGGACACTAGAGGAGGCTCACCTGGTCCAGCTGGAGAGAGCTGGCAAACTTGTCCCTTTTCTAAATGGCAGAGCCAAGAGGAAGAGGGCAGGGTGTCTGGTGAGGAGTCCCAGGAGGCCAGGCAAGAAGCGAATGATCTGCTTTGTCTTCTTGCAGCCTCTGAGGAAGGTTAGGTAATGGACTGACTGTGGCCAGAGTGATCGGCTCTGTGAAGAGTATGCCAGGGGAGGCAACTGGGTGAACCAGAGAAGGTTGATTGTTATTTTTCCAGTGCCCCTCCCCCTTCTAAAGAGAGTGAGCTCTGGGAGGGCAGATTGTTCACCTAGGATGGTGACGTGTGTCAGTCTGTAAACTCTGAGAGGCTGACAGACTTCTAAAGAGCTTTCAAAAGAAAAGGGGAACTCAATGCTTTCTAAACAACACTTCCCCCTCTCCCCCTCCCTCCCGCCCCTGCTAACCACTGTCAAACATTGATCTCTAGTCTTGTGGTACTTCATATTAGTGAGATCATATAATATTTTTCCTTTTATGGTTGACTTATTTCACTCTTACTCCTTAGAAGCGAGGATGGCAAGACTGCACCTCACCCACTTTGGACATGTCATTGTAGTTGTTCTTCTGTGTACAACAGAACATAACACTGCCTGGTCCTGAGCCATTCTCACAATTGTTGCTATGTTTGAGCCCATTGTTGCAGCCACTGTGTCAACCCATCTCATTGAGGGTCTTCCTCTTTTTCACCGCCTCTCTACCAAGCATGATGTCCTTCTCCAGCAATCAGCCCCTCCTAATGACATGTCATCGGTAGGAACCAATCCCAGGAGAAGGACATCATGTAATCAACGTCTTACTCCAAGATGGGCACAGGGATGAGAATTGAGGCTGCCCATGGGAGGTTAGATACATTAGTTCATGTCTGTCTTACTCACAGGAGTCCCTGCGTGGTGCAAACAGTAAAAACTTTTGGCTATTAACTGAAAGGTTGGAGGTTCGAGTCTACCCAGAGATACCTCAGAAGAAAAGCCTGCAATCTACTTTAGAAAAATAAGCCATTGACATGCCTGTGGTGCACAGTTCTACTTGGACACATATGGGGTCGTCATGAGTCAGAATCAACTCAAACTCAACTGGATCAACAGGTCTCACCCACAAGGACTGGAAGTGCCTCATGAGTAGGGTTATTCTTATTCATCTTTGCATTTCTTATGCACATTGCTTGCTACAGAGTAGGTTCTCAGGCTTTATCCAAATTAAAACATCTCTGTAGGCTTTGCCTTTTCTTCTGTCATCACTATTCTAAGTCCAGGTGGCACCTGGATTATCCTCGTATTTTCCACAGCATCTATCTTTTCACGTTGTCCCATTGCAAATGCAGCCCGCACCCTATCACCAGAGGTATTCATCTCCAACACCACAACACCATTTTGATTATACAGCTTTCATTAAAGTATTAAACTTTGACACTTCTATCCTTCTGTTCTCAGGAATCTTAAAGGGCTCCCCATTGCCTAGAATCCTGTCTCAATCCCTTATGCTGAGGTTTAAAGTCTCACGATTAGTCTAAAAATGAAAAGAACTCAGATATGTAGAAACTCATAAAAGGTTCAGAATGATACTTATTAGCTCTTGTGGTAGGCATTAATATTTCCAGTTTCTCCCATGGAGTCAGTAAGTTGGCATTTCCCAGTTCACCTGAGCTTGGCTGTGGCTGCTGTCTTGCTTTGGGCAAAGAAGTGAAAAGGAGCACATCGTTGGGTGGAAGTTTACAGGCCATGACTCATTTGGCACGGCCCTTCTTTTCTGTGGCTGCAGATCATGGTACCCCATCAGCCCCTGTTCTCACCCCACAGAGGAAACTCCCTCTTGATGTGAGGCAGGCATAGAAGTAACTTCCATTCTTGTTACTCTCAGCCATTCACTGAAAGGTTGGAGGTTCACATCCACCCAGTAGCACTGCAGAAAAAAGACCTGGCGATCTATTTCATAAGGTTAACCATTAACCAGTCGCCATCGAGCCTATTCTAACTAACAGAGACTCCATGTAGTACAGAATAGGATTGTACTCCATAGGGTTTTCATGGCTGTGACCTTTCAGAAGCAGATCACCAGGCCTTTCTTCCAAGTCCTTGTGATCACAGCCGTTAAAAAGCCTTTGGAACACAGTTCTACTCTGACATACATGGGGTCGCCGTGAGTCTAAGTTGACTTGGTAGCAATGAGTTTGGTGTTTTGGGTATTGTTCCTGTTACCATTGCTCCATTACTACTCCACATGAAAAAGGAAGAGAGAAAATGTGACAGAAGCTAAACCACATGTCCTAGGTCACCCAGCTATCAGGACAGTACCAGAGTCTCCCAAGCTTCCAGACGGTCACCAGTCCAGCCCTACTTGGCCCATCCAGGAAGCCACAAAAGTACAAGAACTTTGGTGCTGGACAGATTCGGCTCAAATACCACTCAGCTATTTACCAAGGAGCCTCGGTTTTCCTGTCTATAAAATGACCAAAAGAAAAACACCGTCTCAAGATTATGGGATGAGCCAGGACAGCATCCCTGGCAGGCTTGTAGTAGGAATTTAATTATGCTGATTCCTTTCTCTTTTCCCACAGTCTGGCTCTCCTTGTCCTCTGGACTGACCACACCCAAGCTCGCCTCTGAGCTCTTGCTGCTCTGACTCTCGATTCCTCCCCAACTCCTCCTTCTCTCACCTCTCTCAAAGTCCAGCCACAGACCCAGCTTTTCCACGGTTTCTGCTCCCAGCTTTTCTCCCCACCTTGAGACTCTGCCAGCACCTGGCATTTAATCCCTGTGATGGATTTAATTGTTTCACCAGAGTGTGGTTTATCTCCGGAATTGCATGAGAAATGCCTTGAGGGCATTCACCAGCCTCCACCTCTTGCTTCCCTCCCTGAGCCTGGCATGGCCCCAGCTCTGTTTTTCATTGAGTGAGTGACTCTGGGCACATCTGTTCACATCACTGAGCCTATCTCCTCCCCTACACACATGGAGGATTGCTGATGATCTCTGAGGCTCTCCCACTCAGATAGCTGAGGATCTGGCACCCCATGAACTGAATCAATTAAACTGGGCCTTGAGTCTACAAAGAGGAGACCCATAGGAACCAGTTGGGTTTCCTGAGCACCTGTGTGTACCTGCCGTTGTACCCCCTCTAGTTGTGGGAAGGGCCCTAGGGCACAGGGCACAGGCAAAGACAACATACTTTGGAGACATGAGGTAACTTAATTGGCAATGATCAATTGAGAATGATTGATTATTGATAACCAAATATTTATCGTGGAAAGGGCAGTCTGAGTACAGCCTGCTACCTTTCTCTGGGACCCACAAATGGACCTTGTGTTCAGGACCAGATATGTTGGCCTGGCTTCCTGGATGAAATCAGTTTGTTGGATGACTCCCTTTTCTGGGACATCTTAACTCAGTATACATACCATAGCAGCTTGTTGCCTATCAGCACATCCCTTCCCTCTTTCTCGGAGCACATGTCAACATTACCAGGAACTGCTTAGTTAAGTGTGTGCATTATATGGCACCTGGCCAACCCCACTTCTGTAGCTGTTCTTGGTGGGAAGGAAACTGAGTCCTTCTCCTGTAGCACAAGAGTGGTGGGTGCAGACCATCTCTCTGCATCAGTTACAGAGTGAGAATCCCTTGCCATGGGGGACTGACATTCACTCTTGAAGGCTGACCTTGCTCTTCTCTTCTCTATGTGAATAAAGCATTGTTCCACCCAATACCTGTATGTGAATCATGTCTTTCTCCGCAACCTCAACACCCGTAAACTATGAGGTGGGTTACTATCCTCCATCATCATTGCTGTTACAATTAATTCAGTACCTTTCATTTATCACTAGGCAATTCTACATACACACTCATTTACTCCTTAAAACAATCTGAAGAAGAGGTATTATTATTGTTCACTGATGTTCTCGAAGTGCCTAAAACACTGTGTGGCACAGAGTGGAGGACATTTATGTTTTAATTGAATGAATTACCATTCTACAGATGAGGTTCATGGGGGTTTACTCATATCACTGATAAGTGTGGAGCTGGGAACAGAGTGAATTTTGCTCCTTCATACTACTTCTCAAAATGAATACCAGCTCCTTGTTTTCCCCACTTATCCTCACTCCCTTCCCAAAATTACCACACTTTGTGTTTTGTTTTCTAACAGCTTCTCAGCTAGCCACCATGCACGGGGCTTGACTGGGTGGTCCAGCAGCTGCAGGGACAAGATGTTGCAAATGCCAGCTAGAGGGATGACCATGGAGAACACAGTTGTCAGACTCATGACCAAGGGAAACAAGACCTCCTTCCCCAGCTCTCTTTGCAAGATGAATCCTTAGTTGCTGTGGGAGAAAAATTTAACTGAAGACCTAAAAGAATGCCTTGAGAAAGAACCTGACTTATTTTCTTCCAGATTAGAAAGAAAGACAGCACAACTAGATCAGCCTCTTATAAGCCATTTCAAATGAGCCAGTAAAGATCAGTGCTATTAAAATGCCCAATTAATCTAAATACAAAGATGGTTGGTTTCCAACCTCTCTGATTCTAATCCAACAACTCTCACCATTGAGGTCTTCATCCAGGTTGATGTGGTTGGGATTTTGGTTTTGGGCTTTTTATATCTGAAATAAATCTTGAAGATTTCCTTCCCGCAGGCCATAATTTTGCTCCAGAGGTCCAAAGTTCTATTGAATAATTTCACATTTCAAACCTTGGTCATGTTGTACTAGTTTCAGAGCCTTTGATAAGCCAAAGATGCTTATCTTCTATTTTGATCTTTAGTATTGGATATCCACCTAGCCACCCAGCCATTCACTTAGTCATTCATTCACTCAGCAAGTGTGGATAGAGCATGTGCTAGGGGCTCAGTCCAGCAGATACGGAGCTCCTAGGCTAGAGCTGGGAATTTAGGGGGAGGGACAAGTAAGCAGGCAATTAGAGAACAGAGGGTGCTTGGCCCTGTCCCTTCGTGGTTGTTTCATGTCTATGCATTATCAAGGATCCTCCCCAGTATCACCAGCTTCTCCCTCTTCCTTTCTTCTCCGTCTCTGCCAGCTCCTCCTCAAAGCCTCTTTCATACCAAAAAACTCCCTTGAACTGGTAGTCCTTCCAGTTACCATTCTACCTTTCCCCTCTCTCATCGAGACTTTTGAACAGAGTAGTCTATGTTCTCTGTATCTACTGCTTCACCTTCACTTCATTCCTCAACCCACGGTGATCTATCAACTTCAGTAGTAACTGCTCTTTCTAAATTCACCTTGTTGTTGTTGATGTGTGCCTTCGAGTCTATTCTGACTCGCAGCGACCCTACAGGACAGAGTAGAGCAGCCCCATAGGGTTTCCAAGAGGTGGATGGTGGATTCAAACTCCTGACTTTTTGGTTAGCAGCTAAGCTCTTAACCACTTCACCACCAGGACTCCTACAACCTCCTAAGTTCCAAACAATGGACACTTCTTGTATTTAATGCTGTTGATCACCCAGCCTCATCTCCTAGGAAACTTTATTCTTCTGGTTCTCTTTGTCTTCTCTACCCTTTGTTCTTTGTGTGGTTCCATTGGAGGTTCTTCCTACTACCATCCCTGAATGCTGGTCCTCCCAAGACAACTTGGCCCACTTATCAGTGTACGTCTCCTTGGTAGATCTCATCTCTCCTCACGGTTTAACTAGAGTATACTTGCTGGTGGCTTTAACATCTAAATCGCTGGACAGAGAACACTCATTCAATATTTGAACTCATACATCTGAATGTCTATCTCCTAGTCATCTACACTTTGATGTCCTACAAAGAGCTTAAAAATCATCTTGTCTCAAACAAATCTCATCAATCACCTTCTCTAAACCTGATTGTCTCTCCTTCTGTATTTTTATCTCAGTTGCTGGCACAAAAATTGAGTTGGTCATCCAAACACAAATGGTGGACACTTGTCCTCACTAAAAAAACAAACAAAAACAAACAAAAAAACCAAACCCATTGCCTTCAAGTTGATTGCAAAATCATAGCTACCCTATAGGACAGAATAGAACTCTCCCACAGAGTTTCCAAGGCTATATATCTTTACAGATGCAGACTGCCACATCTTTCTCCATGGAACAGGTGGTGGATTTGAATCACTGACATTTTGCTTAGCAGCTGGAGCTTAACCACTGTGCGAGGGCTCCTTCATTCTCACTGAGACCTGTCAATTTTTTTTTTTTTAAGCAAAGTTTCACTTCCTTTTCTTTTCTTCTTTCCAGCCCCATGTCATTTCTCACCTACATCACTTTTATCTTCTCCATCTTTTCAGCTCTTTGCCATCTCTCACCTGGACCCTTGCTCATCCTGGTCCAGCTGGTCTCCCTGGCTCAGGTCTTACTTCTGGCAGCTCTGACCACCACACTCTGCCAGATAGGTCTTTATTAACACCAACAGCTGACCATGTTGCCTCCTTGGATGATTGCATCTGGCAGGGGCATGAAGGTGGAGGGGTTGGGTGAGGTTGGTGGGAAGAAGGACGAATAGCACCTTCTGTACTTTGTACTAAATTAGGATTTTATTCTGAACTTGATGGGGAGCCACTGAAGGGTTTGGAGCAGAGAATGAATGACCTGGTCAGAAGTGCTATGAGTCACACTGTCCAACCCTAAGCAACCTGTATCCTGACAGATACCCTGTCCAGTATCTGCCTTTGCTAGCTGGTGTCTTCCTTCCCCATCCCTTGACTCCAACAATGGCCACACCCAGGATGATCATTAGGAGAACAGCTTTTGGAGTAAGATAAACCCAGGTTTTGTGTGACCTTTGCCAGGTTCTTCAACCTGCTGAAGCCTCATTTTTCTTATATATGAAATGGTTACTACGTTCTATACTTCCCTTTTTTTTTTTTTGTACTCCAGATGAAGATTTACAGAACAAACTAATCTCTCATTAAACGGTTAGTACACATATTGTTTTATGACATTGGTTAACAGCCCCACGACAAGTCAACACTCTCCCTTCTCTACCTTGGGTTTCCTATTACCAGCTTTTCTGTCCCCTCCTGCCTTCTAGTCCTTGCCCCTGGGCTGGCGTGCCCCTTTAGTCTTGTTTCTGTGCTTTCTTGATGGAAATGTTAGAAGATAATGTATGTAAGGCACTCAGCACTCCACCCACACACTCTGCTTTTACTGCTGTTTCTATCATCTCCTCAAGTGCTTTGTTGTCCTGGCAGCAGCTCCTGTCCACAGTCTGAGATGCTCCTGGTGAGTCTGAACAAGTCCAGCCATTTGTCCAAGGCCCTTGGAGTGCCCTGGCAGGCTCTGGAATGTGAAAGGCCTTGGGGAGTATTTCACCAGAAGCTGTCAAGATTGCTTAAGTCTCTGTCTATTTCTCATACTAAAGAAAATTGTAATTAATCTCTGTGAACAGGTAGATACCTACATAAGATACTCAAAGAGGGCAAAGGACTAGTTTGCTTCCTATTTGGGTTTGTTTTACAATTTTGGCGGCATTCAGAGCTGATGGAAAAGAATACACAGCTACAAACTGCCTACCAACTCTGCCTCATTGAGCTGCTTTAAAAGTTGGTATTCTTGTGAGAATCAAGAAGCATTCTTGGGTGGTGACTTTTCTGAAAGAATCTAGCTCACCCCTCATTCTGGTTTTTCTCATTTGATTTTGAGGGAACCCAGAGGCCTCCTGTAACTCAATGGGATTTGGCTCTCAATACACATTACATTTAATATAGCTTTCTTCCTGCTGACCTTTTAAAATTAACTCATTTTGTTTTTTCATTTATTTCTTGATAAACTCATTTTTAATTGACAAAGGAATATTAGTCTGAACCATATGAAACTGCTGTTTTTGTAGGTCAAAAACAATGGAATATTGGCAATTTCCTATGGTTTAGCCTAATCCAATGCATGGTGAACACTTTAAAAAGGACCAAGGGAACATAAGTCTCTCCCCTGTTCTAACTCCCAACTTCGTCTCTCCCCAAGGCCATCAAGGCTGCCAGTGTTGCTGTTTGAGAAATATTTTATCCACGTTTTATATATACATGCATATTACTTTATTATTATCAGAAAGCACAATATGCTTATTGTATTTTTTGTTTGTTTTTATTGTATTTATTTAGCTGCTTCCATTTTTTTTTTCCATTAGAAATCATTCCCTACTGCCTCCTTCTTGTTTTTTAACATGGCTATGTTTTTATGCCTGGAGTCTGTGAGTGGTGCAAACAGTTAAAGTGCTAGGCTGTTAACTGAAAGATTAGAGGTTGGAATCCACCCAGACGCATCTTGGAAGAAAGGCCTGGTGAGCTATGTCTGAAAAATCAGCCATAGAAAACCCATGTGGAGCACTGTTCTCCTCTGACACACAAAGGATCTCAAGGAGTTGGAATCAACTCAACGGCAACTAATAACAACAACAAGGACCCCCAGTCAATAAGGGTCAGAACCAAAGAAAAAAAAAAAAAACCAAACCCAGTGCCGTCGAGTCGACTCTGACTCATAGCAACCCTATAGGACAGAGTAGAACTGCCCCATAGAGTTTCCAAGGAGCACCTGGTGGATTTGGACTGCTGACCCTTTGGTTAGCAGCTGTAGCACTTAACCACTACATCACCAGGGTTTCCAGGGTTCAGAAGTGGGTTTGAAACCCAGGTCCTTGCTCTTTCTACTACACTCAGAAGCCTCTCTAGGAGGTGCCTTTGGGTCTGTATTAAAGCTTCAGGTCATGGGCTCTGACACAGGCTGCCCAGGAAGAATCCAGGCTCTGCCTCTTAACCCTGTGACCCTGGCAAGTGACAACCTCCCTGTGCTCCAGATTCCTCATCTGTGGCACAGTCCTGACTATAGGGTGGCCATGAGCATGAAATGAGATAAAAAAAGGAACTTCTGATCAGGCTGGGCTATAGCTGGGAGAAGTGACATTGTTATGGATTGAATTGTGTCGCCCAAAAATGTGTGTCAACTTGGCTAGGCCATGATTCCCAGTATTGTGCGGCTGTCCTTCATTTTGTCATCTGATGTGATTTTCCTAAGTGTTATGGACCTACCTCTGTGATGTTAACGAGCAGGATTAGAGGCAGTTATGTTAATGAAGCAGGACCCAAAGTATAAGATTAGATTGTGTTTTGAGTCAATCTCCTTTGAGCTGTAAAAGAGAGAAGTGAGCAGGGAGACAGGGGTACCTCATTACCACCAAGAAAGAAGTACCAGGAGCAGCATGCCCTTTGGACCTGGGGTCCCTGTATTGAGAAGCTCCTAGACAAGGGGACGATTAGTGACAAGGACCTTCCCCCAGAGCCAACAGAGAGAGAAAGTCTTCCCTTAGAGTTTCTAGCCTCCTAGACTGTGAGAGAATAAATTTCTGTTTGTTAAAGTTATCCGCTTGTGGTATTTCTGTTATAGCGGCACTAAAAAGCTAAGACAGACATAGAATCAGAGGACCCAGCACTTCCAGGAATGCAGATCAACATTTTGCCATTGAGAAAGCTCTTTCTACCACAGCGTGAAGGTGTTTCCAAAGCACAAATGTGATCTTAAAAATCTTTCTTGCTTAACATCCTTGGAGGGTTTTCCCCTGCCCCCAGGATAAAAGTTTTAGCCAAGCACCGAAGATCCTTTGCAACCTGTCCCGAGCCCAGCTCGGAGGCCTGTGCTCATTCCATACCCCGCGGGCTCTGCTCTGGCCGCACTAGCTTCCTCTCTCTGCTCTGTCAGGGCCTTGGCAAAGGCAGTCCTTCTGTCTGCCCTGCTCTCTGGCACATTTACCTTGCCCAGGTAACCCCACTCATCCTTTGGGTCTTCACTCAGGTGTCACCTACTCAGAGGAGTCCCCTGTGACCTCTGACCCCTGCTTTCCGCTCCTCTGATCACATCTGCTCTTCTGTGCTGCTTGCACCACGCACCTCCCCTTCGCAGCATAGCTTCAGCCCAATGGCACATTTATGCTGAAATTTTCACAGACTTGAAAACCCTACAGAGCAGTCCTACCCTGAAACGCATGTGGTCGCCATGAGTCAGGATTGACTCAATGGCAACTAACAAAAACATTTCTCAGGTAAGAAATCAAGACTTATTAAAGATAAGCAATTTAATCTTAATCACCTTGCTGGGACAGGGATTGGGGTTGTGGGATATCTGACTCCAAAATGATTCTCTTGCACTTCTGTTAAAAAGGAAAAAAAAAAAAAAATGGAGTTAATTATTCCAGACATTGTATGTGCCTGGCATTGCACAAAATGCTGGAGAAACAGCAGCGAACAAAACACAGCCTCTGCTCCCAGGGAGCTTATATTCTAGAAAGAGACAGAGGATAAACAGGTGGGTGAGTGAACCAGGATAGAGCATGTCAGGTGGCAATAAGTGCCACGGGGGAAAATAAAGCAAGGTTGGGGGCTATGGTGACAAATGAGCAGAGAGCTCAGGGAGGTAAACTCAAGAGCATGTGCAAAGGGCCTGAGGCAGGAGGCTGCTGGTGAGTCCCAGGCATAGCAGGGAGGTCAGTGTGGTTGGCTCAGAATAAGCCTGGAGGTATGTCACAGGAAAGCAGGTCAGAAAGTAGCGGTGGGACCCAGGTCACATAGTAGGGCTATGTAAGGTGTTTCAAGAATTTGCGGCATTTACTCTGAAGCAGGTGAGCCACTGAAGGGTTTTTTGCAGAGAAGCAAAAGTGACCTGACTTGGGTTTTGGAATGGCTCTCTCTGGCTGCTTTGGTATGGCCAGAAGCAGGGAGACCAGCTAGGACACTATGGCAGCAGTCTAGTTAAGAGAGGCCAGTGGTTTGGACCAGGGTGGTGGCCACTGGGTGGTGAAGAGTGGTGTTGGAAATATATTTTGAAGGCAGAGATGGCAGGGACATATAGAGGAATTGGACGTATAGTGTGAGAGTCAACACATATACAACTTCTCCTCACTTATCAGTTATTTCATTGTCTATCATTTCACATTTATGACAACAGTAAAAAATCTACTCTCTGACTATTGTGCACATTAATGACATATGTCTGGCAGTAATGAATGCTGAGGTGAGAGTAACACTGGTTATGATGGTCAAGGTTATGTATCGACTTGACTGGACCGTCATTCTCAGTGGTTTGGTGGTTATGTAATGATATAATTTGGCAGTTATGAAATAATGTAGTCATCCTCCATTTTCACATATGCAGACTTTCATATAACGACCTGGCCTTTAGAACCTAACTATGTTGATAAGTGAGGTGGCTGCTGTTGTCATTAGGTGCCATCAAGTTGGCTCTGACTTACAGCGACCCTATGCACAACAGAATAAAACACTGACCAGTCCTGTGCCATTCCTGCAATCGCTGCTATGCTTGAGCCCATCATCATTGCAGGTGCTGTCTCAATCCATCTTGTTGAGGGTCTTCCTCTTTTTCAATGACCTTCTACTTTACCACCCATGATGTCCTTCTCTGGGGATGGATCCCTTCAGATAACATGTTCAAAGTACGTGAGACATAGTCTTGCCATCCTTGCTTCTAAGGAGTGTTCTGGTTGTACTTCTTCCAAGACAGATTTGTTTGTTCTTTTGGCAGTCCATGGAATATTCAATATTCTTCACCAGCACTATAATTCAAAGGTGTCAATTCTTCTTTGGTCTTCCATATTCAAGTGAGGAGAGGGTATATTTTAATCCATAAAAGTAGTCAAATACAACTCCTCAAGGATTTCAGTTCAAGCAATTGAAAGGACGGCATTACCATGAACCAAGCAAGGGAAGACCACAAGGGGGCAGATTTTGTGGGGGATGAACAGGAGTGTGTCTTTGGACTTGTTGTGTTTACTTTTTTGACAACCAAGTGAATGTGTTGACTGAGCAGCTGGAAGTGAGGAAATAGCTCTGGCTGGAGACACAACGTGGGAGTTGCTGGCATGAGTTTGTCATGTTAAACAATGACACTGGAGGAGATGACCCAAGGAGCAGGTGTGGACAGAGCAGAAGACCTTGGGCTGAACACTCAGTCCAGGTCTCTCAAGCAGTAGATAGAGGTCAAGTTGATGATGAACCAGCCAAGGAGCCTGAAGTAGATTGGAAGCCAGACTAAAAAGTCTTAAAGAGCAAATCTTGTCTCTACCTTCCTCCTGTCTCATTAAAGTTCAGGGCATGAATGTGGGATCCGAACGGTCATTAGTAAAAGATGGTCCTTGGGTGGGGGATTAGGGACAAACAGGTTCCATTTGGCAGGCGGGCCCTTGGCATGACATCTCTTGAGTCTTGTGTATCTTTCCTAGAAAATTGTCTTCTTATCTCCTCTGTCAGCTTGTTGGTTCATTCATTCATTCGTTTATAAGACAATCTTAATGCAAATTCACATGTTTAAAGACCATGCTTCAGATTTTATTTGTTTCCTTTTTAACAAAGTTCTTTGGGAGTAGATTTCCTTTTTCCAATAATTCTGCTGTGCTGTAGGTGAAAGTTTGTAGTGTAAGTTAGTTTCTCATTCAAAAATTTCTGCACAAGTTGTTTTGTGACATTGGTTGCAATCTCAACAATGTGACAGCACTTTCCCCCTTTCCACCCCAGGTTCCCGTGTCCATTCATCCAGTTTTCCTGTCTCTTCCTGCCTTCTCATCTTGCTTTAGGGCAGGAATTGCCCATTTGGTCTCATATATTTGATTGAACTAAGAAGCACATGGCTCAAGTGTGTTATTGTTCTATAGATCTGTCTAATCTTTGTCTGAAAAGTGGGCTCCAGGAGGGGCTTCAATTCTGAGTTAGCAGAGTGTCCGTGGACCGTAGTCTTAGGAATTCCTCCAGTTTCTGTCAGACTAATAAGTCTGGTCTTTTTTTGTAAATTTGAGTTTTGTTCTACATTTTTCTCCTGCTGTTTGGGACTCTCTATTGTAATCTCTGTCAGAGCAATTGTTAGCAGTAGCTGGGCATCATCTAGTTCTCGGACTGGTAGAGGCTGTGGTTCATGTGATCCTTTCGTTCTTTGAGTTGATAGTTTCTTCGTGTCTTTGGTTTTCTTTATACTCCTTTGCTCTGGACAGTATGGGGCTGACAGATAAGCTTTTAAGACCATAGACACTACTCACCAAAGTGAGGTCTAGAACATTTATTTTCTTTATGAACTATGTTATGCCAATCGACCTAGATGTTCCACAAGACTGTGGGCCCCAACCCTCAAGCCCAGTAACTCGATCTTTCAAGATGTTTGAATGTATCTAGAAAGCTTTATGACTTCGCCTTGGTCAAGTTGTACAGATTTCCACTATATCGTGTATTGTCTTTCCCTTCACCAAAATTGGCACTCGTCTACTATCTGATTAGTGTTTTCTCCTCCCTACCCCTCTCCTCCCTTGTAACCATGTTTTGGAGCCCTGGTGGTGCAGTGATTAAGCATTTGGCTGCTAACCTAAAGGTCAGCAGTTCAAATCCACCAGCTGCTCCTTGGAAACCTTACACGGCAGTTCTACTCTGTCCTATAGGGTTGCTATGAGTCAGAATTGACTTGACAGCAATGGGTTCGGCTTTCTTTTGTTTCACTCAGCATGATGTTTTCAAGGTTCATCCATGTTGTTGTGTGCATCAGGGCCTCATTTTTCCTTATGGCTGAGTACTATTCCATTGTGTTTGTAAAAGGCACACATATACACACGCATGTACACGAACATGCATACACACACTCCTCCTTCGTACTCAAAAGCTGATTCTTCTACTTCATATCCGGAAAGTCCTCATAGAGAGTATATAGAGAGCCACGCTGGATAGAAGCTAATAAAATTCCTGGTGTCTTCATTTTTTTGCTGAAAATACACACAATAAATTATGCACTCGTTTAACAATTTTTACACATACAGTTCATTGACAGAGGTTACATACTTCAAATTGTGTCACCATTCTCCGCCCCTATTGTTTCACCGTTAAGGTATACTCTCTGCCCTTTACGGTTCTCATCTGTCCTTTAGAGTTAGTGTTGCCATTTCAGTCTCATTAGGGCCCAGTGCTCAATGCAGACATTGCTTATCTATTGAGCTAAATTATTTAGTTAAGAGTCTTTTTTTTTTTTTTTTTTACTGTGTTGAACACTTGCATGCTGAGGATGTGACTATGGTGGAAGGTTGAGCACGAGTGCTGGCTTCTAGAAGGACTGAAGGATCCGGCTCACATTCAGGTTTGGTCCATGTCTAAAAAAAACCAGACCAAAACTCCTGGCTGTCGAGTTGATTCCGACTCATACCCACCTACAGAACAGAGTAGAACTGCCTGGCCCATAGGGTTTCCAAGGAGCGGGTGGCGGATTCGAACTGCTGACCTTTTGATAAGTAGCCGAACACTTAACCACTGTGCCAGCAAGGTCCATGTCTAAAGAACATAAATGTCACTCTTCTTTCATCAAATGAAGAAAATCAGGAGCTTGGGGTCCCTGGGTGGTGCAAGCAGTTTGCGCTCAACTACTAACCTAAAAGTTGGTGGTTCAAACCCACCCAATGGTGCCATGGAAGGAAGGCCTGGCCACCTGCTTCTGTAAAGATTACAGCCAAGAACTAAACCTTGCAGATTAATTCTACTCCACAGAACCCCAGTAACCCATGGGGCTACCAAGAGTCGGAATCAACCTAATGGCAGTGGGTTTGGTTTTGTTTTAGAGCCAGGAGGTCTTGGGAATCCCCTGATCTGGGCTTTTTCAGTTACAGACTCTGCCACTTACAGGTTTCATGACCCTGGCAGTTTCTTACTTCCCTGAGCCTCAGTTCCCTCACCTAAAAAATGAGGGTTAACACCCACCAGGCAGGGTTGTTGGGGCAGTTAAAAAAGATAACGGAGGTAAAGCGACTGGTACAGAGCAGGTGATCAGGAATGCTGGTTCCTGCCCCTTTATTATATCGCTAACTATTAACCAGTTGCCTTTGGGTTGATTCCAATTCACGGGGACCCCATGTATGTCAGAGTAAAAGTGCTCTGTAGGGCTTTTCGGAAGTAGATCGCCAGGCTTTTCTTTCAAGGAGCCTCTGGATAGACTTGACCCTCTAACCTTTCAGTTAGTAGCCGAGCACATTAACCATTTCACTCCTCTGGTGATGCCTCTCCTTATTGTACTAGAAAGAAAGAAAGAAAAAAAAAAAAACTCCCAATTAAAAATTTTTTTTTTAATAACTTTTATTAAGCTTCAAGTGAACGTTTACAAATCCAATCAGTCTGTCACATATAAGTTTACATACATCTCACTCCCTACTCCCACTTGCTCTCCCCCTCTTGAGTCAGCCCTTTCAGTCTCTCCTTTCTTGACACTTTTGCCGGCTTTCCTCTCTCTCTATCCTCCCATCCCCCCTCCAGACAAGAGTTGCCAACACAATCTCAAGTGTCCACCTGATATAATTAGCTCACTCTTCATCAGCGTCTCTCTCCCACCCTCTGACCAGTCCCTTTCATTTCTGATGAGTTGTCTTCGGGGATGGTTCCTGTCCTGTGTCAACTGAAGGTCTGGGGGGCATGGCCGCCGGGGTTCCTCCAGTCTCAGTCAGACCATTAAGTTTGGTCTTTTTATGAGAATTTGGGGTCTGCATCCCACTGATCTCCTGCTCCCTCAGGGGTCCTCTGCTGTGCTCCCTGTCAGGGCAGTCATCGATTGTGGCCGGGCACCAACTAGTTCTTCTGGTCTCAGGATGATGTAGGTCTCTGGTTCATGTGGCCCCTTCTGTCTCTTGGGCTCTTAGTTGTCGTGTGGCCTTGGTGTTCTTCATTTTCCTTTGCTCCAGGTGGGTTGAGACCAATTGGTGCATCTTACATGGCCGCTTGTTAGCATTTAAGACCCCAGACGCCACATTTCAAAGTGGGATGCAGAATGATTTCATAATAGAATTATTTTGCCAATTGACTTAGAAGTCCCCGCAAACCATGTTCCCCAGACCCCCGCGCTTGCTCCGCTGACCTTTGAAGCATTCATTTTATCCCGGAAACTTCTTTGCTTTTGGTCCAGTCCAATTGAGCTGATTTTCCATGTATTGAGTGTTGTCTTTCCCTTCACCTAAAGCAGTTCTTATCTACTGATTAATCAATAAAAAAACCCTCTCCAACCCTCCCTCCCTCCCCCCCTCGTAACCACAAAAGTATGTGTTCTTCTCAGGTTTACTATTTCTCAAGATCTTATAATAGTGGTCTTATACAATATTTGTCCTTTTGCCTCTGACTCATTTCGCTCAGCATAATGCCCTCCAGGTTCCTCCATGTTATGAAATGTTTCAGAGATTCGTCACTGTTCTTTATCGATGCGTAGTATTCCATTGTGTGAATATACCACAATTTATTTACCCATTCATCCGTTGATGGACACCTTGGTTGCTTCCAACTTTTTGCTATTGTAAACAGAGCTGCAATAAACATGGGTGTGCATATATCTGTTTGTATGAAGGCTCTTGTATCTCTAGGGTATATTCCTAGGAGTGGGATTTCTGGGTTGTATGGTAGTTCTATTTCTAACTGTTTAAGATAACGCCAGATAGATTTCCAAAGTGCTTGTACCATTTTACATTCCCACCAGCAGTGTATGAGAGTTCCAATCTCTCCGCAGCCTCTCCAACATTTATTATTTTGTGTTTTTTGGATTAATGCCAGCCTTGCTGGTGTGAGATGGAATCTCATCGTAGTTTTAATTTGCATTTCTCTAATGGCTAATGATCGAGAGCATTTTCTCATGTATCTGTTGGCTGCCTGAATATCTTCTTTAGTGAAATGTGTGTTCATATCCTTTGCCCACTTCTTGATTGGGTTGTTTGTCTTTTTCTGGTTGAGTTTTGACAGAATCATGTAGATTTTAGAGATCAGGTGCTGGTCAGAGATGTCATAGCTGAAAATTCTTTCCCAGTCTGTAGGTGGTCTTTTAACTCTTTTGGAGAAGTCTTTAGATGAGCATAGGTGTTTGATTTTTAGGAGCTCCCAGTTATCGGGTTTCTCTTCATCATTTTTGGTAATGTTTTTATTCTGTTTATACCTTGTATTAGGGCTCCTAGGGTTGTCCCAATTTTTTCTTCCATGATCTTTATCGTTTTAGTCTTTATGTTTAGGTCTTTGATCCACTTGGAGTTAGTTTTTGTACATGGTGTGAGGTATGGGTCCTGTTTCATTTTTTTGCAAAGGGATATCCAGTTATGCCAGCACCATTTGTTAAAAAGGCTATCTTTTCCCCAGTTAATTGACACTGGTCCTTTGTCAAATATCAGCTGCTCATACGTGGATGGATCTATGTCTGGGTTCTCAATTCTGTTCCATTGGTCTATGTGTCTGTTGTTGTACCAATACCAGGCTGTTTTGACTACTGTGGCTGTATAATAGGTTCTGAAGTCAGGTAAGGTGAGGCCTCCCACTTTCTTCTTATTTTTCAGTAGTGCTTTGCTTATCTGGGGGTTCTTTCCCTTCCATATGAAATTGGTGATTTCTTTCTCTATCCCCTTAAAATATGACATTGGAATTTGGATCGGAAGTGCGTTAAATGTATAGATGGCTTTTGGTAGAATAGACATTTTTACTATGTTAAGTCTTCCTATCCATGAGCAGGGTATGTTTTTCCACTTAAGTATGTCCTTTTGAATTTCTTGTAGTAGAGCTTTGTAGTTTTCTTTGTATAGGTCTTTTACATCCTTGGTAAGATTTATTCCTAAGTATCTTATCTTCTTGGGGGCTACTGTGAATGGTATTGATTTGGTTATTTCCTCTTCGGTGTTCTTTTTGTTGATGTAGAGGAATCCATGTGATTTTTGTATGTTTATTTTATAACCTGAGACTCTGCCAAACTCTTCTATTAGTTTCAGTAGTTTTCTGGAGGATTCCTTAGGGTTTTCTGTGTATATAATCATATCATCTGCAAATAGTGATAACTTTACTTCTTCCTTGCCAATCCGGATACCTTTTATTTCTTTGTCTAGCCTAATTGCCCTGGCTAAGACTTCCAACACGATGTTGAATAAGAGCGGTGATAAAGGGCATCCTTGTCTGGTTCCTGTTCTCAAGGGAAATGCTTTCAGGTTCTCTCCATTTAGAGTGATATTGGCCGTTGGCTTTGCATATATGCCCTTTATTATGTTGAGGAATTTTCCTTCAATTCCTATTTTGGTGAGAGTTTTTATCATAAATGGGTGTTGGACTTTGTCAAATGCCTTTTCTGCATCAATTGATAAGATCATGTGGTTTTTGTCTTTTGTTTTATTTATGTGATGGATTACATTAATGGTTTTTCTGATATTAAACCAGCCTTGCATACCTGGTATAAATCCCACTTGATCAGGGTGAATTATTTTTTTGATGTGTTGTTGGATTCTATTGGCTAGAATTTTGTTGAGGATTTTTGCATCTATGTTCATGAGGGATATAGGTCTATAATTTTCTTTTTTTGTAATGTCTTTACCTGCTTTTGGTATCAGGGAGATGGTGGCTTCATAGAATGAGTTGGGTAGTATTCCGTCATTTTCTATGCTTTGGAATACCTTTAGTAGTAGTGGTGTTAACTCTTCTCTGAAAGTTTGGTAGAACTCTGCAGTGAAGCCATCCGGGCCAGGACTTTTTTTTGTTGGGAGTTTTTTGATTACCGTTTCAATCTCTTTTTTTGTTATGGGTCTATTTAGTTGTTCTACTTCTGAATGTGTTAGTTTAGGTAGGTAGTGTTTTTCCAGGAATTCATCCATTTCTTCTAGGTTTGCAAATTTGTTAGAGTACAATTTTTCATAATAATCTGAAATGATTCTTTTAATTTCATTTGGTTCTGTTGTGATGTGGTCCTTCTCATTTCTTATTCGGGTTATTTGTTTCCTTTCCTGTATTTCTTTAGTCAGTCTAGCCAATGGTTTATCAATTTTGTTAATTTTTTCAAAGAACCAGCTTTTGGCTTTGTTAATTCTTTCAATTGTTTTTCTGTTCTCTAATTCATTTAGTTCAGCTCTAATTTTTATTATTTGTTTTCTTCTGGTGCCTGATGGATTCTTTTGTTGCTCACTTTCTATTTGTTCAAGTTGTCGGGACAGTTCTCTGCTTTCGGCTCTTTCTTCTTTTTGTATGTGTGCATTTATTGATATAAATTGGCCTCTGAGCACTGCTTTTGCTGTGTCCCAGAGGTTTTGATAGGAAGTATTTTCATTCTCATTGCTTTCTATGAATTTCCTTATTCCCTCCTTAATGTCTTCTATAACCCAGTCTTTTTTCAGAAGGGTGTTGTTCATTTTCCAAGTATTTGATTTCTTTTCCCTAGTTTTTCTGTTATTGATCTCTAGTTTTATTGCCTTGTGATCTGAGAAGATGCTTTGTAATATTTCGATGTTTTGGACTCTGCAAAGGTTTGTTTTATGACCTAATATGTGGTCTATTCTAGAGAATGTTCCATGTGCGCTAGAAAAAAAAGGATACTTTGCAGCAGTTGGGTGGAGAGTTCTGTATAAGTCAATGAGGTCAAGTTGGTTGATTGTTGTAATTAGATCTTCCGTGTCTCTGTTGAGCTTCTTACTGGATGTCGCTGTCCTTCTCCGAAAGTGGTGTGTTGAAGTCTCCTACTATAATTGTGGAGGTATCTATCTCGCTTTTCAATTCTGTTAAAATTTGATATATGTATCTTGCAGCCCTGTCATTGGGTGCATAAATATTTAATATGGTTATGTCTTCCTGATCAATTGTCCCTTTTATCATTATATAGTGTCCTTCTTTATCCTTTGTGGTGGATTTAAGTCTAAAGTCTATTTTGTCAGAAATTAATATTGCTACTCCTCTTCTTTTTTGCTTATTGTTTGCTTGATATACTTTTTTCCATCCTTTGAGTTTTAGTTTGTTTGTGTCTCTAAGTCTAAGGTGTGTCTCTTGTAGGCAGCATATAGATGGATCGTGTTTCTTTATCCAGTCTGTGACTCTCTGTCTCTTTATTGGTGCATTTAGTCCATTTACATTCAGGGTAATTATAGATAAATAAGTTTTTAGTGCTGTCATTTTGATGCCTTTTTATGTGTGTTGTTGACAATTTCATTTTTCCACATACTTTTTTGTGCTGAGGCGTTTTTCTTAGTAAATTGTGAGATCCTCATTTTCATAGTGCTTGACTTTATGTTAGTTGAGTCATTACGTTTTTCTTGGTTTTTATCTTGAGTTATAGAGTTGTTATACCTTTTTGTGGTTACCTTATTATTTACCCCTATTTTTCTAAGTAAAAACCTAACTTGTATTGTTCTATATCGCCTTGTATCACTCTCCATATGGCAGTTCAATGCCTCCTGTATTTAGTCCCTCTTTTTGATTATTGTGATCTTTTACCTATTGACTCCCATGATTCCCTGTTATGTGTATTTTTTTTTTTAATTAATCTTAATTTGTTTTTGTGATTTCCCTATTTGAGTTGATATCAGGACGTTCTGTTTTGTGACCTTGTGTTGTGCTGATATCTGATATTATTGGTTCTCTGACCAAACAATATCCTTTAGTATTTCTTGTAGCTTTGGTTTGGTTTTTGCAAATTCTCTAAACTTGTGTTTGTCTGTAAATATCTTAATTTCGCCTTCATATTTCAGAGAGAGTTTTGCTGGATATATGATCCTTGGCTGGCAGTTTTTCTCCTTCAGTGTTCTGTATATGTGGTCCCGTTCCCTTCTTGCCTGCATGGTTTCTGCTGAGTAGTCAGAACATATTCTTACTGATTCTCACTTGAAGGAAACCTTTCTTTTCTCCCTGGCTGCTTTTCAAATTTTCTGTTTATCTTTGGTTTTGGTGAGTTTGATGATAATATGTCTTGGTGTTTTTCTTTTTGGATCAATCTTAAATGGGGTTCGATGAGCATCTTGGATAGATATCCTTTCGTCTTTCATAATGTCAGGGAAGTTTTCTGTCAGAAGTTCTTCAACTATTTTCTCTGTGTTTTCTGTCCCCTCTCCCTGTTCTGGGACTCCAATCACCCGCAGGTTATCCTTCTTGATAGAGTCCCACATAATTCTTAGGGTTTCTTCATTTTTTTAAATTCTTTTATCTGATTTTTTTTCAGCTATGTTGGTGTCGATTCCCTGGTCCTCCAGATGTCCCAGTCTGCATTCTAATTGCTCGAGTCTGCTCCTCTGAGTTCCTAGTGCATTGTCTAATTCTGTTATTTTATTGTTAATCTTTTGGATTTCTACATGCTGTCTCTCTATGGATTCTTGCAACTTATTAATTTTTCCAGTATGTTCTTGAATAATCTTTTTGAGTTCTTCAACAGTTTTATCAGTGTGTTCCTTGGCTTTTTCTGCAGTTATCCTAATTTCATTTGTGATATCATTAAGCATTCTGTAAATTAGTTTTTTATATTCTGTATCTGATAATTCCAAGATTGTACCTTCATTTGGGAAAGATTTTGATTCTTTTGTTTGGGGGGTTGGAGAAACTGTCATGGTCTGCTTCTTTAAGTGGTTTGATATGGATTGTTGTCTCCGAGCCATCACTGGGAAACTAGTTTTCCAGAAAATCCGCTAAAAAATAAGTGCAGTCAGATCCCTATCAGAGTTATCCCTCTGGCTCAGGCTATTCAGATGTTAATGAAGCCGCCTGGGGAGGGTGGGGGAGGGAACAGAGAGATAGGAGAGTAGGACCTCAGAATATAGCCAGAGTTGCTTGTCTTGCTTGGAATGACTATTATATCTGAGACTCCCGCGGGGCGCGTCGCCTATGTGTGCTGGCTGTGTGGAGATTGCCCCCGGGGGGTCTGGCCCGCTGGAGTCACGGTCAAATCCTCTGCTTCCAGCCCCACGCCCGGCGTCGAGGCTCCCCTACTGGGACGGTGCACTCTCGACTCCAAAATCAGTCGCTGCCTCCCGGGGACTTCTCATCCCTCCAGCCAAGTGGCCCTGCCGCCCCCGAGAACCAGTTGGGCCTCCTCCCGGGGTTAGTTCAGATGGGTGGAGCAGCTCCCCGTGCTTGTGCCGTGACCGAGTGTCCCGACTGGGACGCTGTTCTCCCTGCTCCAATACCAGCCGCTGCCTCCCAGGGACTTCTCCTACTGGCTGCGTCCCACGCCGCCCGCACAACCCGGCTGGTCCGCTTCCCGGGGTTAGTTCAGGGGGGTGGAGCAACTCTCCGTGTTTATGCCGTACCTGCGTCCAGTCCAAATCCCTGCGGGACGGTACTCCAGCTGGGACGCTGATCTTTCTGCTCCAAGACCAGTCACTGCCTCCCAGGGACTTCTCCTACCGGCTGCGTCCCACGCCGCCCGTGGAACCGGCTGGTCCCCCTCCCGGGGTTAGTTCGGGGGGGTGGAGCCGCTCTCTGTGCTTGTGCCGTACCTGACTGGTACGCTGGCTCCAGGCTCTGGAAACAATCGCTGCTTCCCCGTATTAGTTCGTTCTCCGTCTTTAAATCTGTGTTTGTTGTTCAGGGTTCGTAGATTGTTATGTATGTGATCGATTCACTTGTTTTTCCGTGTCCTTGTTATAAGAGGGATCCGAGGTAGCGTCTGCCTAGTCCACCATCTTGGCTCCGCCTCCCCAATTTAAAATTTTTTACATGGAAATATTTTATGTCCTTCTACAATCCAGTGTTGTGTTATGGACTTTAATGATCACTTTTGTAGAATACTTACCATGTAAGTGTTGGGACACTAGTGCTTTAGGTATATGTCAGTCTGACAACCCTTAAAGGTGAGTTTCACTAGCCCTATATGAGAGATGAGCTGACTGGGACACAGAAGGTTAAATAATTGGCCCTGGGACATTAGTAATTAGGAGATACAAACCTCTAACCCAGGTCCGGCTGACTCCACCATGTTGGAAGACAAAACTCCTCCCAATTCTTTCAGAGGCCAAAGGCCATGAGTGTGAACTAGAAAAGTCAGCGATATCATGGGCTAGAAGGGATCGTAAGAAGGCTTCGGGTTGGTTTTCCAAGGTTTATACCAACCCAGGCCAGAAGATTATCAGGGTTATTTTTTAATGACCTCTGGAAGAGTTTAATAGTCCATTTCTATCTCAAAATCGAGAGCAAAATCATTGCCATTGCATCCGTTCTGACTCATGGTGACCCCGTGTGCTTCAGAGTAGAACTGTACTCCATGGGTTTGCAAATGCTGATTTTTCTGAAGTAGATCTCTAGGCTTTTCTTTCCAGATGCTCTGGGTAAGTAGCCCAGGGATCCATTTGCACCACCTGGGACTCCTTTTTGAGCTCGGGCTATGCTAAACTGAGGTGCATGAGAGGGCAGGGAAGTCCAAAGGGCTGAGCACTTACGTAGACTTTGAGGGCTGGTTTTGATGGATGCCCTTGAAAAATGTCCTCCTCATGGTATGGCTACAAGAGCTTGGGGAGGGCCTGGGATATTGGTTCAGTTCTCCTAGGGGAAGGGATAAGGCATACAGGTCCCTGGACCCCATCCTGCTCTGATGCTGGGATCTGTGGCGTATCTCAAACTTACCAAGCATGGTACCAGTCATTGGAATGTAAGCACCATGAAGACAGACATTGTTTTCTTTTTCATTTGCTGCTATTTCCTGCCCTGGTGGCCCAGTGGCTAAGTGCTCGGCTGCTAACGAAAAGCTTGGCAATTCAAACCCACTAACCATTCCGAGGGAGAAAGATGTGGCAGTCTGTTTCCATAAAGATTACAGCCTTGAAAACCCTATGGGGCAGTTCTACTCTGTCTTATAGGGTTGCTATGAGTCTGAATCAACTCGATGGTAGTGGGTTTGGTTTTTTGGTTTCATTTCCTGCCCCTAGAACAGTGCTGGCACTGTCCTAAGAGCTCGTAGTAGGGAACAAGTCAATGAATTAATTTCAGGCATTTTTGCCAATGGTTTGGAACATTCTTGCCCCAGGTAGTCACCTGGCTCAGTTCTTTACTTGATTCAGGCCTAGGCTCGAAAGTTACCTCCCCAGAGAGGCACCCCCTGAATTCCCCATCTGAAACTGGCCACTCTCTCTCACTTCTGTCCCTGTCCCCTGCTGGATTTCTTTTTTTTTTTTTCTCTACCTCTTGCATACCCGTGAGCTTGTCACTCTCTCCACTGGTAAGTTCCATGAGGCAGAGCATCTATCTCCGTGCACTGCCATATCTCTAGCACCTAGAACAGAGCCTGGCAAGAATAAAAAAACCCAATGCCATCAGGTCGATTCCGACTCATAGCGACCCTATGAATAAAAAAAAAATAGGTGCTACTAAATATCTGTTGAATGAATGCATGGGTAAATGTGTACATAACGGGTATGAGTGAATGGGTAATGCGTACATAGAAAGAGCTTAGTACTGTGCCTGGCACATAGCAAATGAAAAATGTTCATTTTGATGGGGATGATGTTTAAGTTGGTAATGATGGTCACGATACCCGGTATCATTCTGACACTGTCACATTCTGGATTTGCCACTGACAACCTTCAGTGGACCCCTTGGTAAACTGGTGAGTGTGAAAGACTTCCCTTCCCCTCTACGGCCCATTCCCCCCGTCACCTAGACACCAAAGGGCAGTGCTCTTACCAACTTCTGCTCCCTATATTTCCCTCTTTGTAGAGTTGTGACAAGGAAATGGGGACAGTTCATCCTCCAGGAGAGTTTATGCAATTTTTTAAGCTGATCAGTGCAGATAAGGCCTGTCCAGGGCAAGTAGACAAGACAAACTTTGGGGCCCAATCCTCTTCTTCCCTAACCGTGGTCTCCCAAGACTCCCTTCGCATTCCCCAACTAATTAATTAAGACACTTTCATATCCTTATTTCATAATAAAATGTAAATGAATAATAACAGTCTCATCCCTGCATCCCACCTGCATTACGGCTACCTCATCTCTACCAGCTTCCAGAACTTTCACAGTTCTTTGCTTTTGTACATGCTGCCCTCTGTGCCTAAAGTGTCCTCATTCTACCCCTTCTTCTGCCTCAAGGGCTCCTATCTTCTCTTCTAAACCCAGCTGCAATATCACCTCCTCTGTGAAGCTCAACGCCAGGTCTTCGAGGAGTTTCTGTCTTGTCTTTCGGGTTTTTCATGCCATTTTTCTCCCCCTCCCATTGTAGCCCCCATCACAGGGCACTGTACCTACCCAGGCCTCTCTTCCTCCAGGCCAGAAATGAACTCCTGCAGGCAGGCTTCCTGCATATGAAGCAGCAGGAACAAAGCATCAAGCACCACAGACAGATAAATGAAATGATAGAGATAGGCATTCTGGAATTGGTTAGGTTAAGGGTTGACTCGGAATGGATGGGGTTGGGGAGCAGGAAGACATTCCTTCAATATTCTTTCTACTGATCTATAGGGGCTGGTTTATAATGAGCCATGAGTTCATTTGGAACCAAACAACGACTGAAGGTATTTCTGAAAAATGCCCAGGGCTTTATTATCTTTGTTAATTCAGCAAAAAGTATATTTACACTGAAATCATCACTGTGGCGAGTTTAGCTCAAAGACAGGCCCTCCCTGGTCATCTTCACAAAATGTTACGGGCCTTGGAGATGTACACTGAGGTCAACAGCCTCTGAAAACCTCACATCCAAGGGATTGAATACAAAGCAAATGCCAAACACAAAAACAAAAATGACAAAACCTACTTAAATACTGTGCTGCACTTCCATAGCACCACAGTTGATATCTTAACAGGAATCTGGAGAGCTTTACAGCACGCAGCAGGTCTTGGACGGCGACGGACTCCATTTTCTTTGACCTCAGGAGCATGGTTTGTCCTGGAACATGGTGAGGAAGAATTTGCAGAAGGAGGCCCAGGATTCCCCACAGTACTCCTCAGCCACCTTCCTCTGGTACTGGATGTCAGGGTCCTGCTCGCATTCAGGGCCATTGATGCCCATGGTCTGCTGTTGGTCATCTGCTGGGGTGGTCTCTTTGGTCTCAAGGACCACAGTGGGCTTTGGGGTGGTAGTGGTGGTCATCATTTTGGTCTCTGGAACCACAGCTGGCTGTACAGACTTCTCTGTGGATTCCTTTTTTTCGATCAGAGTGGAGTTCACCATCTTGAGATGGGCTTCCGGAAACTCCTTTCCACACAGCTTGGTGTTCAGGACGTTCTGGGAGGTCTCACAGATGTTCATCTGCTGCGCTAGGTTCCGGCCAATTTGTTTCCAGTAGGCCCTCTTTTTTTTCACAAACTCTGGGCATGAGTGCGGATTGCCGGCAAAGTAACAGGAGAAGTGGTTTTCTGCTCTGGTGCATTCAACCTTCAGTGTGGCCCCGTTGCCCTCCTCCATCACAGCCCATTTACATTCTGCTTGGTCTGGGGTGAGAAAGCGGCCCTTAGCCGGGCGCATGTGTGGCTGGCTTCTGTGTCCCAGACCATGTCCCTTCTTCCTGCTTCTTTCCTTTTTGCCTTCCACCAAGAGCATCTGAGCTGCCAGAAGGAGGAAGGAGAGCAGGGCAAGGCTCTGGATCCTCATAGCTTCAGCTTGGGGAGGAACCTGTTTGACAAATGGCAGGTGAGTCAGCGTTGGGCAGCGGTTCAGCAGAGCAGGGCTGCAGGCTATCCCTCCCTCCTACCCTGACACAGACCTGCCTGCTTCATGCGTGAGAAGGAGAGCCTCTCTGGCTCCTGGGAAGACTAGACCAGCAGCCTGTCTACTCCCGTTTCCGCTTGACTTTTCCTTTGAGTATCACCAATGACTACGGTTCCTTCCTCCCTTCCTTCACTCATTCTCTGAGCCTCATTAACTCTCACTCATTCACTCCTGTCTTTGTTCACTCATTCACTCCTTCATTCACTCACTCACCAAGCATTTTAGACAGCGACTACATGCTGTGCACCAGGCTAGATGCTGAACATACATCTTTAGGAGGTTGTAAGTGGCTTAGAGGTTACTAAGAAAGGCATTGACCAGGGAGTCGGTCCCAACTCTGCCTTCCATTTGCCACTCTTCCTCTCGGGATCTCAGTTCCTTTATCTAGAAGTCAAGGTGTCAGGCAAAAAAAAATTTTTTTTTTCTCTCCCAGCTCCAGTAGGCTGGGTTTCTTACAATTCTACCTGAGCTCAGGTAACCACTATGAGAAAGGACACCGTAAGAGTCATGAAAGTGTCACTAAAGGTGATGTTTGACCCGATGTTAAACATGGATGGGGTTTGGACACACTGAGATGGGGGCAGGGATCCTGGGAGTAAATAAGAGGTTAAAGAAAGGCATAAAGTTGAGAAAGTTTTCCAGCTTTACCAGGACAAAGGGAGCCAGGGTGGAGGGGAGTGATTTTCAACCAGAGTACTTAGGCTACAAGGTTGAAGGCAAGGACCATGTCTAATTGATTTCTGGAGCCCAGTGTTGGGCATATTGAAAGCCTCAATCAATACTTTTAAAAATAAATCATTGGCTAAATAGGGTGGTCTTAAAGGCCAGACTAAACTGTGTGAATTTAATCAGATGGGCAATAAAAAATCCACGCTTAAGGAGAAGTGTACCATTTCAATTTGACACCTACTAGAGTCAGAATCAACTCGATGACAATAGGTTTGATTTTGGGGGTATTTGTTAAGCAGAGCCCTGGTGACTCAGTGGTTAAGAGCTCTGTTATTAACCAAAAGGTCAGCAGTCCAAATCCACCAGCTACTCAGATATCCTATGGGGCACTTCTACTCTGTCCTATAGGGTTGCTATGAGGCGGAATCGACTGGATAGCAATCATAGGTTTGATTTTTGGGTGTGCAAAGCAAGGAGCCCTGGTGGCGCAGTGATTAAGCACTTGACTGCTAACTGAAAGGTCAGCAGTTTGCACCCACCAGCCATTCTATGGGAGAAAAGTTGTGGCAGTCTGCTTCTGTAAAGGTTACAGCTTTGGAAACCCTATTGGGCACTTCTACTCTGTCCTGTAGGGTTGCTATGAGTCGGAATCAACTCAACAGCAATGGGTTTGATTTTGTTTTTGTATGTGCTAAGCAGAGTCCCTGAGTGGTACAAATGATCAGGCACTCTACCACTAAGTGAAAGGTTGGCAATTCGAAACCACCCAGAAGTGCCTCGGAAGAAAGTCCCTGGAGATCTGTTTCCAAAAGATCACAGCCTTGAAAAACTGATGGAGTGCAGTTCTACTATGCACACATGGGGTCCCGTGAGTCAGGCAGCAATGGATATAGCTCGGCTGTTAACTGAAAGGTTGGAGGTTCAAACCCACGTGTGGCAGTCTGCGTCTGTTTAGATTACAGCGTTGGGAACCCTCTGGGGCAGTTCTACTCTGTCCTATAAGGTCGCTATGAGTCAGAACTGACTCGACAGAACATAGGGACAAAGCACCGGTCCAGCATTTGACTCTTCCCTTGATTAACCTACACGAGAACCCTGCCTGGCGGCTATCAATAGTAGCACCTGCCAGTAACAGATGTGGCAGTTAAGGCTCAGCCAGGTAAGTAAATTGCTCAAGATCCCACTGTGGGCAGGTGGCAAAGGCTGGGATGGGGAGCCTGTAAGCATCTCTTTGGTCTTTTCTACCACCCCTCTTCCATCACTTCTTGCCTTTTACTCTTACTCTGCCATTTGAAAGATACTGGCAATAAATAAAAAGCAATTGTGAGCTCTATCGCGTTTCGTCTGGCATAGCTTATGGTGATATTTCAGATGGTCCGTGCTCCGTTTAAAAAGAAAGTACAAAATTTTGTCTGAAAAAGAAGCAGGTCCAGGAAATGGACCTGATTGCATTTGTACCCTGTGTGTATGGGTTCCCCTCAGTAAGGGGTCGCGGGGGCAGGGGACAGTCACGGGAGCGTGATCTCTCCAGCAATGAAGAGCTGAGATTGGAGACCAGATGCCAGACGAAGACCCACTCATTTTCACAGTTTAGGGACCCAGTCCCCAACAGGTTCCCGACCCAAGAAACTCGAAGTCCTTATGGGGAGCAGGCAGGGAGCAGGTCAGGAAATATTAAGAGAGCGAGGCTCTTACCTTGTCCTTGTCCTGAGGCTGCGGGTCGGTGTAATCCCTGAAGGTAGAGTGAAGGCTCAGGCTTGCCACCACCGCTGATGGATCTGCGCCGTGAGGCAGGGAAGGCTACTCACTTAAAAGTGCAAGCCGGCTGAGTTATTACAACACATACCTGTGGTGTTTTACTCCCACTCCTCCCGGCCACACCTCCGCTGCTGTTTCCTCCAGAGAACTTGCTCTGGGATGGGGTTACATATATGTCTTTAAATTTGCTTCTGCAAAGCCCTTTCCTTCCATCCTACAGCCAAGATAGGAGCACAGCTCAGCTTTGCAAAGACCCTCCTTGATGGGGCGAGAATTCCAGCAGTGCTATCTGCAGGGGGAGTCATAACAATAACCATAATCATAGCTGCCAACCACCATACTGGGTTCATTTTTCCCGAAAGCTCTCATTTAATCCTCAATCACATCCAGTCTATCATATGATACTGTTACGATTCTTCCTATCACATAGATGTCGAAAATGGAGCTCAGAGATACTCACCTGCTTGTCCGAGATCACAGACCTAGCAGAGGAAAAAAAAAAAAAAAAAAGAGGAGCCCAGAATTCAAACCCAGGACTCTCTGCACTCATGGTCTGATCTCATCCTACCTGCCCTCCTCATTAAATATTTGGGGAATGAACGACTGAAGTTGAAAAACCCATCTTGGTTTCTCAGTCTTTGTTTTTACTGATCCGTCTTAAGTTACTGGTGTGGGCAGAAGATTCCCTGGGTGCTGAGAGTCTAACAAAGAGGGGATTCTTGATCTGGGGACTTCTGTTGAAGACACTCACCTTCAGATCATGTGCAGGAGTATTACTCAGGACAGCCTGCTGTGGGTAATATCCTGGTGCCAGAAAGAACTAGGTTGGATCCTGGTGAATGCATTTGTTTAGCTGTGTGACCTTTCCCAAACTGCTTAACCTCTCTGAACCTCCACTATCTCATCTACAGATTGCTGACCATAACAGTACCTCTTTTAAAGGTGCAACCAAATTTCGTAGTGGAGCTGAGCTGTTAAAGTGAAACAGAACACATTTTTTCATAATGGGGTTGTAAGTTATATTCTTTAAGCAGGCATATATTGTTTACATATTAAACATATACAAAGAGACACACTTTCACAAAGATGTGAGCCTCACTATATTTTATCATCTCACTGTTCATGGATATTTGGGCAAAATTAAGTGTTTGCTTTCTTCTTTACTCAGCTATTAGAAAAACAATAGCAAAAGTGTGATGATAAATGATAACTAGCCCTCAGCTTTGGGACAAGCAGTAATAGGGATTGGTGGAGACTGCAGCAAACTGGAGAAGTGAGACAGCCTAAAGGGGACAGTCACCACTCGGCTCCAAAAGACTAAGGAAATAAGGAGATGGAGGCTCAGTCTTGGCAGACTTTCTGATTTTTTTAAATGTTGCTCCCAATCCAGATTTATTTATATGAAATTGGGTTGGCATCTAATTCAAATTTTTCTAAAAATACTGCAAGAGTCCAACAATACACGGGCCAGAAGTTGTAACTATGGTTGGATTCCATGCATGATCCATCCACCTGTTGAGAATTCCAAGATCACAGTGCTATGGATGTTGACCAGTTCACTCAAGGAATCTTTGCACGAATTCCATTAGAGGTGGCTATTGATGCAAATTCACCTTCTGTTCCATCCCCGTTGGCCTTACCACCACCCCACTCAACCCCTGACCGCCACAAAAGGGCACTGGTATTTTGGGAGATTATTTGGACATAGGCAAGGTAAAGTTGCTTTGTTCCAAAAGGGATATACGGATCTGCAAAACGAGAAATTCTACTTGATCTCCTGAGGTAACCAGATTCCTTCTGGAAAAATATTCTAGGTCAGAATGCACAATTACAAGGAAACATGTGGACACCAGAATCTTTTCTGAGAAATGCTTCTCTAAGTTTTGGCAGGCAGCATGACATACTTCCCCGATGGGCTTCCCACGGACCATAAGCTTTCCTGTGACTCCCATCTTCAACTTTCTCCTTGATCTTTCCATTCTATAATGGGGGTGGGAGGGAGGCCAGATTATAAGACCAGCTGTGTAGACCTTTTCAGGATTTGCTTAGCCTGTTATTCCAGGCTCACTTCCAGACACACACACACACACACACACACACACATACACACAGAGTCCAATCCGACCATCTCCTGAATATTCTGTACACTCACCCACTTCCTGCCTTGGCCCCTGCTGTTCTCTTTGCTTGGGATGCTCTTCCAGTCCTTCTCCACCAGTCAAACAACGGCTCATCCTTCAAGGCCAGCTACAATGTCATCTTTGTTGGTGTGCTTGGCCCCTGCTCCTTCCCCATGCAGCCCCACCTTCTCATCAGTGTTCATGGAAAGTCATGCACAGTCATGTCTACTGAGTGCCTACTCTGTGCCAGCATTCTGCTGAGGCCACGTTTCCAATATTTTCCACATCTTGCCATACTTAGAAAAGGTACACTTGTGCATTGCATTGGAAATGGGAGATGATCGGGAACCCCAGACAAGGCTGTTCACAGCAGGCTCTGGCTGTCGCAGGGCCCACTGCTCACCGCTCCCTCAGGACTCAGGGGATCAGTAACTCCTGGAGAACTGACTATGGAAAGTCTCATTGAGTTTTCACAGGAGTCCTATGAGGAGAGCCTGTCCATTATCTTCTTGTTATAAACATGGAGCTGAGGTTTGAGTGAGCCGAGTACCTCGGCAAACGTCACAGAGTCCAAGTGGTAGAGCTTGGCTTTGGGCCTGGGTCTATTTGGTGATTAACCTTCCAGCAGAATACTTCAGACATTGTCATATGCTTCTTAGATATGAGCCTGTCTCTCCCCTAATGTTCCCATTAATCATAACAATTGCTAGCATAGAGTAGTGGGTGTTTTGGTCACAATTATTTCAATAATAGGTTGAGAAACCCAACTTCGACTAGCTTAAAATAAAGAAACTAGAATAGAAAAAACATTTATTGGCTCAGATAACTGGGAAACTCAGAGAGTGGGGCCAGCTCACATGGATCCAAAGGTTAAAATTGTCTCTCTCCACATTCCACTGTCTTACTTCATTCTCAGGCAGGTTCTTTGCATTCACCACAGAAAAGAACTTGAACTTTTATCTTCCCAGCATCCATATGAACTCCGAAGAGCGTTCAGAGTACCTATCCCTGGTACCATTACTATGTTCACTGCTGGGAGTGGTGTATACATGGTTGATCAAAACACAAACAAACCCATTGCCGTCGAGTTGATTCTGATTCCTGGCAACCCCATGTGTGTCAGAATAGAACTGCAGTTCATAGGGTTTTCTTGACTATAATCTTTTTTTTTTTTCCTATTTATTGTACTTTAGATGAAAGTTTACAGAACAAACTAGCTTCTCATTAAACTATTAGTACACATATTGTTTTGTGATATTGGTTACCAACCCCAGGACATATCAACAGTCTCCACTTCTCAACCTTGAGTTTCTTAACACCAGCTTTCCTGCCTCCTCCTGCCTTCTAGCTCTAGCCCCTGGGCTGGTGTGCCTCCTTAGTCTTGTTTTGTTTTATGGGCTTGTCTAATCTTTGGCTGAAAGGTGAACCTCAGGAGTGACTTCAGCACTGAGCTAAAAGGGTGTCCAGAGGCCATACTCTCTGGGTCTCCAGTCTCTGTTAGGCAAGTAAGGCTGGTCTTTTTTTGTGAGTTAGAATTTTATTCTACATTTTTCTCCAGCTCTGTCCAGAACCCTCTATTGTGATCCCTGTCAGAGCAGTCGGTGGTGGTAGCTGGCCACCATATAATTGTACTGGACTCAGTCTTGTGGAAGTTGTGGTAGTTTGGGTCCATTAGTCCTTTGGACTAATCTTTCCCTCACGTCTTTTCTTTTCTTTGTTCTCCTTTGCTCCAGACAGGGTGAGACCACTGGAGTATTTTATATGGCTGCTCAAAAACTTTTAAGACCCTAGATGCTACTCAACAAAGTAGAATATAGAACATTTTCTTTATAAACTGTGTTATGCCAATTGAGCTGTCTGTTCCCAAGATCAGGGTCCCCACAGCCCTCAGGTCAGTAATTTGGTCCCTCAGGCCAGTAATTTGGTTCCTCAGGGAATTTGGGTGTGTCTATGGAGCTTCTATGACCTTACCTTGGACAAGTTGTGCTGGTTTCCCCAGTATTGTGTACTGTCTTACCTTTCATCAAAGTTACCACTTATCTATTGTCTATTTAGTGTTTTTCCACCCGCACCCCTCCCCTCCCTCTTAACTATCAAAGATTGTTTCTTTTTGTGTGTCAACTTTTTCATGAGTTTTAATAGTAGTGGCTTCATAAAATATTTATCCTTTTGTGATTGACTTCTTTCACTCAGCATAATGACCTCCAGATTCATCCATGTTGTGAGATGCTTTGCAGATTCATCATTGTTCTTTATTGTTTCATAGTACTCCATTGTGCGTATGTACCACAGTTTATTTATCCATTCATCTGTTGATGGGGATCTAGGTCGTTTCCATCTTTTTGCTGTTGTGAACAATGCTGCAATGAACATGGGTGTGCACATGTATCTTCATGCAATGGCTCTTATTTCTCTAGGATATATTGCTAGGAGTGGGATTGCTGGATCATATGGCATTTCTATTTCTAGATTTCTAAGGAAGCACCATATCGTTTTTCAAAATGATTGTACCATTTTGCATTCCCACCAGCAGTGCATAAGAATCCTAATCTCCCTGCAGCCTCTCCAACATTTGCTATTTTCTGTTTTTTTGATTCATGCCAGTAATGCCGAGATAAGATGGTATCTCATTGTGGTTTTGATTTGCTTTTCTCTAATGGCTAGTGATCGAGAGCATTTCCTCATGTGTCTGTTAGCCACTTGAATGTCTCCTTTGGTGAAGTGCCTGTTCATTACCTTTGCCTATTTTTTCACTGGATTATTTGTCTTTTTGTCATAGAGGCATTGGATTTTCCTGCAGATTTTAGAGATTAGGCCTTTGTTGGATTTGTCATATTGGCTATAATCTTTATGGAAGCAAAAAACCAGGACTTTCTTCTGTAGCTCCACGGGGTGGGTTCAAACCACCAACCTTTCAGTTAGTAGTCAAGGGCAAACCATTGTACCACCCAGGGATCTTGACAGCCTGAAGCAGAGGAGGTACAGATCTCAACAGGATAAGGGATTTCTGTTCTCCACAGAAGGAAGAAAGGCTAGTACTCAATAAATGTGGGAAAGAAAAAAAAATGATAAGCTCTAGAGGAATTTCAGGCTAGTTGACTAACTGGTCGAGAAAGAATTCCTTCAGGTTTGGTACAATTTCGGTAATTAGGGGAGCCATTTCAATCTCATAGTGATAGAAATATTCCTAATCTGTTTGAGGACCAGTAAGTAAACTAGTGGTCTGAGAAAGTTTCATGACAGGACAAAGTGGAAGGTAAGATTGGAAAGACAACGAAAGGTCTTGGATGTTAACGCTGAAGATTTTAGACTTTATCCTAAAGGCTAAGGATGAAAACTGTGAAACCCACACATCATCATTTTCCTCTCCAGTGCCTTTGGCAGACATTGCTAATTAATGGTGGAGGGCATTCTTTTTGCTGAACCTGCATACAGCCTCAGCAGCCTTTCCAACTCAGTCTTCCACGTTCATCACAACTAAACACCAAAACATCAAACTCCTTACTGTCGAGCCAGTTCTGATTCACAGCGACCCTGTAGGACAGAGTAGAACTGCTCCATAGGGTTTCCGAGGCTGTAAATCTTTATAGAAGCAGACTACCACATCTTTCTTCCACAGAGCAGCTGGTGGGTTCAAACTGCCAACCTTTCGGTTAGCAGCTGAGCACTTAATCCACTGCGCCACCCAATATTGATGCATCATTATAAATTAAATCCATTCTTTACCCAGATTTTCTTAATTTGTACCTAATACCCTTTTCTGTTTCAGACTCTCATCCAGGATAAAGAACCAGTTGCCATCGAGTTGACTTAGACTCACAGTGACTCCACGTGTGTCAGAGTAGAGCTGCGCTCTATAGGGTTTTCAATGGCTGACTTTTCAGAAGATCACCAAGCCTTTCCCCTGAAGCACCTTTGGTTGGACTTGAACTTCCAACCTTTTGGTTAGCAGCCGAGCACATTAACCATCTGTACACCCAGGGGCTCTTCATCCAGCTTACCACGTTACATATAGTAGGCATGAGTCCTTAGGATGCTCTTGACGGGTGGTTTCTCCGATTTCCCTTGTTTTCGATGAATACCCTTCTATCGGAATTTGTCTGGTGTTTTTCTCATGCCTAGATTGGGGTTATGCCATTCTTCTTTTGATCAAAGAATTTAAATGATACCTAACTGGTTTCTTGTCTGGGGCGCCAAAGGAAGTCTGGGCACAATTGGTAACCACCAGTGAAGGCTGGTAATTGAATGCATGTCTCCCCCGGTCCAGCCACGGGCAGGTGATTTCAAGTTCAAAGCTGATTTTACTCTAATGAACGTTACTGCCAGAGTCCCTTGACCTAAAGGACTGGCCCCTGTAGGTGCAAGCAGCTGAGATAATATCAGTGGCTGTGATCTAGCTTTGAGGCTGCTCTTGACTGAGACATATTGCCATGCCAACCTTGGTAAGTAATCAATTCCTCCTTTAGAAATTACTTCATGACGGTAGAAAATACTGAATTATTGCACCAAAATGATATTAATTTGGTGGATCAAATAATGTGCATTGAAAATTCATTCATTGTCAGAAAAGGGAAAAATTAGCTAAACAAACATCAGCTAAAATCTAATTAGTCTGGCTCAAAGCACTCACCTTAGGCCTCCTGAACACTATTTGCATTCCAGATGTAAGTACTCATTAGTTATGAGATTTCAGAATTCCTGTCCTGCAAATGAAATGATACGTGCTGCTAAAGCTTTACTTCACTAGAAAAATAAGAGACAGCGAAGAGCCGCTGGCGCAGCATCTGGTATGAATGCAAATTGAAAGCCTATTAAAGTGTGTTGTTGTTGTTAGGTGCCATTCAGTTAGTTCCGACTCATAGCAACCCTATGCACAACAGAACGAAACACTGCCCGGTCCCGTGCCATTCTCACAATCGTTGTTATGCTTGAGCCCATTGTTGCAGCTACTGTGTCAATCCATCTCACTGAGGGTCTTTTTTCACTGACTTTACCAAGCACGATGTCCTTCTCCAGGGACTGATCCCTCCTGATAACATGTCCAAAGTATGTGAGGTGAAGTCTTGCCATCCTTGCTTCTAATGAGCATTCTGGCTGTACTTTTTCCAAGGCAGATTTGTTCTTTTGTTCCAAGACAATATTATTTGCCAACACCGTAATTCAAAGGCATCAATTCTTCTTTAGTCTTCCTTATTCATTGTCCAGGTTTTGCATGCATATGAGGCAATTGAAAATACTGTGGCTTGGGTCAGACGCACCTTAAAGTGACATCTTTGCTTTTTAACACTTTAAAGAGATCTTTTGCAGCAGATTTGCCCAGTGCAAGGTGTCATTTGATTTCCTGACTGTAGCTTCCATGGACTTTGGTTATGGATCCAAGCAAAATGAAATCCTTGACAACTTCAATTTTTTTTCTTCATTTACTGTGATATTGCTTATTGGTCCAGTTGTGAGCATTTTTGTTTTATGTTGAGGTGTAATCCATACTGAAGTCTGCAAGTTTTTTTTTTTTAATTAATTTATTTATTATTGAATTTTAGATGAAGGTTTACAGAACAAAGAGTTAGTACACACATTGTGGTATGACGTTGGTTAACAACCCCATGGCATGTCAACACACTGCATTCTCAACCCTGGGTTCCCTATTACCAGATTCCTTGTTCCCTCCTATCTTCGAATAGCTGCCCCAGGGTTGGTGCGCCCTCTTGGTCTTGTTTTGTTCCTTGGGCCTGTTCGATCTTTGGCTGAAGGGTGAACCTCCGGAGCGGCCTCATTACTGAGCTGAAAGTGTGTCCGGGGGCTATACTCTCAGGGTTTCTCCAGTCTCTGTCAGGCCAGTAAGTCTGGTCTTTCTTTTGAAGCCTGCGGTTTTTGATCTTCACCAGTAAGTGCTTCAAGTCCTCCAAGGGTGACCCTGCTGGTATTTGAAATACCAGTGGCAAATCTTCCAGTATCACAGCAACACACAGGCCACCGCAGTACGACCAACTAACAGACATTGCCTTAATAAAAGAACCCTGCTTCACACTGCATGGTATTGAGCCCGTTTTATAAGACACATTATATAATGTTTGGTTCCGATTCTGAATCCATTAATGGTACCCATAGTTTTTGTATTAAACCAAAACACTGTTGCCCTCGAGTCGATTTTGACTCACTGTGGTCCCGTGTGTTACAGAGTAGAACTGATCCATAAGGTTGTCTTGGCTGTAATCTTAATGGAAGCAAATCATCAGGGTTTTCTTCTGTGGCACCACGGGGTGGATTTGAGTCACCAACCTTTAGGTTAGTAGTCTAGGGCAAACTGGTTAAGCCAAATAAAACTGCTGTTTTTCTGTAGGTGAAAAATGATGGAATATCAGCAATTTCAAACGGTTCAACTTAATATCAACCAGGGTTTTTTTTTTCTCAAGCAATAGGGATGTTTCAAAGCTTTATATTAAAAAAAAAATGTTTCTAGCTCTTTTATAATAAACTCTTTCTACAAAGCTAGCTATTTGATCATCTCTGAGTTTTTCATATCTTTGTTTTTAAGAATTTTATTCTCAAATGTCTTAAGCATCACTTAAAGAAGTCTTCTCTTTTTGGAAGGTACAACTCAGCAACAGAACACAAACAACCCAATTAAAAAATGGACAAAGGACTTGAATAGACGTTTCTCCAAAGAAGATATATAAATGGCCAATAAGCACATGAAAATATGTTCAATAACGCACTCGTTAGGGAAATGCAAATGAAAACCTTAATAAGATACCACTTCACACTCACTACGATGGCTACTATAATGCAAACAAACAAACAAAAAACAGAAAATAACAAGTGTTGGCGAGGATATGGCAAAACTGGAGCATTTGTGCATTGGTGGTGGGAATGTAAAATGGTACAGCAACTGTAGAACACAGTCTGGCAGTTCCTCAAAAGGTTAAACATGGAATTACCATATGACCCAGCAATTCCACTCCTAGGCATATACCCAAAAGCACTGAAAGTAAAGGCTCAAACAGATACTTGTACACCAATGTTCATTTCCACACTGTTCACAACAGCCAAAATGTGGAAACAACCCAAGCATCCAACAACAAATGAATGGATAAACAAAATGTGCTGTATCCATACAACGGAATATTGTAGTTCTAATACGTGCTATGATATGGATGGACCTTGAAGATGTTGTGCTAAGTGAAGTAAGTTATCCACAAAAGAAGAAATATTGTATGATCCCACTTACAGGAAATATCTATAACAGGCAACAGCATAGAGGCAAAGGTAGATTAGTGGTCTCTGTGGGGAGGGGGAAGTAGGAAGTTATTGCTTAACAGACACTGAGTTTCTGTTTTTCGGAGTTATAAAAACATTTGAAAATGGGTCGTGGTGATGATTGTACAATACGGTGAATGTAATTAATGTCACTGAATTTTGTGTGCTTAAAAATGGTTAAAATGGCAAATGTCACATATGCTTTTTACCACAATAAAATTCAAGCTATTTATGATTATATTTAAAAAGTTATTAAGGCTCACAGATGTCTGTGCATCTCTACCCACACACACACACACACCCCACATCTGTATCTTGGGGCAAAGAAGGGGCTGGAGAGTTTCCCTTTGAAGTCTTCAGTCGCCAGCTCATATGTATTACTACAAAGACTATCAGTTGCCATTCTGGAAAGCCAGAAAAGGGAGAATGTGATCCGCCTGTTCTTTTTGCACAATGGCATACAACCATGCTGCTTCCATTGAATGAAGAGGTGTTTAGATTAAAAGCACCAGAAAACTGCTCTGGAAAGGACAGTAAGGGCACCCAGGGCAGAGCAGCACAAATCTCAAATGGAGAAACATCCCTGCATGCAATGGGCTGGATAGGGGAAGACATGAAGGGGCCAAGGAGTCAGACATTAGTCTACTCTGGGAAGAACAGCGGTGGCCAGACCAGACCTCAGTCATTCTTCCACTGAATCATTCATTCATTCACTCGTTTCTCATTCATCCATGGAACGCTTTGGAAGTACCTATGTCCCAGACCCTCTCTGTTACCAGCTGGGAATGCAGCCAAGAATGGCATGTCCTTGCCCTAAGTAAGATGGCAGACAATACATCAACAAGCTTATCAACCATGACAATATCGGGAGTAGTAGCTGTGGTGGACGGAAGCGTGGGGTGCTATGAGTGGGGGTATCTAGCCAATCCAGAGACAAACAGGAATTCCTCAAGAGCCTGCAGCTTGTTAAGAGACAACTCAACATGCTGGGGAAAAGGAGCGTTAATTGTTGTATCATTATTCAGTCACTGCTCTAGGCAGGGTGCAGCATTAGGAAATGCAGGGGCACACAATGAATGTGATTTGGTCTTCCTCCAGCTCGCTATCTGGTGAGTGTTGTAGTGGTGACACGTAGGCCCTCCCAAGTTCCAAATCTTTGACATAACTGACTACAGAATAAGATCCAAATCTCTGAGCCTGACACATGAACCCCAGCCAACATCCATCCCAATTCTCGCCACCTCCTACACACATATATCGTGTAGCTACATCTGCCTGTTCACTCTTGTCCCAAATTCAAGGCTATTCAGAACTCCTTGCCTATGCTAAACTGTCATCTTTGCCTAAAATTTCCTTTCCTGCTTATCTACCTGGAAAGTTCCCACTCTACCTAACTCGCTGTCCCACAGGAGAATCCATCCTTCCTTCATCTGGGTCCCCATAGCTCTTTATAGACTTCGCTGTTGTTACCATTGGTTTGCCACCTTGTCATATTTTTTTACATGCCTGTCACCATTACATACCTGGGAAATCACATCCCCATCCCAGAGCTCATGCACGATGCTTAGAAAGCACTCAGCAAGTATTTATTGGATTGAGTTGGATTTTGTATTAACAAGATTCTCCTTGTTGCAATAATAGAAACAAAGCTCAAATTAACATAAACAAAAGTGGGAGTTTATTGGAAGTTTCTATAACTGAGGGAAAGCAAGAATTGGCCTGGACCACCCAGACATACAGTATTGGGAACTTGACTACCAGCAGGGCTCTCTGTTCTCATATTGCAGCTCTGTTTTCTCTGTGCGTCTGCTTTGTTCCTCAGTCTGATTTTCTCCACATGGTTGAAAACATGGATGTCAGCAGCTCTGAGCTGAGGGACTGCCTTCTTTCCAGTGTGAAAAATCCCAGGGAGAGGCTTTGGTTAGTCACGTTCCTACCACTGGACTCGCCAACCATGGCCAAGAGCAGGATTCTGTGGTGGACAACCTGGCCCCTCTGAAACATGTGGCTGTATTTGGGGGAAAGGAGCAGCTGCTCCACAGAAATGGAGAACTATTTCCTGAAGAGAGAAGTTTTGTAGGTTTTATGCTGTACTGGAAGAAAGTTACAAATAAGTTACATGGAAAGGTGTGGAGGAGAATATTCAAAAACTTTGTCTACACCAGTGGCTCTCAACTTTCCCAAGAAGAAGGACCCTTTTATAACATCAAAACAGTGTGCTGTCATCCATTGCTGATAGCAATGTAAAATAGTGTAGCCACTGCGGAAAAAGTTTGTCAGTTCCACAAAAAGTTGAACATAGAACTAACCTATGACCTAGAAATCCCCATCCTAGATATATACTCAGAAGAAGTGAAAGCAGGAACCCAAACAGAAACCCGAAGCACTTTTTGCAATAGCCAAAAGGTGGAGACAATCAAAATGTCTATCAACAGATGAATGGATAAACAATATGTCGTACATACATACAACGGAATACTACTCAGCCATAAACAGAAAAAAAGTCCTAACGCATGCCACAACATGGATGAACCTTGAAAACATTGTGCTGTGTGAAATAAATCAGTCACAAAGGGACAAATGCTGCATGATCTCACCTATGTGAAATAAGTAAAGCTAACCAAAGGGTTGGTTCTAACCCGCCAGGCACTCCTTGGAAAATATACGGGGCAGTTCTACTCTGTCCTGTAGGGTCGCTATGAGTTGGAATCAACTCGACGGCACTGGGTTTGGTTTTTTTTTTTTTTTTTGGTTTACAGAATCCAAAGATTATCAGTGGTTACCAGGGATGGGAGGGAGAGGGCAAGGGGGTGTTTTTGCTTGAGGCGCATTGAGTTTATTATATTAATGGTGGTAGAATAATTTGGAAAGGAATAGCAATAATGGTGGCACACATGAAGAATGTATTCGACGTCACTGCATTATACATGTAGAAACTGTTGAATTGGTGAATATTCTGTTGTGTCTATTTTCGGCATAATAAAACAAACAAAACACTGTGTGGTCTTACCCATCATAGCACCCATACTTATAATAAACACTGACTGAGAAACAATATGATGGTGAGACTGACAGCAGCTACTGTTTGAGCTATTACTATAGGCAATTTGCATGGATAATCTCATTTGATCCTTCCACTATGTTTATGAGTTATATTTATGAGATAAAAACATAGATACTATTATTGTCTACATTGTGGAGATGAGGAAATTAAAGTTCACCCAAGGTCAGACAACTAGCGAGTTCTAGTTAGTTCCAGGGTTCCAAGGTTCTAAAACAGTCCATTCAGACCGTAAATAATTCATGCACTTAACCTATATTGCCATTAAAAAGTACCAAAAAAGTGAATGGGAATTTCGTAGTCCCTTTAGATACAGTTGTTTTTTATTTACCACAATACTATCCACCAACCAAACTAACCCATTGCCGTTGAGTTGATTCTGTCCTATAGGACAGAGTAGAGCTTCTCCATAGGGTTTCCAAGGCTGTAATCTTTATGGAAGTAGACTGCCACATCTTTCTCCTGCAGAGTGGTTGATGGCTTCGAACCACCAACCTTCCAGTTAGCAGCCAAATACTTTAACCGTTGCACCACCAGGGCTCCTTTACTATCCACCATCATTTGAAAATATACAGTATTTATTCACTGACCTCATGAGCCCATGCAACAACTTGCCTTCAATCCCTACCCTCTTTCTACTTTCCCTACTTTGCTCTGGCTTTTTTCTGACCCTGCTCCAGGGTCCTTTAGAAAACTCCAAACAATGCAGGCTGCTCCCTTTCAGGGAGGAAGGTACAGAAATTTCAGTTGGGGCTGGGAGAGGGCAAGGTATGAGCAATACCATTCCTAGCCTCGTCCAATTTATGACCTCAGGACTTAAACACCTTTTCAACTATAGGAGAGCCAAGCTCTAGAGAGTGAGTGTCATCTGAGCGTGACAGAGAGGAGGAAAAGATAATCCATAAAGTCAACAGGAGGCTAGGCTTGGTGGAAAGGAAAAGAAGCTCTCTGGGAGGTATGGGGTGAAGTGTTCATGATTCAGAGAGTGCAGAGGGATGGTGAATATGATTTTCACAAAACTGGTCACTATTATTTAATAGGTCTTAAGTCTTTTCATTAAGATCTTGGCTGCTAACCAAAAGGTCAGCAGTTAGAGTCCACTAGTCTTTCCTTGGAAACCTTATGGAGCAGTTTTAACTCTGTCCTATAGGGTCGCTGTGAGTTGGAATTAACTCTGTGGCAATGGGTTTGGTTGTTTTTTTTTTTTTTTTTTTTGTCTTTTCCAGCTGTAATTTCTAAGGTGTTGATAGATATATAATGAATTCAGGGGAACATAAAAAAATATTCTGTTAAGTATACAGCCACATCCTCCCCCCTTCTTTCCATGTCAAATGACCTCAAAGCAGAAAAAAGGGTCAGCCAACTTTTTTCCATCTCTCTTTAAGACATAAACCAAAAACCATATCACACATAAATGACTTCTTTTAAATTTGTCTTACACGTGTCTACTAGCCAAGTTTTACAGTAAATTTTCATAATTAAGGGTCATCTTCAGGCTCTAGTCAATTGCATAGTCAATAAAACACAGACAAACATCTTTTTGGTATTCTTTGCTTTCAGCTAAGATCCATCTGACATCTGCAATGATATCCCTCATTCTGCGTCCTCTTCTAAACCTGGTTTGAATTTCTGAAGTTCTCTGTTGATGTAGTGCTCAACCATTTTTGAAGTATCTTCAGCGAAGCTTTATTTCTGTGTGATATTAATGATATTATTTGATAATTTCTGCATTTGCTTGGATAATTTTCTTTGGAATGGACACAAATATGGATCTCTTCCAGTTGATTGGCCAGGTAGATGTCTTCCATATTTCTTGGCATAGATGAATGAGAACTTCCAGCATTGCATCTGTTTGTTGAAACATCTCAACTGGTATTCCATCAATTCCTGGAGCCTTGTTTTTCAACCATGCCTTCAGTACAGCTTGGGCTTCTTCCCTCGATACAATTGGTCTTAATCATATGCTACTTCCTGAAATGATTGAATGTTGACCAGTTTTGTGAAGAATTTCCATCAACCAAAGACCATGATACGAAGGGTTTTTTCTTCCCTTTTGGAAACCCTTGTGGCGTAGTGGTTAAGTGCTATGGCTGTTAACCAAAGGGATGGAAGTTCGAATCTGCCAGGTGCTCCTTGGAAACTATGGGGCAGTTCTACTCTGTCCTATAGTGTCGCTATGAGTCGGAATCGACTCGACGGCACTGGGTTTGGTTTTGGGTTTTTTTTTTTTTTTTTTTTGGTATATTCCAATCTTTTTACTTCTTTATTGTTAATCATACTACATACCTGCATAGTACAATATCATTGTTGAAACCCTTTACTGTATGTTATAATATTAGACTTTTGTAACAACTTACAAGGAATGGCTATTATTTACACCTGGTTAAAGATGAGAGAACTCATTTGTGGCAGATGCAGGAGCTGCACCTAGATCTTACTCCAAGTCCAGTGTGCTTTCTTGATTTGAAGATAGAAAAAGAAAAAAATGACACCACAACCCAAAGCCAAGCCGGACAGCAACTGAGTGCGTGATTCTGGGAAGACTCTAGCAAGTGAGCAACACTGAGAGAATCATGGTTAGACTTCAGCTTATAGTCTCCTCTGACTTGGCATCAAGAAACAGACAAGATCTGAGAAAAGAAAGAGAGGTGGAAAGGAATAGAAAGGTATGGGGCAAAGGATACATGATCCAGGCATTGGAGAGAGTTAGGAATATCCATTCCACAAACCAGTCATTATTATTTAATGAGGCGCCCTGGTGGTGCAGTGGTTAAAGTGTTTGACTACTAACCAAAAGGTTGTCGATTCAAAACCACCAGCCACTCCATGGGAGAAAGATGTAGCAGTGTGCTTCCATAAAGATTTACAGCCTGAGAAACCCTGTGGGGTCACTGTGAGCTGGAATCGACTTGAATATAGTGGGTTTGGTTTTTTAGTTTTATTATTTAAAAGGTCTTAAGTCTTTTCCAGCTGTAATTTTCTAAGATATTGATAAATACATAATGACTCCAGGGGAACATAAAAAAATATGTTGGTAATGAAACAGCTACAAGACATTCCTGCTGCCTCCAGGATGCTATCAGTCTTGAGCTCTACAGGCAGATAAATGGTCTTAAAAGGGGCCCTTTATTCTGATTATTCACTGCAATCATTGTGGACCTCACAGAGCTATATATATGTACAATCAGACACACAGGAAGGGATTTTTTTTTTTCATGCTCACATTTTTCATAGTTGTTTTATTCAAAGCACTTAGACCTCAACCATAATTTATGAATCTCTCAGCAATTTCCTAAATCCTTTCTAAAGGCAGTGTGATGGTCATTAAGAATGTCAATAATTGGCCCAATGCCTTCCCAACTCAGTAAACTTTGATCCTCTAAATGTCGGAGCAGGAATGTATATTAGAGGTCAGATAGATCAATGCTATTAGTTTAATTAATCAATTCAATTAATTTCACAAATATTTACTGAGTGCCTAAAATGAGCCCATGGAGGTTATGTGCCATTGACAAGGTCATAGAACTTATGGAGTAGCAGAGTATATCAGTTGGATAATGCCAGTTGTCATAACAAATAAAACCCCAAATCTCAGGGGCTTAACAGACTGAAAGTTTATTTCTGCCTCACGTGGAGTCCAAAATGGATGTTTCTAATCCACAGGGGATCTCCTCGCTGTGGTGGCTCAGAGACCTAGGGGGCTTCCATTCTGTAGCTCCACCATCTTCAAGATGTGGCTTCTAAGGCCACCATGTCCATCTGCTGTGAGCTGGTGGGAAAAGACCTAGGAGGACTGTTCATGGGACGCTGTGATGAACCAGGTCTGGAAGTGGCATATATCGCTCTCACTCACATTCCAGTCCCATAGCCACTTGTGCAAGGAGCCTGGGAAAAGTAGCCTCGCTGTGTCAAGGAAGAAAAGGAACTGGGTGTGAAGATCAGCTAGTATTCTCTGCCACACAGACCAGGGACTGGCTCCCAAGCGTCTTGACTCTCCATCCCACCACTACTCCCAAGTGGCCCCCCCTAGGTGAGCCATTGGAATTTTTCAGTGTGAGGGTCAGCTTTCCATTACATATGGGAACCCAGCCAGGTTGATTGGATCCATCTGGCAGATTCAGTGGTCATCCCCTCCCTCCCTTCTCTCTTGCTTGTTCTAACTGTACCTGTAGGAGCAAAACCTTCCCAGGCTATTCTTTATTCAGTGACCATATTCCTGCAAAAATGTCTATGACAAGTGTTAATATGGCACTGGGGAGGAGACATTACTCTGATAGAGTAAATTAGTACAAGAATTGGAGACAAGTTTGTTAATATATATTAACACTCTTAAGAGATGCACACTGTGTATCCTAGAAACAGGACTTGGAAATACATACTAAAGAAGTGAGCCTAGATGTACACAGATCTTTACCTACCAGGGTGTTATTCTCTGAAGCTCGAAAGGAGGAAAGTGGCTAAACAGTGAGTGGGACATCATAGCGATGGAAAAAAAAAAAAATTCCAGTCATTACTTATTATTAGCAGCCCCTTCTACTTCACAATCCTTTTCCCCCTCCTCTTCGTCTTCCTTCTCCTTGGCCAAAAGCCAAGGAATCATCCATCACAGCCCGCATGCTCCGTGGAACTAGGGTTGTGGAATTGGCCAGTGCAGCTGGCGTGTTTAGTGGTACTAAGGATTTGGCTGAGGTTAAGGAATGGATTACATCTCAACATGAAGAAAACAAAAGTCCTTGCAACTGGACCAATAAGCAACATCATGATAAACAGAGAAAAGATTGAAGTTGTCAGGATTTCATTTTACGTGGATCCTCAATCAATGCCCATGGAAGAAGCTGTCAAGAAATCAGATGATGTATTGCATGAGGCAAATCTGCTGCAAAAGACCTCTTTAAAGTGTTAAAAAGCAAAAATATCACTTTAAGGACTAAGATGCACCTGAACTGAGTTATGGTGTTTTCAATCACCTTATATGCATGTGAAAACTGGACAACCAATAAAGAACACTGAAGAAGAATTGATGCCTTTGAATTATGGGGTTGGTGAAAAATATTGAATATACCATGCACTGCCAGAAGAATGAACAAACCTGTCTTGGAAAAAGTACAGCTAGAATGCTCCTTAGAAGCAAGGATGGCAAAACTTTGTCTCACATAATTTGGACATGTTATGAGGAGGGACCAGTCCCTGGAGAAGGACATCATTCTTGGTAAAGTAGAGAGTCAGAGAAAAAGAAGACCCTCAACTGGGTGGATTGACACAGTGGCTACAACAATGGGCTCAAGCATAATAACAGTTGTGAGGATGGTAAAGGACTAGGCAATGTATTGTTCCGTTGTATGTAGGATCGCTATGAGTTGGAACTGACCTGACAGCACATAACAACAAGAAGAAGGAACGGCCTATACTGTTGGGAGATTGGTTACATAAAGGGAAACTTAGCAAATGAATATATATACGCACATATATAGATATGCATGAGTACACACACACACATATGTATAAGTAATATTTACATACATATATGCTCACATGTGTTGTATTCATATCTGTATAGGTTCATATATAACTATGCGTGTGTGTCTATGTATATGTTGTCACTGAAGCTGTGTCATTGAGTTGGTGCCACCTCATAGTTGACCCTATCTATGTGCAACAAAACAAAACACTGCCTGGTCTGGTTCTATCCTCACAATCCATGTTATGTTTGAGGCGATTGTTGCAGCCACTGTGTCAATCCATCTCCTTGAAGGTCTTCCTCTTTTTGCTGACCCTCTACTTTACCAAGCATGGTGTCCTTCTTCAGGGACTGATCCCTCATGATAACATGTCCAAAGTATGTGAGATGAAGTCTCACCAACCTTGCTTCTAAAGAGCATCCTGGTTGTACTTTTTCCAAGACGGATTTGTTCCTTCTTCTGGCATTCTATGGTATATTCAATATTCTTGGCCAACAACATAACTCAAAAGCATCAATTTTTCTTCCTTATTCATTGTCCAGCTTTCACATGCATATGAGACGATTGAAAGCACCATGGCTTGGGTCAGGCCCACCTTAGTCCTCAAAGCGACATCTTTGCTTTTTAATACTTTAAAGAGGTCTTTTGTGGCAGATTTTTCCAGTGCAATATGGTGTTTGATTTCTTGACTGCTGCTTCCGTGGGTGTTGGTTGTGGATCCAAGTAAAATGAAGTCCTTGACAACTTCAATCTTTTCTTCATTTGTCATGATGTTGCTTATCAGTCTAGTTGTGAGGATTTTTGTTTTCTTTATGTTGAGATGTAATCCACCCTGAAGGCCATAATCTTGAACTTCATCAGTAAGTGCTTTATGTATATATATGAGAGAGAGAGAGAGTAAAGGGAGCCAGTTTTCTCATTTTCAGAGAAGACAGTTACAAAAATGGGAAGAGAGAAAGCTAGAATGAATTGTGTTGTGTTGGATTAGAATTTAAGGTATTGTTATGGATACAAAGTTTTTAGCATAGATAGGTAGCAACCCAATAGATAGGTAGAGAGAGAGAAATAGAAATAGACATGCATGTATTCTGTGTATTCTGTGCTTGTACGTCTATATATACATAACCTATTTCCTAGCTCTGCCCACTGAGAGGGCCTAGAAGCAATGACATCTTTTGGGAGTGCGGTGGGCTATGGACCGTGACCATCCTGCCTGTTCTTCCTGACTGTGCCAAGCTACAAGACTTGCCTGTCATCTTGATCTTAGCAGTCTCTGTGTTGTTGTTAGGTGGCGTGGAGTCGATTCCGACTCATAGAGACCCTATGTGCAACAGAATAAAACACTGCCTGGTCCAGCACCATCCTCACAATCTTTGCTATGCTTGAGCCTATTGTCACAGTCAGTGTGTCAATCCATCTCTTTGAAGGCTTTCCTCTTTTTTGCTGACCCTCCACTTTACCAAGTATGATGTCCTTTTCCAGGGACCAGTCCCTCCTGATAACATGTCCAAAGTATGTGAGAAGAAGTCTCGCCATCCTTGCTTCCAAGGAGCATTCTGGTTATACTTCTTCCAAGACAGATTTGTTCGTTCTTTTGGCAGTCCATGGTATATTCTGTATTCTTTGCCATCACCAGATATTCAAAGGTGTCAATTCTTCTTTGGTTTTCCTTATTCACTGTCCAGCTTTCACATGCATATGAGGCAATTGAAAATACCATGGCTTGGGTCAGGCATACCTTAGCCCTTAAAGTGACATTTTTTAAAACACTTTGAAGAGGTGTTTTGCAGCAGATTTGCCCAAAGCAACAAGCAGCTACACCAAGCCAACCATAGCTTGACATGTAACCACCCACTCCCTGAGGGAGGAGTACTGGTTAGTTTCCTGCTTGCCCTAAAAGTGTATGTGCCCCTTTTCAGTTGCAGTAGAAGCCACTGTGACTGAAGTACCATCTGGGCCCATCGTGTCACCTTGTGTGACTTGGGTGCAGGGGTACTGGCACGACCCTGCTCATGCCCCGTTGTTTGCTGCGCTGTGAGTAAGATACTGTCTTGTTCTGATCCACATCAGCTTTCCATACCCTTAAAGTGGTGGCAGATTTACACCTTGCCATCCTCTATGCACTTGGGATTCTTCCCTGAAGGAGCTTTGTGCAGTGAGCAGGGTGATGAAACTGACAATGACTTTTTTGGAAGAGAACAAGTAAGGGCCCTATGAGCTGGGCTTGGGGACATAAGCCTGTAGAAAATGCCTATAGTGAGCGCTTCTGCCAAGTGGTGGGCAACAGAGGATAGGGGTTCATAAAGGACCCTCCACATCACCTGTTCATGAATAGGGATTATGTTAATAAGAGGGTAGGAGACAAGAGGCAGAATTGGAAAAGCTGTCTAAATGGTGCCGCGGTTGTTGTTTGCTCTCCTGTAGGTTAGAGAACAAAGAGGGCACCCCAGACCTCCACAAGGGAGGAAAATCCGAGATTGCTTTGATCAATACACTGAGGATCAGTGAGACACTTGGCTGGTGTCTCTGTGTGTTGAAACTGAGACTGGCTCTATGGACTCACATCTTCATGGAGCTCAGTCTCCCTCCTCTGGAGGTGCAAAGAAACTCAGTGGCTGCCTTAGAACAAACACCTCCTTCCCTCTCTAACCTTGTGCCCCTGTATCTTGATTTGACACGCTTTAAAGAGAAATAAGAGAAATGTCATTAGGGCTATGGTCTCTCTGTCCCAGTGGAACTTGAAGCCTCATGCTCAAGCGAGGTGCAATGGGGCTGGGGGGAAGGGTGAAGGATATACACTTTTATGGCTTTTTCTCATGTGACTCTCTCTCAAGCTCTTTTGTCCAGTGAGGGTCATGCATTCAATTGGCCAGATTTGGAAACAGAGTAAAAAAGGGGGAAAGAGACTGACTATAGTCATCTGGGAAGGGCCATTCAGAGCCCTTTTGTGCACTGCTATTGTTGCCCCACCGCTGAATGTATAGTCAGATTAGTGGTTTATATGCTTGTATTGTTAAAGCTCATAAAGCCCAAGAAGAATTTTCCCACTCAGGAAGAGCTTCTTGCAGAGAGGTGACAGTGAGACAACTGTACAATGACTGCCCACCAGGTTTCCAGTCCCGTCCCATGTTGTACAACAGAAACAATACAGATTTCCAAGAGGAGAAAAAGAAATTACAGTCTTGATGAAGGACTTGAAGGGAGCAGAGTATTGAAAGATGCAATATCTCAAGACAACAGCCCTGTATGGCCAGTGAGAAAGGCTAATGGGGGCTTATCACCTACTAAATTCAGTTATTGTCTCCACAGCCCCGGTTGTTTCAGACCTTGTAACTGCAGCTGAATTAATTGCACAGACCGAGAGCCCCTGGTATGCTGTCTTGGACATTGCTAATATCTTTTCTTCAGTCTCTTTGGTACCAAGGGTCAAAGATTAGCCTGTTTCTCGTGGCTGGACCTCCAAAACACAAGGGTACTTGAATTCTCCTATTATTTGCCACAACATGGAACAAGCCTATCTCCTTTCACGAGGTGACTTGATTCCACTGCATTGATGAATAGGCCCCAGACTCATATGAAAGTCCAGAGGCAGCTCATTGAACCTGGTAAAACACAGGGACCAGTCGCCCACATCAATTCTTTGGAGCTCTTTGATGCTCAAAGATTGATCCCTAACATTGTAAAGAAGCCCAGCACTTAATTAAACTGTTCTGGGATTGGACCGAATATAGTCTCCTGCAACTATGTTATTGAGCCCTCTGTATAAGCTGACCAAAAAATTAGCCTAATTTCTCTGGGACCTCAGCAGCAGGTGCTCTAGAGGCTATACAACAGGTTGTTTTAGCAGCCCTACTCAATCTGGCGGCGTAGTGGTTAAGAGCTATAGCTGCTAACCAAAAGTTGGCAGTCCGAATTCACCAGGCCCTCCTTGGAAACTCTGTGCGGCAGTTCTACTCTGTCCTATAGGGCTGCTATGAGTTGGAATTGACTCAACAGCAATGGGTTTGTTTGGTTGTTTTTTTTGGTTTTTGGTACCCAATCTCAAGAACCCTTTTGAGCTACAGGTATCTGTTACTGATAATTATGCTGAGTGGAGTCTCTGGGGTGGGGGAGGGAAGGACCCTCTGCCCAAAGCACCCCTTGAGGTGCCAAAATCTTACTGACATAGCTACCTGCTATGCTTTATTTGATAAAGAGCTACTGACATGTTATGGGCATTCATGGAGACCAAGTTCCCTAGGAAGGACTGCAAGGTAATATTGTATCCAGATATTTTCATCTTGAATTAGGTCCACTCAGGTGCTAATGACAGAGTTAGAAAGGCAAACAGACTTCTCATACTAAATGGCAACAGTGTATTGCAGAGTGACAAATCAAGTCCTACAGACAAGTCCTCTTGGCACAAGAAAGTTGAGGCCACATCTTCAGGGGCCTACTGTACTACCCTTGATTACTCACATGAGCAGCTTTGGATACCTCAAGATTACAATCCTAGGAAGTCCCTGAGGATGATTGGGCTTGGTTTACTGAAGGCCCAGTCCATTTAAAAGCTGATGGTGTCCACTGGGCAGCAGCAGCCATCTAACCCCAATGACAGTCTCAAAGACCTACTATAGTGGGGGCCAGTTAGCCCAACGAGCTAAATTGAAAGCCATTGCTTTTGACTTAAATAATACTCCTAAGGACTAAAAAAAAAAAAAAAGGACTAGGTATGTCCTTTTTCACCTACTCTTGGGCTGTGGCTAGCAACCTAGCTAGTTGGTTGAATATCTGGGTGGAGTCATGGTGGCACAGTGGTTAAGAGCTCAGCTGCTAGCCAAAAGGTAGACAGTTTGAATCCACCAGCCACTCCTTGGAAACCCTATTGGGCAGTTCTACTCTGTCCTATAGTGTTTCTATGAGTCAGAATCAACTCAGTGACAATGGATAGCAGTAGTATTTACTGGTATATTAAAGACACATATCTGTATGGGTGCAAGCTCTGGAAAGCCACTGCTGCAGTCTGACAAGACATTTTTGTATACTATGTGGGTGCCTATGGGAAGGGTCCATACTCAAATGAGACTGAATGCAACAATGTTGCTGCTTGGGGCCAGTACAGCCCAGGTGGCCATCATTGCTACCTCATTCCATTATTGGACTGGACATAGTAATCCTGCCACCAAAACTCAATGGTCTCAAAAGGTGGGCCTCTATCTGTATGCCAAGAGGACAGAAATGGCCTACCAGGACTATGATAACTGTTAGCAGTTGATCTGCCTGATAATGAGCAAGGATCCCTAGCTCTAAGAGTGGGCCTGTCCATTTTTGGCAAATAGACTACATTGATCCTCTTTCGCCACCTTGTGGCTACTATTGGCTTCTAATAAAAAACATTTTTTTTTTTAATAGTCTGATAATTCCAGTTATGGAGGGGCCATTATTGTGAAAATGGCAGGTTCTGGTCACACCACAGTAGTACTTGAGACCAAGATCTGCCACATTTTTTGATATCTGAATCTCTGTTAGATCATGCTATGCTTTTCGCAGTGGGCTGTTCACATCAGTTGGCTTAGGGACATGTCATTCAATCATGCCCATTATCATTCTCCAGTTGATGGCATCATCAAAAGGTATAACGAACGAACTTTTAGATTGAAAAAGACCTGAATAAAACAGATGGTTGGATAGATGATGCTGTCAGCATTGTGGATTACACATCTTAGGCAGACAGCGTGAGCACTAAATGTAGCTGGTTCTCAGAAGAAACAACCCCTCTGGGGTAGTCGCTTGGAGAAAATTAAGAAAGAAGTAGTAGAGGGACTGGGAGATGGCTCTCTGTACTGTGATCGCACCCTAACAATCCTCAGCCACTGTTCAATTGTTTGTGTGTTTGTTTTTCTACTGACCCTCGTGCTTGGGATGCCTGACCAGTTTCATCATCAGATTGCTTCATCGGTGACCACGGAGAGGGGGTGACTCTCATCTGTAGCTTCTACCACCACTTGGTTTGAGTTACTGGATATGAAAGGTCACACACCATGAGGATTATGACCAGCTGGTGGAATCTGTGGATCCTAAAGCGTACTTGGAGGGCAGTGGTGGTTCAGGGGTAAACCTCTCCTTCCATGTGGGAGACCTGAGTTCGATTCCCAGCTGATGCACCTCATGTCCAACCACCGCCCATCTGTCAGTAGTGGCTTGCATGTAGATACGCTACTGAACAGGTTTCAGTGGTGTTTCCAGACCAAGATGAGCTAGAAAGAAAGGCCTGGCAATCTACTTCTGAAAACCAGCCTATATAATCCGTATGGATCACAACGGTCCAACCTGCCATTGATTGTGGGGGTGATACGGGACCAGGCAGAGTTTAGTTCCTCCATTATGCATGGGGTCGCTGTGAGTCGAGAGCCTACTCAACAGCAGCTAACAATGACAACAACAAAGCATTCTTGTGGTGACCCACTGGGGGAGCAGTAGGTGTTATCATTGCACATTGCAAGTTTTACTCTTGTGCACCAGCCCCATGGCCCCTCATACAACTGGACAGAAAGTCTGGGTATGCATGGGTCATTGATAGACATTGGGAGAGACAGTGGCCACTAGATTAGGACAAACAGACTATATGGCCAGGGAGGGAAAGGTAACACACCAGCAACTGGGGAGGAAACATCCTTTACATTTAGGTCTATCATCCATTTCCAATTAATTTTCACATATCACGTGAGGCTAATGGTAGATTTTTTTTTTTCCTATAGCTATCTTGTTGTTCCAAGACTATTTGTTGAAAAGATAAAAAGGCTTTTCTTTTTCTTTTAAGTTGAATGGCAACACCTCTTCATGGCAACTCATTGAAAGGCTGGCCAGCCTTTGCTTCAACCCTCCACTCACAAGGTGTTCACTGCCTCACAGAGTGCTGTGATCTGCTATTTATTGAACACCTAGTATGGGCAAGTAATCTATTTATTAAAAAAAAAAAATTATTACCTACTATTTATTAAGCCCTATTCTGTGCTGGGCATCATGTTTTTCATCATATCAACCCAATGAGATTGGTGCAGCCCTGTTCCCATTTTACAGAGGGGGAAATGAGGCTCAGGGAGCTTGTGTTGCCTACTCAAATGAGACCCACATTTTAGCTGAGGTCTTTTGAGTCCAACGTCAGTCCGTCCTGCCTCTAAAGTATGGTGGGAAATACAAAGAAATTTAAGACATTGGCCTTCCTTGTGCACAAGTGTTGAGACCTTGTTGGGGAGAGAGGGAGCAATAAAATAGAAGCTGCTATAGAGGAGAACTAAGACTAGGAAGAAAGGCCTGGCGGTCTAATTCTGAAAATTATCCAATGAGTACCTATGGATCACCACAGAATATTGTCTGATATAATGCTGGAAGATAAGCCCCTAGGTTGGAGAAAAAGAAAAAAAAAAAAACTCAAACTACACAGTGGCCGAAACAATGGGCTCAAGCTTACCGATGATAGTGAAGGTGTTGTCGGACCAGGCAACGGTTCAGTCTATTGTACAATGGGTTGCTATGAGTCGATGCTGACTCAATGGAACAGCAACGTTTTGACTCGTAACAGCCCCACGTGACAGAATATAACTTCTCCATAGTGTTCTAGGCTGTTTATTTATTTATTTATTGGTGGTTGTTGTTTGTTTAATATTTATGGGGGCTGATCACCTGGTCTTTCTCCCACAGAGCTGCTGGATGAGTTTGAACTGCCAACCTTTTGCTTAACAGCCATGTGCTTAACCGTTGTACCACCAGGACTCCTTAACAACATAAAACCAAACCCACAAAAGTCCATTATATAATAATGTATATTAATTTAATATATAAATTTTTTAATTAATTCAATAAGTCTCCTTGGAGATGTCATTAATCCAATTTAAAAAGCTTATCACAAAATAAACCCGAAAATGAAACCCATTGCTGTCAATTCCGACTCATAGTGACCATATAGGACAGTGACATATAGAACTGCTCCATAGGGTTTCTGAGGCTGGAAATCTTTACGGAAGCAGACTGCCACATCTTTCTCCCGTGGAGTGGCTGATGGGTTCTACCGCTGAACTTTCAGTTAGCAGGCGAGCACTTTCATCACTGCACCACCAGAGGCTCTTTAACGACATAACCAACCAAAAAAACAACCTGTTGCCGTCGAGTCGATTCCGACTCATAGTGACCCTATAGGAGGAGGGCAAAGAAGTGGTGACTTGCTGATTCTGACCTAGGGGAACGGTGGTGGGCAAGAGTTTCTATGCAGCGAAGGAGGGAGTGGAGATGGGCATTTCAAACTGATGGGTACACTGGGGGGCTCACTTGTTAGGCCTATAAAACACCCCCACCCCTACTTTGAGGCTGAAAACACTCTCAAAACTGGCTTCACCTGCTCCCTTCTCTCGTGCAGCAGTTAATATAACCACAGATTGCTCAGCCTGGCCTTTGTAGTTTACAATCCGGCCTAACCATTTTGCTTGGGCAAAAACAATTTCTTAAATGGATCAGGACCTTTCCCTCTAGGATGATTTAAAATATTGCTTGGCAAACCCTATGGTGCATCAGAATCACCTGAGAAGATTGACAAACATCTGTGGGCCCCATTCCAGAGGGTACGCTTCAGTAGGTCTGGGGTGGGGCCTGAGAATTTGATTCCACAGGAAAGCCTCAGCCCAGAGCAGCAAACACCAAACCAGCTCTGGCAGAGTGCTGAAGAGCAGGCCCTGCTGTCTTGGCGCTTTCAGAAAAAGGCAAATCTGTTTTCTGATGTTATCAAATAGATATTTATCAGGACATCCAGGTTTTTTTCTTCTCCTGGCATAGCATAGTGTGAGGTAAAGAATTACCTTACATAAAGTCATGTGGCCTTTGCCCTTGATTTCTGAGTGATAACCCTTAGAATTTCCTGAGTAATTGAGGTGTCATTATCTAAGATCTCCAGACAAGACCTGAGGGTTTTTGCAAATGAGTCGGGGTGGGGGCTAGCCAGGCCAGAAAGACCACCTTGAGGCACGATATCAGCTGACCTAAGGGCGGGCATGGTTCAATCAATCATGCCTGTGCAATGAAGTCCCAATCATCCTATGCAATGAGACCCCAACCAGCCTATGCAGTGAGGCCCCAATCAACCTGTGCAGTGAGGCTCCAATCAGCCTGTGCAATGAGATCCCAATCAGCCTATGCAATGAAGCCCCAACCAGCCTAGGCAATGAAGCCCCAGTCATGACCATATAAGGAAAACATTCACACACAGACCTTGGATGTGTAGTCCTTGGCAAGAGTTTAGCAGCCACCTGGGCTTCCCCACGACAAGCAAAGGGGACAGGTTACCTTAGTACGCGTAGAGCAGGGTGCTTCAGTAGCTTTGCTGGTGTTGCACAGACAAGCACTACACACACATTTGGGGTTTTGCATTTTCCCAACTGCAGGGACCTTCCACTATAATTGAGCCTTGTAAGGTAACAAACAGCTTTCTTTGTGAAAATGTGGGATCTGCCAAGTTGTGACAGAGGAGCTCTGGAAAGAGATGCATAGCTTGTGGCCTGGGTTTCCTCAGGGCTATCTCTTGCCCCTCAGAAGTCCCCATCTTGGGGGACAATGGGTTTAGTTAACCCAAAGGATGCCAACTAACCAAGCCTAAGTCTTGTGAGATGACCGAGGAAATAGAAAAGACTCTGAAGTTAATAATAATAATAAGGGTTTTGTATTGTTGGGTGCTGTCAAGCGGATTCTGATTCATAGCAGTTCCATGTGAAAGAGTTGAACTGCTTCACAGGGTTTTCTTGGCAGTAATCTTTGTGGAAGCAGATTGTCAGGCCTTCTACAGCACTGCTGGGTTAGCAGTCTGAGTGCAAACCATTTGCACCACCTAGGGACCTTTAATTTAAGGCGGGGGATGGTAAACTATGGTCCATGGGCCAAAACTGACTTTGTAAAGTTGTACTGGAACATAACTGTTTCCATTCACTTAACTATGGTCTATGCCTGCTTTCACCCTAAGAACAAGACTCAGATATTTCAGTAGCTGTAGCAGAGACAATATGGCCTACAAAGCCTAAAATATTGTCTGGTCCTTCGACGGCACTGGGTTTTACTGAAAAGGTTTGTTGGTCTCTGGTTTAAGTCTCTTTGAAGTATCTGTGGGACACCCAGGTGGAGGGATGCAGTGGGCACATGGTTTTCTAAAGCACTGGGTTGGGTTTATGGTTACTAGGGAGTCCGTGGGTGGTTCAAATGGTTAAAGCACTCAGCTGTTAACGAAAAGGTTGGAGGTTTGAGTTCACCCAGAGGTACCTCAGAAGAAAGGCCTGATGATCTACTTCCAAAAAATCAGTCATTGAAAACCCATGGAACACAGTTCGATTGACACACGCGTGGTTGCCATGAATGGGAACTGCATTGATGACAAGTGGTTTTATATTGTGGTTAGAGACAAAAAGTCATGAGAACAGAGAGGGCCAGTGGAACTATGAGAGTGAATGAAGTCACCCAGGGAGAAGGTGAGAAGGTAGACAGGAGGGAACCAGGGGACACCAATACAAGTTAAGGACAGGTGACAAGCACAGGTGGACTAAGGAAGAGAAAGCCATGCCCCAAGAAGACTAAGGAGAGAGGGCTTCTTTGGGAGCATTAAAAGGAGATCTTTGAAAAGAGGGAGTGGTCAACAAAGTCAAAAGCTACCAAGAGGTCTGTGAGGACATAACAGTCTTGTTAACGTTATCAAGAAAGCAGACATTAGTGACTTTGACAAAAGTCCTTCTTAAAGGAGTGAAGGGGGCAGAAGCTGGATCTCAGCAGGCTGAAAAACAAATGGAGGTGAGAAAGTGGAGGTACAGATGGGTTGAGAATGCTTTCAAGAAAATTATTTGTGTTTACAAGCATACCCAAACTCCCTGAGGGACCGAGTTACTGGGATGAGGGCTGGGGACTATGGTCTCAGGGGACATCTAGCTCAATTGGCATAACGTAGTTTATAAAGACAATGTTCCACAGCCTACATGGGCGAGTAGATTCTGGGTTCTTAAAAGCGTGCGAACGGCCATCTAAGATAAATGTCTGGAGCAAGGGAGAATGAAGAAAACCATAGACACAAAGGAAAGATTAGTCCGAAGGAGTACTGTACCGCAATTACCACAGCCTCCACCAGGCTGAGCCCAGTACACCTAGATTGTGGCCAGCTACTACTGACTGCTCGGACAGGGATCACAGTAGAGGGTCCCGAACAGAGCTGGAGAAAAGTGTAGAACAAAATTCAAACCTAAAAAAAAAAAAAAAGACCAGACTTACAGGTCTGACAGACACTGGAAAAACCCTGAGAATACAGGCCCCAGACACCCTTCTAATTCAATACTGAAGTCACTCCTGAGGTTCATCCTTCAGCCAACGATTAGAAAGTCCTATAAAACAAGCAATAATGTACATAGTTCAACCATGTATACCAGACTAAATGGGCACACCAGCCGGGGGCCAAGAAGAAAGGAGGGGCCAAGAAAGCTGGGTGAATGGAAATGGGGAACCCAAGGTCAAGACGAGAGAGTGTTGACATGCCTCGGGGTTGGCAACCAATGTCACAAAACAATTTGTATATTAATTGTTTAATGAGAAACTAACTTGCTATGTAAACTTTCACCTAAAGCACAATAAAAAATAAGTAAGTAAAAAGTATTTGTAAAGACGAGGGTAGAGAAAATGTGTGCACTGACATGTGAGTGTTCTGTGGGATTGACAAAAAGCTTAGTTTTTAAGAACCATGAGAACTTTCAGATCTAATCTCTTGCCACTTGTGTATTTGACACCGGGAAACACTGAGAAATAACTAAGTCGCCAGAGTTAAGCTTTAGAGTATTAAATTCAGTTGGCTTAAATAATTTGAATTTTAAAGTTACAGAATATGAAAATTAGGTTTAAGAAATGTCAAGTGAAGGGATGATTTTCCTCAGTGAACACAGAGCTTAATTTGTTCAAACGGCAAGCCTCTCATGTATAGTTTAACAAAAATTTGTACATACATGCTACAAAAAAAATCCATTGCCATTGAGTCAATTCTGACTCATAACAACCCTAGAGGACAGAGTGGAACTGCCTCATAGAGTAATTACACAGAGTGATTTTTACAGCCTTGGAATGCAAAGGCATTCAACTGTGTGGATCATAACAAGTTATGGATAACATTGTGAAGAATGGGAATGCCAGAAGACTTAATTGTGCTCATGAGGAACCTGTACATAGACCAAGAGACAGTCATTAGAACAGAACAAGTGGATACTGCATGGTTTAAAATCAGCAAAGGTATGCATCAGGGTTGTGTCCTTTCATCACACTTACTCAATCTGTATGCTAAGCAAATAATCTGAGAAGCTGGACTATATGAAGAAGAATGTGGCATCAAGATTGGAACAAGACTCATTAACAACCTACGATATGCTGGTGACACGACCTTCCTTGCTGAAAGTGAAGAGGATTTGAAGCACTTGCTGATGTAGATAAAAGACTACAGTCTTCAGTATGGATTACACCTCAACATAAAGAAAATGAAAATCCTCACAACTGGACCAATAAACATCACGGTAAGTGGAGAAAATATTGAAGTTGTCAAGGATTTTGTTTTACTTGGGTTCACAATCAATGCCCATGGAAGCAGCAGTCAAGAAATCAAACAACGCATTGCACTGGACAAATCTGCTGCAAAAGATGTCTTTCAAGTGTTAAAAAGCAAAGATGTCACTTTGAGGACTAAGGTGGGCCTGACTCAAGCCACGGTATTTTCAATTGCCTCATATGCATGGGAAAGCTGGACAGGGAATAAGCAAGACTGAAGAACTGATGCCTTTGAATTATTGTGTTGGTGAAGAATATTGAATATTTCATGGACTGCCAGAAGAAGGAACACATCTGTCTTGGAAGAAGTACAAACAGAATGCCCCTTAGAAGCAAGGATTGGCGAGACTACGTCTCACGTACTTTGGACACGTTATCAGGAGAGACCAGTCCCTGGAGATGGACTTCATGCTTGGTAGAGGGTCAGAGAGAGAGAGGAAGACCCTCAATGAGATGGACTGACACAGTGGCTGCAATGAAGAGCTAAAACATAGCAATGAATGTGAGGATGGCGCAGGACTAGATAGCATTTTGTTCTGTTGTACATAGGGGTCGCTATGACTCAAAACCGACTCAATGGCACCTAACAACAACGATCTTTATGGAAGCAAATTGCCACATTTTTCTCCAGTGGAGTCTGGTCAGTTCAAACCGCCAACCTTTTGGTTCGCAGCTGAGCACTTAACCACTGCACCACCAGGGCTCCTTACATACATTAAAAGTACATCAAAGTTTGCCTGTCATAGGGATTGAAGTGTGTATATTGGCCAAGCCACTTGTATTGTTCCCTAAGTGGTGGTGACTTCAGATCCTAAAAAGTGAGGTTCGAGACTTTTCTTTGGACAGAATGAATCAGACTGAGTCAATAGCCTTCTCTGAGGAAGGATGTTGGTTGTAACCTTGTATTACATCCATATTAGAAAACCAGTTACCGTTGAGTAGATTCCAACTCATGGCGACCCCGTGTGTGTCAGAATGGAACTGCGCTCCATAGGGTTGTCAGTGGCTGATTTTTTGGTAGTAGATCACCAGGCCTTTCTTCCCAGGTGCCTCCGGGCAGACTTGAACCTCCAGCCTTTAAGCCAAGCATGTTAACCATGTGTACCACCCAGGGACTCTGTATATGGCACCTTAACGATGTGGATATGGAATAAACATATAACGGAAACCCAAATTTCATCATCTGAAATTTGACAGTCTCTGGGTCTACAAAGGAAGCAACAGATAGATCATGCTTTCCAAGTTCCTTTTTATTGAAATAAATCAGAGCGGTAATTTGCTCCTGAAAAGACCTGGTGAAAAATCTACATTTTAAAATTCATTAATAGGTGATACATTTTATTCAATGAGATTTTTCATTCTGATCACTTTCAATAATGGCAAAGCCAAGGGAAAAATCTCAGAGTAAACAGGTATTTATTTTGTACTTTCATGTGTTTTTAAGGACCAAGTTCAAAGGTTTCATTCACGTTAGATTTCAGATCTAAGAGTCCTGACAGAATCTTCTCCTATTTCATTTTAAAATCCCCAGCAACACTTGTTTTCAAATTATCCAGCAGCACTCCAATTAATGGTAGGCTTATAAATCAGAAAATTCTCTTATGCACACGCTATAATTGGCATCTGTTAAAATAACTACCAGTTTCTAATGAACAGCATGACTTTATTTCAGGATCTCTCTTTCTCTCTCGCTGTGCTTTTCATTTGCTAGATAGAATCAAGCAGGTCTCTCTGTGACTGGCTTTGCATTCTATTTCCAAACTGAACATAAGTTATTGAAAAAGTAAGTCACTGGAGGGAAAGGATTTGCTGTAGTTTTCACATTTTTTTTTTTTTTTTAGTGCATATAGATTATTTTCAGCAGCAGCAAAAAGTCAACGCTGACCTGGTGGTAAGCTCACTTAGGAAGTAAATCATCAATGCTCATTTGTTTAAAACACTTCGGTTGTGCGTGCTAACAGAGAAATACAAAATTTACAGACACCAAAGGCATCTTTCCTGTAAACTGGTATATGTGGAACCCACACCTCAGACAACAGTATGTTAAAAGCTGAGCCATGACATCTGAAGAGCTGTTTGACGCATAAATGCATCAAATGGGAAAACCCCATACGTTGTAGTGTCAAAAGAGAAACCAACCCAGTGTAAAAAAGTAAAAAAACACACACACACACAAAATAACACAAAAAATGAGGGTGGGGTGCAGCGGTGCTGGAATTTTCCTTGACCAGTGATGGACACTAGGGCTCTTGGAGTGTGTTCGTTCCTAACAAAGCACTACCCAGAGGTGAGCGGCGTGATGAGCGGCATCATTTCCAAAGGTGTCTCCTCGTGCCTGTTGGAGTTGCTGGGTCAGCCACCAGAGGTCCTCCAGGATTTGGAAAGTGCTCTTTGGCCCAGAAACTACCAGAAGTCTGTGATCCTTCCACTTTGGGTGTCTTGATGCTAAAATGAAAGTCATACAAAACTTCAGAAACTGGCTTTGAATTATTAAAACGATTATTAGAGAGAAAACCCGGAATGCAGGATCCTAAAATGGTCTACGCCAGGAGCCAACGACTAGGGAAAAGACAGATTTTGTCCAAGAGGCAAATTTCTTGGCTTGACCTCACTTGTGTTACATCGTTGTAATTTTCATTTCTGAAATATTGTTTTGTATTATCACTTATTATAAATATGTTTGTGGCAAAAAACTTTTTAATATACAAATGTATAAAAACCTTCTAGTTTTTAATAACCAAGGCACACAGTTGGTTTTCAGATCTTATATTTTGCCATAATATATGTACATGTGTGTATGTATACATACTTATATACACACACGCTGTTTAGTGAGTGTATATGCATTTACACACCAGCACTATAAATATATATCTAGCATATATATGCTCACACTATATTTAGTGTGTGTGTGTATATATATATATATATATATATAACCAAAACCAAACCTGTTGCCGTCGAGTTGATTCCAACTCATAGCGACCCTATAGGACAGAGTAGAACCGCCCCATACGGTTTTCAAGGAGCACCTGGTAGATTCAAACTGTTGACCTTTTGGTTAGTACTTGTAGCTCTTAACCACTACACCACCAGGGTTTCCGTATATATATCTATATCTCTATGTATATGTATATCCATATATCTATAAATAGTCATCATGTGTATATTGTTGTTGTTAAGTGGCTTCGAGTCGGTTCTGACTCATAGCAATCCTATGCACAACAGAAAGAAACACTGCCTGGTCCTGTGCCATCAGAATCATTGCTACTCTTGAGTCCATTATTGCAGCCACTGTGTCAATCCATCTCGTTGAAGGTCCTCCTCTTTTTTTTATGACTCTCTACTTTACCAAGCATGATGGCCTTCTCCAAGGACTATGTATATATTAACCAAAAACCAAACCAAACCCATTGCCGTCGAGTTGATTCTGACTCATAGTGACCCTATAAGACAGAGTAGACCTGCCCTATAGAGGTTCCAAAGAGCCCCTGGTGGATTCGAACTGCCGACCTTTTGGTTAGCAGATGTAGCTCTTAACCACTACGCCATCAGGGTTTCCATATATTCAGTATGTCAGTTGTATTTTAGTGTTCTAAAAACTATTCTCTTAGTGCTACAAAGTCTCTTATATAAAAGCGTCTAACTTACCTCAAGCAATTTCAACATCAGCTATCAATGTTCCATAGTGCTGAAAAAAAGAAAGCAGAAATATAAGCCTCCGAGGCAAAGCTGCAGAGTGATTTTTGTAACCTCTGTGCTGAGAATGCCTCAGAAAGCCTATCAGGAGGACTACTTCCAATAAATAAAAGGTTGTGTTCTTCTAGCTTTCATTTCTTTTGCTTTTAAGGAAAGGATATACAGAAACAAACTAGAAAAAGTAGAGTCGTGAATATTCACAATCAAGGCTAACAGTAGGGAGAGTCACTAAGAAGATGTGTAGAGGGCATTGAGCTAGCAGAAACCAGACCAGGAGGCAAGCCACTAATCTGCAACTCGGCTTTTGCAAGTTGGCACAGGACAGGAGGCCACAAGCAAATGGAAGTTCTGCAGAACCGTTGCTACAATGCCATCTACTGGCGTGAAACCAAAAGGTGTGCATTTCCTCTAAACAGCTCTCTGGATTAACAAGAGTAGCCTTGCCGTCCTCTGAAATTATTTCACGATCATGGCCTTGAGTCCAGGGCCAGATTACCCAATAAAAAAGGTATGCACAGGCCCAAATGTGCCTTCCCACCAATCCGCAGTGCACAAATTCACCTGTCTCCCATCGCGTCAAAGAGTAGCCTTGCCGTCCTCTAAAATTATTTCACGATCATGGCCTTGAGTCCAGGGCCTGATTACCCAATAAAAAAGGTATGCACGGGCCCAAATGTGCCTTCCCACCAATCCGCAGTGCACAAATTCACCTGTCTCCCATCGCGTCAAAGATGTGGTGAAACCCCTATGAGATTGCTCACCACAGATTAGCAAATAAATATAATTAAGCTGGTGTGGACCTCACTCAATGCAAACCGCTGCTTACTGGTTAATCTGCCCCTGGAAAGGTCTATGCGCGGACAAGACTCGTGAACTCTGCCTGGAAGTTCCGTAGTTGTGAGCTTCAACTCTGACTCTGGTTCCTTCCCTCCCCAACTATGATTTTGGGCAAATCACAAGTTCTCTGAGCCTCGAGGTGGCCCTGGTCCCCCCGCCCACTGAGCCACAGTGCTCTTGAGGACCACAGGAGGTTTGTGGGGAGGAGGTGCCCTGAGAACATCAGAGTGTCTGCGAGGCAAGGCATTCCTCCTTAGGTCCCAAAGGGTTTTACTTTGGAAACTGTACGTGCTTGGCCTGTGCATCTCTTTTTATCTTGTACCCTTATTGATGCTCTCAAGAATGCAACAAGTTCATTACTGAAGGTGCTTGGAGGTTCAGTGGGCAAGAGACAGCCAAGGGCCTGCCAGGTCGGGCTAGCACAGTCTCCCCTACTACCCACAGCACTCCGCTCGGGACTGAGCATTACAAAGGACTGCAGGCTTTGGTGGAGTCCCTGGGTGGCACAAAAGGTTAAGTGCTCAACTACTAACAGAAAGGTTGGAGGCTGGACTCCACTCAGAGGTGTCTCAGAAGAAAGGCCTGGCAATCTACTTCTGAAAAATTGGCCCTTGAAAACCCTGCAAAGCACAGTTCTCACCATGAGATGGAATCAATTCGTCAGCACCTGGTGTTCTGGTTGCACGCTTTGGTGATCATTTCTAAGGAACAAAGGGGCTGGTGGTGGGGATTCCTGCAGCTTACACGACATGGCTCACATCGGCACACGCCTTCTCATGCAGAGAGACATCTGGACACTGGGCGCACCAGCTGGCTCTTCTTCCCCCACCCAACTGTGCCTCTCTTGTGGGACCAGCTGGCAATATACACCATCACATCCCAGAAAAGGGATTGCTCTGGGGATCCCAGAAGGGGACGTGAGCAAAACAAACCAAGAGATGACAAACAATCTTGGGAGCTCCTGATGTGAGGGGAACAGCAGGCCCTCAGATGCGGCTATCTCTGGAGAACGTATTCCTCCAGATCACGAGGACTTGGGATCTGAACTACAACTTCTAGGTGCCCAGCACGGTTCAATAAAAGAGCCCAGTGAATGATACCTGTGACACCCCTCTCGCCAGAGCAGATGGCTCATGCTCATCACCCCATTCTTTGGCTTGGTTTGGCTTCAGTCTCCAGCCCTCTCTCATATGGGGCTCTGAGCAACCTGGGCCAACAGACTGGAGGCCGTACGGAAGGTGGAACCTCCTTGCCACGGAAGCTCTGCAGCCCTTGCTGAAGAAGAAAGAGCCTGGCCCCCTAACACCTGCAACCACAAACACAGGGGAAGGGGCTCTATCGACCCTCTACCAGACCAATGTGGTTAGAGCACGAGGGGTTGAGGGGGTTGAGGCTCAGCTGTTGCTCCTGTAGCACTCCCTGGGGTCTACCTGTTTCTGTCTAGCTGCAGAACTGTAGCTTTCGCAGATGCCTCCTACTTCTACCTGAGAAGCCATAGTACAGCAGGCAGGGAGCACCCTCCACAGCAGAGCTGAGCTAGCAGAAGGTGATCTGCAGGTGTAGTTTGTCTGAACTCCACCCCATCCATGGCATTTTTTTTTTTCCTCAACATTGTTCGTTAACACTAAAAATGAAAATTTCATACAAAAATCAGATTTCTCTCCTTTCCAGAGGAACTAGACTTTCTGGCAACATTAAGCTCTTGTTGGGTCTTCAGAGTAAAGAGTGGGGAAATGATCAAATTTCTCTTTGTTCTTTGCACCTATCTACAGGGCCTTGGGGAGACCGGGAGAAAGAATATTCACTTGATTTGTTTAAATCTCAGCTCAGCCCCTTATTGGCTATGTGGCCTTGGGCATGACTTTCACTTCCCCGGGTCTCATGAAAATAGCTGTTGGGAGGGTTAAGCAGGATGATGGAGAGCAGTGGTCCTGCCTCAGTTATGAGGGGTTTGGACAGACACTGAGGAGACCTGGTAGCACAGTGGTAAACACTCAGCCACTAACCGAAAGGTCAGCAGTTTGAACCCACCAGTCACTCCATGGGAAAAAGATGTAGCAGCCTGCTTCCCTAAAGATTACAGCCTTGGAAACCCTATGGGGCAGCTCTACTTTGTCCTATAGGGTTGCTATGAGTCAGAATTGCCTTGATGCTGATGGGCTTTTTTGGGTTTGGACAGACACTGGTTTCTGCTCCTCTCAAGCTTTGTGGCCCTGCACAAAGCAACTCTTTCTTGATCTCTGTGCTAAAAACAGAATTCCCTAGAGGAAGAAAGGAAACAACCCATGTGATCTCCAGTGATCTATCCAAGGCTGGGGTGGGAGGTTCAGAAGCCAGTCATTCAATGCTTCTCCAGATAAGAATGCCTCCACTTCCTCCACAGACTTCATGTGGACACAAACACAGCCACGGGAGGAGAATCGAGGCTTATCTAGGCTTATCTGGCTTATATTAAAGTCGTGTACTTTCTCTTTCACAAAAAAGCAAACAAGCAACCCATAGACCATTTGATATATGTTCTTTATACTTCTGTGCATACATGATTAAAGTCATGAGTTTGTGTGTATTTAAGATATAAAGAGGAAAGGAAAAGGGGGGGGAAAAAACCTAACATATGAAACTGAGTTTGCTATTCACAAGCAACAATCCATTTCACTCACTTTGTGATTCCCATTTAACAGAGTTTTCCCAGGAAATTACCATGAAGCAGTATTTGTGGTCAAATCACCCCTAAACTTGGTAGGTATTTGTGCCCTGATTTGTAGAAGTCCTTTCTTATAGAGCCAAGTACCCTCTCTGTATCTCTGACCATACAGTTTTATCCTGAGTTGCATCTAGAAATCTTTGGGAGTAAACACTGGGGGAAATGTGTAAAGGCAAGTATTCGGCTTATTTGGCACAGAAGTGGGCCCCTCCATCGACATCTACAGACCAGTGGGTGTAAGTGAATTGAGGCTGAGTGGAGCTGATTTGGCTAACAGATTCAAACCAGCTGCTGTTGAGTTGACTCTGACCCTATGTGTGTCAGGGTAGAACTGTGCTCCATACGGTTTTCAACGGCTGATTTTTTAAAAGTGGATCACCAGGTCTTCCTCCTGAAACACCTCTGGGTGGGCTCAAACCTCCAGCCTTTCAGTTATCCACCAAGCGTGTAAACCATTCGCACCACCCAGGGACTCCTGCTAACAGATTCAAAACCAAACCCGCTGCTGTTGAATCGATTCCGACTCATAGTGACCCTATAGACCAGAGGAGAACTGCCCCGTAGGGTTTCCAAGGAGTGGAGGATAGGTTCGAACTGCCGACCTTTTGGTTAGCAGAAGAGCTCTTAACCACTGCGCCACTGGGGCTCTGCTAACAGATTAGACAGTCACATTTACATTCTGAATCACCTGTGGGTCCATCAGAAACGTCAAGGTAAAAACCACGACAGGAAAACAGGATTGTAATCATCAGCAACAAGCCCTTAAGTAAGAATTTACAATGATAAAAGGATAAATAGTTTATCATTTGTTTTATCATTGTAACCTCATTTCACCCTCACAATCTATGCAAATGGGATCTTATTATCCATCTTGGAACTTTACTGTAGCTATTTTTTTTTTTTATCACCATTTCCCTCCGATAAAAATCAAAAGTTCTGAAGTTTTTAGAATGCTCAACTTATAAGTTCGGTAAAGCCTTTATCCTCTGAAGGGACAAATTTTGATAGCTTTCCAGCTCTGTTCCTCTGAAACCTCACTGAGCGGGGTGTCAGCTGTGTTGCTAGGCAACGTTACTTAAGATCAAGATGGCGCCAGACTGGTAAATTGCAGGTGGACTGGGAGGGAGCAAACACCTGGTAGGAAGCTGAGCTCTGGGCCTCCCTGAATGTGGCAACTCTTTTAACTGGGTGCCCTTGTGGGGACCCTGAAGTGCTGCCTTTGGGGTGGCCACAAGAGGTACCGGCTGTCATGTGGGGCATGGGGCTTCTAAAACAAGGTGGATCCCTCTCCCTCCAATGTTCGATTCACTTCCTTGCACTTGAGATATCGCGTCAGGGGACCAAAGAACACTACCTGCCCTGAGAAGGAGAATCTGCTGCTGATTCCTGGCTCCACCCCTTCTGAGTAGACATGTCCCTGGTGGACTTGTGGGTCTGAATTTGTAGTTGAGCCTCAGAGGAGGACTCCTGGCAGGCAATGCTCAGAGTTACCTGGTAAATATCCACACCCGCACAAACTTCTTAACTCTAAACCAAAACCCGTTGTTCTTTCAAGGGGAAAAGGAAAGAGTAGTCAATGAACCTCTATAGCCCTAACAGTGCCTACATATATATGATACTCATCTTCTATAACGGGGTCAATGAATTTTTTCCATAAAGAGCTACCCACTGCCGTCGAGTTGATTCTGACTAACAGCAACCCTATAGGACAGAGTAGAACTGCCCCAGAGGGTTTCCAAGGAGCAGCTTGTGGATTCAAACTGCTGACTTTTTGGTCAGCAGCCAAGTTCTTAACCATCGTGCTACCAGGGCTCCTCTTAACTCTAAACGAACAAACAAACAAAACCCAAACCCATTGCCATCAAGTCGATTCGGACTTATAGTGGCCTTATAAAGGATGTAAATTCATAAAGATTTTGGAGTAGGATTTGGGGGTCAAAATTTGGTTGCTTGGAGTTAATTTACTGGAAGGAAAGAAAGAAAGAGAATGAAAAGGCAGGAAGGAGGAAGAGTTCTGCAGACTGTAACCATTCAACAGTTGATCTGGCTTGGACAGAAATGCTAAATGGAGGAAGGCATGCATTTAATTCTTAATGATCTATGGTCATACATAGCATTTTAAGATGACATTAAATTTTAGTTATGGAGCAGTTTTGTTACTAAGCAATCTATTGACTATTTAAGCGTGTGACATGACTGAATGCTACGCAGGCTTGCTTGAAGACTAACCATCCCTAGGGTATCATGCGGGGAAAAGTGAAGAGCGTTAACCGCATGCAGAAAATCCAGTGTCTGATCAGCAGAAGACCCGGGCGCTGGACACAGGAAAGGCATGCACTTTCAGACTTTGGCTTTACCTTGTCATAACAGGATTCTGAATACCATATAAATGATCTTTATGATAACCGTTATTACCGTTTTTCATACTGCAACAAAAATAAATACACCAAAAAGACTATGTTATCTCTACGATGAAGTATTCACATCATGGATTACAAAGACAATGTCATGGTCATGAAAAGTATATGGCAACGTGTTAAATCTACAAAGATGGTAAAAGGGTATATTTACATTGCAGATGGCTTAAAAACCAAGTACTTAAACAATGACTTTGTAGATTAATTTAACTTATAATTTATTATTATTAATTCAACAACTTCTACGTGCCAGCACTTGTTTTTAAAGAGACTTCAGAATTTATTCGTATCTGGACATTTCTATTGCTATTAGATAATTTTAAGATGTCATTAATTTAACGTAAAGAGCCCATTACATAATAATGTGTTTTAATTTAACATATAAAATTTTTATTAATTCAGCAACTTTCCTTTGAGATATTATTAATTTAACTTAAAAAGCCTATCACATAACAAACCCAAAAGCCAAACTCATTGCTGGAGAGTCGATTTTGACTCATAGTGACCCTATAGAACAGAGTAGAACAGCCCCACAGGGTTTCCAATGAGTGGCTGGTGGATTTGAACTGCTGACCTTTTTGTTAGCGGCCAAACTCTTCACTGTTGCCTCACCAGGGCTCCGTCATATAAGAAAATATATTAATTTAACATATAAAATGTTTTTATTAACTCAAGCATTTCTTGAGCAGCTTCTGTGTGCCACCTCTCTTTTTAAGGGGCTTCAGAATTTATTTATGTCTGGATATATCTACTGCTGTTAGATAATTTTAAGATGTTACTAACTTAGCTTAAAAGTCCACCATGTAATAATAAAAACTTCCCCAGCCCATTTTAGGAATATGGTTTAAAAAAAAAAGGCTTACTTTTTCATGGATACAAATTCAACACATAAAATACAAAAAAGGGAGATAGGATTTTTTTTTTTTAGTCACTAGACAATCTCAACTCTACATCCATTCTTTTGACTCTAACTGTGATCTTGAAGGGGGTGCAACTCAGGGGAGAGACATGTTGAGGAGAGGAGTGGAATGAAAACGAAGCACGCACAGTCACCAGATACAGAGGGAAGGGCAGACCATGGAGCCAAAATGAAAACCAGTAAAGACAGTTATCATAAAGTAAAATGCCAGGTCCCCGAGACTGAGCAACTGCAAATGAGAAAGAGAAAGGTTGGTTAAGGAAGCTGAGACGATTAAGCAAGAGGAAAAAAATCAACTAAAACAAGCATGACAAAGTCTGTACAAACAAAACCCCTGCACAGGGATGACCTGCTACCTTAGAAAAGTCAATTACAATGCCATCTGATCTTACCTTTGGTGACTCTTCAAAACCAGCACCACTTAGAACGTGACCCCCCACCCTCCACGGAAGCTCTCATACTTACTCATCGTACACATCCTCCGAATCCATTCGACGGTAGTACTTGGCCAGCTTGACAGCAAAGATGAGAGCCGGAAGTAGAAAGACGGTGGCTTTTCCTATGCCAAACCAAAACAAGTTCTAGGAAAAGAAACAAAGCAAACAGATAAGTAAGTGCTTGAGGATGCAAAAAGCAAAACAATAGTTGGAGAAGAAACATCTTTTTTGCAATTTTTTCTTTTTGAGTTTGCATTTTGTTCTTTTAAGTCATTTGTGAGCTTACTATGAGCCAGCCACTGCGTGAAGTGCTTCATGTTACTATAACTCATTTAATCTTTCTAAAAACCTTGGATCCAATCAATTGTTGTTGGGTCAGTTCCAACTCATGGTGACCCCATGTGTGTCAGAGAAGAAGTGTGCTCCACAGGGTTTTCAAAGGCTGATTTTTCAGATGTAGATGCCTCTAGGTGACTTTCTTTCTTCAGGAGCTTTAAAAAAAAAAAACAAAAAACCAAACCATTGCCTTGGAGTCGATTCCGACTCATAGTGACCCCATCGGGTAGAGTAGAACTGCCCCATAGGGTTTCCAAGGAGCGCCTGGTGGATTTGAACTGTCAACCTTTTGGTTAGCAGCCAAGCCTCTGGGGGGACTCAAACTGTCAACCATTTGGTTAGCAGCTGAGCACTTCAACCATTTATACCAGGCCTTATTATAGTGTTTATTTTACAAATGAGGAACAAAACCAGTGGTAGAGCCAGGATTTGAACCTAAGGCACTCCAAAGTCAACTTCTTACTACCTCACTCTATGGAGTACCTTTACTGCCCCGATGGGCCAACAATTGCAGCATGCATGGTCAGCAGGCCCAACTTCAAATCCCTTTTACGAGCTGTTTGATATAAGATAACTGATTAACCTTCCTGGCTTGCTTTCTGCACTTGAACAGTGGGGACAACAGTGTTATCATCTCATAACCTTACTGAGTAAGAATATAGAAACAATGCTTAGTATACACTGTTGTTGTTGTCAGGTGCCTTCGAGTTGATTCCAACTCATAGTGACCCTATAGGACAGAGCAGAACTGCCCCATAGGATTTCCTACAGAGGCAGATTGCCAGGTCTTTTCTTCTGCAGAGCCGCTGGGTTTGAATTGCTGACCTTCCAGTTAGCAACTGAGCACTTAACAACTGCATCACCAGGGCTCCTTACCCCATTGCCGTTGAGTCGATTCCAAACCATAGTGATCCTACAGGACAGAGTAGAACTACCCCATAGAGTTTCCAAGGAGTGGTTGCTGGATTCGAACTGCTGAACTTTTGGTTAGCAGCTGTATCACTTAACCATGGCTCCTTGGTACATAATAAACCAAATTCCATTGCCGTTGATTCAATTCCAGCTCACAGCAACTTACAGGACACAGTAGAGCTGCCCCATAGGGTTTCCAAGGCTGTAACCTTTATGGAAGCAAACTGCCACATCTTTCTCCCGCAGAGAGGCTGGTGGGTTCAAACCATTGACCTTTTGGTTAACAGCTGAGCACTTAACCACGGTCCCACCAGGGCTTCTTAGTACATACTAGTTCTCAATAAATGTTTTATTTATTTCAACTGTTTACTTTAATCTCTGAGGTAGGCCATAGATAGAATGCATCCATGTTTTGTCTAAAGAGCAACGTTAAAGTTTTTCATTTTTTTAAAAATTGCTAACATTCCTAAATCAGATCTCATTGAGAAACCTAGATTGACCTCTTTCCCTGAAAACTGGAAGAGCTCATAACACTGAGCCCTCATACCCACAAGGCACCCTGTTAGCTGCAGCTGGTTAGTGGTTCCGCCTTCCACAGGGGCATTCCTCCTCAATTGGCCAGAGGCCACACCACTAATTTTTGCAGGTGTGATATTCAAAATGATTTAACCTTATCAGCCAATCAGAAGAGACACTGATGCAAAACAAACAATCAGAACCTACAACCAGTTTGACCCTGTGGGTACCACATGCTGCCTGAATAACCATTCTGCCCAGCGTCCTACCCTTGGTCAGCTTTGTAAATCTGTGGTCCCTGCCTTGGGATAATGCTGTAAGTAGCACCACAGTGGCTCTCCCCAGACCACCACGAGGCAAAAGGCAGCTTGGGTGTAAAAACCCCTTCCAGGCCCTCATGGTTCTACTGCTACCTTTCTACTTCACTTCTGGCTAAGCTTAGTGCTGAATGGCTGGGGTACCTCTTGACCCAGAATGTCCAGTAAATCTGTTCTCCTTCCCCTTCCTCCTCTTTTATTAGTAGGTCTGCATGTTTTTGTATTTGTTTTGGGAGGCTTTACAGCTTTAGGACAACTGTGCCGTTTTACTGGAAGCTGCCTCAATCCTTTAGGGAACAAGCAAGATATAAACAAACATATTAGACAACCTGAAACATAAAAATAAAAATAATAATGTTGTTGTTAAGGGCTGTCAAGTTGCTGCCAACTCATAGTGACCCTAGGAACAAGAGAAAGAAACACTGCCTCGTCCTGTGCCATCCTCATAATCATTGCTACGTTTGAACCCATCACTGCAGCCACTGTGTCAATCCACCTCAGGGAGGGCCTTCTCTTTTGCTGGCCTTCTACTTTACCCAGCATGATGTCCTTCTCTGGGGACTGGTCCCTCCTGATAACATGCTCAAAGTACATAAGCTGAAGTTTCGCCTAAGGAGCATCTGGCTGTACGTCTTCCAAGACAGATTTGTTTGTTCTTTTGGCAGCGCGTGGCATATTTAGTATTCTTCGCCAACACCACAATTCAAAGGCATCAATTCTTCTTTTCTCTTCCTTATTCGTCGTCCAGCTTTCACATGCATATGAGGTGATTGAAAACACCAAGGGTTGGACCAGGCGCACCTTAGTCCTCAAAGTGACATCTTTGCTTTTTAACACTTTAAAGAGATCTTTTGCAGCAGACTTGCCCAATGCAATACGTCTTTTGATTTCTTGACTATTGCTTCCATGGCAGTTGATTCTGGATCTAAGTCAAATGTAATCTATGGCATGATAGAATTTTGCAAGACCAATGACCTATTCATTGGAAATACCTTTTTTCAACAACGTAAATGGTGATTATATACGTGGACCTTGCCAGATGGAATACACAGGAATCAATTTGACTACCTCTGTGGAAAAAGATGATGAAAAAGCTCAATATCATCAGTCAGAAGAAGGCCAGGGGCCGACTGTGGAGCAGACCATCAATTTCTCATATGCAAGTTCAAGGTGAAGTTGAAGAAAATTAAAATAAGGCCAAAAGTGCTGAAAGTACGACCTTAAGTATATCCCACTTGAATTTGGAGAGCAGACCATCTCAAGAATAGATTTGACCCATTGAACAGAAGACCAGATGCATTGCGGGGTGACATCAAGGGCATCATACATAAAGAAAACAAAAGGTCAATAAAAAGGCAGGAAGGAAAGAAAAGACCAAAATGGATGTCAGAAGAGACTCTGAAACTTGCTCTTGAATGTAGAGTAGCTAAAGTGAATGGAAGAAATGACGAAGTAAAAGAGCTGAACAGATTTCAAAGGCTGCCTTGAGAAAACAAAGTAAACTATTATAAGGAAACATGCAAAGACTCGAAGTTAGAAAACCACAAGGGGCAACATAGGAGTAGGCCCACCCAGAGACTCCTCAAAAGAAAGTGAAGTGAACCCCCAGAGCTCTTCCTCACTGTGTCAAACCCCCTACTGATACGGTTCCAGCCTCTTCATCTCCCTGGAGCCCTGGTGGCACAGTGGTTCAGAACTACCGCTGGTAACAAAGAAGGTTGGCAGTTTGAATCAATCCACCAGCTGCTCCTTGGAAACCCTATGGGACAGTTCTACTCTGTCCTACAGGGTGGCTATGAGACAGAATTGACTTGACAGAAATGGGTTTGGTTTATTATTATTCATCTCCCTGAACAGCCTGCGAGTCCCTGATTATTTGGGGAGTGGAGTCTGGTAGCTGCATACGTGACTGGAGAGAGGCGGGAGTTGAAGCCTGGGTACAAAGAGGCCAATTCTCATTTTAAGGGCCTCAGCTAAAGCCAGCAGCAAGGGCCACAATGCAACAGGACAAATGGATAGGGATTTGGAAGAGAAAGGAAGCAGCCAGGAACCAAGGTTTGACTGGGACAGTGGTGGGATCATTCTCTATGGGACACAAAAGTCCACCCAGCAGACAGATGGACATATGGACATGGAGCAGTAAGGTGGATGGAGTGATACAGATAGACCTTGAGAAAGACAGCTCTCTGATCTTTCATTCATTCCTTCAACAGCAATACTCTGCGCCAAGGCAATACGCCAGACCACAAGGACATGGCAGTGAAGAGACGGGCCTGTCTTTGTGGAGTTTAGAGTCTGGTGGGGAGAGACACACCTTAACCGCAGAACCATACAAGTACATCATTCATACTGCAGGATCCTCTCTAAAGGAAAAGCATAGGCTTCCATGGGAACGTAGAACAGCGAACCCACCCTAGTTTGGAGGATCAGAAAATGCTTCCTGGAAAAATATATATCTGAGCTAAGATCTGAAAACTGAACAACAGCTAATAATAATAGTGAACATCCCTAAGGGCTTTGCATGTGATCTCTCATTGAACTGTCAAAACAACCTCATTAGGTTGATGCAGCTCAGAAAAATTCAATAGCTTGTCCAAAGCCAAAGAGCTCAGAAGATGGTAGAAGTGGAATTTGAATTCAGAGTCTGTGTTCTCGACCATTGTTATAAGACCTAGTGGAGTTAGCCAATGGAGGTGTGGGTAGGAGGAGAAGAGTGAGAGAGAGAAAGACAAAGAAAGTATGTCACTTACCAGTCCAGGCAATGGAAATGGCATGTGCAAAGGTCCTGAGGTGGGAAAACTGAGATGCATTTGAAGAAGTGAGTGAAAACAAGTGTGGCTAGAGTACAGGAGAAAAGAGGTCCATATAGCCCAAAATGAGGCCTGGATGGGTCACGGCCTCATCCAATGGAGTCCAGTATATCCTATTAAGATGGATCCTGATCCTTATCATGACAGCCACCAGAAGCAACCGAGGCACCTTACACAGGGGAAGTGAGAAAATCGGCTCCCAGAGAAAGTGTCTATCAAGGAGTGAATCAGCCTGAGGAATGTAGTTGTTGTTGTTAGGTGCCATCGAGTCAGTTCCGACTCATAGCGACCCTATGCACAACAGAACGAAACACTGCCTGGTCCTGCGCCATCCTTACAATCCTTGTTATGCTTGAGCTCATTGTTGCAGCCATTGTCAATCCACCTCATTGAGGGTCTTCCTCTTTTCCACTGACTCTGTACTTTGCCAAGCATGGTGTCCTTCTCCAGGGACTGAATCTCTCCTGACAACACGTCCAAAGTATGTAAGATGCAGTTTTGCCATCCTTGCTTCTAAGGAGCATTCTGGTTATACTTCTTCCAAGACACATTTGTCCGCTTTTTTGGCAGTCCATGGTATATTCTATATTCTTCGCCAACACCACAATTCAAAGGCGTCAATTCTTTTCCGGTCTTCCTTATTCATTGTCCAGCTTTCACATGCATATGATGCGATTGAAAATGCCATGGCTTGGGTCAGGCACACCGTAGTCTTCAAGGGGACATCTTTGCTTTTCAACACTTTGAAGAGGTCCTTTGCAGCAGATTTACCCAATGCAATGCATTGTTTGATTTCTTGACTGCTGCTTCCATGGCTGTTGATTGTGGATCCAAGTAAAATGAAATCCTTGACAACTTTAATCTTTTCTCCGTTTATCATGATGTGGCTCTTTGGTCCAGTTGTGGGGCTATTTGTTTTCTTTATGTCGAGGTGCAATCCATACTGAAGGCTGTGGTCTTTGATCTTCACCAGGAAGTGCTTCAAGTCCTCTTCACTTTCAGCAAGCAAGGTTGTGTCATCTGAATAGCGCAGGTTGTTAATGAGTCTTCCTCCAACCCTGATGCCCTGTTCTTCTTCATATACTCCAGCTTCTCAGATTATTTGTTCAGCATACAGATTGAACAGGTATGGTGAAAGGATACAACCCTGATGCACACCTTTCCTGACTTTAAACCGATTAGTATCCCCTCGTTCTGTCCAAACAACTGCCTCTTGATCTATGTATAGGTTCCTCATGAGCACAATAAAGTGTTCTGGAATTCTCATTCTTTGCAATGTTATCCGTAATTTGTTATGATCCACACAGTCAAATGCCTTTGCATAGTCAATAAAACACAGGGAAACATCCTTCTGGTATTCTCTGCTTTCAGACGAATAACCTTGATTAATTGGAACTTACCATCCAAACTGTCAAGGACCTTTGGTGGCACAAGCAGTTGCAATCAGCTGCTAACCTAAAGGGTGACGGTTCGAACCCACCTAGCGGTGCCACAGAAGAAAGGCCTGGCGGTCTGCTTCTATAAGATTACAGCCAAGAAAACCGTATGGAGCATAGGTCTACTCTGTAACACATGGAGCCGCCATGAGTCAGAATTGACTTTGATGGCAATGGTTTTATCTCAAGTGTTACATCTCAAAGGGCTTTTAAATCAAAACTTATGTTTGGTGTAGCTTTGGTGTCATATATATAATTGGACTAAAAGTCATTTTGAATATTGGCAGTCTGTACACCCATGATTGTTCCTAACTATTCCGGACAAATAGGAGTTTTCTTTATGAGGGATTCCTAATTTTGGTAAATATAATTCTTGTAAAGAACAAAGATGTGCAAATAGGACCTGGACTTTTCTAGCCCATTAGGTATCAATAACAAGAGCCCTGGTGACACAATGGTTAAGTGCTCAGCAGCTAACTGAAAGATCAGTGGTTCAAACCAACCCAGTGACTCTGTGGAAGAAAAGACCTGGCAATCTGCTTCTGTAAAGACTACAGCCCAGGAAACCCTGTGGGGGCAGTTCTACTCTGTCCCATAGTGTTGCCATAAGTCAGGTGGACTCGACGGCAGACAATAGCCACAACAGGCATCAGAACACAGTCATCTAAAACCACGAGACCCAATAGACAGCTAACAGTGTGCACTGAAATCTGGAGAAACAAAATCAAAGGTGATGGCCTGACTGTGCTTCCTTAGTCTGAAAGATAAAACTCTTACCAAAGGGTCCACAATGTAGCTGCACAGAAAGACGTCAACAGCAGAATCTAAAGCGGTGGCCACGGGTTTGCAGGCTGCGATTTTGTCAGTGATCTACGGGAGCAAGAAATACAGGCACGCTTTAACTAGACACATCCACAAAAACCCGCAAGAGTTAGACATGCCGTTTACCTCCGGCCTGTTTCCCCAGAGAGATTTCTTTGTCTTCTAGACCATGAAGCACGCGCAGTTGATTTCTATGGATCAGTTCTACAATGTACCAAGCTGTGTACTTGCAAGCAAGACCGTTATTCTCTCAGCCTCAGTTTTCTCACTGGCTACCTGTGAAAATCAGTCAGTCTCATCCTGCAGGATTCGTGAGAGAATTAAAAGGGCATGTGTCCCGCACAGTGCCTCAGTCTCGATGTCTTACCCGGGTCCTTTGTCATCTGACAAAGGAGGTGGGCAGAAAAGGGAGAGCTAATTGCTTAATAATTGGTCATTCTAGAACAGGGGTCAGCAAACCCTTTTTGTAAAGGTCCAGAGAGTAACTATTTTAGGATTTGCAGACTGAGATTCATCTGCCGAAATGAAGGGAGGAAGATGCTGTGCTGAGCCATACAGCACCTCCCTTCTTGGCCTTCACCCTCCAAGCCCCTTTTACTTGCCTCCTACCAAATTAGGGTGAATTTCATTTCTATTTCCTTCTGATTTTATCCTAGAAGCTGACTATGCTAAGCCATACTCTCCCTTTTCTTCATAAAAGAGAAACCACTTACAGAGTCTTTGACCCACTGTATGTAATGTTCGAAGTACCCTATGATGGTATTCACATATGCCTTGCTTTCCTGGAAAGAAATCAAACATTAGAAACCATTAAAATGTCTACAGCAACCACGATTTAATCATGTCATTAGGTTCACACACCCATGTTCTAACACATTTATTAAAAAAAAAGAAAAGAAAACTCACTTCAATAATTACAGAAGAAATATTATATCTGATGAAGGCTTGAGCAGAATCCAAAGAGAGAATGATCTCGCTCACTTTTTCCTGGAAAACACAGCAATGGGCCACAAGGTATCAGAGTGATCAAAGGATTTCATTACAGTTTGCATACAGATGTGAGTGCTGTTAACTCAGCCCCAAACCAACACCTGCTAGCTGGGGAAACAACAGAAGTGGTCAGCCCTCTGTGGGCAGAGGGGAGGAGATGAGGGCAGAAGGAAGAAGATGAGGAGAGAGGGGAGGAGATAAGGGCAGAGAGGAGGGAGAGGAGGGCAGAGGGGAGGGAGAGGAAGGCAGAGGGGAGGGAGAGGAAGGCAGAGGGGAGGAGAGGAGGGCAGAGGTCAGTCTTCCTTATTCATTGTCCAGCTTTCGAATGCATATGAGGCGATTGAGAATACCATGGGTCAGGTGCACCTTAGTTTTCAAGGTGATGTCTTTGCTTTTTAACACTTTAAAGAGGTCTTCTGCAGCAGATTACTGTCTAGGAAACTCCATGGTGCGGTTCTACTCTGTTCTATAGGGTCGTTGTGAGTCAGAATTGACTGGACGGTACACAACAACGTGTATCTAACACCATGCTAAAATGAGGTCTTCATTTACAGAAATGAAGAAAGGAGATGGAAGAAAACTCAGTTTGATATTTGAAATGGATGGGTAACTGAGTCTTCTTTACTTCGAGTACCAACAAAAACCAACATCTCTGAAATGCTTTGAGTGGTATTGTATGAAAAAATCCTATGACAGAAAAACAAAAGAAGTCCTTACCATTAATCCATTGCTGGTGCGCTGAAGTGCCCGGATGCTTTGGTTTAAAGTACTCTGGTGAACAAACATAGATAATGTTTTCCAAATTATTACAAGAAGCAGCAAGATCACTTGCCTTGTGTCCTCCCCTCCCACAAGTCATCATATCCAACTTTACACTTAATGGTTTTATTCTAGAAAAAGAACGGACACAGGTAACAATGTGTGCCTTATATGTCCCTGAAGAAGAAAGTCAACATGCTTATTCTAAAGCTTTAAAGGGTACTAGCGCAGGAAACCCTGGTGATGCAGTGGTTAAGAGCTACGGCTGCTAACTAAAAGGTTGGCAGTTCAAATCCACCAGACGCTCCTTGGAAACCCTATGGGGCAGTCCTACTCTCTCCTAAAGGGTTGCTATGAATCAGAATCGACTCAAAGGCAATGGGTTTGGTTTTTTAGGTTTTATAGCACACGCAAGGTGTTCAAAAACCTGTTTGAGTTAGATTTGATGACAGTGGAAAGTATTCTTTAAAATAAAGTTACCTAACGAGAGTGGTTTTTGCATGGTTTAGATCAGATATTGCCAAACTTTACCTGTAAAGGGCCAGATTGTAAATATTTTAGACTTTGTGGGCCATACCCCCTCCCAACTACTCAACTTTGCCCTGTAGCCAAAAGCAGCCACAGACTACATGTAAACATATGGAGGTGGCTATGTTCCAATAAAAGCAGCCACAGACTACATGTAAACAAATGGAGGAGGCTATGTTCCAATAAAACTTTATTTACAAAAACATGCAGCAGGCCTGATTTGGCCTGCAGGCTGCAGCTTACAGGGCCATAGTTTGCCAACCCCTGGTTTAGCTTATAGTTCACATGTAAAATACAACTTACCTACATGTAGACAATTCTCCCTATCCCTGAAAATGCCAAGGCGTCCTATGCACTTGAAGGGAAGCATTTAGAAATGTGAAACAGGCTTAAAAAAACAGGCTTAAAGTGATCAAATTCGTTTTAAAAAAAAAACAAACCCATTGCCCTCGAGTTGATTCTGACTCACGGCAACCCTACAGGACACAGTAGAACTGCCCCATAGAGTTTCCAAGGAGCACCTGGTGGATTCGAACTGCCGACCTTTTGGTTAGCAGGTGTAGCACTTCACCTCTAGGCAACCAGGGTTTCCAAATTTGTGTAGAGAACAAACAAATATAGTAATGCAACAGTGGGATTTTTAAGCACAGCATAAAAATTAAGAAAATTCAACAGCAGGAATCTTTTGTGAGTACACTAATCAATTAGAAAGTCAGGAGAGAGAAAAAAAGAGTAAAACTAGTTCCAGAAGGTTCTAAAGCAGGAGCTGGTATGTTTCTCTCAACCTGTGCAAGCTGACTTAGTAACTCAATTTCTGCGTGGTCATCCCCTTGACAACAGCACGTGAGCACAGTAACATTTTTTCCTATTTACTGGGTCCCTATGATGCTTCATCTCAACGAAACAGGTAATAGCAAAGCATTGTTCCATCATTTTCAGGTGAGGAGCTGAGAAGCTACGACAGGTTGGAAAGGGAGAAGCAGGATTTGAAATCAGGTCTGTCTGGCTCCAAAGCGCTCCTTCCCTTGCTACAAGCTGCCTTTAATAGTTCATTAAGAAGCAAGAAGGCAGTGAGAAGATGAAAAAGAAAGAAAATAGGATGGGAGAGGTCAGAATTTCATGTGTCAACTTGGCTAGGCTATGGTGTCCGATGCTTTGTCAAACACTAGTCTTGTTGCTGTTGTGAAGTAGTTACACGTGATTAAGTCAGCTGGCCTTCTGATTACCTTCCGTGATGTGAGTGGACCTCAACTAATCAGTTGAAGGCCTTAAGAGCCAAAAGGAGTTTTCCCTAGGATGTGTTCTGCCTCCAGACTATACACAGACATCTTTACAGAACACTCTTCCTCTTCACTCTTACCATAATCCAACCTAGGGATTTAGGGGCACAAGCCTGCAGGAATCTCAGGCCTGTCACTTGACCTATAGATTTTGGACTTACTAGCCTCCTACAATTGCATGAGTCAATTTCTTAAAAGAAATCTATAGTGATATATATATATACCAGGAAAACCAAACCCATTGCTGTCGAGTCGATTCTGGCTCATAGCAAGCCTATAGGACAGAACAGAACTGTCCCATAAGGTTTCCAAGGAGTGGCTGATGGATTCGAACTGCTGACACTTTGGTTAGCAGTCGAGCTCTTAACCATTATGCCACCAGGGCTGCATATATATGCATGGAAAGATAGATAGATTGATCAATCGATCTAGCGATAAAGAGATATATCTCCCTGGGTGGCACAGTTAAGTGCTCGACTACAACTGAAAGGCTGACTTCAAACTCACCCAGAGGTGCCTTGTAAGACAGGCCTGGTGATCTGCTTTTGAAAGTCCACAGCCTTGAAAACTCCAAGGAGCACAGTTCTACTCTGCACACATGGGGTCACCATGAGTCAGGACTGACTCAACAGTGACTAACAACAGCGATAATGTGTGTGTACGTGTGTGCGTATGACTCCCACTGGTTCTGCTTCTCTAGAGAACCCTAAGGCAGCCATCAAAACAGTGAGACGAATCTAAGTGAAGCACAAAGAACGGCACTTACCCTCATTTTCACATATTTCTTGACAGCGTTTGCAGAAAAAGAATTTGAGAATAAGAGTGAGTTCAGAAGACAAACATCAGCCCTTCATGGCTTAGGAGGGCCTTTTAACAGCAATGAAAATTAGGGCAAGATGAATGAGGCTACTGCAGATTTAATTTTAACTGTGCACACTCAAACGGAAAAAGGAAAGGAAATAAACAGAAAAGAAGTGGTGACTTTTACCTTTTGTCCCCTCAATGTTCTACAGCTTTAAAGCTCGGCTGCTGAAATTTATTTTTAAAACAGCTCTGTTTCTTAGGCTGAGGCCCCCGTGCTTTGACCCACGTGCGAGGAAAAGACGCCATTGGGCTAAATAAAAGCCAATTCTCTGAAATGGATTTTGTGTAAGAGCAAAGAGAAATACAGAGGCTGCTTATTGTTACCATCGATTGTTCCAAAGGGATAACTTCCTGTTGGTGAATTCTTTTAATATTTTGGGCCTGAACATTCAGGGATGTTTTCAAATTTCCTGGGGGCTACAAAGAGAAAAAAAATAAAGATCAACACCAGCTTTCCTAACTCTAGGCTGTCTCACTAACTACAGGGGCTCCAGTGGGTCACGTCATGGCATGTGGCCTTCCTTGGAGCCAGCCTGGCGGGGCAGGGCTGAGAGATCCTGCTTCAAATCATAGAACCAGGCTCCCGGCAGACACTCACACTCATCAACCCTTTCTAAGTTCCAAAGGGCTGTGCTTTCTCTCATTCAATTTCCCCATTTTACAGATGAGAAAACCAAGGCTCGACTGAGAAATTTTTATTTATTTAACTCATACTTAAATAGTATCTGGTCTATGCCAGGTCCTGCTTAGGAGCTTTACAAATGTCGATGTACAACAATCCTGTAAGGCAGATACTACTCTTCTTCCCATTTTACAGATGAGGAAACTCAGGCACAGGGGGCTGAAAAATCTTGCCGAGGTCCCACAGTTAGGAAGATTCTGAGTCGGGATTTAAACCCAGGTTGCACAAAGAGCCCAGGCTTCCTGTCACCATGCTTTCCTGCTCCTGGGAAAGAGCTCAGGCTTCCCGTCACCATGCTTTCCTGCTCCTGGGAAGGGATCATTCAGTTACCAACCAGCACAGGACCTGATGAGGGGGAAGCCTTCAGGGTTTGGATGGTGTCTCTGTTACCCCTTAACCACTTGCTATTAGAGATTAAAGCAGCAAATGAAATCTTCCTCCTCCCGGGCCCTTAGTTACCTCTACAGTGCAAGGAAGTGATGAACGTACGTGTGTGTGTGTGTGTGTGCGTGTGTGTGTGTAGGAAGGAGGGCATGGAGGGGCTGATAGGGATGAAAGCGGACCCACTGCTCAGGTAGCCAGGGTCCCAGCACCGAGCGTAACAGTACTGCGGGTGCCAGTGTGTACACCCTGAAACAGTCCTGGGAACCATCACTGCTCATAGCAGTGTGGGCCATGCCGCCACGGCTGCTGGCGATGGGTGGCTTTAACAAGGAATGACTCTCGGTAGAAGGAACCTCTTCGGTAGCGTCTCTAAGAATGGTGTTGATATTTGACAGCCACAACTATTACAGCCTTTAATTGAACCATTCAGGGGCACAGTGGTTAAGCGCTCGGCCAACTGAAAGTTCAGCAGTGTGAACCCACCAGCCGCTCTGAGGGAAAAAGGTGGGGCGGTCGGCTTCTGTAAAGACTACAGCCTTGGTAAACCCATGGGGCAGCTCTACTCTGTCCTTTAGGGTCACTATGAGTTGGAACCGACTCGATGGCAACAGGTATTTGAACTCACCAAAGGATTTGCTGTCGCAACTAGCTTATCAGCAAATGATACAAGATTCACTTTTGTGAGGCTTTTACTGACCTAAAAAAGAAGTGGGAAAAACTTGTGTCACAGAGATGGACTTTTTTTTAAACCATAACAACATCTAATAAACAATAGATAGAACATGGGTCCAGAACCATAAAGTAATGCTGGAATCTCTTACACAGGTAACGATACCTGCCTTCTTATTTGTACATACAAAAACACACACACCTGATGCTCTCATTGACCCCAAAATCTCAGTGTGAACACCTCGGTCATACCTCCACCAAGTAAGTTGTATAATTCATTTGGTCTAATCCCACAGCACCAAAATCCTTCAGGTTTTGTTTTCCTGTGTCATCCAGCAGAACTATATTGTCAAGGTTTATGTTCATATGTTCAAATTCATTGTTTATGTCTTGGGTGTACTGCGTGATAAAAAGAAAAGTTATGAGTAAATTCATTATTCACCAACAGTTTCACATACCTAATGCTTTAAAAGAGCTACAAGAATACATCAAAACCAAACCAAACCCGCTGCTGTAGAGTCGATTCTGACTCATGGTGACCCCATGTGACAGAGTAGAACTGCTCCATAGGGTTTTCTTGGCTATAATTTTTACAAAAGCAGATCACCAGGCCTTTCTTCCACAGTGCTCTTGAGTACATTCGAACCATCAACCTTTAAGTTAGTATCTGAGTGCTTAACCATCTGTGCCACCCAGGAAGGAACACAGGGCTAAAAATAATATGAATGCGCTTGAATGGCATCTCTTTCTGGTACTCTTTTCTTCCTCCCACCCCCTCTCTGCCTCCCTCCTTTTTCCTCTCGCTAAGTACTATGCCAGGAGGTAGGATGTGCCCTCAAAGACCTTAAAGGGAAGAGGCTGTATATTAACAGAGGTATATGAATAGCATCAGGATGCCAGGGGAGACCAAGCCAAAAACCAAACCTGCTGCCATCCAGTCAATTCTGACTTACAGCAACCCCATAGGACAGAGTAGAACTGCCCCATAGGGTTTCTAAGGAGCAGCTGGTGGATTGGAACCGCCGACCTTTTGTTTAGTATCCGAGCTCTTAACTACTGTTCCACCGGTACTCCAAGAATAAAAAAAAAGGCCGGCGGAGGGGAGGTGGCTGGAGAAGGCATTACAGAAATGGCTTCTGAGCTGTGCCTTGACAAAGAGATGTTGAAAGGGTAGGCTAGCATTTCAGAAGGGACTGGCCCACACCAGACCTGGGTGCCAAGAAGATGAGGAGATATCATTTGGGGAACAGTATTTACTGTATTTTTATGCAAATTTTCTAGCACATTTTCTACCTTTGTTTGCCAAAGTGCCCTCCCCGCCGTGAGATATTTTTGTAAGTGCTGCTATGCCAAATTTTTGCTGTTAAAACAAAATATACCATAGCACGCTTATGAAAATATCTCCTATGGGGAGGGTACAGTTGGCAAACATAGAAGAGGTGCCTTATTTGCATAAAATTCCAGTAGTAATTTAGGCCAAAGACCATGGGAACAGTGTTGTTGACTCAGAGCTGTTGTGAGGGCCAGTCAGCATGGAGTGACTACTCTGTCCCAGGGGGCCCTTCCCAGCAGACGGAAAATGACACATGGCCTGATGGGGCAAGTGACTGGGGGGTGGCTATTTAGGGTTTGGGTGAAAAATTCTATTTTACTTTAAGAAGATAGTAAGCACAAACTTTGCCTAAAACTTTCAAATAAACTTCTTCACATTAGAAAACTGCCAAGCCATCATGGCCTCACCGTACCCTGGAAGCCTGCTGTGCTGTCTCAATGGGGGGCTGTGAGGTTTGGGAAATAGCCTCTGCTCTTGGTCTCCACTCCCATTATGGAAATCTTCAAAGAAAGAGGGCTCTTTAGATTCCTTCTAAAGAAGAGGCCCTCCGGTATGAGCTAGCAGGGCCCTAGGCCTAGGAAACTGAAACGCTGTAGCTGTTGCTGCTTCTTTTGGCCCGTGTGCTCTCAGATGGCAATGGCCTCTCCTTGGGGTCTTAAGACTAAGAATCAGGTGTGGGCCTGAGTGAAGAAGGAGTAAAGGTCGTCATTGCACTACACCTACTTTGAGGCACGATTCCAGGCTGTCTCTGGCTAAGGGTCAGCCACGCTCACCAAAGCCCACCCCTGAGTCCTGGGGCAGAGCTGGGACTCATCATAATGAATGTTGATAGGGCGGACCACAGTGCTCTGTGCACAATTCCCTCTTCAGGGACCTGGCAGTGAAGTGTGGCTGGTTTTGGAGAACATTAGAGGCTGTGCTCTAGCCCTTGAGACAAACACCACAGAATTCATTTGGACAGATGGGAGCCAGAAGGGGGAGTTCCCTGTGTCTGGAACTGCAGAAGCACTTGAAAGGAGCAAAAGTAAGAGAGGTGCTTACACTAAGGTCAAGATGAACAGGGTTTAATGACTGACTCAGGCAACATTCAAGTCAAAGCTCAGGTTCAGGTAAATGCTGTGCTGTGAGGCATAAAGAAGGATTTTCTTTGGTTTCCATATCTTTCCTAAGATGGACTCCTACAGTTATCTCCTTGTGAATCAAGCTAGACTTGTTCCTATAAGAACGTCTATACTTAGCAACATAAATTTTTTCCCTGTGAGCTTCCCACCAACCAAAAACCAGTTGCCATTGAGTCCATTCTGACTCATGGCGACTCCGCGTATGTCAGAGTAGAACTGTGCTCCACAGGGTTTTCAATGGATGGTTTTTCATAAGTAGACTACCAGGCCTTTCTTCCCAAGTACCTCTGGGTGGATTTGAACCTGGGTGAATTCGAACACCCAAGTGCATTAACTACGTGCACCCCCCAGGGACTCCGAAGTGTCCACAGTGAGGTCCTTTTAAAGAATCTTGCATATCTACAAGAAAAACTCAAGCTTCAAGAAAGACACTTGGGGGTGATAAAAATGTTTTGGAACTAGATAGAGGCAATGGTTGTACAAGATTGTAAATGTACTAAATGCTACTAAAGTGTACACTTTAGCATGGTTACTTTTGTGTTATGTGTTTACTTCAGTTAAAAAGAAAATGAAGAAGAAAAAAGACAATTGATTGGATACAGTAGAGAAGTATGTCCATCTAAGACTGGGTCTAATAACTTACCTCTTGAATGTTGAGACGCTCACTGACATTGAAGCGGTTCTCAAGCTGAAGTGAGGTATAAATGCCTTTGTTTTCTTTGCAATCACTGTGGGAAGAAGCAGAGGCATCGTGATCCAAAATGGCAGTTACGGCTACCTCTGTTCACCGCTAGGGATGAAGAAGAAGGTTAAATGGTTTCCTGTGCTTATTCTGTGAACACAGAAGCAGTTTCTGGGTGTCAGCACAGTAACCAGTCACCATGAGTCACAATGAGATTGGTAAATATGTTCCTCTAGCTGTCTCTTTTGTTTCCAGTGCTGTTAGGAAGAACCACATTTCCAAACTGAGAAAAAATAAATTCTTAAGACAAAATAATACTTGCTAGAAAGCGCAAAGCATACAATGGGATTTATTGAGAGACTTGATCAAGCACTTGCCAAGACTACTTCCCCTCCATATTTCTAAGGTTGACCTTGACTTCCTATATGGATAGACATACGTTCTAATGGCTGGAGATGGGAAGGAGGAGGGGACCACTGATATCCAGACTGTCAGTACACTGGCTATAGACCTAACTCAGTCATCTGAGTGGTCTGGGTAAAATAGCCCCACTTCTCTGTGCTCCAATCGACTCAATGACAAACAAAAGCAAAACAACCTTTTACTTGGGGTGGCTTCTGTCAGTTTGTCATACTGTAGTGGCTTGCATGTTGCTGTGATGCTGGACGCTATGCCACCAGTACTTCAAATACCAACAGGGTCACCCATGGTAGACAGGTTTCAGTGGAGCTTCCAGACTAAGAAATACTAAGAAGAAGGACCTGGCAATCTACTTCTAAGAAAAACTGGCCAGTGAAAACCTTATGAATAACAGCAAAACACTGTCTGATATAGTGCTGGAAGATGACCCTCTCAGGTTGGAAGGCACTCAAAATACGACTCAGGAATAGCTTCTTCCTCAAAGTAACGTCAACCTTAATGACATGGATGGAGTAAAGGTATCAGGACTTTCATTTGCAGATGTGGCACAACTAAAAATAAGAAGAAACAGCTGCAAGCATCCATTAATACTAAGAATGTGAAATATAAGAAGTATGAATCTAGGAAAATTGGAAGTAGTCAAAAACAAAATCGAACACATAAAAATCAATACCCCAGGTATTAGTGAGCTGAAATGGAATGGCGTTGGCCATTTTGAATCAGACATTCATATGGTCTATTATGACAGGAATGATGAATTAAAGAGGGATAGTGCCATATTCATCCCCAAAAAGAACCATTCAAGATCTATCCTTAAGTACAGCGATGTCAGTGATAGGATAATGTCCACACACCTACAAGGAAGACAGGTTAATACAACTATTATTCAAATATACACATCAACCATTAATGCCAAAGATGAAGAAATTGAACATTTTTACCAAATTCTGCAGTATGAAATTGATCAAACATACAATCAAGATGCATTGATAATTACTGGTGATTAGAATGCAAAAGTTGGAAACTAAGAAGGACTTATAGTTATAAAGTGTGGCCTTGGTGATAGAAATGATGCCAGAGATGGAATGATAGAATTTTGCAAGACCAACCACTTCTTCATTGCAAATACCTTTTTTCAACAATATAAACAGCAGCTATATACTTGGACCTCCCCAGAAGGAATACACAGAAATCAAATCAACTACATCTGTGGAAACAGACGATGGAGAAGCTCAATATTGCCACTCAGAACAAGGCCAGGGTCTGACTGCAGAACAGACATCAATAGCTCATATTCAAGCTGAAGCTGAAGAAAATTAAAACAAGTCCATGAGAGCCAAAGTACGACCTTGAGTATATCCCACCTGAATTTAGAGACCATCTCAAGAGTTGATTCGATGCAATGAACACTAAAGACTGAAGACCAGAAGGGTTTCGAATGACATCAAGGACATCACACATGGAGAAAGTAAAAGGTCATTAAAAATCCAGGAAAGAAAAAAAAAAGACCAAAATAGATATCAGAAGAGACTCTGGAACTTTCTCTAGAACACAGAGTAGGTAGAGTGAATGGAAGAAATGATGTAAGAAAAGAGCAGAAAGGAAGATTTCAAAGGGCAGCTCAAGAAGACAAAGTATTATAATGAAATGTGCAAAGACGTGGAGTTAGAAAACCAAAAGGGAAGTACATGCTTGACATTTCTCAAGCTGAAAGAACTGAAGAAGAAACTCAAGCTTCAAGCTGTAACACTGAAGGATTCTATGGACAAAATACTGAATGACATAGAAAGCATCAAAAGAAGGTGGAAAAATATACAGAGTTACTGTACCAAAAAGAATTGGTTGATGTTCAACCATTTCTGGAGGTAGTATATGATCAAGAACCAATGGGACTGAAGGAAGACGTCCAAGCTGCACTGAAGTCACTGGTGAAAAACAAGGCTCCAGGAATTGATGGAATACCAATGGAGATGTTTCAACAAACAGATGCAGTGCTGAAAGTGCTCACTTGTCTCTGCCAAGAAATTTGGAAGACAGCTACCTGGCCAACTGACAGGAAGAGATCTATATTTTTACCCATTTCAAAAAAAGGAGACTTGACAGAATGAGGAAATTATCAAACAACATCAGCAATATCATAAACAAGTAAAATTTTGCTGAAGATAATTGTAAAACAGTTGTAGCAATACAAGGGAACTACCAGAAATTCAAGCCAGATTCAGAAGAGGACATGAAACGAAGGATAGCATTGCTATTTTCAGGTGAATCCTGGCTGAAAGCAGAGAATACCAGAAAGACACTTACCTATGTTTTATTGAGTATGCAAAAGCATCCGACTGTGTAGATCACAACAAATTATGGATAACATTGCATTGTGCTCAAGAGTAACCTGTACATAGACCAAGAGGCAGTCTTTCGAACAGAACAAGGGGATACTAAGTGGTTTAAAGTCAGAAAAGGTGTGCATCAAGGCTGTATCCTTTTCCCCATACTTATTCAATCTGTATTTATGCTGAGCAAATAATCCAAGAAGCTGGACTATATGAAGAAGAATGCAGCATCAGGACTGGAGGTAGGCTCATTAACAACCTGTGTTATTGCAGATGACACAACCCCACTTGTTGAAAGTGAAGAGGACTTGAAGCACTTACTGATGAACATCGAAGACTACAGCCCTCAATATGGATTATACCTCAACATAAAGAAAACAAAAATCCTCATAACTGGACCAATAAGCAACATCACGATAAATGGAGAAAAGATTGAAGTTGTCAAGGATTTAATTTTACTAGGATCCACAATCAACACCCATAGAAGCAGCAGTCAAGAGATCAAACGATGTATTGCATTGGGCAAATCTGCTGCAAAAGACCTCTTTTAAGTGTTAGAAAAAATGTCACTTTGAGGACTAGGGTGCACCTGACCCAGGCCGTAATATTTTCAATCATCTCATATGTGTGCAAAAGTTGGACAATGAATAATGAAGGCTGAAAAAGAATTGATGCTTCTGAATGATGGTGTTGGGGAAAAATATTGAATATAACTTGGGGAGCCCTGGTGGCAAAGTGGTTAATAGCTAGGGCTAATAACCAAGAGGCTGGTGGTTTGAATCTACCACCTGCTCTTGGAAACCCTATGGGACAGTTCTACCCTGTCCTATAGGACCGCTATCAGTCAGTTTGGTTTAGTTTGGCCAGAAGAAGGAACAAATCTGTCTTGGAAGAAGTACAACCAGAATGCTCCTTAGAAACAAGAACGGTGAGACTTCGTCTCCCATACCTTGGACGCATTATCAGGTGGGACCAGTCCCTGGAGAAGAACATCATGGTTAGTAGAGGGTCAGCAAAAAAGAGGAAGACCCTCAGTGAGATGGATTTACACAGTGGCTGCAAGAACGGACTCAAACATAGCAATAATTGAGAGGACAGCGCAGCACCAGGCAGTGTTCCATTCTGTTGTACACAGGGTCACTTTGAGTCGGAACAGGCTCAATGGTACCTGGCAACAACAAGTGAGTCTTAGAAGTCCCTGGGTGGTGCACACAGTTAAGTGCTCGACTACTAACTGAAAAGTTGGTGGTCCAAGCCTATTGAGAGGCATCTTGGAAGAAAAGCCTGGCGATCTTCCAAAAGATCACAGTCATGAAAACCCCATGGAGGACAGCTCTATTCTGCAACACATGGGGTCACCAAGAGTCACAATCGACTCAAAGGCAACTGTTGTGGTTTTGGTTTTTAGTTGAGTCTTGAACAAGAGTTCTCCACAGGGTTCTGCTAACCCATTTTAGGATTACCTTAAAAGTGAGTGCCAGTGTTGACCTGGGATATCACCGTCCCAAGGCCTGGAAGGCTTTCAGGGCAAGGAGTATCTTTTTGGTTTCATTTTCATTACCTCTTTGGTAAGACTGGAGAACAGCCTAATTCTGAAACTAGAAAAGCTCATCACCGAGGTTAAAAACCACTTCTGAGAGCAAAATTCTTATCCTGGAAAAAGAGCAGTTTAAGAAGCGAAACGCAAGATATAATTTTTCATACCTGTAAACTTTCTCAAAAGTGAGATTGATATCCGGTTTCTGAAATATCAAGCCAGAAAGATAGTACTGCCATTCCTCATTTAGTAAGTACGGCGTGTCCAAAATCTAGAGCAAATTAAAAAGCAATTTTTCTCTTAAAAGGCAGTGTTACATGAACATACGTACACATAATAAATATTCTGTTAAATATATGTTTGAGAGTTTTACACATCACAGTTTTTTTCTCGCTACTTTCCAACTTAAAACTAGAAAATGCTACTGTAATTGGAATAAATCAAACGACCAACCATCAACAAATTATAGGATATTTGAGAACCTTTTATTTTAGTAAAACAAACACATCAGAAATGTGAGTGAACTGGGCAATCTGACTGAAAATCAATATGAGAAGGCCAGCAGCAGTGGACCCAGTTCATCGCTTCTCCCTGAACAAAGTGAATGAAAACTCGCAGCCGTCTCTGACTGAAGGCTATCCACTGAAACCTGTGAGAGCTGGAACGCAGTGGGACTGCACTGTTTTTCTGGGTCTCGCAAGTTTTCTGCCTTTGACAGAATGCAGCTTACCACTTTTTTATCACCCTGTAATTAGTGGAAAATATTTGAGTTTTCCTTCACTGACAGGTTTCTGCCTTACACAGGATCTGGCTTTCACTGTCTCTATTTAAGATGGGCAAATTACTGCCCAGTCTTTGTGCACGTGCCTGAGGGGTGTAGACAGTGTCAAAATATCCTTTACTTTTTCAGCAGTGCTTTTTCACACTTCAGCACAGTATGGAAGATAAGGACACCTGGCTTTATGCAACATTTATGTAACATTTACACATATGTTACATTATTATTTTTAACACGTTTGTTAATTAATATATTAATATTTCCATAGATTGCCATTTTTTTATCAAGAAGCCAAATGGAGAAAATCTGACAAGTTGATACTCCTGATTTAATAGCCTTCAACCAATTAAAGAGCTAAAATACCATGACAACCTTCATGGTCATTCACAAGATTTCATAACAGATTTGAAGTGGAAAGCAGATACAATAAAAAAGGAAAAGAGAAATATATTTAAAAATCAGAATCTGGAGGAAACCACCGGAAAGTCAAAGCTAGAAGACAGATACAATGACAAAAACGTCCTCCTTAATGCCAAGTGTCCTCTAGAGTCAGTGGTAGTGATTTTGAAAGGGAGAAGGGGAAGATCGAATTGAACTCCTGACTGCCCCATCAGAGACCAGCAGGACCACCCTCTACCATGGGGCGTGCACTTCACCAACCTCTTCCCTCTTCACATTGATAGCTTCAAACCATCTGTGTGGGCATCTTTATCCCCAAGGAAACTCTTTTAAAAGTCAGAAACTCCCTGGGGTTTGTGGGAGGGACCTGGAAATCTATCTTCTGGTTTCTCAGTCACATGTAAGAACTACTGCTTAGGAGAGTTTTACTCTCTCAAAACATTATAATCCATGCTGATGAGTAGACCTTAATTCTGGGTACTGATTTCATTTACAACCAGAAAATAAGAATACTACCTTTTTTTTTTTCTCTTACAAATTAAAGAATCTCAACTTGAGTTAAAAACAAACTGCTCATGGATTGGAAGGCTTAATATGGCTAAGATGTCAATACTATCCGAACAATATGGTGTTTCCTTAAAAAGCTAGAAATAGACGTGCCATATGATCCAGCAATCCCACTCCTAGGAATGTATCCTAGAGAAATAAGAGCCACCACACGAATAGATACATGCACACCCATGTTCACTGCAGCATTCTTCACAATAGCAAAAAGAGGGAAACAGACTAAGCGCCTACCAGCAGATGAATGGATAAACAGACTATGGTACATATACACAATGGAATACGATGCAACAATAAAGAACAATGACGAATCTGCAAAACATGTCAGAACATGGATGAATCTGGAAGGTATTATGCTGAGTGAAGTAAGTCAACCACGAAATGCCAAATACTGCATGAGACCACTGTTATAAAAACTCATGAAAAGGTTTACGTACAGAAAGAAATAATCTTTGATGGTTACTAGTGAGGGGAGGGATGAGGAGGGAAAAACACTAACTAGACAACAGATAAGTGGTAACTTTGGTAAAGGCTAAGACAGTGCATAATACTGGCAAAGTCAGCACATCTTGACCAAGGCAAGGTCATGGAAGCTTCATAGACACATTTAAACTCCCTGAGGGACCAAATTACTGGGCTGAGGGCTTGAGACCATGGTCTCAGGGGACATCTACCTCAACTGGCATAACATAGTTTATAAAGAAAATGTTCTACATCCTACTTTGGTGAGTGGCGTCTGCAGTCTTAAAAGCTTGCGAGCGGCCATCTAAGACACTCCACTGGTCCACCCCATCTGGGGCAAGGAAGAATGAAGAAAAACAAAGATGCAAGGGAAAGATTAGTCCAAAGGACTAATGCACCACATATACCACGGCCTCCACCAGACTGAGTCCAGCACAACTAGACGGTGCCTGGCTACCACCACCGACTGCTCTGACAGGAATCACAATAGAGGGCCCTGGACAGAGCTGGAGAAAAACGTAGAACAAAATTCTAACTCACAAAAGAAGACCAGACTTACAGTTCTGACAGAGACTGGAGAAACCCTGAGAGTATGGCCCCCAGATACCCTTTTAACTCAATACTGAAGTCACTCCTGAGGTTCACCCTCAGCCAAAGATTAGACAGGCCCATAAAACAAAATGAGACTAAATGGGCACACCAGCCTGCAGGCAAGGGCAAGAAGGCGGGAGGGGACAGGAGGAAAGCTGGTAATGGGGAACCCAAGGTTGAGAAGGATAGAATGTTGACATGTCGTGAGGTTGGCAACCAATGTCACAACACAATATGTATATTAATTGTTTAATGAGAAACTAATTTGCTCTGTAAACCTTCATCTAAAGTGCAATAAAAAAAGAAAAAACGAAACTGCTCGTCCCTTTTTGCTTTGCTCTTGAAGAAACCCACACTGTAGGGAGAAACCAAAGTTTCCACTTAAATCTTTTCATAATGGGTACAAAAGACATATTTACCTGGAATAACTTTCTGTTTTCATAGGGTTCACAGACTAACTTTTCAACATTCCCACCAATGAAAAAAGTAAGAGCCACAATGATCATCAAGATCCAGCAAAAAAGGAAGCTTATTCCAACTCCGCTGGAGAAAAAGAAAAGGAAAATTAATTTGACAAGGAATTATTCAATTTCACCTACTAGTGCTTACTTTTTCCACCTATTGAATGTATACAATGGACCTGGAATCTGTAGCTTTTTGCAGGTGAAACAGGCGAGCCCCACCCAGGCGTGAACATAGAAAGTGTTAAGCACAGTGATCTTCAGTCTCGGCACACACTTATTGAATCCTTACGGTTGTCCGTCTCTGGTCTATGTGCAGCCTGCTCAGCAGTTCAGAGTATGAGCTCTGAGGTCAGGTGAGTGAACCAGGGTTTTCTGCAGGGGACACAGTGGATGGGAAGTTTCTGAGGCAGGAAATGCACACTGAGAAGAGGCCAACGTGACTGAAGCATAGCCAGAGGAGAGATGGCGGAGGAAGCTGTGAATTGTGGAGAGATGGCAAAGACAGCTGTGAATGGTGGAGAGACGGTGGAGAGAGCTGTGAATGGTGGAGAGATGATAGAGCTGTGAATGGTGGAGAGAGGTAGAGAGATGATAGAGAGAGCCACGAATGGTGGAGAGATGATGGAGAGTCATGAATGGTGGAGAGATGGAGGAGAGAGCTGTGAATGGTGGAGAGATGGTGGAGAGAGCTGTGAATGGCAGAGAGTCTAAGGTGCCTCTGGATGAACTCAAATCACCAACATTTATTTCAGTTAGCAACCAAGCATGTTAACTGTTTGCATGACCCAGGGACTCCCAATGCTCCCTAGACCCCGGAAAACACAAGATCAGAAAAGAGCTAAGGCTCTCCGCTGTCCTTCCTTACAGATCATTCATCAGCGTCTTTTAGGAAGATAAGGATCCTTGCTTGGTTTTTAAAGATAACATGATCTTGATCAGGCAGTGCCACCATTTGTAAAGAGCAGGTGCTGTTTCAGTTACAGCAGAACTAAGTATATTCTTTCTGTTCTACGAGCACGTGAACAGTTTTAAAGAAGAAATTGCATTCTTCTAATTAGTTTGATTAGCCTGACTACACTTGCATTGTTTCCCCCTTTTGCAATTCTCCAGCTATTTACCAGAGGTCTCAAGAGATAGGCAATTGTGACAAGCAAACCAAAGCATGTCGTAGCTGAGTGGTGGGGTCCAACCATGAAGAAATTCGAGCAACCCTAAGCCTGCGGGCCATCTGAAATAAATCTGACGTCTTAGAGTTACCTGCTTTTTTCCTACTGCTGTAATAAGTCTTATTGCCTTCAAGCCATAGGTTTCCATGTGATTTTTTGTCTCTGTAGACCTTCCTTTTCCCCATGTATCTGTCAGCTTGTTGTACTGTGGGAGCTTGCATGTTGCTGTGATGCTGGAAGCTATGCCACTGGTATTCAAATGCCAGCAGTGTTACTCATGGCAGACAGATTTCAGCTGAGATTCCAGACTAAGACAGACTAGGAAGAAGGGTCCGGTGGTCCACTTCTGGAAAGCATTAGCCAGTAAAAACCTTATGCATAGTAGCAGAATATTTCCTGATATAGGGTCAGAAGATGTGGCTCCCCCCCGAGGTTGCAAGGCACTCAAAAGATGACTGGGGAAGAGCTGCTGCCTCAAAGTAGAGTCGATCTTAATTATGTGGATGGAGTCAAGCTTTCGGGACCTTTATTTGCTGATGTGTCAGGACTCAAAATGAACACAGGACCAGGCAGTGTTTCGTTCTGTTGTACCTAGGGTAGCTATAAGTCGGAACTGACTCGACAGCACCTAACAACAATACATATTCTTTGGAGCCCTGGTGGCACAGTGGTTAAGTGATAAAACTGCTAACCAAAAACGTTGGCAGTTCAAATCCACCAGCTGCTCCTTGGAAACCCTATGAGGTAGTTCTACTCTGTCCTCTAGGGTTGCTATGGGCAGGAATTGACTTGACAGCAACTTCTTAATCTGCAGAAATGGATATGCCTACTCACTTATCAACTATCTCATTATCCAACATTTTGCATTTACAACAATAGTAAAAAATATACTATCCAACTGTTTTGCTCATTAATGACATATGTCTGGCAGGAACCCTTTCATGACCAGTGGGACCTACAGCACCCACCTCCATTTTCCACATCTCAGGTCCAGTAGGACATATGTGTCCCACATAATATTTTGTGATCTGATGTGGTCATCTTCATTTTCACATAATGCTGATTTTCACATAATGCTGATTTTCACATAATGACCTGGTTGATAAGTGAGGAGTGGGTGTATTAGATATAAATTGAGGTAGCCTTTTTTTTAGCCTCCATCAATTTGCTCATGATGTTCCTTTTTTTTTTTTTTTTTTCTGTGAAGCTATTACATTTTTGTTTCATTCCTTAAAAAAGTGTGAGCAGAATTTTAGGAAGGGTGTCCCTACAGTTTCAGAGCAGTTTACTCGATGACTAACTGAAATGTGGGTGGTTCAAACCTACCCAGTGTCACCGCAGACGAAAGGCGTGGCAATCTGCTTTCATAAACATTACAGCCAAGAAAACCCTGTGGAGCAGTTCTACTCTGTAAGACATGGCATTGCCACGAATCAGAATTAACTTGATGGCAATGAGGGTTTTTTTGTTTGTTTGTTTCAATCAGTTAAAAAAAAATGGAATATATAAACTCCCCACTAAAACATCAACAAAACAGCCAAGTATCAGAACTGCAAAATTCTTAGCATTAAACTAATTTTCTATCCACGTCTGTGTACATTTGGACAAAAGGGTAATGCTTTTTCTTGCAGGTTTTAATATTCTCGAGGTTAGGTATGTGAACAGTCTCTTACATGTGTGGACTTCTTTGTCAGTCCTCTCAGACTGCCAGACAACTACCTCGAATGTTATTTTCAAGGCTCTTGTGTCTGCATTAATATTAATAAAACTTGTACTCTGCTGTAGCCTAAATATTCTAGGGAAAGTACTTAGAATCATAGCTCATAAGAAGTCTGATTAATTATTATAATAACCCAGAGGAGCCCTGGTGGCGCAGTGCTTAAGCACTCAGCTGCTAACGGAAAGGTTGGAGGTTCGAGCCTACAAGCCTATCTGTGGGAGAAAGAAGTGACAGTCTGCTCCCGTAAAGATTTACAGCCTTAGAAACCCTACGGGGCAGTTCCACCCTGTCCTATGAGTCGAAATGACCCAATGTTTAAAAGCAAATTAATGCATGCCACCTGCTCTCCAGCTTCTCCCAACCGGAACTAGTGACATAGGTAGATAATGAAATAACGAAGTGGCTGAAGTCTGGATAGAAGTAGAACATCCTACGGGGCCCAGCTTTGGCAATCTTCTCACCTGCCTCCAGGAGGCAGTATCCGCCATTCCCTGTAGGTATGCTGCAAATTTTTACCCTTCCTCTTGAGTCCTGTCAGACTCCCTGCCTACTGCTGATTCTCAGATGAGCTCAACAAAAAACAGAAAATCGGCCTAGAACCCACACAGCTTCCTCTCTGGAGAGCACTCAGAGCTTTTACACCTGCACCCTAGTTTATATTTCTTGCTCTATCTCCAGTCATGCCTGGTTCCTGCCCCCAATAAGCCATGTCACATCCTGGTACAGTAAAGGTTCTTTGAAGAACATGAACATGGAGGTGAATGCCCTGGAACCAGTGGTGACCGTTCCAGTCTACCATAAACCTACCACTCCCTGGTTCCTCACATCTGCTGCAATCATTAATTTAGGGCCCCTGGGTATGAGTCAGAATCAACTTGACGGCAGTTGGTTTTGAATAATGCAAACAGCTAATGTGCTCAGCTGCTGACTGAAAGGTTGAAGGTTCAAATTCAACCAGAGGCACCTCAGAAGAAAGGCCTGATGATCTACTTCCGAAAAATCAGCCACTGAAAACCCTTTGGAGCTCAGTTCTACTACGATGCTCACAGGGTCACCATGAGCTGGAGGTGACTCAATGGGAACTGGCTGTTTTTTTGTTTTGTCTGAAGCCCAGGGGTGCTTGCTGGGTTGGCAACCTCTATTCTAAATCAAGGGTCATGAGTTTTAGAATGAATAAGCTTGTGATACTGCTGGCCACATAGAACAGTGTCAGACACAAAATGATGGTGAATGAATGAATGAAGAGAAGACCAATGGGATCCAAGACAGAAAACTTGGAAAGAATTTCCACGATGGCTGCTTTAAGGAGGAGCCCACAATACGCAGTGTGTTTGAGCTTGTCAATCAAAGTGGAACCAATTTACTTTTTACACTTGATGAAAATACTCAAACCAAGGAAAGCCCATTCACTCCAGATGCCTACCCCATTGGAATCCAGAGTGCTCAGCCCAGAGGGCACGAGGTCCATGTGACACCAGAGTCAGCACCTGGTCCCATTCCTCCATTTCCATCCCCCACATGATGACAAAGAAGAACAAACACTCACGCCATGAGGAAGATGCCTCCGGTGTTAGAGACACAGCCCCTGCTGGTAGGAGTGGCATTCTTGCTATAGCCACAAGTGCCACACAGTAATCCCAGGTAATAAAAAATCACAATAAGAGTCAGCAAGCAGCAGACAGCCAAGCAGCCCAGCCACCTGGTGAAGCAAGCACAGTGTTGTTAGCTATACGGGAGGTGACATCATCCTAACACAAACAACTGTTGGCCCAAGGCTGGAGCAATTCAGTAATACTTGGCCACCTAACGTCAGATTCCTCTATGGGTCCCTTAGAGGGTGATGATCTCTTCCCATCCCTAGACGTCAACCCAACTTCATCGAGAAACTTATTTTTGAGTCCCTGGGTGGCACAGATAGTTAAGTGCATGACTACTAGCCAAAAGGTTGGAGGTTCAAACCCACGATCCACTTCTGAAAAGTCACAGCCCTGAAAAGCCGATGGGGGCAGTTCTACTCTGCACACATGGGATTGCCATGAGTCAGAATGGAAGCAACGAGCAACAACAACATGGGTTTAGGCAGCTTTAGGCATACTCATCTCAACCCTACCTTACATGTGGATAACCTTAAACAGATTATAAAGAGAAAAGTGTTTTTATTTTAGTTGTGAAGCACCTCTCTCAGTGACCATGGGTTTATAGCTTCCTTCTGTAACCCAGTGGGGCCATTCTGCTCTGTCCTATAGGGTCACTATGAGTCGGAATTGACTCGACAGCAAAGGGTTTTTTTTTTCTGTTCCCTTTACTTTTGCGGGAAGCTCTGGTGGCATAATGGTTAAGTACTACAGCTGTTAACCAAAGGGTTGGCAGTTCTAATCCACCAGGCGCTCCCTGGCAACTCTGTGGGGCAGTTCTACTCTGTCCTATAGGGTTGCTATGAGTCGGAATCAATTCGACATTAACGAGATTTTTTTAATTCCGAAGTTGTTCATGAGCGTCACAAACAATGCTTACTCGACTTCTCCAAGGCTACTGATAAAAACATCTCTTAAGAATTTTAAGTTCTTTCAAAGTTCCCAACACTACACGTATCTGTTACAATGACAACAAGATGTGAACGCATCATGACTAGACTACAAATCAAGAAATACCAAGTTCTTCTTCCTGGACTTTATCTAAAATATCCTGTGACTGCAGAAATATTCAGGGACATCGTGTTCATAACGGATCCAGAAGCACTCCAAGTGGTGGATGCACTGAGTATTTAGAATTTTATGAGCATCCTAAATCAAATGCTGGCAGAATGCAAATCTCAATTTTGTAATGGAACTGTGAGCTTGGCAAGATATTTTAGGACAGTGGATCCTCAATTAGCCTAACTGGCATTCCCAGAATGTACACCAACCTTTCCCATCAGCTGAGGGGCATTCAAGGGGAGGAATGCTTCCCAACATTTGAAAACACCGAAAAACAAAGAATTCAGTTCTTCTCGGTGCCTCTTGACAGAAGTCACCATTAAAGTCTTTCATTCACTTAAGAGTAATCTTGATAATTACAACAATAGCCACCAGCACCCATGCAGTGGAGGTTTGTCCCAGATAATGAGGACAGAGAATTAAATAATTTGTTTTGGATGGAGCCTGGCCTCTGAAATCTTTCAGTTAATGCGAATCTCATCTGCTCAGTTATGTTTCTTTTAAAAAGAAGCTCATAGTCTTGGGAGGGGGAGGTGGGCAGGGTGTGGGGGATATGTAGGCAGAGAAATATGACATTGTCTCTCATTCATGAAACTCTGATCTCTGAGGAGATTGTATGCTTATTCAGAAAGGGTCTGTCTTATGTTTGTCCCGATACCCACTGGGGAACACAGCTGGGGTCCCTTGTGGCTTGCTGGTAACAAGGCAACGATTATGACCATGGTGAGAGGGGGGTGAAAACTCACCTCCGCCACATTCTAGCTGATCTTAAGTAAGTTACTTCACTTCTCTGAGTCTCATTTTCCTTGTCTTTAACAGGGTTTAAGGATACACAGCGTCCCAGGGTACTGCAAATGGTTAACGCATTTGGCTGCTAACCAAAAGGTTGGCAGTTCAAGTCCATCCAGAAGCACCTTGGAAGAAAGACCTGGCAATCTTCTTCTGAAAAATCAGCCACTGAAAACCCTGTGGAGGACAGTTCTATTCTGACACATATGGGGTTGCCATGAATTGGAGTCGACTCGTGGCAAATTGTTTAAAGGCTACACAATCCGTAAACCAAACCAGTTGTCATCGAGCTGATTCTGACTCATGGCGACCCCATGTGTGCAGAGTAGAACTGCTCCATAGGGTTTTCAAGGCTGTGACTTTTCAGAAGCATATTGTCAGGGGTGTATTCCAAAGCACCTCAAAGTAGATTCAAACCGCCAACCTTTCAGTTAGTAGTCAAGCACTTAACCGTTTGTACCACCCACCAAAAAAGAAAAACAAACCCATTGCCACCGAGTTGACACTGATTCACAACAACCCTATATGACAGAGTAGAACTGCCCCATAGGGCTTCCAAGGCTGTGATCCTTACAGAAGTAGACTGCCAGATCTCACTCCCACGGGGTGGCTGGTGGGTTTGAACTGCCGGCCTTTGGGTTAGCGGCTAAGTGTTTAACCATTGTGCCACTGGGGCTCCTTTTGTATCACCTAGGAACTCAAAAAAAAGTATTAAATGGTACACAGCCCAGAGGAGTTCCGTGAGTATTAAGTAAAGCACTTGGTAGGCACACCTAACTGTTCTACAAATGTTAGCAATCATTGTTATTATTTTATTATCTGTCTGTGCTCTTGCATCATAAAGAATCTGATTAGGAATGAATGTCTTTGGACTCTCCAGGGGTTCAGGCAGTAAGAATGGTTCCAGTGGCAGGTCACCGGGCTGAACCTTTCAAAGAGCATGCATCTTACATCTGCCATGATTCTCTAAATTCCTCAAGCCCGAGGAATGGTAATTCCCAGCCCTCTGTCTGAGCCGTGTGCCGCCATCTACCATGGCCAGTTCCCCCCACGGGCATTCTCCAATGGGTAAACAACCCCTGAACTGAGCTTTTGTGGGCAATTTACTAGTCGCAAGGCATGGCTTAGAAGAGAATACTCTTTTGGTGAGAACCAATCTCCGTGTATTTATTTTACAACCAATAATAATTTAAAAAAAAAAAAAAGAATGTTTTCCCAATGCCCTTTTTAATTACTTTTAAGATTTAAAATCTTGCCACATGCCTGACCTGATAATTGTAACTAAGATTGAGGAGCTGCTAATGACATTAAAACTGCAAATTATTGAATATTTGGCTCAAGGATGCCTAGTCTTCAACCTTTTTTTTAATGAACATAAACTAGGGTTAAACATGTCGGGTATGGCCTCTTTATACAACTTGGACCTATAAGATTATCCTGGTGATAACCTCAAATGTTTATCCCAGTACAGCCTAAGGTTCCCATTCTGGGTTTATCAGCTCAAAGGAGACACTCACCTGTATGATTCATATTTTTCCAATGTGAGCAAACCATGGTTGATAGACGTTTCGGTATCATTAATATAACCCATGAAATTTGATAATGTATCCTGAATAGGGACCTGATTGGTTACATTTGAGATATTCGAACCGACGGAATCCAAGACCCTTTTGACGTCTGAAAACAAAGGTATCTGGGTTATGCATTTTCAAGCCTGGAGAAAACATAAACTTTGTTTTGGAACCAAACTGAAAAGCTTGAACCCTGTTTTCAGCTTTTCCCATGCTACATATATACTCAAAATATGATAAGATTCCACAGCAAGCAGAAATGAACCCAAAGCTATCAAAAAGCAATCATTTAACAACATAGCAAGCTGTGAGCAGCCACTGGATGATGGGGGGGCGAAGTCAAGCCAGAGTTTTCTTTTTCTACTTACATAACTAAGAAACTAGGTCAGGTAATTAAAATGTGCAGTGTACCTACCATGTGCCAAGGCTTTTTATAAATGTTAACTCATTTATTCTGCTGAGGTAGATATTCTTATTCCCGTTTTATGAACAGTAATCCCGAGACCACTGTCACTTGCCTGTGGGTTTCTGGGTTTCTTCTGTAGAAAGTACAGGTAGTCCCTGATTTATAACGAATTTGAGTTATGATGATCCGCACTTACCAATGTTCCTTTTTTTTGAAACACCTTATTGTTAGTTATATGTATTATATACAATGTTGCAGTGCATAATTTGTTATCATTCTCAGATGTTCACTCACAGACATTTACATGTAACGTTTCCAACTCCCAAAGACAAATGAAAATCAGATTTATAAAGATGCTGATAATAAAAGGCAGTAATATAATGAAAACTAAAAAAAAAAAAGAGGTATTCAACTTACGTCAGAACTGACTGATGACGGAGTCATCAGGAAGTAATCCCATTGTACATCAGGGACTATCTGTACTAGAAATGGGATTGAAACTCAGATCTGTCTAATTAGAAAGTCTCTATTAGATGATTCCAGAAAAATAATTTAAAAAATAATAATAATAATTCCTCCATTTGAGAAATGACATTTAGGAACACAGAAATTCTGCAGGACCTTTTTTTTTCTTTTCTTTTTAAACAAGTGACCTAAGGTGATAGTTTTGTTAAAATTTTATTAGACTCATATAAATTGAGACTTAAAGAAGTACATCCATGTTTCTTATAAGAACCAACAGTATTGCTGGTGGCCAAAGAGTTCCTATTAATACCCATCCTAATTTCTCAGAGAGGAGCTAAGTTCAAAGAAACGTTAGTTTTCTAAAAATGCCTGTCCACCATGGCAGGTCCTGGGGTCCAAGCTACCTGGGGTGCGAGGTGACCCGTGGCCCAACGCTCACAGAAGGTCTGAGGTTGGCTTTGTCGGTAGTGATTCCAGCCACAGATACACTGAGAACACACTAATCAGCTGAAAGCTCACTGATGCTGGAAGGGAGAGAAATCTCTTTGCAACAACAGAGATAACATCAGCAGCCCTCAAAATGTGATCCTGGGACTCCCGGTGACCTTCAGGTAGGTGGTAGTTTGGTCCAAAATACGATTACATAAAAATGGTGGGGGCCTTTTTAAAGGTCTATTATCCACATAGATATGAAATCTGGACACCAAGGCACAGAAATGAGCACCCGAGAGCCAGGTGCTTGAATGTGGCTCCTAAGGAAAAGACTGCTTTTACGCGGGGACACGTTGCCTCCTCGAAGTACCTTGTGGGCCAAAATACCTAAGGATCCTTCACTAGGATGATCCAGTGGATTTCCTTTTTAACTCTGGGATTTCTGGGATTTTGACAGATGTGCTATGTAGACTCCCTTTTCTTGTGAACAGTTCCCTAAACTCATAATTGGGCCCCAGGTGGTCGTGCCCTGTACACCACATGTCTCGGGCCAGGAGAGCTTTGGTGATTCTGCATGTGAGTCCTGCTGCCCTCTCTCAGCAAACGCCTTCTTCAAGCCTTAGTTTTGATGTAGCTTCCTCCGGGAAGCCTTCCACTACCCTCTCCCCGTCTTGGCTCCCTAGCATATGCTTCATCATGTCAACAGAATGTCATCAAGGGTGTTTCACACATGCCTAGCTGAAGGGCAGGCACAGCCAAACCTCATTCATCTTGCATCCCCAGAGCCTAGCAGAGCCTGGCACACAGTAGGCACACAAAAAACATGATGAATGAGCAAATGATCAAAACGCTGGAGATAAGGTTTATTATTTTGTTTTGAAAGGACATGAAAATAAGCAATTGATATGCAGGCTGATGGGGTGCACCCATCTGGCCCTGGGAAAACTCTGACTTGGTTTGAGGTAATGTCACCATGTGCAGCGGGCCTTGTCACGCATGCTGGGTGCTTTGTGGGGCCTGACTTACAAGGAAGGGCTGCACATATTGGTAGAAGATGTCCAGAAGGGGGAACAAAATTGAACACGGAGGTTAGTAAGCATGTGGCTATCAGACACACAGCATGCATTAGCCCGCAGGTTCTAGCACAGGAAAGCCTGGTTGTTGCCTTGAATATCTTAGTGTTTTAAAGTATAATCTTACATTAAACCAAAGGAAACCAATAAAACATCTACAGCACATGTTGGAGGATAAAATACATTTTACCCAAAGTCTTGGTGGGTTGAAAGAACATTGTTAGAAAGAAAAAAAAAAAAAACCTCAAATATCTCTAACACAACATTTTAAAATGACTTGGTCAGCGGGTATAAAGAAGTATTGAGAAAATGACTTAAAAAGAAGAAGAAGAAAGTTGTACATGGCTTCAAAGATTTCTTCCCCAAGCAAAGACTCCAAGCTTATCTCCAAACGTACACAAAGAAGTACTGACCCTGCATTCTCTCTCTGTGCCTTCACCCTGAATACCAGGACGTTAAACAACGTGATTCAGTAACGTAAGACAGTAGAACTCACTGCAAAACTGTAAACAGTCTCATAAGCCTAAGATACCATTAGATCAGCCCTAGAGGACAGATGAAATTTTTCCTAAAAAGACACAATCAGTTCTTATACATAAAAAAAAAAAAAAAATACATAGCACTCCTAAAAACAGAAATCAACTTTAAGTTCTTTTAAGAAAATATGGTAATCTGCAGGGTTTTTTTCCCTAACGAGAGCAATCCGAAAGCGACCTTCCTGTAAGCTCTGTAATTGCACACCCCGAAGGCCATCACCACAGATGGCCCTAACCCAGCAGCGCCTGGCCAGCAGGACGGCGTTAACAAGCGTTAAAATAAGAAGATTAATGTTTTTTATCTGGGTCTCTGATTGAAGATGACAGCATTTCAAGGCTCTGCGAGTCTTTTAGTGTTTGGGCGGAGAGAATACTTTTTAAGACAAATAGCATTTTGAACCATACGTTTCCAACCATACGATTCTTAACAGATAGATACACGATTACTCACAGCTATGCATCTCACCTGATACGATGTTCTTGGTTTGGTTTTGCACCATCTCAGGTATATCATTAAAAGACTTATAGCCCTAAAAAATATTTTAAAATAAATTGATGTACACAGTAAGTAGAAGTACAGTAAACTAGTACTTATTTTCAGCTTAGTAAGGAATTGTTTTTATTGTTAGCTGCCGTCGAGTTGGCTGAGACTCATGGCAACCCCATGTACAACAGGATCAGACCGTTATGGTCCATGGGGTTTTCCTTGGCTGATTTTCAGCAGATCACCAGGCCTTTCTTCCTAGTCTATCTGGAAGCTCCACTGAAACCTGTTCAGTATCATAGCAACACACAAGGCCCCACTGACAGGTGGGTAGTGGCTGTGCTTATGGTGCATCGTCAAGGACTCAGACCCAGGTCTCCCGTACGGACCGTGAGAATTCCACCACCGAACCAACACTGCCCCCCAGTACGGAGCAGAGACGTGAAATAAAAACATAACACTCATCTTAAGGCTGAAATTACCAGTCTATGGTTATCAGCAATCTAAAAATATTCCCCTTTGGGGAGAATTTTCTTTGACTCATCATATCCATCAAAGATCATGTTAAAAATCTTTTCATATAGGGTGTCTCAATAACTTTAAAACCTTAACATATTTACTCACACGGGTTCAAAGAATTATGATGTATAGATATAACTATACCAGTAGATCTCAACCAGGGGTGATTTTGCTCCTCGAAGAGACATTCTGGTTATCACAATCAGGGGAGTACCGCTGGCATCTATTTGGAGGTCCAGGCCAGGGATGCTAATAAGCATGCTACAATGATCAGAACAGCCCCCGCAACAAAGAACTATTTGACCCAAAGTGCCGACAGTGGCGAGGTTAAGAAAACATGGTCTGTGTAACGTATCATGTGCAATGTGCAAATATAAAGTGATTTTCTAAAAATAGGATCTTAATTTCCAATGCAACTACAAAATGAAATTGGTGATCTATCATCACAGGAAAAAAAAAAGACCCAAAACACAGGCTACAGACAATACAAATGCAGTGAAGCTAAAACAAAGACAAAAACAGCCAAGTGAAGCTAAATCACCTTGGCATTAAATCCATGAGAGGGAAATGTCACTATTTCTGGACAACTACAGGCCCGGCCTTTCCTTTGGAAGGTGCTTAGTCCATATTTACTATCTCTTGCTGTGGTTAGTGGTCTGCAAGGGAGCACTGTGGTGCTTATAATCTATCTAAGATGTGTGGTCCCAGCCAGTTTCCCTTTTAACCTAAAAGCATCAGATGCCATAAAAAGTATGTCCTCAAAGGTGACTGAAGCATCCGAGCACGCTAGTGCTTGAGTTGGGTTTCTGTTTCCTGTCCGTCTATGCTTATCTCATTTGGACTTGCTGAGATCACCCAGCTTACAGGTTTCATTCTTGGCCAACACATCTCAAGCACAGCCACCACCCGCCTGCTAGCGAAAGCTTGCATGCTGCTATGATGCTGCGCAGGTTTTAGTGGAGCTTCCAGGCTGAGGCAGACTAGGAAAAACGGCCTCGCTATCTACTTCTGAAAATCACAAATGAAAACCCTATGGACCACAATGGTCTGATAGTGCAGGACCAGGCACTGTTTCATGCACGAGGTTACCATGATTTGGGGGCTGACTTGACAGCAGCTAACAACAACTAAGCAAAGGAGGGGGAGAAATGAGAGAGTGCCAGGCAGAGGACATGCACGTGCACACAGCGGAAATGGGGGAAACAGAAGGAAAACCGTCTTGTGTAAGAGTCTGTTATGGACTGAATTGTGTCCCCCCCAAAATATGTGTTATAAATCCTAAACTCCTATACCTGTGGATGTAATCCCATTCGAGAATAGGATCTTCTTTGCTATGGTAATAATACCGTATCGGTACAGGGTGTGTTTTAAGCCAGTCACTTTTGAGACATAAAAAAAAACAGATTAGGCACTAAGAAGGAAACACAAATGAAGGAGAAGAAGCATGCCACATGAAGATCCCAGTAACAGAAGCTGAAAAGAGACAAAGAATTTCCCCCAGAGCTGACAGAGAGAAAGCCTTCCCCCAGAGCTGGTGCCCTGAATTTGGACTGCTGGCCTCCTAAACTATGAGAAGAAAATAAAGTTCTCTTTCTTAAAACCATCCACCTAGCGCTGTTACAGAAGCACTAGCCAATTAGGACAGAGTCTATGGATTATGGAACAATATCCAACAAAATTTTAGCCCCAGCAAGGCAGAGATTGTGGTTTTCTTTTTCTCCTTCGTGGTCCTACCATGATGCTTGGCACAACGTAGGTGCTCAAAAAACATTCCTTGGGTTGGAACGAGTAATAAAATTACCTGGAAAGTAACAGCTCTGACCCTTGTTGGTGACCCCTCTCCAGAATCTCACTGCTTTTTTTGTTATGTTTCTTATTTTCTAAGCACGCGTCCACTGTATTTTTCCCAAAAACATACCCGTTCGACCAGGTCAGTCAAATTTGTTTTGAGGACTTGGTTAACACTGTTAAGTTGATCATGCACAGGTGGGAGCTGAAAAGTAATAAAACAAAACGTAAGGCAAGGCAGGCACCCCCAAAATTATACCTCATAAATCCCTCAAATGCTCCAGTCTCAAAATCTCAATTCCATTTTGAGCAACAGGATATTGTTTGGGGGAAACTCAAACAAAACCCGTTGCCGTCAAGTCGATTTCAACTCATCGAGGCCCTGTAGGACAGAGTAGAACTGCCCCATAGAGTTTTCAAGGAACGCCTGGTGGATGTGAACTGCCCACCTTTTGGTTGGCAGATGTAGCTCTTAACCATCACGCCACCAGGGTTTCCATTTGGGTAAAAGGTCAGCTCAAAATGACCTTTACAAGTGCTGGTTTTTAGATGTCTGAAGTCTCCTCATGGTATCGGCTAAAAATGAGTCAAAGAAATTTAACAAAAATGTATTATGTGTGATTTCACAATTCCAAGTACTGGATATAATTGCAAACAAGCCTTTTCAAAATCACTTTTAAAAGTAATACAGCTAGTAGTTATGTTTGGTGAGTGGTTTGGAATAAATTTTTCATTTACAGCATTATGGATGGATTTTAAAACTCTATCTCTTGACCAATATTGGGACAAATATCATATGTGTCTCCTGACACCACATACCGAGAAGGACATACCACTACTGTGATATCCTTCACAAATATGCATAACTGAAATCTAATCATGATGGGCGTTTCATAAAGTAGATGGCTTGCGGTCTTCAGAAATGTCAAAAGACAGACAGACTGGCAAACTCTTCCAGGTTAAAGGGGACTAAAGAGACATGACAAATAAAGGCAGTGTGTGATCCTGGATTGGATACTTGACTGGGAAAAGAAAAACAGTTGTAAAGGACATCATTAGAAAAACTGGCAAAATTTGAATATAAGCTGTGGATTAGATGGTAGAATTGGTTCAATGTTGTATGCTCTGGTTTTGATAATTGTGTAATTGCTGCAAAAGGTTAGGAATTCCACTGAAATATTTATGGGTAAAGGGGCATGATATCTGCAACTTATTCCCAAATGGTTAAGAAAAGAACATGTATATTATTATGCATAAAATAATATGAATAGATAGATACATGAAGGATGGATGGACGGACGGATGGACGGACGGGTCGATGGATAGACAAGCAGATAGATAGATGCAAGCATGGAAGCATGGATGGATAAAATGACAAGCAAATGGGCAAAATGCTGACAACTGGTGAATCTGGGTGAAGCGAGTAGATAGGGGTTCCTTGAACGAATCTTCCAACTTTTCTGTATGTTTGAAAGTAAATCAAAATAAAAAGCTACCCCCAAAGGACTCTATCTGAAACAACTTGAATGTTCTAAAAAGCTGTCCGACATCTCCAGGGGTGCTTCTGATACGCAGACACTGCTGTTGAACGTGAAGTGCCTGAATAAAACTGTCGCATGAAATGTGAAAGAGAAAAACATGTATCTATATTAACACATCATTTTATATAAAATGTCATCATGTACCTATATAACTAAATTAGTAAATTAAATATCATGAATAGACATAAAAACTTGGTCTATATCCTCAGACCTTTATATATTCAAGTTACTCCCCAATTTTTTTTTTTTTTAATTTTTTCTTTGGGAAAACAGGGAACGGCCTTATATTTGAGCATTGTGGTTAGGTGCCATGGAGTCGGCTCCAACTCATGGTGACCCTACATGCAACTGAACCATGTATCGCTCAGTCCTGCACTATCTCCATGATTTTTGAACTCTTTGAGCCCATTTATGTTTAATATTCTAGCCCATCATATACTGAGTATACTAACTTTTAAAGGTGTACATAAATGTATGCTTTTTGCTTTTTAAACCTGTATCCTTTCTGATGTTTTCCATCAAATTGCAGAGAATTCCCCAGAAGAGATTCACTGTTCCACCTCTCCTCCAGCCAGAGCCAGTGCAGAGTTGTGACTCAAGGATTTGCAAAGCTGACAGGGACCGGGGCTACTGCCCGTCGACCAGGCCACTGTAGTCTTCACAGGCTCGCCCACACTCTGCCCTGTCAAGCTGTCCTGATGACGCCATGGCCTAGCAGGGTCCATGCCTCCTCACCTGATCAAGGTTGATGTTAATATCCAGCTGGCCAAGAGACTGTCTGATATCGTTGCAGGTTGCAGTCACCATCTGTTCGGAGCACATGGGGTCATTGAGCGCGTCCTCCAGTTCAGCCTTGACATTGCTCAGGCTAGTGTTCAGACGTGCAGACCCACTTTTCAGATCCTCCAAGCTGCTATTCACCTTCTCCAGGGACTCTTTGGTCTCTTTGATGGCTATAGGGATACAACAGGTGCAGAAAAAAGGCACTCGCTAGGCTGGCCATGACAGAAAGTCCCTTTTCATCTACAAACACAGCCTAAAGAAATTTGAGATAAACTTGTAAATGACGCTGGGAGGGACCAGAGAAGCCCACTGTGAGGGGTAGTCTTCCAGGAATACAGTAGAGCCCTGAACTCCCGGGCAGCTACTCCCACCAACTCAGCTTCCCTCTAGCGTCTCTTGCAAGCAAGAAGCAGGGCATGAGCACCAACTGTGGGAATGCCATAAGGTCCCCTCGGCATGGCCAGGAAAGGAACAGCAGTGGCCAGAAAAGGTGTCATGGCCATAGCATTCCCTTGAAGAGGTCAGTCCAAGTAAGCTAACATCTTCAATTCCAGGCAGTTTTAATCAGCAAAAAATTCATTACACCCAGAAATAATTTTGCTAAGAATATACAAAGAGCTGGAATTAACTATAGAGTGACACTTAAGGACACATTTGAGATTCAGGCAGGTTTTTGAGCCCATCCAGTGGCACTGCAGAAGAGAGGCTTATGATCTGCTTCTGTAAAGTAATATTAGTTAAGAAAATTTTATGGAGTTTAGTTCTACTTTGTGAAGTAGAACTTGGGTTCTACTTACAAACCCCTGTCTTTGTAAGCAGAACTTTGTGAGTGGTGTCTTATCTTAGGCTGGTATTCCAAGATCGGCAGGTAGGAGAGTAGACTGCTATCAAGGAACCTGAAGAATCTGTGGAGGCCAATGAATCTGAAGATTGGTAGGCAATATGGCGGGCCAAGAACAGGAGGTCAGATAATGACAAGCCAGATGCAGCGTCTAGAGCAAGCAAGTGAACTTTGCCAGAACGTCTTTGATGGTTAAGATTATGTGCCAACTTTTCTGTTTGTTTTGAAAGGAAATCAAAATAAAAAGTCATCCCCAAAGACTCTATCTGAAACAACTTAAGTGTTCTAAAAAACTGTCCAGTGTCTCCAAAAGTGGTTCCGATAGTTATGCAGACACAGATGCTGTCTGGGCCATGATTCTCAGCGTTTTGGCAGTTGTATAATGTTGTAATCAATTCCCTGTTGAAATTTGATACGTGATCACCCCCATGATGGAATCTGCTGAGTGATACCAGTGGGGATGGGGCCTGTGGCAGCTCACCACCCCCTCAACCTTCATCTCTCTGCCTTCCACTACCTACTTCCTTCCTGCTTGCCTTGCAAATGTTGTTGGCTTATTCTGGATCCAGCAGCTGTCTCTTGTCTGACCTCTGTTTCTTGGGACTTGAGCTAGCAGCTTATCTGCCCATCTTGGGATTTGTGGATCTTCACAGCTGTGAGCAAGTGTCCTGTTCCCTGACCTACCAATCTTGGGTTTGCCAGCCCCTACGGCTACGTGAATCAGGAGAAACCTTGCAGTCTTGCCTTCCTACCTTGGGGACTCCTGGACCTTCACAACCTGTGAGTGGGAGCCCTGTTCTCCCACCTGCTCATCTTGGGTTCACCAGCTTCTGCGGCTCTGTGAATTGGGAAAGGCCTCTATCCTGATCCAAGGACTTGGGACATTCCAGCCCCTACAAATCTGTGAGCTGTTTCCTTGATAAAAATCTCTCTATATATTTGTACACTTTACTGTTTTGCTTCTCTAGAGAACCCAGCCTAAGACAAGTCCATATATTTCGTATACATATTGGATGCAGGCCACATCCCTGAGGAAACTCCCCTTACAACTGATTGGCTGATCACTTCAGATCACACAATGGAAGATGACTACATCATGACACAACTGCCAAATTATATCATTACATAACTTCCAAACTACCTCACGACATAACTGCCAAATCACTGAGAATAACAGCCCAGGCAAGTTGACACACAACCTTAACCATCACACGTGAGATCACCATGAGTAGGAATTGACTTGATGGCAATAGGTTTTATATATATATCTGTATATAAATGCTTCTCTGTCATAAAATTGCAACAAAAGTGGCCTGGCCTGAGCTCTCATCTCAGATTTTCCAGAATCTTGTTTCGGTACCTTCAGGAAAGCTTTTCACCTTTCAGGATCTCAGTTTCCTCATCTGTAACTTAGGGAGCTCACTGGGTTATCTCGTGGTTACTCTGAGGGTCTGAGATTCTAGGCTGTGTCCTAAAAGGTTTATGGGGCTGTTAACTGCTGCTGAGTTGGCCTCTGACTCATGGCAACACCATGCACAATGGTATGAGACCATTGCGAATTGCAGGGTTTTCACTGGCTGATTTTTTGGGAGTACATTGTCAAGTCTTTCTTCCTAGGACATGGTATCACCCATGTTAGCTATGTCTGATGGGGTAAAAACAATCCATGTCATTCAAGATGGCACTGTCACGAGCCCTAAATTATTTACTGAGAGCCCTGGGGAGGCCTGTAGGATTGGACTACATGACCCCTGGCCTGAACTTCCATCACCTTAAAAAAAAAAAATTGCCGTTGAGTTGATTCCAACTCATGGATTAGAACTGAGCTCCATAGGGTTTTCATTGGTTGTGATCTTTTAGAAGCAGATCACCAGGTCTTTCTTCCAAGGCAGCTTTGGGTGGATTCGAACTGCCAACCTTTCGGTTAGAAGCTGAGTGCTAATCATCTGCACTGCCCAGGGACCTGAAGAGAAAATCTTATGACCTGTTTCAAACAATCTTTAACCTTGAATTTTGGTCCAGTTATATCTTAACAATATTTAGGACTTTTTTTATCAAAAAGCCATTCTGGGTCTCAGTTTCTCATGTCTCCCACCTAACTCCCAAGATGATCAGCAAAATATAGCCCAGTACCAGGCTCATAACGTAGCAAACAAGAAACAAAGAACACAGCTGGAACAAGAAACACACATGCCAAAACACACTTCACATCACAGCCGCCATACCTCACATTTTAAGGTTGTATGGTTTATCTCTAGTAGTCCTTTCCGCTTTGACTTAAGACAAGTTATTTTACGGCCAGAATAAACAACAATAACAAAGAAGGCAGGATTATAAAGTAAATTGATGACCCAGGAAATGTGTGCATTTTTAGGGTTATGAGTAATATTCTCAGCCACGTCCCAAAAAAGGGTCCAGAGGTAATAAAGATATATTTTCCAAAGGCTTCAAAGCATTTTACGCCTGTAAAATATTTATCAGGTCATAACTCTGGGAGTTGTTCCATGCCTACAAAAATTGCTTACGTATGTATCTGAAGTAAGTAGGAAAGGTATTCCTCAGATTCTCAATTTTAGTTAATTATCATTTCACCAGCCCATAGCACAGTTCCTTTATAGGTCCTAACCTGCAGCCCAAATATGATTTACACAAAAGACTTTTCACAAAAGAAATTTCCACTCTCTCCAAAGGCCACTAAATGCATAAGGTTGCAAAGAATTTTTTGCAAAAATTTGCTGAAGCTGTTTATTAAATTAGTTTTAAGAAGCTCTGGTAACTTCAGAGGCTAAGCCTTAACTTATACAGGCTGATTTAAAAATATATATAACTTTAATGATAATACAAAACAGAGTGAAGAGAAAAATAAAATATATTTTATTTGTGTCTTATCCAAGCAGGATTATACTTCAAACACCAGAAATTTTTGGAACTTCGGGTGAAAAAGAAAGGTACAGGGTAATCACATTGCACCATTCATATACTAGACACATAGTTTTGGAGCTGGAAGAGATCTCACAAGACCAAGATCTCAAGAAGTACTGACTCACCAGAGATCCACAGTGCAGGGATGCCTGGAATCATATTGTAGTACTTGAACCCCAGTTTCCAATCCCTTCCTTTAAAGTTGGACCATGCTGCTTTCACATGGATGGCACGGCACCACCCTACATCTTGTTGTTGTTGTTAGGTGCCATTCAGTTGATTCTGACTCATAGTGACTCTACGTACAATAGAACGAAACACTGCCCAGTCCTACGCATCTTCACAATCCTTGTTATCTTTGAGCCCATTGTTGCAGCCACTGTGCCAATCCATCTCATTGAGGGTCTTCCTCTTTTTCACTGACCCTCTATTTTACCAAGCATGACGTCATTCTCCAGGGACTGGTCCCTCCTGAAAACACATCCAACATACGTGAGACCAAGTCTCCCCATCTTTGCTTCTAATGAGCATTCTGGCTGTATCTCTTCCAAGACAGATTTGTTCATTCTTCTAGCAGTCCCGTCTACCAATTCTTTTTGGTATAGTGACTTTGTATTCCTTCCATCCCCTTTTGATGCTCCTGGCTTTGTTAAATATTTTCCCCGCAGAATCTTCCAATATTGCAACTCGAGGCTTGAATTTTTTCTTCAGTTCTTTCAGCTTGAGAAATGCTGAGTGTGTTCTTCCCTTTGGTTTTCTATCTCCAGGTCTTTTCACATTTCATTATAATAATTTACTTTATCTTCTTTAGCCACCCTTTGAAATCTGTTCAGCTCTTTTACTTCATCATTTCTTCCTTTCACTTTAGCCACTCTACATTCAGGAGCAACTTTCAGAGTCTCTTCTGACATCTATTTTGGTCTTTTCTTTCTTTTCTGTCTCTGTAATGATTTCTTGCTTTCTTCATGTCATTCCACAACTTATCTGGTCTTCGGTCATTAGTGTTCAACACGTCATATTATTCTTGAGATGGTTTCTAAATTCAGGTGGGATATGCTCAAGGTTGTACTTTGGCTCTCATCAACTGGTTCTAATTTTCTTCAGTTTCAACTTGAACTTGCATATGATCAATTAATGGTCTGTTCTGCAGTCTGTCCCTGGCCTTGTTCTGACTGATGATACTGAGCTTTTCCATTGTCTCTTTCCACAGACGTAGTCAATTTGATTCCTGTGTATTCTCTATCTGGTGAGGTCCATGTGTATAGTCACCATTTATGTTGCTGAAAAAAAGGTATTTGCAATGAAGAAGTGGTTGGTCTTGCAAAATTCTTTCATGTGATCTCTGGCATCAGTTCTATTACCAAAGTCTTATTTTCCTATTACCAACCCCTCTTCTTTATTTCCGACTTTCCTGTTCCAATCACCAGTAATTATTAATGCAACTTGACTGCATGTTTGGTCAATTTCAGACTGCAGAAATTCATAAAAATCTTCAATTTCTTCATCTTTGGCCTTACTGGTTGGTGCATAAATTTGAATGAAGTCATATTAACTAGTCCTCCTTGTAGGCGTATGGATAGTATCCTATCACTGACAGCATTGTACTTCAAGATAGATCTTGAAATGTTTTTTTTGAAGATGTACATTCCTCCTCAATTTGTCATTCCTGGCATAGTAGACCATATGATTATCTGATTCAAAGTGGCCAAAATCAGTCCACTTCAGCTAGCTCACTAATGCCTGGGATATCAATCATTACGCATTCCACTTCTTTTTTGACAACTTCCAATTTTCCTAGATTCATACTTTGTGCATTCCACATTCTGATTAATGGCTGTTTGCAGCTGTTTCTTCTCATTTTGAGTCATGCCACATTGGCAGGTGAAGGTCCCAAAAGCTTGACTCCATCCAGATCATTAAGGTCAACTCTATTTTGATGAGGCAGCTCTTCCGCAGTCTTATTTTGAGTGTCTTACAATCCGGGGGGCCATTTTCCAGCACTATATCAGACAATGTTCCGCTGCGATTCATAAGGTTTTCACTAGCCAATCTCTTCTGAAGTAGACTGCCAAGTGCTTCTTCCTAGTGTGTATTAGTCTGGAAGCTTAGCTAAAACCTGTCCACCAATGGTGACTCTGCTGGTATTTGAAATACTGGTGGCAAATCTTCCAGTATCACAGCAACACACAAGTCACCATAGTATGACAAACTGCCAGACACATGGTGGACCCTATATCTTAACACCCACAAATATACCTGAGTACCATCTAGTACGGTCCAGGTAGCACAGGTTTTATAGTTGGACCAGAGTCTGGAATCCCAACTCCACCACTTACCAGCTGTCCAATATCAGATAAGCCATATTACCTCTTACAAACCAAACCAAACCTGTTGCTGTCAGGTCAATTCTGACTCATGGCAATCCTGTAGGACTGAGTAGAACTGCCCCATAGGGTTTCCAAGGAGCAGCTGGTGGATTCTAACTGCCGACATTTTGGTTAGCTACTTTAACAACTTCACCACCAGGGCTCCATAAAAGGCTTGATAATAAATATTTTAGGCTTTGCAGGCCACATGGTCTCTGTTTGAACCACTCAACTCTGCCATCATAGAGTGAAAGCAGCCATAGATGATATTCAAACAAATAAGCATGGCTGTGTTCCAATCAAACTTTATTTACAAAAAAGGCAGTGGTTTCCTCTCAAATTCTGCCATTATTATTGCAAATCACTTTTGGACCATCAGTATAACACCTCTGGCACAAGCTTTAAAAACAAAATAATGTTGTGACACAGTGTTTCGCTGACCTGTGTGCATGGTCACACACTGTGGCTCTCACCCCAGCTAACCACCAGGAGAAACAAGAAAAAGGAGAGTGAACCCACGAAGCCCAGGGCCTTCTAGGTGGGAACATTCTCTCGGTCATTTCTTTCACACTGCTTACCTGTTGCCATGGCCTTGATGTCATCAAGAACAGGGATCACGTTAGGTTTTAGTCGAGTATGAATTCCATCTCCTAGCAACAGTTTAATATCTAGATTCAAAGAAGCATAAAGGATCATGAGGGGAGGTTCCATTTATTTCTTCACCTCTTAGCGCACATTCGCTTCATACAATGTGGGATTTCGCTGCCTGAAAATTATTTTTGTCCCTGCCGTGAAACCGCATTTCTCATTTTGGATCTAGTGTAAGTGTTGACCGCTGGATGAAGATTTCTCCACACTCTTCAAAATCCCCATGGCTGGCCCAACGAGAAGCTGGAAACGAGAAATTAATCACCACAGACTTGGTATTTACTTGTACTAGGAGCACAGTGTTTACCGTCTTGAGCTGTAACTACTTGTGCCCCTCATCGCTTCAGCTACAAAACAAAACCAATTCCTGTTGAGTCAACTCTGACTCATGGCGACCCCATGAGTGTCAGAGTAGAACTGTGCTCCACAGGGTTTTCAAAGGCTGATTTTTTGGACACAGATCGTTTGGTCTTTCTTCAAGAAACCTCTGGATGGATTTGAATCTCCAACCTTTCAGTTAAGAGGGAGCACGTTAACTGCCTGTAACCCCCAGGGACTTCAATCTCTTCAGCTAGACCAGGGTTTCTCAACCTTGGCACTACCGACATTTTGGGTGAGGTAATTCTGCCCACCCTCCTATTCCTGAGGCGCACGGGTTTCTCTGAGGCGGCTGCCCATGCATCCATTCCTGAAGGCCACGGGTTTCTCTGAGGCAGTCTGTTTCAGTCTTTGATAGCGGACGCAGGAGAGAACATTTCCTCACTCACATGCGTGTAAAGAACAGACACTTTTGAAAAGAAAGCAAAAGCGTTCTTACAGTGACTGCTAAAGTTTAGTCATTGAGTGACACTGCCAATTGTCAACAGCACTAGGGATTTTTTCTTTCTTTCTGTTTTTCCTGTTTTCATGCACAAATTGTAGAAAGCCCATGCTTCACTTCTCAGTCTATGTTTTATGGGTGGTGGCCATCTCATGTTTTAGCCAAAACAAACAAACAAAAGACTTGACGTAACTGTAAATTTTACTCACTGTTCAGATCCAAGACTGCCCTTTCCCTGGTGGTGTTGTACTGGCTCAATATATAGTCGATTTGCTTTAAAAAAAAAAAAAAATTAAATTAAACTTCCCCTTATAAGATCCTTATCCTGAATCCAAAACTACAGAACATTTTGAAAAAATAGCCAGCAGGTTCATAGAGATGTTTACATTTTCTGACACAAAGTTCTTAAAAACACTCCAAAGCTTATTGGCTTAAACTCTGATTTGTTGTCTCTCATGATTCTGTGGCTTGGATACGGGGATGTTCTGGTTGGGGCCGACATGGCTGGGGCGGCTGGGCCTCTCACTCCATGTGGTCTCTCATCTTCCAAGCGGCTAGCCTGGGCATTTTCATGTGGTGGTCCCAGAGTTTCCAGCAGCAAGAAAGTAAGCCTGAGTTCAAAACTAGCACAAGGCTGTGTCCACTGCATTCCACTGGCCAACACAAGTTACAGGGGAACCCAGATTCAGAGGGTTAGGAGTTCCTCTTGATGGGAGGAACTACAAAGAATCTGCGACCTTTTGTAATCCACCACACTGGACCCGTTTTATTTAGTGGCCATTACTGAACTGGCCTCTGAAAGGGCTGCTTACCCTGCTGACTACTGTGTCTTACAGACCTGTTTCCCCAAACCCTCGGGAACACTGAATGTTATCATTTTTAAATAGCTACTACCATTCTTCTCAGTGTAATGTGTGTTGCCATTTAAATTTTCATTTCTTCAATTACTAGAGTAAGATCAGTGTATTGTTGTTAGGTGGCATCGAATCAATTCTAACACACAGCAACCCTATAGGACAGAGTAGAGCTGCCCCATAAAGCTTCCTAGGCTGTAATCTTTATGAGAGCAGATCACCACTAGTCTTTCTCCCAAGGAGTCACTGGGTGGGTTTGAACCACTGACCTCTGATTTAGCAGCTAAGTACTTAACCATTTAGCTATCTGGACTCTTTAGAATAAGATTAAACACCTTTTAAGATTTTTGGCCAGTTATATTTCTTCCGTAATTTGCCTATTCACATTCTCTGCCCAGTTTTTTTATAGATCTGGTCCAGCTCTACATATATTTTCAACGAGGTCAGTGCCCCAAAAGTGAACAAAAGTTGGTAGCAACTTACTATCCTTCCAAGGGTTACAAAAGCAGTCTCAAACTCTGACCAGCTGTGGTTGCTATCTGGCCATTTAGCTTTTGCCAACTTTTAAGGAAAAAAAAAAAGACTTCCTTTGGAGTCTTCAGAACGACTGGTAAAAACATGAATTTTTTTTTTTTACAGATTGGGAAAATGAAACATATCGCTCTGTGAACAGGCTTGAGAACTACAGACAAGGTTAGCTTCTTTATTCTCAATATTTAAAAACACCTTTTTTTCCCTCTCTCTCTCTCTTTTATTTCCATTTTTTAAAAAATAAATAAAAGCTAATGTAGTGTTTAATATTCTAATATTTCATGTTGCCGTTAGGTGCCGTCAAGTCGGTTCCAACTCATAGCGACCCTATGTACAACAGAATGAAACAGCACCCGGTCCTTTGCCATCCTCACAATTGTTGTTATGTTTGAGCCCACTGTTGCAGCCTAAACTTGGAAGAACACATCCCTGTGAGGGCGCCCGTGGATTCCTGCAGACTTCTTTTAGTGAATCCACTAAGAGGCACGCTCCCCGCCACGCTGGTACCCATGAGCTCAGCATCAGAGCTTTGGGCTACTTCCTGCCCAGGCATTTTCTGAGTAGTTAATAGGTCCACGTGGTCTAGAACACAGAGAAATGGTAGCCTCCCATCACTGCCCTGCAGCCACCCAGTTTTCCTCCCCAAAAGACAACTTCTGTGTGTTTGTGTGCCTTTTCCAAAGAATTTTATACACATATACATATATTAGCAGGCGGGTGTTGTAAAGCAGGAAGGTTACCAGGATTTTCATGAAGACAAGAGTAACTTCCTGTAAACAGTGGGGAGTTAACTATATTGCCAAAAGGAAAGGATAATGGCACCCAAAGATTGTCCTTCAAAATAAAAAAAACATGAGACAGGCCCCTACGATTGTTAAGTACTTTTATAATACTAAAAAAAACTTTTATAATACGTACTATTATTTCATGTTATATCTTAAAGAAAATAACATAAAACAAAAACACCAATCCTGAAATTACGACTTCCGTACTCTTTGGAAACCACTTGATGGACCTTTATTTCTTCATTTATAAAATTAAAAGATGACACCTGTCTACACTGATTCACTGGAGTTCTAGAAGGTCCAAGTGAGGTTTCAAATAAATAAGGAACTCTGATAAGTCAAAAGGGCAAACATCATGGGATATATAGGTTGTGGTTTTTACCGCTGGTGTTTCATTCAGGAACGTTCTTAAGTCTTTCAAATTGCTGTCGGCTAGTTTCTGAGTCCTTCTAATCTTCGTCCTGAGGTGGTGGTTTGCCACAAAACCATAGATGATGCCGATGCTGTAGGAAAAGGAAAGGAGAAGGAAGAGCATTGACTGGGTGATTCACGGTCACCTGGAGCAGAGGAGCACACAGGGAGGGCCATCTCAGCCAGGTGCCACCAGGGATTCCTGAGCTCAGCCACAAGCTTCCCGCACCCTGCTGTCTCCTGCTACAGCTGTCCCAGTAAAATTCCACAGCTGACCCACCACCAAAAGGTGGGCCAGAAACGCGACTCAACCCTCTCAGAGAAGACAAATATCCATTTAAAATAAGTGTGTCCCTGGGTGGTGGACACAGTTAATGCATTCAGCTGCTAGCCAAAAGGTTGGAGGTTCGAGTCCACCCAGAGGTGCCTCGGAAGAAAGGCCTGGCAATCTGCTTCCAGAAAACTAGCCATGGAAAACTACAGAGCACAGTTTGACTCTGATACCCGTGGGGTTGCCACGAGTCAGGATTGACTCAATGGCAACCGGCTATTATGTTAAGTATGAATCTTACAAACAAAACATTATTCACAAGAAATTGTGGATGAAATAGAAGCTGCAAAGGTTATAAGGCAGCACGTATAATATAGTCCCATTCCTGTACAAATGCAAACCGTGCGCGCTCACCCTCGTACATACACCAAACACACCCGATATGTACACCTTTGTGCCTCGCAAATAAGACTACAAGGAAATACAACAAAATCCCTTGACTTGACCAACTGGCCTTTCTGTGACAAAGCCTTCAAACATTAAAACGCTAAATTCAAAAATAATTGCCAAGGCCCTAGCGGATTTAGCCACTAGATGGCGACAAGGAATTACAGAAACTCATCTAACAGGCTGCTGAAGGTTTTCCCAAAAGCAGTGAACACAACCATTAGTACCCATCTAAAAAAAAAAAAAATTTTTTTTTTTAATGGAAGGGGTGGATATGATTTTAAAACAAAGATATGCAAATAATAGGCAAACTTTGGGAGGAAAATCTTGATGCAGAAAATCAATACGCTACCTTTTCTGCAAGAGCAACGTTTGGGCTTTATGCGTACCTGTATTTACATTTTGATGACCGAGCGGTTTTAGCACTGAACATCCCGTGTCCTCAGGGAACCTGGGTAAACTAGGGCAGGCAGTCATCCTATTTACAGTCCTAATACATTCCAAGGGGCACTGGTTCATTGCTGGTCCAACTTAAACCACATTTGCCCATCGCACTATTGCGTGTGTGTGTTAGATTTTTCAAACTAATCCAAGCCTGTAACACACTGCTGAGAAATACTTCTTTTGGTTAAGAATGTGTGCTAGACTTTACTAAGAACAGGAGATTTGGGTTCTAATGAGACTACCGCCACCAACTCCCACAGTGCAAGCTTTAGGAGGTCATTTTGCCTCTATGAGCTTCCGGTGGTGTCTCAGAATTGAAAATTACCAGTAAATTAGATTCTCCTTCTTGAGCAGCAATGGAGAGGGGTACTGGGTGTCCAAAAGTTCTGAAAGGTTTCTTTCTTTTTCAGGTTTGGGTTCATTCTGATTATAAACTTTAAAAAGTGAATGTTAACAACATTTTGTGCCATTCGGACTAGCTTCCTTATAGTCCATCACGGGCTCTCAATTTCGGTCCTAAGCCTGTGTTGGAATATATGAAGCAGACATTAGACTATAGCAATAATAGTCATTAAATAATGCACTCATGCCAAGCAAAGACCATATGACCCCAAAATAAACAATTCTGAAGTGCTAGGAACAGGAAAAAAAAAAAAAAAATTGTGTCAAAACAATGGCACCTGGAGCTTATTTACTATGTTCAACTCAAAAGAATTCTATACTATGCTGAGTGAGGATCACGACCTGAATATACGGCTCACGGCAGGTTTTACCCTGAGGGCCCTCGCTCTCTCTCCCCAGCATGCCCAATTTATTTTTGTCATTTGTCAAGCACCAGGTCCATATTGTCATATAAGAAGTCAAAGTGACCTTGGGAAACAAACCTACTGGGTCCAAGCCTACTGCTGCTCATCCACCTGGCCTTCACTGGCCCATGAATGGGGGGAGAACCTGCTTGTCTTAAACTCCTAGAGGGCTCTCCCTGAAATTCCAATGGAGTAGTTCTCATTTCTACTACGACTACATCACTGGAATTTCAGGGAGAGTTCTCACTTCAGGGACCCTGGTGGCTCAGTGGTTAAAGTGCATGGCTGCTAACTGAAAGGTTGGTGGTTCAAACCCACCAGCTGCTCTGCAGGAGAAAGAAATGGCAGTCTGCTTCTATAAAGATTAAAAAAAAAAAAAAAAGCTGTTGCTGTCAAGTCGATTCCGATTCATAGTGACCCTGTAAGGACAGAGTAGAACTGTCCCATAGAGTTTCCAAGGAGTGCCTGGTAGACTCGAACTGCCAACCCTTTGGTTAGCAGCCATAGCGCTTAACTACTACACTACTAGAGTTTCCACCATAAAAATTACGGCCTTGGAAACCTTATGGAGCAGTTCTATTCTGTTGTACAGGATTGCTAGGAGTTGGAATCAACAAGATGGGAAGGGCTTTTTTTTTTTTTGAGTTCTCATTTCATATTCTATTTTGTCTTTATTTCTATCTACATTTAATTTCCCCTACATTGTTCCGTGCCGTTGAGTGGATTCCGACTCCTAGCAACCCTATAGCACAGAGTATAGGACAGAATATAACTGTCCTATAGGGTCCCTGGTGGCGTAGTGGTTAAGAGCTATGGCTGCTAACCAAAAGGTCAGCAATTCAAATCCACCAAGTCCTCCCTGGAAACTCTATGGGGAGTACGTCGCTGTCCTATAGGATCATTCTACTCTGTCCTATAGGGTCACTATGAGTTGGAATCAACTCAAAGGCAGCGGGTTTTTTTTTTTTTTTAATGGGGTTTTCTAGCCCGTAATCTTTAGAGGAACAGATCGCCAGTCTTTTCTCCCATGGAGTGGCTGGTGGGCTCGAACTGCTGACCTTTCAGTTAGGAGCCGAACTCTTAACCACTGAGCCACCAGGGCTCCTAATTTCCCCTCTAACACCTTAAATTAAGAGGCAGAAACTGTTTCCTAGTCAACTTTGTATAACCAACACTAGTTGCTGTCAAGTTGATTCTGACTCGCAGTGACCCCATGTGTGCAGAATAGAACTGGTCCATAGGGTTTTCAAGGTTGTGACCTTTCGGAAGCAGATTGCATGGCCTTCCTTCCAAGGTGTCTCCGGGTAGATTCAAAACCAATAACCTTCTGGTTATTACTCAAGCCCTTAACTATCTGCACCACCCAGGGACTCCAGTCAACTTTGTATAACACAGGGTTTCTTGTCCACAGTGGGTGCTCAATGGCGGTGGGTTCTGGACAGGGCTGTGGTTTCATCTGGACCATTTAGAAGACTAGCCAAGTGTTTGGGGTGTCTAAGTGTGAAACTACCTTTGTCCTTTTAGTCAATAAATGCCTTTACTCACGCTGCATGAAGATCATCAATCAGTGAAATGAATTTCAATAAACACCGAATTTCAATGCAACTTATGTTAAAAAAAATTTCTGCTAATCAATAATGCATCCAATTAAAATTACCGCATTGAATTCTGGAATAGAGTTCAGCAATTTTCAGACCCAGAACACGTTGTAAATCTTATATGTACTTAAATGAAGGATGGCAGATTCATATGCCTAGGTGGGTAGGTAGGAAGTAGGAAGGGCAGAGTGTGTGGCCTGGGGCATATGGGGGCTGGGAAACTAAGAGAACTGCTCTGTCGTTCCTGCCAAGTGCCACCATGACGAATGTCCAGTATTGCAGATGTTCTGATCATTCATAAAAATTTGGAAATCTGGATTCTTTCTTGAAACCTCCGAATTTTTAAAATATTAGCATCTAGTTTAAAGAAGAAAATGTTACATACTATGTAGAGTAATTGATGGTCTCCATTTAAAATCTTCAATTTTAATCTTCTATTTAAATACAAATAAAGAATAAATGAGTTACACTTTAGGGAAATAATGTCCTTCTTGTTGGTGACTTAAAAAAAAAAAAGTTGCTGTTATATTGATCCCAACTCATGGCGGGTAACCCCATGTGTGTCAGAGTAGAAGTGAACTCTACAAGTAGGTCACCAAGTTTCTTTTCCGAGTTGCCTCTTGGGTGGACTCAAACCTCCAACCTTTCTGTTAGCAGCTGAGGGCATTAACTGTACCACCCAGGGACTCTGTTACTGAGTTAGAGAGTCCTTATTTGGTTTCAAAGCCCTGGTGGCACAGTGGTTAAGAGCTCAGCTGCTAACCAAAAGGTTTTCAGTTCGAATCCACCAGCCTCTCCTCAGAAATCCTATGGGGCAGTTCTACTCTGTCCTATAGGGCCTCTATGAGTCAGGATCGACTCGACGGCAATGGGTTTGGTTTTTTGTTTGTTTTGGTATCGCTTAATGTATTTTTTAAGCCAAAACAGACAATGAATTAATGTTTTTGTTTGTTCAACAACCAACAGTCAACTATTAGGATATGAGATACTGAGAGAAATTTATCTAACACCAAAATGGAATAAAATTCCAATGGAAATTTTACCTAGCCCCAAAAGGGATTAAATTCCTATGAATCTTAGTTTTGGGGCATTTGACATAATGCCTTTAAGCTATGAAAAACACGTGCTTTTATACAGGACAACTGAATCTCTTGCAATTTTTAGGAAGGTAGGAATTTTTATTTTTGTGGCACGTTAACATTATATGTTCTACATTTCATTATGGACGAAACTAATTTATATTTTAAAATAAATACCCGAAGAAAGAAAAAGTCTAACCCTTTCAAATTTGTAGCTATTTTCCTTCTACAATTTCTACTGGCTTAATAAAACAAGCAAATGAACAAGCAAGCAAATGCTCTCAGCCTGTAACTGATCTCTCATTTTTTAAAAGACACATTTTTAAAAATTTAAATTGTAAATAAACTGGTTCCCTCATTCACATTAAAAAGTCTCATAATTTTCAGGTATGTTCTAGCCCCATTTCTTTTCTAGAATCTCCTGGCCTCATAGCCAGGAATTGATAATCACATCCTAATAAAACATGAACTCTGAAAACATCCACCGTCTTGAAAATGCCTGGGATTCAATTTTGACCAGGGTTTAATTGTAAGAAAAGCTGACCGACTGTCCTCAGGAACCTAGAAATAGACTGGAGAAGCCAAAGCAATGAATGCGCTTTTTTCCTCCCCGTCTCCCCACCCCATAACCTCGAAATTCTGAAAACTGCTGCGATGAGGACAGCAATGGAAAGAAAGGAAAGGAAACTTGGCTTTTTCTGGGGTAAGACACATCTGCTTAAACGGTCGACATGGAGAGGTAGAAATCCAATCTTCTGCTAATGGTCAGACAGACTGCATAAACATATGTCAACGAGTACAGAATTCCAGCATTCCCCAGCTGCCTTTGGGAAACATCAGACAGAGAAAGAACAGGAGCTCATATAGTCCCTAATAGGGGCAGGGTGGGCGGAGGTTTTCGCTAATACCTAAGCCTGTCTGAATAAATTAAAAAAAAAAAAAAAAGATTTAACTTTTTTTAAATAAAAAAGGACAGACGTAAAATTAGATTAGAGTACTTGATAAAAACTTAAAAATCAACTTCATTTAATTGTAACTTAGTGTAAGAGTGGTAAAATGGGATAAATAATTTCGTTACTGAGCTAGACAAAGGGCGAGTAGACTTCTCTGGGTTCCTGGAAGGACTTTTTTTTTTATCATATAGAAAAATTATTTATCAGTAGTATCTAATCTATGTTGAGGCCGATGTAAGACAAAGGTCCTGAATTACAATAGAAAACGCACTAACACTTTCTTTTCTTTCTCTTTCTGCCTTCTCTTTTGTCCACGTTCTTTCCCCTCTCGTTTTTACCTAATCTTCCCCCTTATATCTAATGCCCATATAGAAATCTTCACTTTGCCAGGTCTTTAATCTTCCTAGCTGGCTGTGAATACATGCACAGGATACAGAGCCATTATTTAACTCACAGTTTTTAAGATATTTGCAAACCAACAGGGGTTTCAAAAGGAAGACACTCAAACAGCTATTGCACATCAAAACTTCCTGGCAAAGCAGTGTAGACTCCTAGTCTGAACTTAAAGTAAAGTGAAAGAATCTCAAATGCTACTCTCATCTAGACAGATGTATAATTCATATTTAATGTCCCTGTATTCTACAAAATCAAATTAGTTGTATATTGTCACTTGGGCTTAAACAGCTGATCTACTCTGGTTTGATTATACTGAAATCTAACATTGTGAGCTTCATATTAATAAGTTTTTAATTGGGTTGGAGAAATATCTTCACTGAATGTCTAGGAGGCTGTAGAGTCATAGTATATATTTTTAAAACAATTTTCCACACTAAAGTGTTCACAGAAGAAAAAAATTCTAAATTTGTTTGAGAGGCCTGAGTTTTTGAGAATAAAAAATATATTTTACATATAAATGGAAGTCATTTATTTCTCACTTTGTAATCTTGTTTGTATATGTTAATATTTTAAACATAACATAATTCAAGTGGTTCAGAGTAAACTAATACATACATACATAATTACAAAAAAAAAAAAAAAACCCATTGCTGTCAAGTCGATTCTGACTCATAACGACCCTACCTATAGGACAGAGCAGAACTGCTCCATAGGGTTTCCAAGGAGCAGCTGGTGGATTTGAACTGCTGACCTTCTGGTTAACAGCCAAGCTATTTAACCACTCTGCACCTTCAGGGCTCCGTATACTCATCCAGGTAAATGAATAACTACACATAATAAAGAATTTTCCTGGAGTTATATGTAGTTATGTCAATTGAAAGCTACTAACTTGTTAAGTAAAGCAATCGCTGTAACAAGAGGCTCCAAGGGCAAATATTTCCAGATGATGCTTTCTCGTCTGAGCCTCGTCTTTAATGTCAAGGGTGAATGGAGAAGCAGCAGCATAGATGTCCTAGTCTTTGGATAAATGAAGCATGTAAGCCTCTGGCTCACACGAATGGCACAGGGCTCCCCATTGGGTCTGCCAGGTCTTTGGGCTGTAACTGACATTTTCCTGGTAGCTGGGGAGGCGGTAACGGCCCCACAGCTGTAGGGCCTGTGCATTCCTGAGCACTTCAAACACAAAGCACAGAGAGAGACAGGGCCATCTGGAATTACCACTGACCCGATCCTAAGCTGTCTTCCAGAAGCCAATGCAAAGAAACGGTCAGATTCAAATTATTGACTAAAGAGAGAGTCAGCCGATGGAGACAGGCAAACAGAAACAGAGACAGAGAGAGGCTCCCCCCCCAATCCTACAGAGAGGGCACAAGTAGCTCCCTGCCAACCAACAGGCATCAAGTTAGCTAACACGTTCATTTTGATCCTGTTTACCCGTATTTTGTGAACTATTTCAGCAAAAGTATGTCTTTGTTGAAATAATCACTGCCCTTGAATAAGTGATGATGCATTTGGGGGCTTCTGTGGGCACTTTTTTGTTATTCAGGAGTCCCTGGGTGGTATAAACAGTTAAGCACTCAACTACTAACTGAAAGGCTGGCAGTTTGAACCTACCCAGAGGTGCCTTGGAAGAAAGACCTGGTAGTCTTGTTTTCAAAAGGTCACAGCCTTGAAATCCCTATGGAGCACAGGTCTACTGTGCACACATGGGGTTGCCATGAGTCGCGATCAACTTCAGGGCAACTGGTGTGGTTTGGTTATTTTGTTACTTAAGTTTAACATTTATTTTAATTAATGTAGTAGGTCCATAATTCAAAAGAAACCATCTATCTACAGTAAGACGTGAGTTCCGTTCCTTCCGCATCCACATCCCTCACTTTCCTTCCCAGAGGCAACCGCTGTTACCAGTTTCTGCCCAGTCCTTTCACAGACGCTCTATGCAAACATGAGCATGTGTTTATGCCTTCCTTCTTTTTTGTCATCATTACCATGTTCTACACGTGGCCTGCATCTGCCTTTTATCACTCCTCTATCCTGGGGACGGGTGTCCTGGGAGCACAGTGGTTAAGGGCTCAGCTGCTAACAAAAAGGTCACCGCTTTGAACCCACCAGTCGCTCCTTGGTAGAAAGATGTGGCAGTCTGCTTCCATAAAGACGAAAGCCTTGGAAGCCCTATGGGGCAGTTCTACTCTGTCCTACAGGGATGGTCTGAGTTACAATCACCTCGAAGGCAGCGGGGTTTTGATCTTGGGGACTGTTTTGTATCAGCAGATGTCTAGAGCTGCCCAGTCCCCTTCAATGGGGGTACTGAACTCCCAAATCACATATTTTATAGGCCCTTACTGTGGGACAGTTGAGTTTTTCCAATCTTTACCAGGACACCCTACAAGAGGAAGGCATGTTAGAGGGTATTTCACATTAAGGACCAGTTATAACAAATTAAGTGACCCCACCTGGAGTCAGAGCACAAACTTGTTTTCCCAGTGATGGCAATTTTTGTTCTTGCAACTCAATAAGACCTTTGTTTTCTAGCAGGAACCACAACAGAGAATCTCAATTAAAAAAAAAGATAAAAACATAGTTGCTCTGGTTTGGGGGAAGTACAGACTGACTTTTAACTATTCTCTACCCATCTGATGCACCCGAGCCTCCCGTATGAGTTGCAATGGGCTGCAGACGGAAAATGCTTTGAAAGAGGTAAACGGTACAATGTGACATCTTTGAAACTTCAGCAATTTGTGGCCGCCAGCACCATTTTCATCCGGGTTATATAGTATTGTTTAATACTTACTTTTCTTTCACTCTCAGGCTTTTAATAAATTTATTGTAAAGAAAACCTGTTATTCATACATAGATGGAAAAACACTATCACCATAAAAAAGAAAAAAAGTTGCCGAGTTGATTCTGACTCATGGCAACCCCGTGTGTGTCAGGGCCATGGCAACCCCGTGTGTGTCAGGGCCATGGCAACCCCGTGTGTGTCAGGGCCATGGCAACCCCGTGTGTGTCAGGGCCATGGCAACCCCGTGTGTGTCAGGGCCATGGCAACCCCGTGTGTGTCAGGGCCATGGCAACCCCGTGTGTGTCAGGGCCATGGCAACCCCGTGTGTGTCAGGGCCATGGCAACCCCGTGTGTGTCAGGGCCATGGCAACCCCGTGTGTGCAGGGTTTTACACTAGCTGATGCTTCAGAGGTAGATCACCAACCAGGCTTTTCTTCTGAGGAGCCTCTGGGGGGACTCAAACCTCCAACCTTTCAGTTAGCAGCTGAACATGTTAACCTTGTGAACCACCCAGGGACTCGCCATAAATACAAGGTAACAGTCAAACTCTGAAATGATTACTATTAAAACGTGGTTATGTGTGTGCCGCTGAAAATCACACGGAGGTCCTACCACAACTGAATATACCCCTTGTGGGAAAATACTGGGTCTCTGACAAACTAACCAAATAAGTAAAACAATAACAACAGCAACCGAAAATAAAAACAAAATAATAATAAAAAAAAAAAAAAGAAACAAGGTTCTTGGGTTCTGGACTTGTCTGGCTGGGATGTAGACTCAGTGCCAGCCTCCCAGGTCTTTCCAATGTAAGACCGGCCTGCAGTGACCCACGTCCTGGGGTGTTAACATGTCACTGTGCTTTCTCACAGAAGAGCAGACGTTAACCTAACCAATCACCAGCCGTCTGAAGACTGATGTGAAGCTGGTCCCTTTTGGGCAACAAGGAGATGTTAATAACCTAATCCAATCACTAGCTGCTTTCAGACAGATGTGAACAGATGTGAAGCCTGTCCCTTTTGGACACAAAGAGAGCTCATGTTGAGTTGAACTAAAATGATGATGTTTAAAGAACTTTGCTTGGGTTTGCAGCTAGAACTTCAGCTGGTGGGCCTTGCTGTTTTCTGCTTAAATTCTCAAGTATCACCAGGCAAAACCTGAAAGATCTAACTCTTCCTGCTACCAAGCAGATGAGGTGCTTGGAGAAACGACGAAGAGGATCTGACTGCTTGGCTTAGCATTAGGCACAAGTGGGGACTTGACTTCTGTTGCTAAACGAAGTGCTGGCTGAATGGCTGAGGAAACTGGGAGCAGTGAGCAGGTACCACAACCAGGAGACCAGTACCGCAATGCACATTCCACAGTTGAGGATCTGATTTGGACTCCACAAGGCGCCACTGTCTGAAAAGCAGTGGATCTCTATCTTTCAGTCAATTGGAAAACTTTTGGGCAGCAGCAGGAGGTACAGCAAAAACACCCTAAATCACGAAGTACGTGCCAGGCTTCAAGGGAGGGTGGTTGTTAGCTGCCGTTGAGTCAGGCCCTGACTCATGGCGACCCCACATACAACGAGACTGAACACGTGTGAGCCATACGGTACCCCTGGAGTTGATTTTCATGAGTAGGTCACCTGGCCTTGCTTCCTAGTCTGTCTCAGTCTGGAAGTTCTGCTGAAACCTGTTCAGCATCACTGCACCGTACAAGCCTCCACTGACAGATGAGTGGTGCCTGCGCTGGTGGCACATGGCTCTTCATTGCAAGAAAGTTAATTCTATGCTACAAATTCTGGGGCAACGCCCATCCTGCAAGATCCCTTTGGACTTTACTAATCAACTGGCAAATACCTGTTCTGCATTCCTGCACACTCCCTGTCCCCAAGCAGCCACTGAAGAGGTGTGAGCTACTGTTGTGGAGACAAATAAATGGCTTATACAGTGTAAAATTTATCAGGCTATCTTCAAAATCAAAATATAGCAAACGGGTCGATTTACAGGTAAACCAGTTGCTGTCGAGTTGACTTCGACTAAAGGCGAGCCCATACGTGTCCGAGTAGAATTGTGCTCCGTAGGGTTTTCAATGGCTGATTTTTCAGAAGTAGATAGACCGGCCCTTCTCGCGTGGTGCCTCTGGGCTCCCTTGAACCTCCACCCTTTCAGTTAGCAGCCAAATGCTTAACTATTTGCATCGGCCAGGGGCTATTGGATTAAGTCCCTAAACGAGTGTTGTAATTAAGCAATACTAACTGTGTAAGTTAGTATTGCTTGATTACAATGCTCATTTCTGATTATAGCAAAATCAGTTGAACCGTCCTAGATAAGCACTTTTGTTCTCCTTTTCCTGTTTTCATCTTTTGTGGTTTTGTTTCAAACTCAAGGGCTTAACAGTTGAACATAAGGTACTCTTCATTTCCCTAGAACACAATCGGCTGTTATCCAAGACTACTTGCCTTATCAATATACAAATCACCAAGAGGGAGATGGCAAAGCATTTCTTCAGGTAGGGCCCATTTTTCTTCTGTCTCTGGTGCATTTCGCCACCACAGTGGTTACAGCAGCGACACATACAAAAGCAACACCCCACCAAGGGCATCAGGATAACAAACAGCAGGCCCAGCACGGCACAGACAATGAGCCCGATCTCATAGTGGACCACCTGCAATTCAAACAAGAGAAACGGCAACTTATTATCACACAAAACTTATTACCACACTCTATCTGGTTCTTTTTTCCTTTTTTTTAACTATTTGCCATCATAAGTTGAATCTTAAGTTTGTGTGTGTGTTGTTGTTAGCAGCTGTTGAGTTGCCCCCCCGCCCCAACTCATGGTGACCCCATGCACAACAGAACATAATGCTGCCCAGTTTTAGGCCATCCTCATGATCGGCTGCAGAAGGAACTGTTGTGATCCACAGGGTTTTCACTGGCTGATTTTCGTAAGTACATTGCCAGGCCTTTCTTCCTAGTCTGTCTTAGTTTAGAAGCTCCACTGAAACCTGTCCAGCATCACAGCAAATGCAAGTCACCATAATATATACATATACGGAGCCCTGGTGGTATAGTGGTTAAGCATTTGGCTCCCAATCAAAAGGTCAGCAGTTCAAATCCCCCAGCCGCTCCTTGGAAACCATATGGGGCAGTTCTACTCTGTCCTATAGGGTCGCTCTGAATCGGAATCTACTCAACAGCAGCGGGTTTATATACATACACACTTCATCTCACTTACTTTGGACATGTTATCAGGAGGGACCAGTCCCTGGAGAAGGACATCATGCTTGGTTAGGTAGAGGGTGAGTATAAAGAGGAAAACCCTCAACGAGAGGGACTGACACCGTGGCTGCAACAACGGGGTCAAGCAGAACAATGGTGGTGAAGATGGCGCAGGACTGGGCAGTGTCTCATTCTGTTGTGCACGGGGCTGCTATAAGTTGGAACCCGCTCAGCACCACCTACCAACAGCAACTTTTTGAAGCTCCTTCTTGAAATGCAGGGAAGCAGAAAATTGAGTTATTACAATAAGGAACCAAGCAGTTACTACCTTCCTCCAACAGTCACCGGTAGGTGTTCCACTGCAGGGTCAAGCTGCCAAGGACTTAATTTCAACCCCAAAGGTAGATGCCTGTGTTTTATTTGTTCTTAAGTGGTTTAGTAAATAATCCATACATAAGGTGCTTTTCATCAGAAAGACACGGCCAGTAGGAGTTCATACGGATTCAGCACAGTTTGGATTGAGTCTATTAGTTACATCAGAATATGGACTACGCCTAAATTTAGAAAAAGAAAAAAAAAAAGGTTCAGACTTTCGGAGTCAGACACATTAAGCACGGTCCACTCCCTTAGTGTCGCCATCTATATTCTGGAAATAATCATATGTACCTCATAATGTCATTGTGAGAATTAGCAATAATGTATGGTCAGTGTCAAATAGAGTAGCTGGCACATACAGACACTTAATAAATGTCACCTTTCACACCATGCCCGTGAGGCTCTATACCAATGAAGTGCTGGGCTCAGCAGCCTGTGTCTCAGACCACTCCAGATTCCTAGGAGCCAGCGCACGTCTAGATACCACCCCACGACCTAAGCGTATTTTCATCATCACGGCTGGCTGTGTACCAGAGATGAATGAAAACCAGTGCAACGGGATGATGAAACGATCTCAGACCAACTCACACAAGCAATTACATTTCTTTAAAGTAAAGACATTTTTTAAGAATGGTAGAAAATCTGAGGTTGGCAGTTTGCAACTAATGGGCAAGCTAGACAGCGATGAATTCTGAAGCCAAGCTGCGCAAAGCAAAGCAAAGCAAAGCGAAGCACACGTTTTGCTTTGATGACCGGGAAGAGAGCACTGACATTGGAGCTGGAAGTCCTGCTTTCCAATCCCAGCAGGTAGCTTCTAGTTCCCTAAACTGGAAGATGTTACAATAAGGCTATTGTAAGGAGTAGATGATTGGTGGCACGGTGGTTACGAGCTCGGCTGCTAACCGAAAGGTCAGCTGTTCGAATCCACCAGCCGCTCTTTGGAAACTGTACGGGGCAGTTCTACTCTGTCCTATAGGGTCACTATGAGTCAAAATCGACTGGAGAGCAATGGGTTTGGTTTTTAATGTGAGGACAGCTAGCGAAGTGCCCAGCAGACAGTAAATATGCAATAAGTATTAGTTAAATCCACAGGCAAATGCTTAAGAGTATTGTCAAGGGCACGTGGTACTTGAAGATTATCTACTTCAATATTAAGGTTAAATGCTAAAAAGAAAAAAAATGAGTTGAATTTTGCTGCATTCGTCAAGGCATGCCCCTGCTTAAGCTAACTCACCCCCTCCCCGCAATGCCCCGAGATCTTTTTGAAGACTTATTATCGGCTGGATCTTTGAACCTTCCCCTGAGGGCTAGCACCATTGGTCATTTGAGAAACCTGCCCCAACACTCTAAATTCTTACTTACATATTTTGCTATCATTTCTCAGCAAATATCCTAAATTATTTACTATGTTTAAGGGAATTTTAAATCTTTTCTGAGTCAGGAGGCCCTGAGCCCTAACTCAGGAGAGAAAGTATATTTAAACGTTGTAAGTGTACCAACTTTAGCTCCAAATACAAATTTCATAATTTATACACAACCTTCCCAGTGTTGTAGCTGTTGCTATTGTTGGATGTCATCAAGTTGATGTCAACTCACAGCGATCCCATGTGACCCTACGTGACAGAGTAGAACTGCCCCATAGGGTTTTCTTGGCTGTAATCTTTAGGGAAGCAGGTCACCAGGTCATTCTCCTGCAGAGTTACTGAGTGAGTTCAAACCATCAACCTTTCAGCCAACAGCCAAGCACTTAACCATTGCACTACTGGCCTCCTCTTGCCAATATTAACCATAACAAAACAAAAAGTAACCCGTTGCCATGGAGTCGATTCTGACTCAGAGCAACCCTTTAGGACAAGGTAGGACTGCCCCATAGGGTTTCCAAGGCTGTAATCTTCAAGGAGGCAGACTGCCATGTCTGTCTTCTGCGGAGAAGCTGAAGGGTTCAAAACGTTGACCTTTCCATTAGCAGCTGAGCCTTTAGCCACTGTGCTGCCAGGCTCCTTCTTCCCAGTGTTACTGACTACATATGATGTCAGACAGTATCAGGAACAAGACATGCTGTTTCAAGAGTTAACTTCTAGGCTCCAGTCTAGCCAAGGTCTGGCAGCACCTAAATTATTTTCTGGTACGCTAAGAACTTGGGAGTGTTTCGCACATTATGTCAATGGTAAGAGCAAGATTTAAATTTATAGAAACTTCTCGCTATTCATTCATGATCCATTAAAGCTACAAGAAAAGATTAGAGATTACGGCTGAAGTAAAAATGAAACCAATAATTTAAAAACCGCCACAGGGAAGACTACATTGAAGAATGGGAAGTTGAGGCAAAAGCGTCGCTACTCACTGGCTTTAGACAAAGAGCAACATGAAGCAGTAAGGAGATGAGGAATTTACCTTGAGAGTCAAGACTACATTTTCTGGCTGTGGAGTCAAAGCAGTTGACGAGTTTGCATAACACAGAGGCAGCATGCATCAAGAGAGCACAGAACAAGCCACATGAGTGATTAACAGTAACTGAGGACATTAGGGTCTCAGACAGGGGAATTCAAGTGACAGAAACAGCAGGAGAGACCCAAGGAAGGAATGTAAAACCCGAGTGTGTATTACAGAAATGATATTTTGGGTAGAGTCAAGTTCTGAAATTTACATTTGGATTTCTCTAGAGACTTTTCATCAGTGTGCTAATCAGTTTTGGAAACAAGAATGATCAGAAGGAAAGTTACAAATGCTTAATACACTCTCCAAGTCATCTCGGTAAAACAGAGACTCAGAGACTGCTGGTACCCCAGTGCCAAAGGCAAAATCCTCCAAACTGTTCTTTCTAAAATGAAACACTGATGGTATCATTCTCCGGCTTACTAGCGTTCAATGGATTCCCATCGTTTTTCATTGAAACTTCTGAATGTGGTCCCGCATGATCTAATCCCAGCTTCATGTCCCCATTCTTCTCCACCAGTCTGAACATCTCTTCAGCCCCAGAAAGTGCCGCGCTCTCTCTCCCTTACTTTTCCAGTCCTCTACCAGGATGCCTTCTTGTCTAGACGTTATTCCCATCACCCTTGCCTGACTAAACTCAAGTGTAAGCTTAGACATCACCCATCTTGATAACCAGGTCTGAGCTTGGTGTACTACACCCCTCTTTTCTGCTCCCCTGGAGCCCTGCACTGGTGCTTCCACAGCACTTACCCATGTAGAGTCAAGGACTCCCGTTGGCTATCTCTGAAAAACACTGTAAGCTCCAGGAGGGCAGGAACCATGACTTTCTTTCTCCAAGTGCCCAGCATGGAACCTGCCATACCATAGGGACCTAATCAAAACTGGATACACTCATGACCTGGAGGAACAGGAACCTCTCTTTTAGACCAATGATCCCTAAACAGTGGTCCAGAGGTGGGGGCTGGCCAGTGATGAGGATGGACCAACCCACAGTGGATAAACAAATAAGAAATAAAGAAGATGCAATGAATTTTCCATAAAGCTAAAGTTGCTCAATTTATAAGACTATCCTCTTTTTTCTGTTTTTAGGGGATGGGGATGATATGTGTATGAAAGGAGACAAAGCTGTTACTGTGCTGTCAAATACCCTTATGGAGCAAAAATAAAACTAGGTGGCTCTGTATCATTCCTCAGATTATTTTTTTGAAATTTGCCTGGTCCAAGAAATCCAAAAGTGTGTTACTAATAATTTTTTAATGTCGTATCCAAATTGCTAGTGAGGGTGGGCAGTTGAGATACACAGCGCTTCCAGGGTCACATGAAACATCGTGAACAACCTCAGCCTCCTTTTCTGTGCGTGGGCTCCAGAGGCTTATTACCACTGAGAGTTGTTAGCTGCCGTCGAGTCAGCCCCGACTCATGGCAACCCCACACACAACGGAATTAAACACTGCCCGGCCCTGTTCCACCCTCATAACCCGTTATGGACCAGGCGGCTGTGACCCATAGGGCTCATTGGCTGATTTTCAGAAGTAGATGACCAGGCCTTTCTTCCTAGTCTGGAAGCTCCGCTGAAACTTGCTCAGCATCACAGCAACACGCAAGCCTCCACTGACGGGTGAGTGGTGGCTACACACGAGGTGCACTGGCCAGGACTTGAACCCGGGTCTCCTGTATGGAAGGTGGGAATTCTACCACTGAGCCACCAAAGGTGCAGGCTCCCAAACTCAACCACCATAAACACCTCAAGGGGTGAGTTAAACATACTGATTTCCACGTCTCTCTCCTAGCGTGTGTGAGTCGGAAGATTCAGGTGGTGCCAGGAATCTGTCTTGAGAACAAGTCCCGTGTGATGGATATGATTAGGGAGGTTTGGGGAACCTGACCTTGGTTGTAAGGGCCAGTCAGTCTGGGCTGTGGACAGGGCAGAACCACCTGTGAGCTACAACAATTAGGCAATTCTTTTGTGTTTAATTTCCTTCCCAAACGTCAGCCTGGTCTGATAGGGAGTTACAACAAACACCTCCACGGAGCTCGGGGCATTTTCACCTTTTTCCTGTCCTGGCTAGTCATCACGTAGGTGTGACTTTATAATCCATGCAAGATAGCAGTTTGAATCTGGGCTCCCCATCTAAGTATCTGTGATTCTCCACTCCAGCTGCCCGTTACAATCACCTGGGAGCTGTCTAAAAATACCAGTGGCCACCCAGCCCTGACCACTGATAGGAGGATCTCACGGGGAGGGGCCTGGGCTTTGCTGCCAACGTTACCCTAAGCCTCTGTGACCTTCTCAACAGAATGGGGATAATCAGTCCTCACCCTATGCAGCTATTGCAAGGACTACATGGGAACACAGTTACAGCTAAGCTGTATCATGCATTATTCTATTCTAAGCACTCTATGTGTGTTATTTAATGTTTCTTTATTAAGTCAGTTAATATGTTTCATCAAATATGAGACCAGTGCCCTCCAGAGAAATGTTCAGTATATGTTGGGTTCCAGTGAGTCTCAGACAACAATTCTTATGCGTGTGCCATCTTGTGCTGCTTTCTGTCTAAATGCTTTCTGAGACTTCCTAGAACGTGCTTTTCTTAAGTATTTTGGAGGCACTGGGAACGTTATTGTTGTTAGTTTTGGAGGCACTGGGAACGTTATTGTTGTTAGTTGCTCCGACTCATGGCGACGTCATGTATAATAGAAACGTTGCTGGGTCCTGCGTCATCTTCACGATCTTTGGTATGTTTGAATCCATTGCTGTGGCTATTGTGTCAATCCATCTCCTTTTTGTTGACCCTCTACTTTACCAAATATGATGTCCTTTTTCTAGCAACTTGTCTTTCTTGACAACGTGTCCACAGTCAGCAAGCCAAAGTCTCACCATCCTAGCTTCTAAAGAGCATGCTGGTTGCACTTCTTCTAAGACTGGTGTGTTCAGTCTTTTGGCACTCCATGGTGTAGCAGACACGAGTAACTGAATCACTCACCTCTCACAGATGCAAAGGGTAGGCTCCAGCCATCGCCGATCCATTTGTAATGATGGCCGGACACTTACTAGTGCTAGCTCGCTAGCCAGTGACTGTTAGCATGAGTGAGGTCAATAAAATCAGCAGGAGGGGTCCCAGGCCCTGCATCTGTCTCAGAGGAAGCTTCAAGAAAGGGAAGAGATGAGCCAAGAAGATACCAACTAGCTAAACCTAGAGGAGAAACCATGACGACACAGAAACTAACTGGGGAAGGCATCACCAGGAAACTCATAATTCCTATTGACAGTGACGCACAGAATAACAAGGAAAGAAAACATTTCTTAAAAGGGTGGGGGGCGGGGAACAGGGAGGAGAAGGAGCCCAAGGACCTTAAATATTACTTTTCACATTTCAGCTAAGTGCAGAAAGGAGGGAGTCCTGTGAAGAGGAGTTGTTTTTCACCTCCCAAAGTTGGGGCCACCTTTGGAATAAAAGTTCTCTACTGTCGAATATTTTTGAACCCCTCTATGAAGAAAGAGTTCACTGGAACCCTCCCCCTGTCACAAGATCACTGACTTGGCTGCCCAGACTCCTTAGGCATTGGGGGCAGGGAAGCTCACCAGCACAGAGCTCGGTAACCATCTCAGTGTGAAAGAGAGTGGGCACTGCCAGCATAGCCAATGCTACTGGTGCTTGCCCACCTCCCTGGGATCTTAACCATCTCAGCAGACCTCTTCAGACTTCTACTTACTGGTATCTCTGACTTTGTGCTCCAGGGTTTACCCCGGAACCATGGTAGGTAAGACGTACACAGAAACTCACACTGTCCCTCCCCACCAAGGAGCCCTTAAGCAGTGACTCTTGGCATATACATACCTCAGCTCTCTCACCCTTCCTGTGGGCTAATTCTGAGGTTCTACAAGGATGCAGCTCCAGTCACCTCCTGTGCCAGACAGTGCAAAGGCACGCCCTGCACAGGCTGCCCTCCCTTCACTGTACCGTGCCCATTTCCTGGCCAGGACACCCGGCATCCCTCAAATAAACAATTTGTCCTTGAGTCCTAGACTCAGGCTCTGCATCTGGAGGAATCCAAACCAAGATGCCCAGCTTTTTCCAGGCTAAAACCAGTGAGGAAGCTCCTCTACAAAGGTGTCTGGCTCTTTGGTGTCTTTGCTTAACTGCTATTCATCTTCCTTGGATAACTGTGGAAAGCAGGATCTGGTCCTACATCCAAGATGGGACTTACCTCATCCATATTGGTTCAGCAAAGTATCCACTCTCTTCTTACCTCCACACCAATGGTTTTCCTCCATTGGGAAAGGTACTCTGAGGCAGAGATGAAATCAAGAAGCAGAGATTCCCAAGTTTGCAGGCACCCCAAATCTAAAATCAATCCAGCCACAGAGGACTTGTCCCATTAAGGATCCTGCTAGGGATGGTGGCAGCCTGGCTCCGGCCCACACCTGCCAGCCTCTTCAGAGTCACTTCAGGGTCTTAGGATCTTGTCCTCCAAGGCCCGGACCCTACTGAACCATTGCCCCTCCCCCACTCATTCCTTGGCAGGACTAGTTGGCATTCAGGCAGGCTGCTAATGACATGCTAATTATTTTTTAAAAAATATTTTATTGTGTTTTTGGTGAAGGTTTACACAGCAGTTGAGGTTCCCAATCAATAATTTCTATACACATTGTTTAGTGGCATTGGTTACATTCTTCACAATGTGTGAACATTCTCATTACTTCTGTTCTGGTTGTTCTGCCTCCATTAATCTAGTTTTCTTGCCCCCTTACAGTCTCATCTTTGTTTAAAATAATTGTTGAGCTATAGATGGTCTCATAAAGGTGATTTTTTTAAAGGAGCACAGTACTTATGGGTGATATTATTTTTTCAGCCAATTTGTTATTTAGCTATAAGGTGACCTTAAGGGCTTGTTCTGGTTCAGGGTTTCAAGAGTACCTCTGGGTAACAGTCTCAGGAGTCCTCTAATTTCAACGAGTCAAGTAGGTCTGGTTTGTTTTTGTTTTTTAAGGAATTTGAGATTCTGTTCTACATTCTTCTTCCATTCTATCAGGGTCCATCTATAGTGGCCCTGATTAGAACAGTCAACAGTATTAGCTTGGCACCTTCTAGTTTTTCTGGTCTCAGGATAAATGAGGCCATGGTTCACGTAGACTATTTATCCTGTAGACTAGTTTCTTCTTTGAGTCTTTGGTTTCCTTCTTTCTCTTTTGCTCTGGACAAGTGGAGACCAACAGTTGTATCTTATATGGATAATTTTTAACATACAGATAAAAGCAACAGTCATTTGGTTCTGCCCAGGATGCATGCAGATATGGGCAGTCATGCTTGTGAGGTATAAACAAAGCCAGTGGCACTGAAGGATGGAAACACTTTCCCTAGTAGTAAGGAAGGCTGTCGGCACTTAGGGAAGAGAGAGTTCAGTCTTCCCTGTGGAAGGCGGAATGGCCTCAAAGGCAACTAACAACCCTGAGGTCCAATGTAAATGGATTTTAGATAAGGCCTTTTTTATTGTTGTTGGATTCTGTGTTTACTCTCTTGAGTATCATTTTATTGCAAATTGACAGTACGATGGTACCATTTGTAACACAGTTTATCTGTCTAACCACTGACTGGGGAAGAGTTAACTGCCCTCACCCCCGATTGCCCTCACACCCACTGGAAACATTCCAAGTCAGATTTGTTGTGGTGGCTGTAAATGAATGATCCTACCTGTCAGTCTGCTTTTAATGTTATCTATTTTTTTTTTTCATTCCTGTAATATTCTATTGTGTTTGGGGTTAAAGTTTACACAGCAAATTAGGTTCGCATTTAACAATTTTAATACAAATTGTTCCGTGACATTGGTTACTATTTCCACAGTGTGTCAGCATCCTCATTATTGCCATTCTGTTTGTTCTGTTTCCTTGATCTAGCTTCCCTTCCCCTCCTTGCCTTCTCATCTTTCCTTATGGGTAAATGTTGGCTGTTTGGTCTCATCTAGTTGATTGTTTAATTAAGGAAATGTATTACTCATGGGTGTTAACAAGCCAATCTATTATTTGGCTGAAAGGTGGCCTCCAGAATTAGCTTCAGCTCTGTCAATGTTATCTTGACAACCATCTTCACACCAGGAAGAGGAAGGACCAAAGTGCCTTACCCTGTAAGACTAAGATCCTCACAAAGAGACTTAACTGCTCTTTAGTATCCTACATACAGTACAACAAACATTGGCTTATTTGTTTCACTGGCAACCTAGACCCATAATAAACTAAAAGGAAAGGAACACATTTTTGTTTAAATAATCAGTTACGGAATCAAAATGAGGGAATTAGCAGTGCCTTGGGCATTAAGTAGAGACCCACAAGATGCCTTGATATTTTCCAAACATATAGTCCACTTACCTTAGCAAGGTGTTCAAGGCCCCTCCCAGGATCTGGCCCCAACTTACCTTAGGGCTCCTCACTCACCTGTTCTGGCCATAGTCTTGCTCCTTTCACATCTTCTCGCCTTTGCTCACATGGTTTCTGTGTCCCTGTGCCCCAGCAGAGCCACTTCCCCACCTGTTCCAACTCTGCCTAACCTTTCCTACAAGCCCAGAGCTACCTCCTCTCTGAAAAGCTTCCAGTCAGAATTAACTGTTTTTCTCTATACCCCTTTGTGTGGAACTCATACCTACATCCACTTATTTCCTTGTCCTTCAGATTATTAGGTACGGTCTCTGCCATCTGGCTCTTAGCCTCCTGACACCAAGGACTACCTTAAACTCAGTTGCTGCTGAGTCGCCTCCAACTCATGGCAGCCCCGTGTGTGTCAGAGCAGAACTGTGCTCCACAGGGTTTTTTTACAGCTGATTTTTCTTAAACTGCCAAGACTTTCTTCTGAGGTACCTCTGGGTGGACTCAAACCACCAATCCTTCAACTGGCAGCCGAGCACATTAACTATTCACACTACTCAGGGACTACCTCACTCGTTTCCACATCTCTTTCATATCCAGCTGATTGCCACATACAAAAAGCAAAAACAAAAACAAAAAAGTCACCATCAAGCCAATTTCAACTCATGGCGATCCTATGTGTTGCAGAGTAGAACTGCGCTCCACAGGGTTTTCAGTGGTCATTTTTTCAGAAGTAGATCACCAGGCCTTTCTTCCAAGGCATCTCTAGGTGGGTTCAAACCACCAACCTTTCGGTTAGTAGTTGAGCACTTAATGGTCTGCGCCACCAGGGACTCTGCCACATATATAGGAGGTGCTCAGTAGACATTGTTCAAATGTGAAGCTACTTTCAAGCAAACTGTCTTTTAAAACAAAGTGCACATTCACTATTACTAAAAGGCTAGCGTAATATTTCCTCTTAGGAATTTTAGTTTTTAAACAACATATAGTCTGAAAGGTTAATGTTCCTTCAAACTCCACTCCTGGAATTTCTGCTGTCGTTCCAATGGGATCTAAAGGTGTTTCAATATTCCATGCAAGTTCTTAATCAAAAAAGGTTACTAACATCACATGTCACATAACTGGGTGTTTAAAGGCTTACTTTCAAGTCCGCCAAAATTTTCCTCATACTTTTTTTTTTTTTAAAAATAATATACATATAAATAAAATTACCTCCTCATAATCCTCCAAGGGGTCAAACTTCTTCTGTATAATTTTTCTAACAGTGTCTGGAAAAAAAAGGGCACAAAACAGTAGCAAGATTATTTTTTCAGCAAGAAACGTAACAAGCATGTTTAGAAAATAGAGGTCTACATATGCTCACAAATTATTGCACCTCTGTAGCTCAGTGGTTAAAAGGTCGGGAGTTCGAATCCACCAGGCGCTCCTTGGAAACCTGATGGGGCAGTTCTACTCTGTCCTATGGGGTTGTTATGAGTGGGAATCGACTCAATGGCAACAGGTTTGGTTTTTTGGTTTTTATATAGTATTCTTACCACTTCATTCCTATTTTTTAGTGTAGATGAGCAACTGAGATAATGATGCTCTAGCCAGAAGCAAAGAAAGAAGGACAAATATTTCCTATGTGCTATTTCACAGCGGCGGAATCAGATGTTTGCCATGTTTAAGAGTTTTCCATTTCTCACAATACACCTTAATATTTATCAGCAAAGCACACACAGCTTCACTAATAATTACTGATAAAGAGGTATGTTGAAATTGCTAAGTCTTAATTATTTGGAACTACCCATACAATTCATTTTTCAGTAATTCCACATTTCCATAATATTTTACACATGAGAGAATTCTTAAAATTAACCTAATTTGAGTTCTTGACATGGAAATGGCTCCCATCCTGCCCCCAAGCTGTGCATGAAAACACTGAAATGCCATGGGGACTGGGTTTTTCCATATGGATTCACTGCGGGCATTGTCACATTCTCACAGAGGTCTGTGCCAAAATTGTTACTAGCAATTTCTTATTCTGACCCATCAGTGCAGGAATGGTATAAGACATCTGAGGCCCAGACGGGGAAAGTGACTTGCCTAAAATCACACAGCGATAGGTGAGGAAGCCAGACTCCAGCCCAGGCCTTCCTTCCCCTGGTCCAGGTCCTTCCCACCACCCTCCACGTTGGCTCTCATCCTAGGAATGAGCTTCTGAAATGCTAGGACTGTATCCATCACCTCTGCAGAGTATTACTGGGGGGCAGGGAAACCCCACAGTGAACACTTTTTTTAAAGCAGAGAAGCTGAGATTTACATGCCAGGATATAAAGCAAGCCACTTCTCTACAGAACTTCCTGCATGTACAGAGCAGATACTTAAAGCGGGTCTCCAAAGATTACGTTGCAGGAACAGGGATTTTCAAACTGCTAGAACCCTGGGTGGTGCAAACTGTTGACATAACCAGAGGTGCCTCAGAAGAAGGGCCTGGTGATATACTTCCAAAAATATCAGCCATCAAAAAACCTGGAAACTATGGTAGTTCCTCCAGGTTACCTTGGGTACTACCTAGAGGAGGGAGGCTAAGCCTGTCTAACTCACAGTTCTCCCCTTCAACCAGCCAGCTTTGCTTTGGTCTGTTTTATAGTTTAGACTTTGTTTAAAATTTCATTGATGAAGGAGTCCACCAGAAACCAACAAACAACCAGTTGTCAACAAGTCAATTCCGACTCATACCAACCCTGTAGGACAGAGTAGAACTGCACACCGCCCGCCCCGCCCCCAGCCCCGTAGAGTTTCCAAGGAGCACTTGGTGGATTTGAACTGCTGAACTTTTGGTTAGCAGCTGTAGCACTTAACCACTATGCCACTAGGGTTTCCACAGCTGGTTTAAAAAAAAAACAATGAAAATCATCCATTTGTTAAAAGAGATGTTTTGTTAGTTGCGGTTGAGTTGGCTCCAACTTGTGGTGACCTTATCACATGAACAGAACGAAACGTTGCCCTGTCCTGTGCCATCTTCACGATCATTGGTATGTTTGAGCCCATTGTTATGGTCATTGTGTCAGCACACAATCTGAAGTGTCCAAAGTTAGCAAACACTTTGGACATGTCATCAGGAAAGAGCAATCTTTACAAAAGGACATCATGTTCGGTATAGTTGCTGTTAGTTGCTGTCCAGTTGATTCTGACTCACGGTGACCCCACCAGTTGATCAGCTCCATGGGGTTTTCAAGGCCAGGCCTGTCTTCTGAGGTGCCTCTGGGTGAGTTCGAACCACCAACCTTTTGGCTAATAGCCAAACGCTTAACAGTGTGCACCACCCAAAAGAGGGAAACCCTCAATGAGGTGGGTGGACACAACAGCCACAACAATGGACTCAAATATGCCAATGATCCTAAAGATAGTGTAGGACCAGGCAATGTTTCCTTCTGTTACAGATAAGGCCGCCATGAGTCTGAGCTGACTCGACGACAACTAACAACAACACACAGTCCAACTTCAATCATCAGAGACAGGCTCCAGCTTTTTGTTTTCTGAGGGGAGAAAGGCTTCCTAACTCGTTCTCCCTCCCCTCCATTCCCCTGGACTGATGATGGTAACGATGTTGGTCTAGTGTAGGTCCACAATCCTCCAAACACAAGGCAAGAGACTGACTACGAAGCTAACACTTGAGAAATGATGCCAGAGATGTCCTGGTGACATCATTTGAGTTCCACTCTAAATGGGGGTATTTTTCTACGGTACACTTGCTGAGGAGGTGACAGGGATGCATAATCCCAAAGGTACAGAAAACAAGGGTGGCCTTTTCTGAAGCCCACACAGTCACCATTCTGAAGGTGCATCACTCAACAGAATGCAGCTGGCCACAACATGGGTCTGCGTCTCTCAATCAACCATTCTTACAGTGGTCCTTTCTCACTGTCGCCAGTGGGTGTGTCTCTGACAGTTCCCCAAATGTATATGGAATAATAGTAAACATCCCTGAATACAGGCATGCCTCATTTTATAGTGCCTTGCTTTCTTGCACTTCGCAGATGTTGCGTTTTTGACAAACTGGACGTTTGTGGCGATCCTGCGTCGTGCAAATCTATCAGCGCCATTTTTCCAACAGGGTTGTGCTCACTTCATGTCTCTGTTTCACATTTTGGTAATTCTCACAACATTTCAAACTTTTTCATTATTATATCTGTTAGGGTGATCTCTGATCAGTGATCTTTGATGTTGCTATTGTAATTGTTCTGGGGTGCCACAAACCAAGCCCCTATAAGATGCTGAACTTAACAGATAAACACTGTGTGTGTTCAGACTGCACCACTGACCAGCCATTCCCCTGTCTCCCTCTCCTCAGGGCTCCCTATTCACTGAAACATGACAGTACTGAAATTAGGCCATTTAATACCCCTACAACAGCCTCTAAGTGTTCAAGTGAAAGGAAGAGTTACACGTCTCTCACTTTAAATCAAAAGTTGGAAATGATTAAGCTTATTGAGGAAGGCATGTCAAAAGCCAAGATAGGATAAGAGCTAGGCCTCTTGCATCAAACAGTTAACCAAGTTGTGAATGCAAAGGAAAAGTTCTTGAAGGAAATTAAAAGTGCTACTCCGGTGAATACATGAATGATAAGAATGCAAAACAGCCTTACTGCTGATAGGAAGAAAGTTTTAGTGGTCTGGATAGATCAAACCAGCCACAATATTCCCTTAAGCAAAAGCCGAATCCAGAGCAAGGCCCTAAGTCTCTTCAATTCTGTGAAGGTTGAGAGAGGTGAGGAAGCTGCAGAAGAAAAGTTTCAAGCTGGCAGGGGTTGGTTCACGAGGTTTAAGGGAAGACGCCATCTCCATAACATAAAGTGCAAGGTGAGGAAGCAAGTGATGACATAGAAGTTGCAGCAGGTTCTCCACAAGATCTAAACCCGTCGCCGTCGAGTCAGTCCGACTCACAGAAGATCGAGCTGACGTAACCGATGAAGGCGGCGACACTCAACAACAGAGTTTCAGTGTAGACGAAACAGCCTTATATTGGAAGAAGATATCATCTAGGATTTTCATAGCTAGAGAGGAAAAGTCAATGCCTGGTTTCAAAGCTTCAAAGGACAGGCTGACTCTCTTGTTAGAGGCTAATGCAGCTGGTTGAAGCCAATGCTTATTCACCATTTCAAAAATCTTAGGGCCCTTAAGAATTATGCTAAATCACTCTGCCTGTGTTCTATAAATGGAGCAACAAAGCCTGGATGGCAGTACCTCTGTTTGCAACATGGTTTACTGAATATTTTAAGCCCACCGTTGAGACCTACTGCTCAGAAAAAAATTCCTTTCAAAATATTACTGCTCCTTGACAAGGTATCTGGTCACTCAAGAGCTGTGATGGAGATGTGCAAGGAGATTAATGTTGTTTTCATGCCTGTTAACACAACATCCATTCTGCAGCCCATGGATCAAGGAGTAATTTTGACTTTCAAGTCTTATTATTTAAGAAATACATTTCATAAGGCTATAGCTGCCATAGTTATTCCTCTGATGGATCTGGGCAAAGTAAAGTGAAAACCTTCTGGAAAGGTTTCCCCATTCTAGACACCATTAAGAACATTCATGACTCATGGGAGGAGGTCAAAACATCAACATTAACAAGAGTTTGGAAAAAGTTGATTCTGACCCTCATGGATGACTTTGAGTGGTTCAAAACCTCAGTGGAGGAGGTAACTGCAGACGGAAATAGCAAGAGAACTAGAATGAGAAGGGGAGCCTGAAGATGTGACTGAATTGCTGCAATCTCATGCTAAAACTTTAATGGGCAAGGGGTTGCTTCTTATGGATGAGCAAAGAAAGTGGCTTCTTGAGATGGAATCTACTCTTAGTGAAGGTGCTATGAACAATATTGAAGTGACAACAAAGAATTTAGAATATTACATAAACTTAGTTGATAAAGCAGCTAAGAGAGGATCTGAGAGAATTGACTTCAATTTTGAAAGAAATTCTACTGTGGGTAAAATGCTATCAAACAGCATTCCATGCTCCAGAGAAATCTTTCCTGAGAGGAAGGGTCAGTCAATGTGGCAAACTTCACTGTGTCTTGTGTTAAGAAATTGCCACATCCATCCTAACCTTTAGCAACCACCACCCTGACCAGTCAGCAGCCATCAACATCGAGGCAAGACCTTCTACTGGCAAAAAAAATTACAACTCACTGAAGGCTCAGATAATGGTTAGTATTTTTTAGCAATGAAATATTTTTTAATTAAAAATTTTTTTTAGACATAATGCTACTGCACACTTAATAGACTACAGTATAGTGTAAACATAACTTTCATATGCACTGGGAAACTGAAAAAATTCGTGTGATTAGCTTTATTGTGATATTTGCTATTGCAATGGTATGAAACCGAGCCCACAGGACCTCCAAGGTATACCTGTACAAGCCTGTTATTGTTGTTGTTAGCTAACTGCAGAGTCAACCTCCAACTCATGGAAACCCCATTCACAACAGGATCAGACCACTGTAATTGATAGGGGTTTCACTGGCTGATTTTCAGAAGGAGATAGCTATCAACCGATAGAATAGAATTAAGAACCCAGATGTAAATCCATCCACCTATGGTCACCTGATCTTTGATGAGGGTCCAAAGTCTATTAAATGGGGAAAAGACAGTCTTTTTAATAAATGGTGCTGGCAAAACTGGATGTCCATCTACAAAGAAATGAAACAGGACCCATACCTCACACCATACACAAAAACTAACTCAAAATGGATAAAAGACCTAAATATAAAGCCAAAAACCATGAAGTTCATAGACGAAAAAATAGGATCAATGCTAGAGACCCTAATACATAGCATTAACAGGATACAAACCACAACCAACACACAACCTCCAGAGGATAAGCAAGATAGCTGGGGTCTTCTAAAAATTAAACACTTATGTTCATCAAAAGACTTTACCACAAGAATAAAAAGAGAACCTACAGACTGGGAAAAAATTTTGGGGTATTATAAGTCAGACAAAGGTCTAAACTCTAAAATCTACAAGAAAATCCAACACCTCTACAACAAAAAGACAAATAATCCAATTAGAAAATGGGCAAAGGAAATGAACAGACACTTCACCAAAGAAGACATTCAAGCAACCATCAGACACATGAGGAAATGCTCACGATCTCTAGCCATTAGAGAAACGCATATCAAAACCACACTGAGATATCATCTCACCCTGGCATTACTGTCACGAATCAATAAAACAGGAAATAACAAATGTTGGAGAGGCTTTGAGGAGATTGGAACTCTTACGCACTGCTGGTGGGAATGCAAAGTGATACAACCATTTTGGAAAACGATACGGTGCTTCCTTGGAAAGTTAGAAAATAGAAATACCATATGATCCAGCAATCCCACTCCTAGGAATATATCCTAGAGAGATAAGAGTCGTCACACAGATAGACATATGCACACCCATGTTCATTGCAGCATTGTTCACAATAGCAAAAAGATGGAAACAACCTAGATGCCCTTCAACAGATGAATGGATAAACAAACTGTGGTACATACACTCAATGGAGTATCACGCAATGATAAAGAACAACAATGAATTTGTGAAGCATTTCATAACGTGGATGAATCTGGAAGACACTATGCTGAGTGAAAGAAGTCCATCACAAAAGGACAAATATCATATGTGATCACTATTGTAAAAAGTCACAAAAAGGTTTACATACAAAAAGAAAAAATCTTTGATGGTTACAAGGAGGGGGAGGGGTGGGGATGGAAAAACACTTAATAGACAATAGGTAAGTAGGAAATTTGGCGAAGGGTAAGGCAGTACACAAGACTGGGGAAGCCAGCACAACCTGTACCAGGCAAGGTCATGGTATGGTAGCTCCATAGAAACATCCAAACTCCCTGAGGGACCGAACTGCTGGGCTGAGGGTGCTGGGGACCATGGTCTCATGGAACATCTAGCTCAACTGTCATAACATAATTTATAAAGAAAATGTTCTACATTCTACTTTGGTGAGTAGTGTCTGGGCTCTTAAAAGCCTGCGAGTGGCCATCGAGAATACTCCACTGGTCTCACCCCTTCAGGAGCAAGGAAGAATGAAGAAAACTAAAGATACAAGGGAAAGATTAGTTCAAAGGACTAATGGACCACATCTACCATGGAATTCACCAGACTGAAGCCAGTACAACTAGATGGTGCATGGTTACCACCACTGACTGCTCTGACAGGGATCACAATAGAGGGTCCCGGACAGAGCTGGAGAAAATGTAGAACAAAATTCTAACTCAAAAAGAAAGACCAGACTTGCCAGGCTGACAGAGACTGGAGAAACCCTGAGAGTGTGGCTCCGGGACATCCTTTCAGCACAGTAATGAGGTCACTCCTGAGGTTCACCCTTCAGCCAAAGACTGAACAGGCCCATGGAACAAAACAAGACAAAAGGGGTGCACCAGCCCTGGGCCAGGGACTGGAAGGCAGGAGAGAAACAAGAGAGCTGGTAATAGGGAACCCCGGGTTGAGAAGGGAAAGTGTTGACATGTCATGGGGTTGTTAACCAATGCCACAGAGCAATGTGTGTACTAACTCTTTGACGAGAAACTAGTTCATTCTGTAAACCTTTGTCTAAAGTACAAAAAAAAAAAAAAAGAAGTAGACGGCCAGTCCTTTTTTCCTAGCCTTTCTTAGTCTGGAAACTCTGCTGACATCTGTTCAGCATCACAGTAACACACAAGCCTCCATTGACATGAGGTGCACTGGCCAGGAATTGAACCCAGGTCTCCAGCGTGGAAGGTGAGAATTCTACCACTGAACCACCACTGTCCTCAAATACAAACCTAAGGGGCCTTCTGTGGACAGTAAGGCTAAAGAAACAACTCTGTGAAAACTCAAGGTCTTCCTTTCTCTCTCTCTCGAACACACACACACACTACACACACACAAACATGAATCCCTAGGTCAGGGGACAACAGTTGCTGAAAGTCTTCCCTTCAGTTAAATGGGATTGTACCACTTCTTCTCACTACAATTTAACAGGATTACATCAGTGACAAATTTAACTAAGCCAAAAAGCTATGTGGAAATAAGCAAATATCAGAGAACAGGGCAGCCTCAGAAAAACAGACTGCCCAGTTCTGAGCAGACAGCCCTATCGGAGTTTGCTGGAGAACCCTGGCCTCTTCCAAGTCCTTCTGGGAGCCTGGGGACCCTGAGTGTTCTAGGAATGGTCCTGGATATATCTGAAGATGCTACCCACTGGCAGCTGACCCCTGCCCTCTGGCTGCCAGCTGGCTCCTTCCCTCTGCCAAAGCCAATCCTTGCTGTGATGGTCAAAATCCCTAGCTAAGGACCCAAGACTTTGGAGCAGGGATGTTTTCCCTCCTCGTGGTTTAGGGCAGCGCTGTCCAGTAAAAACAAAATATGAGCCACATTTTTGTTGTTATTAGGTGCCATCAAGTCAGTTCCGACTCACAGTGACCCCTACGCTTAACAGAACAAAATGCTACCCAACCCTGGGCCATCCTTACAATCGTTGCTAAGTTCGAGCCCATCATTGCAGCCACTGTGTCAATCCACCTCTTTGAGGGTCTTCCTCTTTTTTGCTTACTCTCTACTTTACCAAGTATGATATCCTTCTCCAGGGACTGGTACCTCCTGATAACATGTCCAAAGTATTTGAGATGAAGTGATTTTAAATTTTCTTGTAACCACATTAAAAATGAAAAGACCTGCCCTGAGAAATCACAGTCTTATCCTGGTCTCTCTGAGGCTTCTACATGGAAATGATAATGACCAGCTAATCTGTCCTGAGCTGCCTAGAGGATCCGCTGAGACAGGGCCTCTAAAGCACTTAGCATTGGGCCAGACAACTCCAAGAGGCCGGCGAGTTCCTCCTGCCCTGGGCTTGGATGCTGTCTGGCTACCTTTCTCATGCAGCAATGCATTGTCCACTATACCAATTCCATACTCTTTTCTACAACATAATAGCTGCCTCTTAGTATATAAGAGTGGGAAGGAAACATTTAAGCTAGTAGATGAAGTTATTTTTATGGTAAAAGATTGTTTCTCAGCATCTGATCCCAGCACCGAGCCATGGGGGCCTCCAAAGAAGGACTTTGTGGTCCTCTTCAGAATGACAGTGACTTCAACCTCTCTTCACCGACCTTCTAGGCTTACAGCATTTTCCTACCTGGGAGTTACTTTCAATTTCAAGTGATAATGGAAATTAAAAAATGTAGCAGCAAGGGATTAATTCTGACCCCTTGTGTTACGCCATCAAGTTAGAAGGTAGGTTGGCTATGTTTCTTGTATTTTTACTTTGTGCGTGTGTGTGAGCACGTGTGTGTGTGTGTGTGATTTCTCTAGGAGTTTTTCATGACTGAAACCACATCAAGGAAGATGAAATAAGAAAAGGATCTTATGCTGGGTCCATATATAACAAGAACATTTTCCTTTCTTAGTCAAAACTTCTCTTTGACTAAGATATTTTTGTTCCCTAATTGGCTTCTTGTAACACATACACAGGTTCTGGCCCAAGACAGGCAAAGGGAAACTCCCCCTCTGGAATGCTCTCTTGTAACATGCATAGGCACCAGTAGTGCTAAATCAGGCCCACACAGTCCCTCTTTTGCCTCCGGTGGCTCCATTTTAAACGCACATGGGGCAAAGGTCCAGCGGATGGCCCTGTACTAAGGATGATTTCATCTGTTAACTTGTGAGTTAAACCCGCACTGATCAACGTGAAAGTTACTCTTCACGCTGTTGCTGAAAGTATTCGTTTATTAAGTAGAACAAAACGATATTCAAGTTCAACTTAGGGGCTTACAGAAACGAGGTCTGCAAATGTTTAGCTTTATTACATTAAATATTAACAGAAACAACTGTAGCTGTTTCTTTCCAGGTACAAAAGAGTTTCCTCTGGTGCTTAAAAATAAATTTGACAACTTGCCCTAGTCTAGACCAATTCCTGAGGGCAGAAGGGGCAGGCAGAAAACCAGGTGGGATGCCTGACAAACTCGGTTAAAACACAAATCCAGACAGTCAGTCCAAAGAGTTAACTCCTGGATATGCTAAAGTCAAGAGGCACTTTGCCCTAAGAAAAATCTTCAGCATACCATCTGGTATATACTGTATTTTTATGCAAATAACACACAAGATTTCTTTCTTTCTTTTTTTTTTTTTTTTTGCCAACCATGCCCTTACGCTTATGAAAATACTATATACCTCATGGGGGTGGGAGGGGGGTGCGGTTTGCAAAAAAAAAAACTTAACACACACTTTATTTGCATAAAAATACCATAAATATACTAGCATAAGAATGTTAGAGTCTTTCACTTCTACTTGAGGGGGAAAAAAGAAAGCCCTCTGGTACCACACATCCTTCCACACTCTGCCCCTGGAGTCCTTCAGCCTTGGGGTGCAAAATACGAGTGCTCACCAGCACCCAAGTGCCACCTCTCCTCCCAGGCCCACTGCTTGACTACACTCCCCAGCCCCCTTGCTTTTAGGGGGGACAATGTCACTGTGATCAGGACAATGGAACATGGGCCTCCACGGCCTCTCACAAGCTCCTTCGTGCTTTCTCTCTTTACCCATCTCCAAGCCAAATACAGAGGATCCAGTGGAGAATTTTGAAGCTCAAAAGGATGGCGGAACCAGTAGGTAGAACAAGCCAGAGTCCCCAGATTTCCCACAACCCACCATCACCTGTGCATTGGACTGAGCAGTGAAAGATGAACATTTTTCACTAAGATTTGGGCTTGTTTGTTATGACAAATGGTGTTACTTACCCTAACTAAAACAAGTCTTGGACAATTAAGACCCTCAGCATTTTCTGGCTACGTACCTCCTCTGCCTGTAACCTATCCTGCAGTTTTGATCGCACAAACATTAACTCACCTTTCTCAGGAGAGGGAATACACACACATAACACATGCAGGCAGAGCTTAGTGAAGTTAATAGCTCACTAAGCCTGTAGGTTTGTTGTACTACAGTGGCTGGCACGCTGCTGTGACACTGAAGCTATGCCACTGGTATTTCAAATATCAGCAGGTCGCCCACGGTGGACAAGCTTCAGTGGAGCTTTCAGACTAAGACATACTATGAAGAAATGCTTGGCAATCTACTCCCAAAAATTAGCCAGTGAAAATCTGAAGAATCACAACAAAACACTGTCCAGCTCACTTGCTTTGGAAGTGCCATCAGGAGGGATCAGTCACCCAAAGGAGGACATCATATTTGGTGAAGTAGAAGGCCAAAGAGGGCAAGGGATACCCTCAGTGAGATGGACTGGCACAATAGCCCCAATGACAGACTCAAACATGCTAGTGATTCTGAGGCTGATGAAAGATTGGGGAGTTTCTTTCTGTTGTACCTAAGGTCACCATAAGTGGGCCACGACCCAATGACCACTAACAAGAACATCAACTGAGATGTTAAAAGACATCTCCATTCAAAGTCCTGAATTTTTGCATTTGTAAAAGAAAATGCATGGAAAGGCACTGTTGCTGTTGTTGTTAGGTGCCATCAAGTTGGTTCTGACTCATATCAACCCTACGTACAACAGAACAAAACACTGTCCGCTCCTCTGTCATCCTCACAATTGCTGTTATGCTTAAGCCCATTGTTGCAGCCACTGTGTCAATCCACCTCGTTGAGGGTCTTCCTCTTTTCCGCTGACCCTGTACTCTGCCAAGCATGATGTCCTTCTCCAGGGACTGATCCCTCCTGACAACATGTCCAAAGTATGTGATATGTAGTCTGGCCACCCTTGCTTCTAAGCAGCATTCTGGTTGTACTTCTTTCAAGATGGATTTGTTCATTCTTTTGGCAGTCCATGGTATTAGAACCCATAAAACTCACTACAAAACACAGTGTAGTTCAGATAAAAGGCTATACCTACCTGCTTGTCATCCGTCACCTTCAGAACTTGGATAGTCATCCACAGGCCTGACCTATATGTCCATGAGCCTTTCAAAAGCTTCACCAACTGAATTTTCCTAATCTACAAAACTCATGTTCACAACCAGTTTAAACACTAGTTCAAGCATGTCTCTACCACCACGCTAATTAAGGAGAAAGCTCTCAATTGTTATTCCAGGAAATGTGCATCAGAGAGAGGTTAAGGCCAAACTGGCTTAAGATCTTGGTGCCACCTCCAAGTGGTGCATAAGCAAAATGGCCAGTAAGGTAGACTAGGAGCTCCAGGTCCAGGCCACTGTTTCTGGAGGAGAATGCAGATTTAGCTCAGGATACAGGGCCATTCAGTGAAAACACAAACATTTGTGGGGTTTGTGTGTGGCCATCAGCACTTCCTCCAGGGCGCCCCAGTGGGAAGCATGTTGGATTACAAACGAAGTGAGCCCTGCAGTGGAGCCTTATCTTCCTTCATCAAGCTAGGCTTGCTCGGTTTTGTCTCTTGCTTTAGAACTTCCTGATTCAGGTTTCTAAAACGAAAACGGGTTTCCTTTCCTGAGAGGAAAGAAAAAAAAAAAAAACATGGCACTAATTCAAACAAATTTAGAAATGCCTGGTTATTTGGACAGCTTTTACCAAGAAAGGAAATGTTTAAGGAGCCAATTCACTGCACAAAAATGAGACACTGAGTGAGAAAATCTACCTTGAATCAACACGAGAAAATCTACATTGGATCAACGTACTCGATGTGAACAGTTCTGGTAGACAACTGAAAAAGAAAAAGCAGGCCATCATGCTTTCGACATTTTGTTTTAACTGAAGGAATATAAATGTACACTCATTTGCCCATCACTAGGGAGAGGGATTGGAGCCCTGGTGGCACAGTGGTTAAGAGCTCACCTGCTAACTAAAAGGTCAGCAGTTCAAATCTACCAGCTGCTCCTTGGAAACCCTACGGGCAGTTCTACTCTGTCTTGTAGGGTCGCTATGAGTTGAAATCAACTCCACAGCAATGGGTTTAGGGAAACAGCTCGCTTTTCTCCAACTACGCTCTTCACTCTCACCCCCAGTTATTTGGGAATTGCTGCCCAAAGAAGATATTATTGCCAATGGGATGGTTACACCCTGTAGATACACAGAAATGCAACATATTTGAGCAGCCCTGCTACAGAGGAGGAAGATAAATTATCAATAATGACAGCTACTGTCAACCTGACAACTACTATCACCCACCCTTGGGTGGCACAAATGGTGAAGTACTGGGCTACTAGCCAAAAGGTTGGCAGTTCAAATCCTTCCACAGGCACCTCAGAAGACAGTCTTGGTAACCTGCTCCAAAAGATCACAGCCATCGAAAACCTTATGGAGTGCAGTTCTACTCTGAAACACATGGTGCCACCATGAGTGAGAATCGACTCCACAGCAGCGGCAACTGGTTAAGGAGTTCGCTGGGCAGCACAAACGGATTATGCTCAGCTACCAACCAAAAGTTTGGCATTTTGAGTCCACTCAGTGGTACTGCAGAAGAAAAGCCTGGAGATGGACTTCTTTAAGATTACAGCCATTGAAAACCCTATGGAGCGGTTCTACTCTGACACACGTGGTGTCGTCGTGAGTCAGAGTCAACTCGACGGCAATAGGTTTGGTTTTTTTTTGGTTTGGTCAATCTGACCTCCCCTAATAAGCAAAAGGCAGCAACGGGGGGCCAATCAGTGCCAGGGCAGGTCATCACATGCCCCTTAGACTCTGAGGAGAGCAACTGATTTGAATGATGATACTTCCCCAGGAAAAAACCCAAAGATGATTTAGGTTTGGTGTACACTGAATTCAAAGGCAGGCAAATGAATGCCTTTTGAAAAGATTTCCATTGAAAATGACAGAGAAGTTTCTCACCTGAAAGGACCAGCGTCACTTCTCTTAAAAAAGCACTTTTCAACCCCACCTTCTAGAAGCTCTTTTTGGTGAAATGTGTTTGCTGTCCTTTGACACTAGGGATGAAGAAAGTCTGCTCACCTTTCACCGGTGTGGATGAGGCTAAGCCTATGATTTGGGGACCCAAACAATGTAACTGCCCTGGGTGGCACAAATAATTACACACTTCAGAAGAGAGACCTGGTGATCTGCTTCCAAAAGGCAAACAGCCTTGAAAAACCTAGGGAGCCATTCTACTGTGCACCGTGGGGTTGTTACGATCTAGAATTGACTCAACGAAGGCAACTAACAATCACAACAGGTCCAGGAAACACTGTTACCGGTGAGTCAATTCTGACTCACAGTGACCCTATAGGACAGAGTAGAACTGTCCCACAGGGTTTCCAAGGAGTGGCTGGTGGATTCAAACTGCCGACCTTTTGGTTAGCAGACTAGTTCTTAACCACTGTGCCACCAGGGCTCCAACAGGTTCAGAAGTTCACCAAATTCCTTGACTGAGCGTGTTTCCTTCTGCGTGGCCGACGTGAGTCTGTTTGATTTACTGAAACACCTCCATGACAGTCATTTAAAAATCACTTCATGTAGCATCTGCCCTATACTCTTCGTTTCACAGAGCACGTTCACTCCACCAATCAAATCCTCCCCTCAACGTGACTAAACTCCTCGGTCTGGTTTCTAAGAAAAGCATTGCCGCTTCAGGCATTTAGAAGCGAAGCTGTGTTTACTAGAACTTATCGAATGTTATCCCCCTGCTTCCAAGTACAAACAATAAGTATTCCAGAGGGAGGACTCCCTTCCCTTTATTTAAAATACAGTTCCAGCTCCTTGGTGTGTTTTCCTCTTCACAGCAGCCATCCACACATGACTCAATGCCCCTCTCTGCCGTTAATTGTCTACAGCAGCGTCTCTCTGAGGGACTACACACGCTGTTGTTCCCCAGAATCAACTTGCTGTCCCAGTAAAGAGCTCCGGGAAAACCCTGCACCAGTAGCTATTCTTGGGAAAACATCTGGGACCATTCTGGCCTTCTGGCTCCCTGCCGGCCATGTGTCCATGCCAATCTACGGGCTGTGATTTTATTTCACCTTTACACAGTGTTCAGCAGAGCCAAGCTTGTTACCGGGCAGGTCTGCTCTTAAATTATCTCCAACTCGTTTGGAGGGAGCAGGTGCTCAGGACGCACAGCCATCACGGAGAAGGCAGACATCTTTCTGAAGCTGCGGTTCAGATCAGGGCTCAGGACTGACTCACCTCCCTAATGATGGTGGCGGCTGGGCAGGAGTCGCTGGGGTGTAAGGGGCCTGGCCCCCCATATTCCTGCCATTAGTGAATCCAGGAAAGCGGGGGCCAGGGGGCACAGTTAAAATATTTGCTGGACTCCTGTGGTATTTGGTTTGTTTTCTCTCATAAGACATTCCTGAAAAGTGTAATTTCAGTAATCACGTAGTAAGCGTTTGCTATTGTAACTGTTAAAGAATGCTGGTTGTGTGTAACGGTTAAGTGGTCAGCTGCTAATGGAAATGTTGGTGGTTGGAGCCCACTCAGCCTAGAAAACCCTATGGGGCAGTTCTACTCTGTCACATGGGGTAGCTATGAGTTGGAATCAACTTGATGGCACCGAACAACAACGACATGATAGCTCTTAAGATGAAAAGAGATGACAGCTGTAGCCCACCCAGCACAGTGACTGAACACCATGTTGCTGTTGTTGGTAGGTGCCATCGAGTCAGTTCTGACTCACAGTGACCGCATGTACAACAGAACGAAACATTGCCCAGTCCTGCGCCATCCTCACAATCGTTATTATGCTCAAACCCATTGTTGCAGCCACTATGTCAATTCATTTCATTGAGGGTCTTCCACTTTTTCAATGACCTTCTGCTTTACCAAGCATAGTGTCCTTCTCTAGGAATTAGTTCCTTCCGACAACATGTCCAAAGCATGTGAGATGAAGTCTCACCATCCTTGTTTCTAAGGAGCATTCTGGTTGTACTTCTTCCAAGACACATTTGCTTGTTCTTCCAGCAGTCCATGGTATATTCAATATTCTTCCCAACACTGTAATTCAAAGACATCAATTCTTCTTCAGTCTTCCTTACTCATTACCCAGCTTTCGCCTGCATATGAGGCAACTGAAAACATCATGGCTTGGGTCATGCATACCATAGTTCTCAAAGTGACATCTCCGCTTTTTAACACTAAAAAGAGGTCTTATGCAGCCCATTTGCCCAATGCAATATGTTATGTCATTTGATTTCTTGACTGCTGTTCCCATGGGCATTGATTGTGGAACCAAGTAAAATGAAATCCTTGACAACTTCAATCTCTTCTCCATTTATCGTGATGTTGCTTATTGGTCCAGTTGTAAGGATTTTTGTTTTCTTTATGTTGAGGTGCAATCCATACTGAAGGCTGCGGTCTTTGATCTTCATCAGTAAGTGCTTCAAGTCCTCTTCACTTTCAGCAAGCAAGGTTGTGTTATCTGCATACTGCAGGTTGTTAATGAGTCTTCCTCCAATCCTGACGCCCCTTTCTTCTTCATATAGTCCAACTTCTCAGACTATTTGCTCAGCATACAGACTGAATAAGAATGGTGAAAGGATACAACCCTGGTGCACACTTTTCCTGATTTTAAACCACACAATGCTCCCTTGTTCTGTTTGAACAACTGCCTCTTGGTCTATGTACAGATTTCTCATGAGTACAATTAAGCATTCTGGAATTCTTATTCTTTGCAATGTTATCCATAATTTGTTATGATCCACACAGTTGAATGCCTTTGCATAGTCAATAAAATAGAGGTAAACATCTTTCTGGTATTCTCTGCTTTTAGCCAAAGTCCATCTGAATCCGGCTTGAATTTTTGGCAGTTCCCTGGCAACGTACTGCTGCAGCTGCTTTTGAATGATCTTTAGCTAAATTTTACTTGCGTGTGGTATTAATGATATTGTTTCATAATTTCCGCATTCTGTTGCATCACCTTTCTTTGGTGTAGAAAGCTGTAGCCCGCCCAGGACAGTGACTGAACAGCGTAGGCTGGATCAGTAGGGTACTAGTTCCTTTTCTCTATGACCTTATTGATGGCCAGGCCCATGGCCAACATGATCTAAAGGAGACAATGCTGGCTCTGTCTGAATTAACTAAGAACAGGCAGGTGTTGGGGCCCAAGGCTACATGGACATCTGCACAGCCACGCCCATTGGGCTGTCTGCTCGCCTGCCCCTCTCCGGCCACCACCTCTTTGCCTCTGATGCCTGGGTGACAGCGACAGCTTCATCCACAGTCAATCAGTGGATCCATTGGCAATCTGCCCAAGCAGGCCTGAGGCCCTCCCTGGTAATCTAGCATTGGGACTGAAAGAGAAAGAACTCCCAGCCACTCTCCAGGAAGCTGGCCTGGAACCTATGACGTTGGCAACTTGGCTCTCCACCACGACAACTGTGCACATGCAGGAATAGGACAGGGAGGAGGAAGAATGAAGTAGTCGATGTGCAGAGAAGAGCCAAGAAGAGACACAGAGAGTCAGGAGGGTGACGGCTGGCCCCTGATGGCTGACCCCTCACTGAGTTCCATGAGACGACCTAGAATCCTGATGACAAACTCTCTTTTTTGATTCCCTTAGCTAACAAGCTTCCATTACCTGCAACAGAGAGAGCTCCCACCTCATCGAAAATCCTGGTGGCACCTCAAATTCCAACAAAACCAAGCTGGACTCCTCCCCCACCTTCACTTCTAAGGTCCCTGGGTGGTACAAATGGTTTGCATTTGACCACTACCCTAAAGGTTGGTAGTTCGAACTCATTCAGTGGCACCAAGCAAGAAAGGCCTGGCAATCTGTTTCTGTAAAGATTACAGCCAAGAATACCCTGTGGAGCAATTCTGCTCTGACACGTACGGGGTCGCCATGAGTCGGAGTCGACTCAACAGCAACGGGTTTTTTTTTTCCTCACTTCTACCATTTACCCAACTCCACTCCCACACCTGCCAAATCCCAGGAGCAAATCAGATTAGCCTAAAATGTTTTTAAAAATAGGCCGACTGTCCTAAAAGCTAGTTTTACACGTACACCAAAATAGGGTGGAGAATAATTTCAGGGAATTTCTATTAAAATAAAAGCCAGAGGAGATTTTTTTTCTTTTGCTTGCTCCATTAGAATGGCTCTAATTTGGGTCCTAATTCATACCAAATTCATCACAGCCACATAAAACTAAAAAAGACACTGCTCACCATCCCCAGCAAATAATCTTCTGCAATGCATGCTTTTAGTGGGTGGAGATTACTATTTTTCATAGTCATCCATGGTCATTTTAAAGGCAGCATGAAAAATAAAAGCAAAAACAAAAAAACCAAACCCGTTGCCCTTGAGTCACTTCCAACTCACAGCAACCCTAGAGGATAGAGAGGAATTTCCCCACAGGGTTTCCGAGTCTGTCATCTTTGTGGAAGTAGACTACCACGGCTTTCTCCCACAAGGTAAAATAAAAGAGAAACAAATTATCCACAAAGGAGCTGTGGAATAACTAGTCCTGGAGGCAGGGGTTTCTCAATTTGCTACTTGTTAGTTGTGTGTCTTGAACATGTAACTTCTTTTTGATTTAGTTTCCTAATCTGTACAACCCACTGCTATTGAACCCGTGTCAACTCGTAGCGACCCTACATGACAGGGTAGAAGTACCCCGTAGGGTTTCCAAGGCTGAAATCTTTATGGAAGCAGACTGCCACATCTTTCTCCCACGGAGCAGCTGGAGGGTTCAAACCACAGACCTTCCGGTTAGCAGCCGAGTGCTTAACCACTGTGCCACCAGGGCTCCTTAATCCGTACAAGGGGATAGTAAATAGAAATAACACCACCAACTTCTCCTCCTCCAAGTTGTTGGCAGGATCATATGGGATAACGGCCAGCCAAGCACAATATCAGCCTTACAGCAGATACTGGGAACAGCAAGAAAGAACAAAGAGAAAGAAAAACAAGAGCCCGTTAGATGTAGGTTTTTTTTTTTTTTTAATTGTGCATTAGGCGAAAGTTTACAGAGCAAATTAGTTTTCCATTCGATAGTTTGTACATAAGTGTTCCTTGACACTGGTTCCATTCCCCATGATATATCAGTCCTCTCCCCATTTCCACACCGGGTTCCCCGTTTCCTTTTGTCCTGATTTTCTACCCCTTCCTGCCTTCTCATCTTTGCTTTTAGGCCGATAATACCCTTTTGATCTTGTATAACTGACTGTTTGAGGAGGACATTCTTCTCGGTTAATCTTGTTTATTTTATGGGCCTGTCCATTGTTTGGCTGGAAGGTGGTATCCGGGAATGCCTTTAGCTCCAGTTCGGAAAGGTGTCCCCACTTTACCACTATAGTAGTGGAACTGTTTCTTACACGGCCACTGCTTGTAGAATGTTCTTGAAGGAGCAGTACTAAGGACATTTTAATGATCCCTCCTGGAGATAATTTCTTCTTCTGACATCCCTTCCCTATCCCAATCTCATTATCAACTTTGGCCAATTCTGCCTCTCCAATAATATTCATACCAGCTATGTTTATTGAGGATTTTTCTGTGTGTCTCAGGCACGGTTATAAACATGGGCTCTACACATATCATCTCATTTAAGCCTCACAGGTATAAGCTATGAAGTGGGTTATGATGATAGTCATATTCTACCTAAGAGAACAGAGGCCAGGAACTTGGCAAAACTCATCCAGCAGGTAATAGGCAAGAGCTAGGATTGGAACCAAGTCCTTTGGACATAAAATGGATACTGCATCGCTGGGTGGCACAAATGCTTTATGCTTGATTTCTAATTGAAAGGTTGGTGGTTCGAACCCAACCAGCAGGACTATGGAAGAAAAGTCCTGGTGGTCTGCTTGCATTAAGATTACAGCCAAGAAAACCCTATGGAGCAGTTCTATTCTGTAACACATGGGGTCACCATGAGTCGGAACTGACTCAACAGCAACTAACAACAGGAGCACCCGTTTTGCCCTTACCTTTGCTTCACTCCAACTTCTTTCATTATTACCTGCCCCTGGACTACTGCTGGCATAGTGGTTAGGTGCTATGGCTGCTAACCAAAGGGTCAGCAGTTCAAATCCACCAGGTGCTCCTTGGAAACTCTATGGAATAGTTCTACTCTGTCCTGTAGGGTCACTATGAGTTGGAATCAATGGGTTTTGGCTGGACTACTGCAGATGTCCCCAGACAGGTCTCCTGGTGAGTACCTCTCCTCCCTGTGACCTGTTCTACAAGCCGATGTTGGAGTCATCTTCCTAAAAGTCAGTTCTACTTGCACCTTGTCCACAGCTCCCAGAAACCGAGGCTTTTGATAAGTGCTTAAAGGATGGAAATCTGTGCTCATATACTGTCTGTAGCTTCCTTCCCTCTACAAAGCTCCCTGGCCTGGCACTTAGGGCCATCTATGCTCTGGCCCTAGCTAACCTTGGTCAGCTTATTCTAGGAACACCTTCCTCTCACCCCATACTGAAACAAACCACAGTCTTCTCCACTCCGTGAACATGCTGTTGCCTCTGCGTGGAATGCCCTTTCCTTAGCTCCCCTGGTCTTCCTTCAGCCAACACCCTCTTTAGGTTGAGTGAATGAATGAATGAATGAATGAATAACTTTTGCTTTACTGAGCATAAGCATAGCGCATTGTATCACTCTTGCAGCTTCAGGCCAGGCCAGGCATTCCTGAAACAGCCACAGCCAGGTCCTAGAGCCCATTGTGCCAGGTCGCATAGCTAACTGTGTTCCTGGTGTAATGTACGATCATCTCCCCTTCTGCCCAGGAAGAAGCCTGGGAGTCTCGGCTCAACAAGAACTTTCCATCTTGTATTTATAAAGAGACACAATATGGGATTCTCTTAGAGCATTTCATGTGCAAGTTTTGGCATGCCATTTGGTTGGACACAAGGATGTAGAAGTGAAGAACTTCCTAGAGAGATGGTATGAAGAGGGAACCCGGCCTCCAGAGCCCTTCCTTCCCCCTCTTCTGCTTCTTGGCCTGTGCTGGGACTTGCCCTCAGCCCACCTCTACTCTTTCAAAAAGAAAGAAAATATACTATGGGATAATATCTCCTATGCATAGTGATGTCTAATGAGACACTAGCCCATAGGGGGCTGGTCCCAAAGCCCTCTGGTTTCGTTAATTTGGGTGAGATACTAAGTAATAAGAAGGGAACTCATACCAATGTTCATTGCAGCACTACTCACATTAGCCAAAAGATGAAAATAACCTAAATGTCCATCAGCAGATGAATGGATGAACTAAATATGGTATATACATACAATGGAATATTATTCAGCCATACAGAGAAATGAAGTTCCAATGCATGCTACGACATGGATAAACCTTGGAGACATCACAATGAATGAAATCTGTCAGTCACAAAAGGGCAAATATTTATAAGTATGATCTCACTCATACGAAATAGGAAAATGAATGGAGACCAAAGTTTATTGGTGATTACCGGGGTAGGAAGGAGAAGAGAAAGGGGAGGTCTTAGTTTAGGGGCAACGAGTTTCTGCTAAGGGTGGTAGAATAATTTGGCAATGGGCAATGGTGATGATCGCACAATACGATGAACATAACAAATGTCGCCATAATGTACAGGTAAAATATGTTGTATTGGCAAATATTTTGTTATACTGAATATATACTGCATAGATTTTTACCCCAATAAGGCAACTAAAAAAAAAAAAAAACTTAAAACAGGAGCCCAACCTTTTTTTCCCCCAATTATGAAGGCCTCTACCTAAGATCTAAAACGAAAAAAACCAAACCTACTGCCGTCCAGTTGATTCTGACTTATAGTGACCCTATAGGACAGAGTAGAACTCCCTACAGAGTTTCCAAGGAGCACCTGGTTGATTCAAACCACTGACCTTTTGGTTAACAGCCATATCTCTTAACCACCAAGCCACCAGTGTTTCCACCTAAGATCTGGCACTCAAAGAATGCACTAGCCCCAAATGGAAATGTCCTGATGGTCTTATATGTGTTCTTTATGCTGCCAATCACTCAGTGGACACCATGAGACTGTTATGAAATCTAATAATTGGGCAAAGGAATGTAAATTGTGGAAGGGTGGAAGAAAACCAACACTCCCGACGTTGTCTGTTAAATTCAATATTCTTTAAGCAACCTAATAATTTTTTTTTTTTGCAGGGAGTAGTAATCTTCTGTTCTGCTGCTGGAACTTTGGGAACTTGTTTCTGCAAGGCAGTAAGTATTGATGAAGGTCAAGGGAAAAGTAGGCTAACACCTTCAGATTGCATTAGGATTTTCAGACACCGCCTTCTAAACTAATGATGGTGGATTTCAAAATCCTAGAATGCTTTGGAAGTTTTGTGCAAAGCTAAAGGAGGCCTTCTAACCTGATCGTTTGAAAGAAGGTTTTAAAAAATGCTGTTCTCTCTTGTCAAGTGATTATGTGAGAGCCTACCTATAAAATCTAAAGGGAGCAAAATAGAAGAACATATGGAAGGAGATTACGGGATTAGCGAATTACACAATATGTCTTAGAATAATAACACATGGGTTGCCTCCCAATCCTTTTGAAGAAGTCACTGTAAATTCATAGTAAACAACTAAATGTTTTGCCTTTTACATAAAACAACAACAACAACAACAAAAAAGATTGAGATCACTGGTAGGTATTTGCTCATTCAATAACATTTACACGAAGTCTACAAGTAGACAAAGAAAAGCGTTCAGAACAGTGCATTTGTATTCCACATTAACAAACTCAGCTTATTTTCTACTTCCACCATTGGATTTGTAAATTCAACCTTTTAGGTAGTGACATAAACAATTAATTCTCTTCAATAAGACTCTCTTCAATAAGAGTCAGGGCTTAGAGTCATTTATTTCATGCACTGAACCTGAAACTTAGAAGAAAAATTGACAACTACACTTCAAACTGTTTCAATTGCTTAACCTAAGACTAATAAATGTAAAAAAAAAATTAAATGTTAAAATTGTATCTTAAGGAAAATATATAAACTGGCAATAATACAAATGAGCGACAGAATTCACTAAATACGTACACGTACTCCACCCACTCCTCGCATACACACACACACACACACAAATAAGCCTCTTGTAAATAGTAGTTGAATGGCTATGGAAAATAGTAAAGATACTGCAAATTTTATAATTTTTAGTAATCAGTGATACTATTCAAGTCTTTATAGTTTACAAAGAAGCCTAGGTGGGTCTAACACTAAGCCAATTGAAAATCTATGCTGCCAACCCTAGTAGCAAATAATTCCCATGGACCATTTTCACTTCATAATTCTGTCCTTGCAAACACACACACTGAATACTTTTGAGTACAGGTGAGAAGGGTCAAAAGGGTAAGACAGCCAAAGTGGCAAACAGTACTATGTATAAAGAATATAACATTATGCTTAGAAAGTTCTGGCAAGCCGGCCTCCCTTCCTTCCTCACACCCAAAATCTGAGAAGAGAAGAAAACAGTTAATTAGGTAAACAGGTTTAGACAGGCCTGCCCCAGCCCTAAACAATGTTAAAATGTATTTTGCGGTGAGAGAAGGAGAGTTAACTCTTTTGTGACTCATGGAATGTAGTGTATCTCATCCATTTTTATGCCCTGGAATTCTTTGGGAGTATACTTTTCCCACTGAAAAGTATTTGCTTCCCTCCAGTGAGGACATGTTAACAGTGAAAGGCAAAAAAAAAAAAAAAAAAGTTTGTTGAAGCAATGTAGCTGGGATATTAAGCAAAACCAGAGGTGCTCCCTGTGCTTCAATGGAGGGCACCCTGCAATAAAGCCTGCTACCCAAGACTGGTGGGCTAGATGGGCTCCCACAAATCATGTATTTTCACACAGTATTTCTCAAAATCTCTGTTAAAAAAAAAAACCAAACCTAGTGCCGTCGAGTTGATTCTGACTCATAGCAAACCTATAGGACAGAGTAGAACTGCCCCATAGAGTTTCCAAGGAGCGCCTGGAGGACTTGAACTGCCAACCCTTTGGTTAGCAGCCGTAGCACTTAACCACTATGCTACCAGGATTTCCAAAATCTCTATTACCAATCAAAAATGTAAACACACTCAATGACTCTGTGTGCATTCCACTACTGAAAACATAGTATCAACAAAAAATTTCAAAACAGAAAATAATCCGGTCTTGAAAGAATTACGTTTTTAAATGCTAGCCCAGCCAGGAGATGCTACGTAATTAACTTCTCATTTGATGATGAACAATTTGCATTTTTAGCCTTTACTTTTGATATGTATTATAGAATAATTCACTGATCTAACAAAAAAAAAAAAAAAAAAAGGAGGAGGAGGGGCAGAGGCTCGAGGAGGGGAAGGAGGATAAAGAATTAAAAAACTGAATAGCTGACAGCAACATAGTTTGATTTCATTTCTTACAAATCACAGTCCCGACAACCCATTTAAGCTGGTATAAATCTTCTCAACTTCTGTCTGCATATTTTCTGCTCCTGTGCATTTCAATCACTTGGAACCTCATAGTCTAAATATTGACTATCTCATATATTGATTGGAAACCCTGGTGGCATAGTAGTTAAGTGCTACAGCTGCCAACCAAAAGGTCAGCAGTTCAAATCCACTAGGTACTCCCTGGAAACCTATGGGGCAGTTCTACTTTGCCCTATAGGGTTGCTATGAGTTGGAGTCAGCTCGATAGTAATGGGTTTTTTTTTTTTTGGTATATATTGATTGTATTGTCATTAGAAAACAAAAAAATACTGTGTCTGTGTGTTTGAAGATCAATTGCCAGCACTTACCTTCAGGAAAATCATGGGGCTGGACAACATGGAGAAAGTTGTGCACCATTCGAAAGAGAACTCCAATGGATCCTGTACTAGGGGAGCCACTGGTCTCATAGTTCACCACAGGCAAGTCAAAATGCAAACCATCAGGAGTCTGTGCCGATGAAGGTGGCCCTGCTGGAACGGTCTTGCCTGCTGAAATGGTCTTCCCACCCAGCCCCAGCAGCAGTAGGCAGCCAAGGATAAGAGCCATAGCTAGCAAGCTCCCCAAAACATGAGGTAGAACTGGGTTCCTCTTGTTTCAGAGGTTCTGGAAGCTTCCGGAAAGGAGGCGGCGTCCCTGGGCAGTAGAGGTGTGCTGGGAACGGCTAGGCGGAATCCTCTGTGGTCTGGCTGGGCTGGCATGCAGCAAAGGGTGCAGAAGAGCCTTCTTCAGAGGGGCCAGTCACTCACAGCAGCATCCCTAACAGGAAGAGAAAGGGCAGCAGAGTCACCAAAGTCTGCAACCTGCCTCTGCCTCCACTACAGCTTGCTTCCTTGGAGAGCAGGCTGTGAGCTTAGAGCAAACTCTTCAGCGTAATCCGGGAGTGGGTGGAAACCAAACACAGGGCCTGCTCCATAGCCACAGGGAGGGGATCGCATGGAAGGGAGGACTCAGAGAAGGTCCTTCCTCAAGGGGCCAGACTCAGAGCACTGGCCCTTCATGGGTTCAGGAAACACCAAGTCTTTGTAGAGAAGGCTGGGCAGTGTAAGAAGCTGACATTTATTGAGCACTAACTCTATGCTATGTTCTACATGCTTAACAGGGGACCTCATTCTAGGCATTATCTTATTTATAGATGAGTTAGCTGAGGTAGAGAGGGTTTCAGTGACAGGCCTGAGGTCACAGCTAGTTAATGGTGGGGCCACAATTCAAACTCAGTAGTTTGCGTCAAGGAGCCCTGGTGGCACAATGGTTAAGCGTTTGGCTGCTAGCCAAAACGTCAAAGGTTCAAACCCACCCAGTGGCTCTGTGGGAGACAGACCTAGTGACCTCATCCTGAAAAGATTAAAAACCCCATTGCCCTCAAGTCGATTCTGACTCATAGTGGCCCTATAGGACAGGGTAAAACTGCCCTATAGGGTTTCCAAGGAGCAGCTGATGGATTCAAACTGCCAACCTTCTGATTAGCAGCCAAGCTCGTGACCACTAAACCACCAGAGCTTCCCCGAAAATATTACAGCCTAGAAAACCCTAGTGGGCGATTCTACTCTGTCCTATAGGGTTGCTGAGTCAGAATCGACTCCATGGCAAACAACCAAAGTTTGTTTTCAGGGAGTTCCTAGGTGGTGGAATGGTTAACATGTTGGGCTGCTAACTGAAAGGCTGGAGGTTCAAGTCCACTTTGAAGTGCCTCAGAAGAAAGACCTGGAAATCTACTTCTGAAAAATCAGCCATTGAAAATCCTATGGAGAACAATTCTACCCGACACACATGGGTCGCCATGAGGCAGGGTCAACTTAATGGTTAGTTTAAAAAAAAAAAATTGCCTTCAGAGTCCAAGCTCTAACCAGTACACCAAGATACCACCCTGACAGAGCCCTGCTTCTCAGACTCCAACCTGAGATTCAGAGGTCCCCAGCAAAAGACTATATGCTTATTACCCCCCAAGTTTGTGTTCTTTCCCTCTCCTTCCCCTCCTCCTCCTCTCTCTGTCCCTCTGTCTCTTAAAGTCATTGCTGTGGAGTAGATTCCGACTCATAGCGACACTATGGGACAGAGTAGAACTGCCCCATAACGTTTACAAGGAGCTGCTGGTGGATTCGAACTGCTGACCTTTTGGTTAACAGGCAAGCTCTTAACCACTGTACAAACAGGGCTCCCTCTCTCTCTCTAACTCTGCCTTATATTCTACTTATTTGCCACGGATATTATTTCAAACACCACCCTCTCTATGTCACCCTCAATCCAAACTAGAAGGACGTGGCCCCAAGGGCAGGGACCAAACTCAATGAGTTTCAGTCTCCTGAAGCTGTGTGGCACTGAACTCTGTTCTCCCAACAAACTTACCAAGTAATCCTAATAGAAACCCTCACTCCAAGTCACCATGTGGGCATCTAGGGGTACAGGAAATGAGAGGCAGGGCAGAGGAAGACCCCTGCCCACACCTTGGGAGAGGAGAAAGAAGCAGGCATCCTAAAAGCTGTGACCAATATGGTGTCCAGTGAGGGAAACTGACAAGTGCCTCCAAGACGGACCCTGTTTTACTGATATTTCTATTCCCAGAGTCACTAAGGGCGTGGCACACAGTTGGTGTTCACTTGGTGCTTGCTGTCTAGAAAAGTAAAACAACTGATTTACTTGAGCCATTACATGAGACTCAGTGAATCAAAACAGAACCTACAAGTAGGAGCTGGGATGCACCTCTCTTCCCATCTTTTTGTTCCTCTGTTTAGAAACGCCTTGAAAACCCTGTTAAGTTAGATTCTAATTTACTGAGTACAGGCTGCTCCTGAAGGATGCTTTGAGATGGGGGCTGGGATGGGGGCGTAACCAAGAAAGTGATACATTTCACAAGGGGCCAAATGACAGATACTCCACCAAGTCAATGAAAGCTCCAGACAAAAATGAAATTTCATGACGTACCTGAATGAAAATGTCAATTCATGTCTAATCCCTTTAGATATTGCCTTGTCTTCTAAGTCCCTTTTCACTCCAATTAGTTCTGCACAGAGCTGACAACAGAATGGTGGTGTTGTGTGCTGCTGAGTCAATTCTGACTCACAGTGGCCCTACAGGACACAGAGGAACTTCCTGACACAGCGTCCTAGGCTGTAATCTTTACGAGAGCAGATGGCCAGGTGGTTTCGATCTGCTGACCTTTAGTTAGCAGCTGAGCACTTAAGCATTGTGCCACCAGGGCTTTTCCTAATAGAAATGACTAAACCCTAAATAGTCCCTCTATCAGATCATGGGCTGCTCAGTGCCAACCTCATTTACCCCAAACTCCAGTTCTGCATCCCCCTGCCCTGTTTGTCACCACACCTACAATATGATACCAGGACCCTTGACAACTGCTTCCAAAGGGCTCTCCCTGACAGGCCACACACACTGCAAACAGCCATCCTCTGGCTCTGAACGGCACAAGGAAACTACCACTTTGCATATTCAAACACAGGCGTGCTCTGCTTAATCTTCAAATTGTTTCTAAAGAGAACAAATGTTAAGTTAGCTTTTGTGGGCCCCCTGACTGGAAAATACCAGGGATGCACAGGCTTGGAGGAGGATTAGAAGGGAAGGGTGTGTGCTTACTCAAGTGGAATAGGGCTGCTCTCCCCTAAGCAGCCAAGCACGCACACACACACCCCACACATACCCACAGGCACACCACATACACCCAGCATACATAAACACCACACATGTACACACATCACACACATACCACATGCACATATTCAGGCATCTACAGACACCACCACCACACACTGACATACCACTCTCACCACATATACTCACACATTCTCACTCATATCACGTATTCGCACTCACACATACCACATACATACACTAACACACACCAAACACACACACTCACACACCATACTCACTACACACACTTACACTCTCACGCACCCATCACATACACCACACTAAACACATACACTCACACACCACCCTCACCACATATACTCACATTCTCACACTCCTATCACTTACACTCACACACACCACATACACACATTAACACACACCATACAAACACACACACCACACACATTCATACTCTCATGCACCCATTGCATACACCACTCAATACACAGACACACTGACACACCACACTCACCACACACCCACACTATCATGAACACATCACACATACCACATACTCACATACCCTGTCTCACCACATACATTCTCACACTCATGTTACTCACTTACACACACCACATACACACATTAACACACACCATACAAACACACACACCACACTCACTACACACTCATACTCTCATGCACCCATCGCCTACACCACTCAATACATAGACACAATCACACACCACACTCACCACACACACACACCCTCATGAACACATCACACATACCACAAACTCACACACCATCCTCACCACATATACTCGTATATTCTCACATATCACACACTCACACACACCATATACACACAACACACATGCTAGTAAACACCACACTCACATCCATACACGCATACTCACATTCACACACACACTCACATTCACACACACTCACTCCCCCCGCCCCCACACACACCCTCTCTTATTTTCTGCTGAAGGACAGGCAGAGCACTAAGCCTCAAGCACAGCAGCTGGGAGGATTAAGAGCTGTGCCGCTGAGGGAAGGCTGACTTCCTGGTAATGTCACCCTGTCTCAGCCAGGGATGGAGAGAAACAGCAGCAGGGAAGAAAGGACAGAAGGCCCATGAGAAAGCTATGAATAAACAGACTCTCCAACTCCCTCAGTGAAAAAGCAGGGGAAGGGAAATGCCAAATGAAATGAGCCGCTGCTGCTCACCACCACAAAGAGAGAAACATTAGTTGAGTGGGCCACAGACTTCTTTAAGTCTTGCTCCAAAGCGTAGTCCTCCTTAAGTCTAAGAGCAAATTTTAAGGAAACCTGTTTTTGAAACTCTAGATAATCGAAAAAGTCAGATCAAAAAGGAGGAATTTTTCATCTCAGTTTTAATTAGCCATGCCAAAAAAGAAGGCCTAGGTAGAATTCTTCCCTTCCTCGTGGGAGACTGAGTTCGATTCCCGGTCAACGCACCTCACGCACAGTCACCACCTGTCTGTCAAGTGGAGGTTTGCATGTTGCTACGATGCTGTGCAGGTTTCAATGGAGTTTTCAACTAAGACAGAGACCTACTTATGAAAATCAGTCAGTGAAAACCCTAGAGATCACAACAGTCTAGACCACAATCGATCATGGGGATGTACGATACGCCAAGTTCACAAGTTTTTATGGTGAAGGACCATTTGGAGCAGAGCACAAATAGGCCACTGTTCTTATGGCATGATCAACAGGCTTTTATTACTCACAGAACAAAGAGCAAACAGTTCATCAGCCAAGGTAGGCTAGGCTCCTATCTGGGGGGAGATGTTACGATCGCATCCAAGTGTGCCCCACTTCCCACCATGGGTAAGGAATCGCAAAGTCCCTGTCTCCCAGAGTTAATATACTAGCAGGCTAGAATGATTACGTGCCAAACAGCACGGACAGAATTAGAATAGGGGAAACTTGTTGCCAAACAAAAAACTGCTGCTGTCAAGTCCGACTCACAGCAACCCTACAGAACAGAGTAGAACTGTCCCCCACAGAGTTTCTAAGGAGCAGCTGGTGGAGTCCAACTGCCATCCTTCTAGTTAGCAGCCGAGCTCTTCAACATTGTGCCACCAGAATAGCGGAAGGGGGGTAATAAAAAGGGGAAGGCTACCCTTTGGGTAAAGACACTATTCACTGCCCCCGGCTCAGGGTATGTGGCCATCTCCTGATGGGCTATTCTAGACTGACTACCTTCAGTTAACAATCCTTGCTCCTTTGCCCCTTTGCACCTCTAAGATAAACAACATATGTCTCTCAGACGGCAATTATTTCCCCATAAGGCACATACTTTGCGTCCATCAGTTGCTATTATGCCCATTACGGACGGGGTGGGGGACGGTTACAGTACAGCGCACCTGTGGACCCAGCATGGTGGTATGGAACCAGGCAGCGTTCCATTCCCTTGTGCGTGGGATCACCAGAAGCGCAGCCCACGCCAAGGCAGTGAACAACAACAGGTACTAGGAGCAAGCAAGAGCTACTGAGAACAGCTCGGGAACTGCCTGTAGGAAAGCCCTGGGGTCAGGGGAGGCCAACACCTGTGTCAGTATAGAATGGGTCCTTTTATTTAAAATGCAGATTACCAGGCCTAGCTTCTGGGGATGAGGCCCGCTAATCTGCAGTTTTAATAAGCTCCCTTGGTGACTGATTTTTAGGACAGGCAAAGCCGGGGAGCTTGCACTGCTCCTGGATCATCTGCCTGGCCAATCCGTGTGACTTTCCAAGGACACCTGAGGCTTCCCAAACACAGCTGCAGGACAAGGTCATAAGGGGAAAGCTCCCCAAAGGCCCTTCCAGCAATGCAGGGACCTGATCTATCCCAGATGCCGTGCGGGGTCCCTGCCTTATCCTGTATGCCCAAGGCCTGGCATACAGTAGGCACTCAGTAAATCCTTGCTGAAATACAGTGGTCGGGGACAGGGCAGAGAATTAGCACGATGCCATTGTTTTTACCTGTTTCCAAACTTGATCAAGCATTTGTTTCTCATTAGTGGTCTTACAGGCTCTGGAAGGTAGGCCTAAGTGGGGTTGCTCTGTAGCAGCAGGCTCTGCCCTCCCTAGACTCACCCCTGGCAGAACGCCTCGCCTACAAGTCTGGGGACATACCTTCTTCTGAGACTCGCAGCTTTGTGGAACTTTGGATATTGCTCCCCTGAGGCTCTCCCCTTTAAAGGGCACTCCCAGAAACCCAGTGCCGTTGAGTCGATTCCAATTCACAGCAACCCTATAGGACAGAGTAGAACTAACTGCCCCATAGAGTTTCCAAGGAGCGCCTGGCGGATTCGAACTGCCGACCCTTTGGTTAGCAGCCGTAGCAATTAACCACTATACCACCAGGGTTTCCTTAAAGTGCCCTAGACAAATTAATTAGGCAGTCTCGCCCGTTTTTCCAGTTTATGGGACACAGATTCTTGGTTTGCGCTTCAAATGCACTGACTTCCAACTGGGAAAGGGGCCCAGGAATGTGAATTTTAAACAAAAGCATCACAGGATGCTGAGTCTGGAATCCAGAGAACCACTTTAACCAAAACCCAGTGCCATTGAGTCGATTTCGACTCACAGCGAAAAAGCAAATGGTGAGGGAGCTACTTCATTTCTTCTCTCTGTCTTTTGATGGAACTTTCCAAACCTTCCTCTTACACCATCCCTGTAGAGGATGTTTGTCATCTGGGTTGTATTCTTTGGAGGGGCGGGGCTGCCCAGCTCCTGAGCCCATCTTACTGAGTCCTATGGGAAGCTGTCATGCTTCTCAGTATGAGGCCAGCTGAGGTGTCCAAATCCTGAACTACCAGGGACCACGTGACCCGGGCTGGGCCATCAGGTGCCTTCTCCTGGGCCTGTGCTTGAAGCCACACATTGAAAACCAACGAGCTGCCCTGGAGTCAACACTGACTCATGGCGGCCCCATGAGTGTCAGAGTAGAACTGTGCTCCATCGGGTTTCCAACAGCTGGTTTTTTGGAAGTAGATCACCAGGTCTTCCTTCCAAGGTGCCTCTGGGTAGACAAACCTTCAACCTTTCAGTTCGCAGTCGTGCATGCTAAATGTTTGCACCACCCAGGTACTCCACCACACACTGAAACAAGGTCAACTTCTAATTCATTCTACTGATGGCAGTGAGAGTGCCAGTAGCCACATCCATGGTCCCGACATGGCCTCGGTGTCCTGCCTCATATCCTGAGCCCCACTCCTCTGGGTTTCTGAGCCTGGCTAGCCAGCCTTCCTGCCATTTCCCTAAGCTACACAGAAACCATCTGTTATAGATTGAATTGTGCTCTCCAAAATATGTGCTGTAAATCCTAAGGCTTATACCTGTGAAGGAGCCCTGGTGGCGCAGCTGTGAAAGGTCAGCGGTTCGAACCCACCAACGGCTCCCTGGCAGAAAGATGTGGCTGTGTGCTTTCATAAAGATGTACAGCTTTGGAAACCCTATGGGGCAGTTCTACTCTATCCTAGAGGTTCACTACGAGTCAGAATCAACTTGACGGCAACGGGTTTGGCTTTTTTTTTTTTGGTTCATATACCTGTGGATGAGTAGTCCTGGTGGTGCAGTGGTTAAGCACTCTGCTATTTGAGCCCACCAGCTGCTCGGCAGGAGAACGATGTGGCAGTCTGCTTCCCTAAAGATTTACAGCCTTGGAAACCCTACGAAGCAGTTCTGTTCTGTCCTATAGGGTGACTATTGAGTACTCAGCGACAATGGGTGTGCCAGTGGATGTAACCCCATTTGAGAACAGGATTTTCTCTGTTATGTCAATGAGGCCACATCAGTGTAGGGTGTGTCTTAAACCAATCATTCTGAAACATAAAAAGAGCAGATGAGGCACAGATGGAAGCCAGCAGCAATGGAGGGGAAGATGCCTGCCACGTGGAGATCCACAAGGAATGCCAAGAAGAGCGCTACGGAAGCTGAGACAAGGATTTTCCCCCAGAGCAGAGAGAGAGACTTCCCCTAGCCAGCGTCCCAGATTTGGACTCCTTACCTCCTAAATGGCGAGGAAATAAATATCTGTCATTAAACCCACCCACTTGTGGTATTTCTGATACAGCAGCACTAAGAAGTGAAGATGGCACCCTTCCAAGAGGTCTCTTTTCTGCTAAAATTACCCAAGATGGTTTCTCCAAGCCCACCACTATCTTGAGCCTTACAAATCTCATGACGTCGCTCTTGGCCCCCAAACCCTACTTCCTTCATATTTTAAACAGCATCAGCAAAACAAGGCTTGCCTTAAAGTATTATTTTTAGCCTGGACTTTGATGCCTTTTTTTTACGTCACTGTATGAGAACACAGAGGAAGAGTCCAGCATGGAGGTCATAAGGAAGTTCATTAAAAAAAAAAAAATATATATATATATATATATATGAGTTGCATAAGAAAGAACAAAACCAAACTAAAGGCCACTGCTACAGAGACAACAGCCCAAGCTTCTGAGGCAGGGTAGGAGTCTCAGGTCCCACTCATTAGCTTTGTGACAGTGAGCAGTTGCTCACACTCCCAACTGTCCTTGGCTCCCCTGTAAAATGGAGATTTTGTATAGGGTTGTGAGAGTGAGAGACCCAATAGCTATGGCACCTGGCACACAGGTGGCAGTTAGGAAAGGATGTTTGGTCCCTTCTATAGTATCAATACTCAGCTAAACTCCACCTTGGCCCCTAGCCTCGTCCTGGCAGAGAGTGCAGCTCGAAAGATACTGAAAAAGGAAACTCATAGATGAATGAGAGAAGAAAAATAACTTCACACCGGTTGTATCCTATGAAGTTGCCGATATTCAACCGTCTTCGAGCTACAAAAACGACAATTCTATATGGTACAAAATAACATCATAGGGCCACAGTGAGTGTCCATACGGGGAGGGGGCCGCATTTCAGGAACCCCAATCATGCACCTGCTTATCTTAACAAAAGTCAACAGCTGCCCGACAAGAACCCGGGAAAACCTTTCTGGAACTCGGGCAGGAGAAAAGCCAGCAGCCGCGGGCGGGCTCCGGAACAACCTGTTGCTGCAGGAAGCTCCGGGCGCCGGCTACCCGGTGTTTCCCTCCAAGCGGCCGCAGCACAGAGCCCCTTGTTCCCTGGCTCCCTCGCTCCAAGCTCAGCAGTAGCGGCTCCCAGGCTGCGGGACACAAAAGAATGGCCCGAGGACCAGCGCACGAAGCTCAGAGACTCGAGAAACCCACCGCCTCCGTGGGTGGGGGTTGGCGAATAACTTGGCTGCTCCGAGCGCGTGGGCGCCGGGTCCGCGCCGCAGCCCCTGCTGAGCACGGATCCGCGACTCTCCGGTCCCCGGAGAGGGGAGTCCGGGGCTGTGCACCCACGGACAGGATCCCCAGGCCCATCTCGGCGCAGGTTCTCGGGGAAACTAACCCCGGACTCCTGGCTCTCCCGCAGCCGCGGAGATCTCCCTAGCTCCACTCTCCTCTTTGTTATTCCGGCCGGTGCGAACGGGAGGGGTGCGCACCGAGCACCCCAGTTCTCGATTCGGCTATCACCGGAGGTCCCCGCGTCGTACACCCGGAAGAGGTGATGACGGTGATTGGAGCCAGGTGTGCGTGCCCTCTCCCATGGATAAAGAGGTGGCCCCCCTTTGCACCTCATAGCAAAGGCGCCCCGACTCCCACCTTGGCTGGGTCCTGCCCCCTCCTGCTGTGGCCGGATGCACTGCGTACTGCCTTCGGAAGCTGGGCCTCTTTTTTGCACCCAGCGGGGGAGGCTCAGGGCCCCTTGTCCCCTGAGCCATCCCCAGCGCTCCTCTCCAGGCAGAACAGTCTCCAACTCCCTGGCGAGCCCTCCCCACCCCTCCCCACGGTGTGCCGCTCTCCCCAGAACGAGCCCTCGGCCCTTGGGTCCCATCGTCAGCTCGCGCCCCGGAACCTGGCGAGTCCCGGCCGCCGGCTCCCTCCAGCGGGATGGACAGGAGATACCGGCAGCGCGGCGCGGGCCACCACGCAACCGGGAAAGTTTGCTCGCGTTCCTGCCCTCCCCGGGGAGCCTGGCGCCCGGGCCGCCTCGCCGCCCCGCAACCCCTCCGGCTTCTCGGCGGCTCTCGGGTCTCACGCCACCTGCCGCGGGGCCGGGAAGGAGGCGCCCAGCGAGCCTCTCTAGTCCCTGCTTTCTGGAATGGGGGTCCGTGCGCTCAGACCGCCGCCCCTCCCCCGGCCCGGCTCGCAGACTCTTCCCCGGCTCCGAGATCAGGACGCGACCACTCACTGTGCGTCTCCGCTGCCGCCACCGCTGCGGTGCGCCGGACTCCTGCTCCCGCCTTGTGGCGCTGTCCCCGCCCCCTCCCCTCGCCGCCCGCTCGCCTGGCCCCGGTTCATGAATGATTTATGAGCCGGCTTCGGGGACCACCAGCCGCCTTCCTGAGAGCTGGGCTGCTGCCCCGACCGCCTGCCGAGGCGGGGAGGGGCGGGGCGCAGACGGGGGCAGGAGGCAGGACCCCCGGACGCTATGGACCCGGGGGAGGAGCCTGCCGCAGGGAATGGGGAGCGAGGCCCGGGGTGCCGCGGGGACCTGCAGCGGTCTCCTGGTCCCCGGGCCAGGGCCTGGGATGCGAGCCCCCGGAGTGCAAATGTTTCCTTAAACGTACTCACCCCCGGCGGGAGAGCTGAGCTAGCGGCCAGGTGCCCGGTAGGGACCTGCTGGGTGTTTCAAAGATCGCCCTGTTCCAGCCGCTAAGCCTGGGGCTCTGGATGCGCTCCGGATAAGCCTGCAACACCTCCAGTGGCCTTACACACCTGCTCAGGGGCAGGACGGTCTGGATGGGGCCGCAGAGGGCACTTTTCCCTCCTAAGCAGCACCCTCTGACCTGCCTCAAATCCTGATCCCCTCCCTTTTTATCACTGTGATCTTAGCCGGTTAACCTCACGGAGCCTTGGTTTCCACATCTGTGAAATGAAGTGTACCTAGCAGGGTTCATTTTTATTCATAATAATTGTTGTTGCTGTCATTAGCTGCACTCAAGCCGACCCTTGACTCATCAGCAAACCCACGCACATCCCCAAGATCTGTTTCCATCAGCCCTTTATGATCCATAGGGTTTTCAATGGCTGATTTTCAGAAATAGATCACCAGGCCTTTCTTCCTAGTCCATCTTAATCTGGAAGCTCTGCTGAAACCTGTTGGGCATCATAGCAACATGCAAGCCTCCACTGACAGACAGGTGGTGGCTGCACCTGATGTGTATTGGCCAAGAATCGAACCAGGGCCTCCTACACGGAAGGCAAGAATTCTACCACTGAATTACCACTGGCCCTAATAATAATAATATCAACAACAGTAATAGTGGTGGGGAAACCCTGGTGGCGTAGTGGTTAAGAGCTGCTGCTAACCAAAAGGCTGGCAGTTTGAATCTACCAGGCACTCCCTGGAAACCCTATGGGGCAGTTCTACTCTGTCCTTTAGGGTCGCTATGAGTGTCAGTTGGAATTGACTCCACTGCAACGGGTTTAGGTTCTTTTTTTTTTTTTTTTAAAGTAATGGTGGTGGTAGGCGCTGACACTTAGTGAATGCTTACTATAAATGAGACATTGTGCTAAGTGCTTTAAGTGCATATTATGTAACCTTAAGGACAATAGCAGCTTGAGTTGTTGTTGTTAGGTGCCGTCGAGTCGGTTCCGACCCATAGCGACCCTGTGCACAACAGAACGGAACACTGCCTGGTCATGCACCATCCTCACAATCCTTGTTATGCTTGAGCCCATTGTTGCAGCTACTGTGTCAATCCACCTCCTTGAGGGTCTTCCTCTTTTTCACTGACCCTCTACTTTACCAAGCATGATGTCCTTCTCCAGGGACTGGTCCCTCCTGATATCGTGTTCAAAGTATGTGAGACACAGCGTTGACATCCTTGCTTCTAAGGGGCATTCTGGTTGTATTTCTTCCAAGACAGATTTGTTCGTTCTTTTGGCAGTCCATGGTAAATTCACTTTTCCTCGCCAACACCGCCATTCAAAGGCATCAATTCTTCTTCAGTCTTCCTTATTCATTGTTTGCGATCATACTATTATTATCTTCATCTAAAAGGTAAGCCTAAAACAGGTACTGGCAGTCCCCAGGTTACAAATGCCTGATTTATAGGCAACTCATTCTTGCCCTTTAATGTTATGTAAACTTCTCCTCACTTTGAAACGACTGAACCACTACTACTGGCAACAAATTCTTCCTCACGATCTCCTTCCCTTGTTGCACATGCAGCTTTTAGCCCATTGAAAGGCTTCGAGCCTTTTCTTGCACTAAAGTAAGGCTAGTAAGAATCACGCGCACCTCTCCTGACTTACCTACAAATTTTTAAAGACACACTTTGGAACGGATCTCATTCATAACCCGGGGCCTGCCCAAAGTCAGACAGCTAGTAAGTCAGGTACTAGAATTTGAACCCAGATCAGGCCTCCAGAGCCCATGACTACCCATACACGCCAGTGCACCCAAAGCTAATGTGAAACCCTCTTGGGTCTGTGGTCCCAGGTAGACAATATAGCACAGCACCCCTGCATTGGATTGAAATGGTTGACCATCTGTCTTCTCAAAGGCACTGAGTGCTTCAACTCTTTGTATCCATTTTCATTTTCCCCAATACCTACTGTGGTGGTTAATATTATGTGTTAACTTGGCTGGGCTATGATTCTCAGTCATTTGGCAGGTGTTCTTCCATGATGTAATCACCTTCCATGATGTGATCTAATGTAAGCAGCCCATCAGTTGAAAGGGGAGTATCCTTTGGGGATGTGGCCTGTCTCCAGTATATAAATGGATGTTCTGGCAAAGCTCCTTCTCTCTAAAGCCTGCACTCTTCTTGGCACCAGGCCTCTGTTGCTTGGGATGCAAGCCTGCAGAAGTCTCCAACCTGCCACCTGACCTGCAGATCTTGGATTTGACAGCCCCCTGCAACCCCATGAGCCAGCAGACTTCTCCAGTGTGCCGCTGGATGCATGGATTTGGGTCTTGCCAGTTCCCAAAATTGCATGAGCCATTTCCTTGAAGTAAATCTCTCTATATTTATACATATGTTCCAGTGGTTTTGCTCCTCTAGAGAACCCAAACTAGGACACCGACTCTCCCTGGACCGCTGTAAATGCTCAATAAGGGAATGAATAAATAATGAACATAAACCCATTGTTGTTGAGTCGATTCCGGCTCATAGTGACTCTGTAGGACAGAGTAGAACCGCCCCATACAGTTTCCAGAGAGCGTCTGGTGAATTTGAACTGCTGACCTTTTGGTTAGCAGCCAAGCTCTTAACCACTATGCCATGAGGGCTCCCTCATTAACATAACTGCCTCTAATCCTGCCTCATTAACGTTATAGAGGTTAGGATTAACTATACACAGGATAATCACCTCTGATCACAAGATGGTAGACAATCACTCAAGACTGGGAATCATGGCCTAGCCAAGTTGACACACCTTTTGAGGGGACACAATTCAATCCACAGCAGCTAGAGAATGTGATATGATTCACATACATACATGCAGAACCATTAGATGAAAAAATTCATTCATTCTGAAATCATTCCTGAGGCAGCACGGCATTCTAAAAAGAGCACTGGACTGAGAGTCAGGAGATTCGCTCAGGTGCTATCTTTAACTGGCAGTGTGGCCGCAGCAGGTCACAGAATCTCCAGGGCCTCATACTCCTCATCCATGCTATAATGGTGTTCAATAACCACATGTTGCTGGTGGCTGCCATTTTGGACAGCGTGAATTCAGAAAAGGAAGTTATTGGTTCCATCACTGCAGAAAGTTCTACTGGATGTCACTATTGCATAGCTCTATTGGGCAGTGAAATCACAGTGCTGCCATCGAGTTAATTCCGACTCACAGAGTAAGACAGGGTAGGATTTCTTCATAGGGTTTCCAAGGCTGTAATTCCTTATGAAAGTAGGCCACCATATCCTTCTCTCACAGAGGAGCTGGTGGGTTCAAACCATCAACCTTTCAGTTAACAGCTGAGCACTTAACCACTGAGCCTACAAGGCCCCTTGTGGGTTATACAGTGAACCACAATAAACAAAAAATCACATGACTGGGATAAAAAACACAAGCTTTAACAAAAGTTATAAGAGTTATGTGGCATCATGGATTGAACTGTGTACCCCAAAAATACGTGTCAATTTGGCTAGGTCATAATTCCCGGTGTTGTGTGATTGTCCACAATTTTGTCATTTGATGTGATTATCCTACGTATTGTAAATCCTACATCTTTGATGTTAATGAGGCAGGATTAGAGGCAGTTATGTTAATGAGGCAGGACTCAATCTGCAAGATTAGGTTGTGTCTTTTCAGCCAATCTCTTTATAGATATAAAAGAGAGAAGCAAGCAGAGAGACATGGGAATCTCATAACATGAAGAAAGAAGCACCAGGAGTATAGTGTGCCCTTTGGACCCAAGAAGATTGATGGCAAGAATCTTCACCCAGAGCCGACAGAGTGAAAGCCTTCCTCTGGAGCTGGCGCTCTGAATTCAGACTTCTAGCCTCGATTGGAATGCAAAAGTTGGAAACAAAGAAGAAGGATCAGTAGTTGGAAAATATGGCCTTGGTGATAGAAACAATGCTGGAGATCGAATGATAGAATTTTGCAAGACCAACGACTTCTTCATTGCAAATACCTTCTTTCACCAACATAAACGGTGATTATACACAGAGGCCTCACCAGATGGAACATGCAGAAATCAAATTGACTACCTCTGTGGAAAGAAACGATGGAAAAGCTCAATATCATCAGTCAGAACAAGGCCAGGGGCCGACTGTGGAACACACCATCAATTGCTCATATGCAAGTTCAAGCTGAAACTGAAGAAAATCAGAGCAAGTCCACCAGAGCCAAAATATGACCTTGAGTATACCCCACCTGAATTTAGAGACCATCTGAAGAATAGATTCGATGCATTGAACACTGGTAACCGAAGACCAGACGAGTTGTGGAATGACATCAAGGACATCATCCATGAAGAAAGCAAGAGGTCACTGAAAAGACAGAAAAGAAAAGACCAAAGTGTATGTCAGAGGAGACTCTGAAACTTGCTCTTGAGCATCGAGCAGCTAAAGCAAAAGGAAGAATTGATGAAGTAAAAGAACTGAACAGAAGATTTCAAAGGGCCTCTCGAGAAGACAAAGTGAAGTATTATAATGACACATGCAAAGAGCTGGAGATGGAAAACCAAAACAGAAGAACACTCTCGGCGTTTCTCAAGCTGAAAGAACTGAAGAAAAAATTTAAGCCTCGAGTTGCAATAGTGAAGGATTCCACGGGGAAAATATTAAATGATGCATGAAGCATCGAAAGAAGATGGAAGGAATACACAGAATCATTATACCAAAAAGCATTAGTCAATATTCAACCATTTCAAGAGGTGGCATATGATCAGGAACCGATGGTACTGAAGGAAGAAGTCCAAGCTGCTCTGAAGGCATTGGCAAAAAACAAGGCTCCAGGAATCGATGGAATACCAATTGATTGATTCAACAAACAGATGCAGCGCTGGAGGTGCTCGCTCGTCTATGCCAAGACATATGGAAGACAGCTTCCTGGCCAACTGATTGGAAGAGATCCATATTTATGCCTATTCCCAAGAAAGGTGATCCAACTGAATGTGGAAATTATAGAACAATATCATTAATATCACACACAAGCAAAATGCTGCTGAAGGTCATTCAAAAATGGCTGGAGCAGTATATCAACAGGGAACTGCCAGAAATTCAGGCTGGTTTCAGAAGAGGACATGGAACCAGGGGTATCATTGTGGATGTCAGATGGATCCTGGCTGAAAGCAGAGAATACCAGAAGGATGTTTACCTGTGTTTTATTGACTATGCAAAGGCATTTGACTGTGTGGATCATATCAAACTATGGATAACACTGCAAAGAATGGGAATTCCAGAACACTTAATTGTGCTCATGAGGAACCTTTACATAGATCAAGAGGCAGTTGTTCAGACAGAACAAAGGGATACTGATTGGTTTAAAGTCAGGAAAAGCGTGCGTCAGGGTTGTATTCTTTCATCATACCTATTTAATCTGTATGCTGAACAAATAATCCGAGAAGCTGGACTATATGAAGAAGAACAGGGCATCAGGATTGAAGGAAGACTCATTAACAACCTGCATTATGCAGATGACACAACCTTGCTTGTTGAAAGTGAAGAGGACTTGAAGCACTTACTAATGAAGATTAAAGACCACAGCCTTCAGTATGGATTACACCTCAACATAAAATATATATATATATATATATATATATATATATATATATATATATATATATGGAAAACAAAAATCCTCACAACTGGACCAATGAGCATCATCATGATAAATGGAGAAAAGATTGAAGTTGTCAAGGAATTCATTTTACTTGGATCCCAATCAACAGCCATGGAAGCAGCAGTCAAGAAATCAAAAGATGCACTGCATTGGGCAAATCTGCTGCAAAGGACCTCTTCAAAGTGTTGAAGAGCAAAGATGTCACCCTGAAGACTAAGGTGCGCCTGACCCAAGCCGTGGTATTTTTAATCGCATCATATGCATGTGAAAGCTGGACAATGAATAAGGAAGACTGAAGAAGAGTTGACGCCTTTGAATTGTGGTGTTGGCGAAGAATATTGAATAGACCATGGACTGCCAAAAGAACGAACAAATCTGTCTTGGAGGAAGTGCGGCCAGAATGCTCCTTAGAGGCAAGGATGGCAAGACTGCATCTTACATACTTTGGACATGTTGTCAGGAGGGATCAGTCCCTGGAGAAGGACATCATGCTTGGCAGAGTACAGGGTCAGAGGAAAAGAAGAAGACCCTCAACGAGGTGGTTTGACAGGGTGGCTGCAACAATAAGATCAAGCATAACAACGATTGTAAGGATGGCGCAGGAGCCGGCAGTGTTTCATTTTGTTGTGCACAGGGTCGCTATGAGTCGGGACCGACTCGTTGGCACCTGACAACAGCAGCCTCCTAGACTGTGAAAGGATAAATTTCTCCTTGTTAAAGCCGTTCACTTGTGGCATTTCTGTTGCAGCAGCACTAGATGACTAAGACCTGTGGCATTAGAAACAAAGCGTTGAGGGTCATTATAATCAGAGTACCCCAAAACTTGGTTATCCAACAATCTTCTCTCTCTGCCAAGGTATTTTCCATGAAGGACTCTGGATATTTTTCTCTGAACTACTAAGATTAGAACAAAATAGATTTCCGAGTATATTATTCTAGTTAACCTGATAATTTCTACCATGAATAACTGTGTTTTGAAAAATATAATGTGTTTGTATAGCCAACAAACACAGTGGCACGTGACCCTCTGGTTATTTAGAGAAACAGGGTTGTGTCATTTCAACCACCCTGCCCTCTTAAGACTGAAATTTGTGTAAGAAACAGCCAATGGAGCAAGGAGAAAGAGAAAGACACACACAAAGAGAGAGAGATTGTTCTATTTAAAGAAATCCATCTAGTTTTGACTGGGATGACTTCATGCAAGCCAGGGTTCTCCTATAAATGTTTTACCTTATGGTTTTCTGTTCATCTTGTTTTTTTTCCCTCTTGCCTCTGGGCCTGGATGCCAAAGATAGCATTGCTGCTGTTTAATAATCAAAAAAAGCCAAGAGAACATTCTTCTTGTATTTCAGGCACCTTCAGGTAAGATTTGCAACTCATCCATCAAGCCCGCTGCGTGCTAATTCAAAGAGGGGAGGAAGAAAACTTCAATCGCATTCTTCCTTTGCTCAAGAGCAAAGGGAGGAAAGAGGGAGAAGGGGTCAGGCGAAGGATAGTGCCTCAGAGTTTGGGTTCTGATCACAAAACTTGGCAGAAGTCACACTTAGATGGCTGGGGGGGAGGGGGGAATTAGTTCTATATTTGATGCACCTAATCTGTCTCCCAGAAACCATTTCAAACAAATGCTTCATCTCTAGGGCTGGCTTTCTTCCGTGCCTTTCCCTCTGAGGTCAGCTTTAATATGCACTAACTCATATGGGGCTTTATAATTTTCCTTCAATAACACTGTGGAAAAGGTGAGGGCCACAGAAAGATTAAAAAAAAAAAGGGTACCTTCTGAAAGCAAATGCTGTTATATCTACATACATGTTACTGCTAGATTGTTGAAGGAAGTAGGCAGGAAAATCTCACAATTTCTGATTCACATTTGTCAATTTTTATCATAGCCCATACGAGGTTCACCTAGGAACTTGTAATTTATACAACAGCAAAACTTATATCTACATGAAGCAGTGCTTCACCCCTCTGGAAATAATTGCTATTATCACCTTTCTCTAAAGAGCTGCTAATCGATACTTACCCTCTCCATCATCCGAAAGTACTTATTAAGCGTCTGTTACTCCGTCATCCACTGAGTAATAATTACTCGGTACCTACTCTATGGCAGAAGCTAGGGATTCTACTTACTGCTATGACCTCTAATCCAGAATAGCCTTATGAATAGAAATACTTTTATTAAATATTGTCTTTCCTCATATTTACCCCTTGCATATCCCCAAAGTGAGTCTTGGTTTTAAAGCATTCTTTGTAAAATTCTCCCTTGCTTCATAATTTATCTGCTACCTAAGACAGAGAAAGAATTCGTGCATTCAAATTGAGTTGTTGGTGAACAATATTGAATATAACATGGACTGCCCCGACTGCCAGGAGAAATACAACCAGAATGCTCCTTAGATGAAAGACTTTGGCTCCCTTACTTTGGACACATCATTAGGAAAGACCAATTGCTAGAAAAAAGACATCATGTTTTGTAAAGTAGAGGATCAGTGAAAACAAGGGAAACCCTCCATAAGATGAATTAATACAATAGCCTCAACAATAGGTTCAAATATACCAGAGATGGAGATGGTGTAAGACTGGGTAATGTTTTGTTTTGTTATACATAAGGTCATCATGAGCCAGAGGCTTACCAGCAACTAATAACAGCAACAAAAAGCTACAACCAGATGTTTATTTTTAAACCCAGCAAAGTTTCTGCTAATTAAAAAAAAAAAAATTTTTTTTTTAAGTTTTTGCCAGAGCAGTAAAAGTGTTAAATTACAACCCAATTCAGCTATTTATACTAAGCCAAAACCAAACCCATTGCTGTTGAGTCATAGCAACACTATAAGACAGAGTAGAACTGCCCCATAGCATTTTGAAGGAGGGTCTGGTGGATTTGAACTGCCGACCTTTTGGTTAGCAGCCGTAGCATTTAACCCCTACACCACCAGGGTTTATACTAGAGAGTGAAAAAAGAATAGCTATTTTTGCAATGTGGTGGGAAGAGCCTGGGGATCTGGGGTCAAGCAGATCAAGGAATGAATCCTAGTTCTGCTACACCATTTACCATTCACTCACTCATTCATTCATTTATTCATGTAGTCAATAAATGTTGATTGAGCACTTTCTGTGGGCCAGACACTGAGCAAAGAAAACCTCTGAACTTCTAACCTTGTACAGCAGACTCTACAAGCCATCAAATTGATAGTCAAGTTGGCTACCTAACCTTGAATAAGTTACTTAGCCTCTGTGGACTTCAGTTTCCTCGTCTACAAGATAGAGGTTTTGTGACAATTCAGTGAGATGATGTATGCAATGTGTCTGGCACAAGATTGGCAATAAATGGCAGCTACTATACCTGCTCCTTCTATTTCTATATCCAGCTCCCTTTCATGCCCCTCTATGTCCAATTTCATAAATTAGGAGTGCAGGCCTACTGGCTCCACAAGGTAAAATATTCATTCCACAAATATTTACATATGACATCTCAGGAATCTGCAAGGCTCCAGACCAGAAAGGTGGAAGGAGAGAGATATATTCTGACTTCTGCTCTGTCAGGAAAAATTGTCCAAGACTTAGAAATGGCTAAGGAGACAACTGGGCATCCTTTCAGTGGAGTGAGGGGGGTAATCTAGCAGACCTTCCAGGAATTACTGGATTCTACAGGGATGTGTATTTTGGTTTGTATTTTTATCGACTAAGCTAGCAATGCCAATGAATGTTCTCCAGTAGAGATACAATTCACTTCTTCCCTGTAGAAAAGATGAGTCCAACCATAACATCTTATTGCCCTGTAGGATATTGGGAGCCCTGGTGGCTAAGGGCTACAGTTGCTAACCAAAATGTCAGCAGTTCAAATTCACCAGCTGCTCCTTGGAAACCCTATGGGGCAGTTCTACTCTGCCCTATAGGGCAACAGGTTTTGAGTTTGGTAGGATCTTGACAAGTTTTGCAACTATTAGCAAATTTTCTTTTCAGCATTTCTGATTACCTATATAAATGCCTGTTCTTCAAATTATCCATTGAACCAGCCATATCATCTTACTGGTTCCCTCATTAATTTATGGGCTGAATAAAATTTCTGATGTTTTCACTGTGTATTTCCATTGGAGTCCTGTTTTCAGTTCCTTGAAAGTTATAATTTAACAGCTTTAAAGGAGTTTATCATCTTTAGGGAGGCAAGTAGAAATTTTAAAATTACATAATTAGTATCTTAATTAGAGTTTGAATAATTTGAATGCAGTTACCTCTAAACCTTTGAAGTGATGCTAATATTGATCTGGGATTGTAGTCACAGCCTTTTTGGTGGGACAGAAATGCTGCAAGTCTCCCACTAAAGGTTCATGTCGACCTTTCTTCCAATCCCCTATATACAATAATCCCATTTTAAGCAATCTTTGACTCAAGACTTCAAAGAACTGCTAGAAGCAGGGGGAAATATAAAATGGCTAGATTGTAGTAAACGCCTTTTGACTGCTGAGAACACAGAATAATTCATTGTTTTTTAATTAACATGTTTGAGGTTCTTATAGATCAAGGAAAATGACTGGGAAGCTCCTGGGTGGGTTTGAACCACCAGCCTTTGAGTTCGTTGTTATTAGGTGTCGTTGAGTTGGTTCCGACTCATGGTGATTCTATCCTATGCACAACAGAATGAAACACGGCCCGGTCCTGCACCATCCTTACAATCTTTGTTTGCTTTAGCTCATCTTTGCAGTCACTGTGTCAGTCCACTTCATTGAGGGTCTTCCTCTTTTCTGCTGACCCTGTACTTTACGAAGCATGATATCCTTCTCCAGGGACTAAACCCTCCTGACTAGGTGTCCAAAGTATGTAAGATGCAGTTTCGCCGTCCTTGCTTCTAAGAGCATTCTGGTTGTACTTTTTCCAAGACAGATTTGTTCCTTCTTTTAGCAGTTCATGGTATATTCAATATTCTTCGCCAACACCACAGTTCAAAGGGGTCAATTGCTCAGTCTTCCTTATTTATTGTTCAGCTTTCACATGCATATGATGCAATTGAAAGTACTATGGCTTGGGTCAGGCACACCTTAGTCTTCAGGGTGACATCTTTGCTTTTCAACACTTTACAGAGGTCCTTTGCAGCATATTTGCCCAATGCAATACATCATTTGATTTCTTGACTGCTGCTTCATGGGTATTGATTGTGGATCCAAGTAAAATGAAATCCTTGACAACTTCAATCTTTTCTCCATTTATCATGATGTTGCTTATCAGTCCATTTGTAAGAATTTTTGTTTTCTTTACGTTGAGGTGTAATCCATACCGATGGCTGTAGCCTTTGATCTTCATCAGGAAGTGCTTCAAGTTCTCTTCATTTTTGGCAAGCAAGGTTGTATCATCTGCATAACGCAGGTTGTTAGAGTCTTCCTCCAATCCCGATGCCACATTCTTATTCATATAGTCCATCTTCTCACATTATTTGCTCAGCATACAGATTGAATAAGTGTGATGAAAGGATACAACCCTGAGGCACACCTTTTCTGACTTTAAACCATGCAGTATCCCCTTGTTCTGTTTGAATGACTGTCTCTTGATCTATGTACAGGTTCCTCATGAGCACAACTATGTTCCAGAATTCTCATTCTTTGCAATATAATCCATAATTTGTTATGATCCATACAGTCGAATGCCTTTGCATAGTCAATAAAACACAGGTAAACATCATTCTGGTATTCTCTGCCTTCAACCAGTATGCATCTGACATCAACAATGATATCCCTGGCTCCATGTCCTCTTTTGAAACCAGCTTGAATTTCCTTGTCAATGTACTGCTGCAACTGTTTTTGAATGATCTTCAGCGAAATTTTACTTGTGTGTGAACACAACAATATTAATGACATTATTTAATAATTTCCACTTTCTGTTGGATCACCTTCTTTGGAATGGGCACAAATATGGATATCTTCCAGTTGGCCAGGTAGCCGTCTTCCAAATTTCTTGACATAGACAAGTGAGCACTGCCAGTGCTGCATCCATTTGCTGAAAAATCTCCGTTGATATTCTGTCTATTCCTGGAGCCTTGTTTTTTGCCAATGACTTTAGTGCAACTTAGACTTCTTCTTTCAGTACCGTTGGTTCTTGGTCATACGCTACCTCCTGAAGTGGTTGAATGTCGACCAATTCGTTTTGGTATAGTGATTCTGTGTATTCCTTCTATCTTCTTTGGATGCTACCTGCGTCATTCAATATTTTCCCCGTATAATCCTTCAATATTGCAACTCAAGGCTTGATTTTTCCCTCAGTTCTTTCAGCTTGAGAAATGCCTACTGTGTTCTTCCTTTCTGGCTTTCTAACTCCAGGTTTTTGCACATTTCATTATAATACTTTATTCTTCTCAAGCCTTATTTTAAGATAACCATTATTCTAAGCACGTTATATACATCATTTATTTAATATTTAAGCATATGAAGTAGATATTTTTAAGGCAATTTAACAGAAATATAGTGAGCATCTGTTATGTACCAGGTCTACTGCTAGGTGGTGGGGATATAGCAGCACTTAGAGCCTGCCCTCATGGAACTCATAGTCTAGAAGGAAAAACAGGTTTTAAACAAATACTTACAGGTGTAAAGACTGTTATGTAAGAGGATGTGTCATGGTCTATGGGGCCATATAACATTGGTGTCATTTTATAGTTGAGGTAACTGAGACTGGGAGAAATTAACTTGCCTAAGGCCTCTCAGCTAGCAAGTGGTAGAAATGAGATCCTGTCTCAGGTCTGGCCTACCCTGGAGGCCAGACCCTGAACCACTATGCTAAAACAGCTCTCAGGCAGACAAGTCTAATCTTTTTTGAGAAGTACTTCAGAAATTCTTCTTGGTGATTTTAAGACACAAATCCATTTATTCATTCAACAAATATTCATTGAGCACCCACTGTTCACCAGCTTCTGCACTAGCACTTGGGGCCCAACTGTGAACAAAACAAAGATCCCACCTTCACAGAGTTCCTGTTCTAGGGCAAAAAATCAGACGATATATACAACAAATACAAAAACATGTATACATAGTATGTTAATAGGTGGTAAATGCTCTAGTAAATAGGGCAGAGAAGGAGAAAAGAGTATGTAAGGGGGATCATGGTGGGCTTCATTGAAAAGGAGTTTCAAACTGAGATCTGCAGGAGGTGAGGAGCGAACCTCCTGGTTGCCTGGGAAACAGGGACAATCAGAGCAAAGACCCTGAAGTAGGAGCAGGCTGGCCTCTTCAAAGAAGTGCTGAGAGGCCAGAGGAGAACCTGAAATCTGAAGAGCTGGCAGGAAAGACCTGCATGCTCAGGTCAAAGCCAGTAATTATGTTCAAAATCCCTACTCCCTACTTCCAAATTGGAAGTCTTTACTACTGGAATCTAGATGGTAGGTTCTGACCTAGGCCTGGAAGTAAAGACACTTTCCTAGTAAGCTCTTACTGAGCATCTAGGTTGGAGTCTCCAGGTGGTGCCAATGATTGACCGCTTAGCTACTAACCAAAAGGTTGGGCTTTGAGCTCACCAGGGGTGTATTGGAGAGAAGACCTGGTGATCTACTTCTGAAAACAGCCATTGAAAACCTTATGAAGAGCATGCCTCCATATTATGACAAACCTTTTATGAATAAAATGTTCAGCTGTGTAATATTTCATCATTTAAAAAAAAAAAGCCCTACGGAGCACAGTTCTACTCTGATACACATGGGGTCATCATAAGCCATAGCTGATGGTAAGTGGTTTGTGCTTTTTGGTTAGCTTGTATCAGGTGGGCCCTGTGCTAGGCACTTGGGGACACAGAGGTGACTTTGACCCCATTCCAATAAGAAACTCTTCACTTGAACCTGGGAGTTAATACACTGAAGCTGCTCAAACTCTATTAAATGGCAAATAATGATGGTGGTAAAAAATAATTAAAAAAAAAAAGGGGGAACAAACAAAAACACCTGGATCTGTCTGAATGCAGCAAAGCAATGATGATAAACCTGAGAAACAAAGGCCTTGGAAACACAGAGATGAGGTTGGAGGAGTCTAGCAATCAACGAAGACAAAAGATACAGATTTGCAGAAGAAAACATTTTTATGCATGTTATTCTGCCAAACATTTTGGAAGCCATTTAGTGCTCTCTAAAAGTGCTAAAGTGCACAGGCCTGAGAAGAGAATTTGTTGCTTTTAGAGATATCTAATTAAAAGGGAAAAAAAAGCAAGGGATGTGAAATGAAGGAAATTAAGGAAAAGTCTCCTGGAAAGGAGAACTAGAGTTGCAAAGAACACTGATGAACATTTTAAGACTACGTTGAAGTCAAATTTAAGTTGGCAAAATTATTGAAGCTGGGTAGTGGGTATCAGGGGTTCTATTTTGGTGTAGTTTTGAAATTTTCCATTATAAAAAGGAAAAAGGAAGTGACCGGCTGGATTAGATGTGGGGTAAAAGGCAAGAGTCAGCCAGCAGGAAGAGAGAACTAGCATCAATCTTCTCTTAGTTATTTTCAACACATTAGCTCCAATGAAAGGACAATGTCAACTATTTCAACAGTGTAATAAATAACGGACTGCAATGGATGTTGTTATGGATTAAATCGTGTCTCTTCAAAATTATGTGTTGGAATCCTAACTCCTATACCTGTAGATATGATCCTGTTTGGCAGTAGGAGTTTCTTTGTTAATTAGATCATACCTGAGCAGGGTGAGTTCTAAGTCTAATCACTTCTGAGTTATAAAAAGAGCAGATCAGACACAGAGACAAGCAGACATGGGAGAAGACAGACACCACAGGAGGGTCGTCTATAAGCCAAGGAACCAAGGAACACCTGGGGTTACGGCCAAGGAAGGACTTGACAATGGCCAAGGCCTCGATTGGAATTTTAGCCTCCAGAACTGTGAGAAAATAAATTTCTGACCCCCAAAACCACCCACTTATGGTGTTTGTATTACAGCAGCAGTGGGTAACCGTCTTAGTTATCTAGTGCTGGTATAACAGAAATACCACAAGTGGATGGCTTTAACAAACAGAAATTTGGTCTCTCACACTTTAGGAGGCTAGAAGTCCAAATCCAAGGCACCGGCTCCAGGGGAAGCTTTCTATCTCTGTCAGCTCTGGAGGAAGGTCCTTGTCATCCATCTTACCCTGGTCTAGGAGCTTCTCAGTGCAGGGACCTGGGGTCCAAAGAACGGGCTCTGCTCCCTGCACTGACTTCTTGGTGGTATGAGGTCCCCTGTCTCTCTGCTCACTTCTCTCTTTTATGTTTCAAAAGAGATTGATTTAAGATACAACCTAATCTTATAGATTAAGTCCTGCCTCATTTACATAACTGCCTCTAATCCTGCCTCATTAACATAGAGATAGGATTTACATCACATAGGAAAATCACATCATATGGCAAAATGGTGGACAATCACACAATATTGGGAATCATGGCCTAGCCAAGTTAACAGATATTTTGAGGGGGACAAAATTCAATCCATGACGGTAACTAAAGCAGGCGTAAAGTTGCTCCCTCTCGATTATGGGCCAGGCAGTAGCATGGGACTCTGGGTAGACCAACCTGAGTTCAAATCCTGACTCTGGCACCGTTAATTACATATTCCATGTTAAACTTTTTACTTAACTCCTCTGAGCCTTAATTTTTTCAACTGTAAAATGGAACTAGAATGGTAGCACTTTTGGGTTGCCATGAGCATTAAATGAGATAAGGCATATTTGGGGCCTGAACATCAGAGGGGTCTTGTAAGTGCTGTTTCTCTCCTTCTGACCCCTCCGTCTCTGATGGTATTTAAGACGGAAAGAGGATTCTTCTTTAGACTTCCGCTTCACTCTCGTCCATTCCAAAGGTCTGAGGCTGGTTAGATATGCTGGATAAAGTGGTATCATAAAACCAGTAGAGGAACAGGTTATAGCATAGCCCTGAACCCCCCTTCCCCCACTTCCTCAACAAAAGAGAAAGTAATTTGACATAAGCGTGCTTGGAGGCATAGAGAGCCACATCATCTCCATAGCTTATCACCACCATGGATAACAAAGTCCTGCTGGCCTTCACGTGCACTGATGGAACCAGAATACGTTCCTAAAAGTGAAACCAGTTTAGTATGTTCCTTCTACCACTCTCTGAAAACTACAGCCTTATTTCTTCTCCAAGTTCTTTATCTTAATGAATGGCTTCAAGCAGTCTCCTCCCACCACCCAATAGAAAAATTCAGCATTAAAAAAATGCCTGTATTCAATATTTGTCTTTTTTTTTTTTTTAATTGTGCTTTAGGTGAAACTTTACAGAGCAAATTAGTTTCACATTCAACAATTTATATGCATATTGTTTCCTGACATTGGTCTCAATCCCTGCAATGTGTCAACACTCCCCCCTTCCACACCCAATTCCTCATTTCCATCTGTCCATTTTTCCTGTCCCTTGCTGCCTTCTAGTCATTGCTTTTGGGCAGGTGTTGCCCTTTTGGTCTTGTACACATGATTCAACTAAGAAGCAGGTTCTTCACATGTGTTATTGTTTTAAGGGTGAACTTCAGGAGTGACTTCAGTTCTGAGTTAGAAAGGTGTCCAGAGACCAAAGTCTTGGGGGTTCTTCCAGTCTATGTCAGACCAGTAAGTCCAGTCTTTTTTTGTGTGTGTGTGAATTTGAATTTTGTTCTACATTTTTCTTCTGCTCTGACCAGGACCCTCTGTTGTGATTCCCTGTCAAAGCTGTCGGTAGAGGTAACCAAGCACCATCTAGATCTTCTGTGCTGTCATTTCTTTAGTTGTCCAGCATGACACACAACCCCTTTTCTAGTTGGGAGAGGCTCTCCTTTGTGGGACACAGTGCAGCACCTTCCACCACAAAAAACAAAAGATGATCACCCTGTTCACCTGTCACGAACTCACGGCACATCCCATGACACAGACCTGGCCATTTGGCCATCGACCTTGCCGCATGTGATGCACTGGGTAGGGCCAATCATGCTATCACAGCAGCAGCAGCAGAGATGGCAGCGTGGGTAGTGCCAGGTGCTGGGCAGCAGTGTCCTAACCAAGTTGTAACCTCCCTTGATTCTGACTCTGTCGCCCAGCCTTCTTGACAATGCCGGAAGCAGTCCAATATCCTCCGGATGTATTTCTTTTCTGATTAAGATTAGCCAGAGTCGGTTTTGGCTGATCCTTGATTAATAAATACACCACTTTCAACATCTCCTCCTTCACTTCACTTTCTAATCCATCCCCTCCTCTCATCCCATGGTTATTGTTGCTAGTTGCTATTGAGTTGGCTCCAACTTATGGTGACTATTATGGATTGAACGGTGTCCCCCCAGAATATGTGTTGTAAATCCTAACCTCTATACCTGTGGTTATAATCCCTTCAGGAAATGGGTTGTCTTTGTTATGTTAGTGAGGCAGGATTAGTGTAGGGTGTGCTTTGAGTCAATCTCTTACAAAATATAAAAGAAGCAGATTAAGCAAGCAGAGATGTAGGAAGAGAGGGGCCAAGCTTTGTCAAGATCGTCCAGGAGCAGAGGCTCAAAAGAGACAAGTACCTTCCTCCAGAGCCAACAGAGAGAGAAAGCCTTCCCCTAAAGGAGGCACCTTGAATTTTGACTTCTAGCATCCTAATCCATGAAAGCGTCATCAGAAAATAGGAAAACCCTCAACAAGATGGACTGACACAGAGGCTCCAACAATGGGCTCAAACATAGCAACAATTGTGAGGATGGCACAGGACTGAGCAGTGTTACATTCTATTGTACATGGGGTCTCTTTGAGTAGGAACCGACTTGATGGCACCTAACAACAGAAACAAACTGTGATAAAATGATTATCGGTTTGTTAAAGCCACCCATTTAGGGTATTTTTTTTTTAATAATTTTTATTGTGCTTTAAGTGAAAGTTTACAAATCAAGTCAGTCTGTCACATATAAGCTTATATACACCTTACTCCATACTCCCACTTACTTTTAGGGTATTTTTGATATAGCAGCACTAGATAACTAAGACAGAGACCCTGTGAAACAACAAATAAACAAGCAAGTCATTTCAGATGGTGCTAAGAACTATGGAGAAAATCAAACCTCCATAGGAAACGTCAGTGGGGGTAGAGGAGGTATGGCTGGGACGAAGGCAGTGCTTCTTAAGCCATGTCCGGATTTTAACTTAAGTGGAAATCTCCTTTATTTCAGGCCTGTGGAGTAGTGTTAAGCACTAAATGGGGCTAGGAGCTAGAGTTCTAGCCCCGACTCTGCCCCTGGCCAGATACAGTCTTGGGGAGCTACCTGGTAGCTCTGAGCATCAGCTTCCTCACTCAAGAGCAGAATCTCTGAGATTCTTCTCACTGTCCGACATTCTGCAATTCTTTCATTTTCTAAGGTCAGCACTATATCAGAGCAAGTTTGTGATTTATGTTGTTTTAGTTGCCATCGAGTTGGCTCTAACTCATGGTAAGCACGTGAAACGTTGCCTGGTCGTGCACCATTTCCACAATCGTTGGTATGCAGGAGTCCATTGCTGTGGTCCCAGCACAATATTCTGTTGTGATCCATAAAGTTTTCATCAACTGATTTTTGGAAGTAGATGGCTAGGCTTTTCTTCCTAGTCTATCTTAGTCTGGAAGCTCCACTGAAACTTGTCCATGATGGGTAACCCTGCTGGTAAATGCTGGTGCATAGCTTTCATTGCCTCGCAGCAGCAGGTTCTAGAAGCCTTTCTGATATGTATGTTCTCCACAGGGACAGCTCTAACAGAGAATGTGAAGTTAGTATGAGAGAAAGAATGTGGGCCTGGGTTCGTATCCTGTGTCTGCAGCATGTGGTGTGATCTTGGACATGTCTATTCCCTCAGAATTTTGACAAAATGGGAAGAAAGCACTTATCTGACAGAGTGATTATGCAGATTTCAGGGAAGTCTGTGGTTGGTGCTCAATGAATATTTCCTTCTAGCATCCTCTCAGAAGCTGAGCCCTCACGTTGCTCTCTGGATTCTCTCTCTCCCTTCTGGTTTCTCCACTTCAGGTTTGCAACCTTTGCCTCTTCCTCATTCTCCTTTTCTGGAACCTGGCAGACATCCAAAATTAACCTGCTCAGGTTTCAGAAGTTGCCCTACGTGTCCTTATCACATCCTCATAGCCTCCAGGATGTGTCTCCCTGGCTCACCCTGTAAAGCCTTCCCTCCCTTCCTCTACCCAGGTGGTTCCAGGGATCCCCAGGGAACGGCGGGGCCTGTGGGCACCACAGGCGGCAGCCATTTTCTCCCATTTCTGCTCTGGGCCTGCTCAGAGTGGCTGGGCCAGCGAGAACCAGCTGCCTCCTCCAACGGCTGCCATTTCCTGGATCTGATAATGATTTTCCACAGCCCTTGACATATTTTGGAGACTTAGGGAACACCTCTCTTTCCCTGTCCTTGGTGTTACCCTCTGTTATCGACTGAATTGTGTTCCCTCAAAGCATATGTTGAAGTTCTAACCCCTGCACCAGTGAATGTGACCTTATTTGGGGAAATAGGTTTTCCTTTGTAGATGCTATCAGTTAATGAAGGTATACTAGAGTAGGGTGGGTACTAGTCCTGATCCTTTCTGAGTGGTGTTTTATAAAAGAGGACAGGCACACGGAAATAGAGTCACGCACAAGGGGAATACAGATGACATGTAAAGATACATCTACAAGCAAAGAATCACCAAGGATTGCCAAGAGCCACCGGAAACTAGGAGAAAGACCTGGAACAGTTCCTCTCTCAAAGCTCCCAAAAGAAATCAACATGGCCCAGACCCTGATTTGGACTTTGAGCCTTGAGAACTGTGAGACAAAAAATTTCTGTTCCTTGAACCTGCCTACTTTGTGGAACCTTGTTATGGCAGCCCTAAGAAATTGAGACAGCTCCTGGTTATAGGGATATCAAGCTAATACACCCGTCACTCTCCTGAAGACAATTTGGTGAAATGCTCCTTTTATTTTTACCCACCATTGCCTCTCTTCATAGAACATAAGTCCACGGGGAACTGGGCAGGACGAAATGGACAAAGGAAGACCCTACACTGAATGCAGGATCGTCCCTTTCAACACATGTCCAGGGCTTTGCTGCCAGGCCCAGCTGGTCTTCTGGCAGTGGCGGTTCAGTGGTAGAATTCTCTTGCCTTCCATGCGGAAGACCTGGGTTTGATTTCCACCAATGCACTTCATATGCAGCCACCATTTGTCTGTCAGTGGAAGTCTGAGTGTTGCTATGATGCTAAACAGGTTTCAGCAGAGCTTCCAGACTAAGAAGAACTAGAAAGAAAGGCCTGGCAATCTACTTCTGAAAATCAGCCAGTGAAAACCCTATAAATCACAATTATCCAATTCTGCTGTGCATGGGTTTGCCATGAGTTCAGGGGCTGACTTGATGGCAGCTAATAAGAAACTCTGGTGGCGTAGTGGTTAAGAGCTATGGCTGCTAGCCAAAAGGTTGGCAGTTCAAATCCACCAGGTGCCCCTTGGAAACTCTATGGGGCAGCTCTACCCTGTCCTATAGGGTCGCTATGAGTCAGAATTGACTCGATGGCAGGGGGTTTAGTTTCGTTTTTTTTTTTTAACAAGAACAGTAGCAACAGGATGAGATACCTCCCTCCAGCCAACAGATCTCAGGGGAGAGTCCCTCAGTTCATCTGCTGGGACTGCACAGTTTGAAATCCCTGAACTGGAAATGACTTAGGCTCAAGCTGCCCCCCATGCCCACCAGTCACCAACATATGAGGAAACCGAGCCTCCAAGAGTTATGTGTATTCACTCTTCTACATCAGAGAGTTAAAAACAAAGGTCTGGAGACAGATCAGCTGCTACTTCTATTCATAATCCCTTCAGGTAGTTATTTAACCTCCCTTTGCTTCAGTTTTCTCAACTCTAAATTAAGGCTAATTGTTGTTAGGTGCCATCGAGTTCTGAATTATAGTGACCCTACTGTGTACAACAGAATGAAACACTGCGTGGTCCTGCTCCATCCTCATCATCATTGGGACTGGTCCTTCCTGATAACATGCCCAAAGTACATGAGACAAAGTCTCCACACCTTTGCTCCTAAGGAGCATTCCGGCTGTACTTCTTCCAAAACAGATTCATTCATTCTTTTGGCAGTCCATGGTATATTCAATCTTCTTTGCCAACACCGTAATTCAAAGGCATCAATTCTTCTTCAGTCTTCCTCATTCACTGTCCAGCTTTCACTCGCGTATGAGGCAACTGAAGCTACCATGGCCTGGGTCAGTTGCAAGTTAGTCCTTAAAGTGAAATCTTTTTTCTTTTTTTTAACACTTTGCAGCAGATTTGTTCAATACAATGTGTCATTTGATTTCTTGACTATTGCTTCCAAGGGCATTGATTATGGGTCCAAATAAAATGAAATCCTTGACAACTTCAATCTTTTCTCCATTTATCATGATGTTGTTTATTGGTCCATTTGTGAGGATTTTTGTTTTCTTTATGTTGAGGTATAAATCATACTGAGGGCTGTAGTCTTTGATCTTCATCAGTAAGTGCTTCAAGTCCTCTTCACTTTCACCAAGAAAGGTCATGTCATCTGCATAATGCAGATTGTTAATGTCTTCCTCCAGTTCTGATGCCACATTCTTCATACAGTACAGTTTCTCGGATTATTTGCTCAGCATAAAGATTGAATAGGTATGATGAAAGGATACAACACTGACACACACCTTTCCTGACTTTAAACCACACAGTATCCCTTCATTCAGTTCAAACGACTACCTCTTGTTCTATGTACAGGTTCCTCATGAGCACAATTAAGTGTTTTGGAATTCTCATTCTTCACAGTGTTATTCATAATTTGTTTTGATTCACACAATCAAATGCCTTTGCATAGTCAATAAAACACATGTAAACATCCTTCTGATATTCCCTACTTTCAGTCAAGATCCATCTGACATCAGCAATGATATCCCTCTTTCCACATCCTCTTCTGAATCTGGCTTGAATTTCCGGCAGTTCCCTGTCGAGGTACTGCTGCAAATGTATTTAGTATTTTTAATACCAGCTCCTAATATGGCATAAAGATCCCTGGGTGGTTCATACAGTCTGCACTCAACTAACTGAAAAGTTATAGATTGGAATCCACCTGGCAGCCTCAAGGAAGAAAGCCCTGGCAATCTATTTCTCTGAAGATTACAACCAAGAAAACCCTTTGGAGCTCAGTTCTGCTCTGTAACACATGAGATTGCCATGAATAGGAATCGACTGGACAACGTGTTTTGTTTTTTTAATATGGCATGAGACTGTGAGGATTAAATAAGCCAACACACACAAAATGCTTAACACAGCACCTGATACATACAATAAGTATTTACTGAGTGTGTGTCCCCTGCCAGCTGGTCTCCCCTAACGTCACAGTGTCTGCACTGAGGGATGAATTTTTAAATCTCGAGTCTGTCTGACTCAAAATCCTCTGCTTTGCCCAAAGCACCATACCGTCTTCCCTGCTTTGAGGCAGGAAGAAAAAATAATTAAGCATGTCAAACACAACCCCCCTCTTCTCAGGGTCGACATTGCCCTTTTGGCTTGGCAGCTCCTGTTTCCCTGGCTGCAAGTTAATGAATTCCACTGTCCCTGATTTCAGAGGCAACAGCAAGCCAACATCACCCTGGCCTGACGCCATGGAGAGCAATATTGCCAAAAGGCCATCCTCCACCAGGCCTCCTCCTGTGGAACATTCGTGCTGATAAAGAGAACTCATAAAATGTTTTCCCCCTGGGTCTCCCCATTCTGTTTCCCCAGTGCAGCGCTACCCCTCTTTCTACGTCCTCTCCTGAATCAGGCTTGAACTTCTAGCAGTTACCCGTCGACGTTCAGCTGCAGCTTTGAATTATCTTCCACAAAATTTTATTAGCATGTGTTAATGATGCTATTGTTGGATAATTTTCACACTCTGTTTTCTCAAAATCGAAGCTATCAAGAATTTTGTTTTACTTGGATCAACAATAAACACTCAAGGAAACAGCAGTCAAGAGATCAAATGACATATTGTACTGGGCCAATCTTCTGCAAAAGACCTTTTTAAAATTCTAAAAAGGAAAGACGTCACTTTGATAACAAATGTGCATCTGACCCAAGCCATGATCTTTTCAATTGCATCTTATGCAAGTGAAAGTTGGATAAGGAGAAAGGAAAACAGAAGAAGAATTGATGTGTCCAAACTGTGGTGTTGGTGAAGAATATTGCATATATTATGGACTGCCGTAAGAACACAGAAGAAGTACAGCCAGAATGTTCCTGCACTAAGCAAGGACCGTGGTGGCAAATTTCACCTTTATTGCTAACTGAATGGTAAGGATCAGCATGAATCCAGTTCCCACTGGAAATGCACACAGTCCACACTTTCCCACTTTTCTATCCTCACTGCCAGTTGCCCAAGTGATACTCTCTCTCTGACTGCAGCCACCCAGAGCTGGGTTGGCGTTCAGAAGTTAGAAGGAATCAGCCCTTCAGATTGCTAAATAGGCAAACACCAGCCCCTGCTGGCTTTCACTGCCCTATTGTCATTGTCATTAGGTGACCTTGACTCTTAGTGACCCTGTATACCATAGAATGAAACGCTGCCCTGTCCTGTGTGAATCTTACAATCATTGTTAGGCTTGAGCTCATTGTTGCAGCCACTGTGTCAACGCATCTCCTTGAGGGTCTTCCTCTTTTCTGCTGATCCTGTACTTTACCAAGCACAATGTCCTTCTCAAGGGACTGATCCCTCCGGATAAAATGTCCAAAGTATGTAAGACACAGTCTCGCCATCCTTTCTTCTAAGGAGCATTCTCGTTGTACTTCTTCCAAGACAGATTTGTTTGTTCTTTTGGCAGTCCGTGGTATATTGAATATTCTTTGCCAACATCACAATTGAAAGGTGTCAATTCTTCTTTGATCTTCCCTATTCATTGTCCAGCTTTTACATATATACGATATGATTGAAAATACCATGCATTGAGTCAGGCGCACCTTAGTCTTCAAGGTGACATCTTTGCTCTTCAACACTTTAAAGAGGTCCTTTGCAGCAGATTTGCCCCATGCAATGCGTTTTTTGATTTCTTGACTGCTGCTTCCATGGCTGTTGATTGTAGATCCAAGTAAAATGAAATCCTTGACAACTTCAATCTTTTCTGCGTTGATCATGATGTTGCTTATTGGTCCAGTTGTGAGGATTTTTGTTTTCCTTATGTTGAGGTGCAATCCATACTGAAGGCTGTGGTCTTTGATCTTCATCAGTGAGTGCTTCAAGTCCTCTTCACTTTCAGCAAGCACGGTTATGTCATCTGTATATCTCAGGCTGGTAATGAGTCTTCCTCCAATCCTGATGCCCCGTTCTTCTTCATATAGTCCCACTTCTCAGATTATTTGCTCAACATACAGATTGAATAGGTATGGTGAAAGAATTCAACCCTGATGCACAACTATCCTGGCTTTAAAGCATTCAATATCCCCTTGTTCTTTCCAAACAACTGCCTCTTGATCTATTGACAGATTCCTCATGAGCACAATTAAGTGTCCTGGAATTCCCATTCTTTGCAACATTATCCATAATTTGTTATGATCCACACAGTCGAATGCCTTTGCATAGTCAGTGAAACACAGGTAAACATCCTTCTGGTATTCTCTGCTTTCAGCGAGGATCCATCCGACATCAGCAACGATATCCCTGATTCTACATCCTCTTCTGAATCTGGCCTGAATTTCTGGCAGTTTCCCACCAATATACTGCTGCAGCCACTTTTAAATGATCTTCAGCAAAATTTTGCTTGCATGTGATATTAATGATATTGTTCTATAATTTCCACATTCGGTTGGATCACCTTTCTTGGGAATAGGCATAAATATGGATCTCTTCCAGTCAGTTGGCCAGGTAGCTGTCTTCCAAATTTCTTGGCATAGACAAGTGAGCACTTCCAGTGCTGCATCCATTTGTTGAAACATCTCAGTTGATACTCTGTCAGTTTCTGGAGCCTTGTTTTTCACCAATGCCTTCAGTGCAGCTTGGACTTCTTCCTTCAGTACCATTGGTTCCTGATCATATGCTACCTCTTTTTGGTATAATGAACCTGTGTATTCTTCCCATCTTCTTTTGATGTTTCCTGCCTCATTTAATATTTTCCCCATAGAATTCTTCACTATTCCAACTCGAGGCTCAAATTTTTTCTTCAGTTCTTTCAGCCTGAGAAATGCTGAGCCTGTTCTTCCCTTTTGCTTTTCTATCTCCAGCTCTTTGCAAGTGTCATTATAACACTTTACTTTGTCTTCTAGAGTCGCCCTTTGAAATCTTTTCAGTTCTCTTACTTCATCATTTCTTTCTTTTACTTTACCTGCTCGACATTCAAGAGCAAGTTTCAGGGTCTCCTCTGACAGCTGTCTTGATCTTTTCTTTCTTTCCTGTCTTTTCAATGACCTCTAGCTTTCTTCATGTATGACGTCCTTGATGTCATTCCATAACTCATCTGGTCTTCCGTCATTAGTGTTCAACGTGTCAAATCTATTCTTGAAATGGTCTCTAAATTCTGGTGTGATATGCTCAAGGTCGTATTTCAGTGCTCGTGGACTTGCTCTGATTTTCTTCAGTTTCAACTTGAACTTGCATATAAGCAATTAATGGTCTGTTCCACAGTCAGCCCCTGGCCTTGTTCTGACTGATGATATTGAGCTTTTCCATCATCTCTTTCCACAGATGTAGACGATTTGATTCCTGCGTGTTCCATCTGGCGAGGTCTATGTGTATAGTCACTGTTTATATTGGAGAAAAAACGTATTGTAATGAAGAAGCCATTGGTCTTGCAGAATTCTATAATTCGATCTCCAGCATTGCTTCTATCACCAAGGCCGTATTTTCCAACTACCTATCTTTCTTCTTTGTTTCCAACGTTTACATCCCAATCACTAGTAATTATGAATGCATCCTAATTGCATGTTCTATCAATTTCAGACTGCAGCAGCTGATAAAAATCCTTAATTTCTTCATCTTTGGCCTTTTAGTGATTGGTGTGTAAACCTGAATAACAGTCTTATTAACTGGTCTTCCTTGTAGGCGTATGGATATTATCCTATCACTGACAGTGTTGTACTTCAGGATAGATCTTGAAATGTTCTTTTTGACAATGAATGCAACACCACTCTTCTTCAAGCAGAAACTTGTCCCCCATGGGTGACACTGCTGGTATTTGAATATGGTTGGCATAGCTTCCAGAATCACTGCAACACTCAATCCTCCAGAGTACGACAAACTAACAGACATGTGGGGGCACTGCCCTATGGGTTTGTTAATTCCTTGGAATGGCTCACAAAATTCATGGAAAGTATCTATACCTACAGTTACCCATTTATCATCACCAGAAAGTATACAAAGAAAGAGACCCATGGGGCAAGGTCTGAGAGGGGTCCCCATCACAAGAATTTCATTGTCCCCAGGGACACACAACCCTCCTGAGGGTAGATGCTCTTCCCATTCAGGAAGCCCCAGGAACTTTCATGTTCAGGGCCTATTATGGATTGAATTGTGTCCCTCCAAAATATGTGTTATAAATCCATAATTTTACTCCAACAGTGCAAAGAATGAAATAGTCTGAAAGCTCCCTGTTCCCAGGTGGGGGATGATTAGAGGATGGGATGCATCAATCAGTTAACACATATCTATTGAGTGCCTACTATGCGCCACACACTTTTCTGAGGATGGATTATCACTGTTGTGGTGTTCAAGGAGCATCTTTTACTCCAAAGTGTGGGCCTCACTGTTTCTGCGCAGAACCAACATTGCCTTGACACACTGTGTTTCAGAAGGAAAAATACCAGACTTAGAAAGCTGGATCTGGTTCCAACTCTGCCACCTATCAGCTGTGTGCCTTTGGATATTATTTAACCCCTCTGGTCTTCTGTTTTTCCTTTCAGGGCCTTCTGGAGTTTGTACTACTTTTAAGCATTCCTTAATTCAAACTTGGTCAAAGCTCATCAGGATGATGTTGTCTATTAGACTCATGTATTAATGTTTTTGTTGTTAGTTGTCATCAAGTCCACTCATAGTGACCCCTTGTACAACAGAACGAAATATTGCCTGGTCCTGTGCCATCTTCACGATCGTTGGTATGCTTGAGTCCGTTGTTGTGGCCAGTGTATATTTTGAGTGCCTTCCAAATTAAGGGCTCATCTTTTAGCACCATATCAGATAATATTCTGTTGTGATCCATAGGGTTTTTGTTGGCTAATTCTTCTGAAGGAGCCCTGGTGGCACAGTGGTTAAGAGCTTGGCTGCTAACCAAAAGGTCAGCAGTTTGAATTTACCAGCCACTCCTTGGAAACCTTATCGTGCAGCTGTACTCTGTCCTGTAGGGTTGCTATGAGTCAGAATCGACTCGATGACAACAGGGTTTTTTGCAATTCTGAAAAGAAGTGGATCACGAAGCCTCTCTTCCAAGTCTGTCTTAGTCTGGAAGTTCCACGGAAACCTGTCCACCATGCGTGACTTCACTCGTATCCGCAATTTTGGTGGCACAGCTTTCAGCATCGTAGAAAAATGCAAGCCATCGCAGTACGACAAGCTGGCAGATGGGCAGTGGCATCTATTAATAGTGTCATCTATTTAGAGTTGTCCAGGAAATTACACTCCCAATGGAAATTCAGGAACCCTTCTTTAGGCTCCCCCAAAATAATTCACATAACTAAGTAGCAGGCTTTAATTGCAGAGTTTCTTTTTATAAAAGAGAGGAGACATTTGAGAAGGAACCGTTGTTATAGTTGAAATCCTCCTTGCAGTCATGTTTTTACCTCCTCCTTGGCCTTTCCCTTTGGGAACCTCCTCTGGGAAGAAGACCATTAGAAATGTGTTTCCAAAACTTGCTCCATGATAAGAATCACCTGAGTGCTCTTGATTAAGCAAACAAAACCCTGATGGACTTGGGTCCATCTTCTGACGTTGTGATTCTGTAGGTTGGGGTGAAGCCAGGAATGAGTATTATTAACAAGTGTCCCAGGTTGGAAACCCTGGTGGCGTAGTGGTTAAGTGCTACGGCTGCTAACCAAAGGGTCAGCAGTTCGAGTCCACCAGGCACTCCTTGGAAACTCTATGGGGCAGTCCTACTCTGTCCTATAGGGTTGCTATGAGTCAGAATCGACTCGACGGCACTGGGTTTTTTTTGGTTTTAAGGCCTGGGAGATTCTGTGGTCGGATGAATTTAAAGAGCACCCACAGAGCGCGATAGCACTGGAAAGGCACTGTCCTTACATCTTATTTTACAGTTGGGAAAACCAAGGCCCAGAAAAATGAAACGGCCCACTCACGAACCATAATTAGCTGGCTTGAATTCAAGTGCTGGGGTCACAAAGAGTTGGAATTAATAGTTTGAACTCTGATTTTCCCACTTACTAGTGTGTGACCTTGGGCAACTCACACTACTCAACTAGCTCATGAAGTATTGGTTATCCGGTATCCATAATATGTGCCAAATCATAATATGTGCCAGACAGGTGAACAGAAGTACCCAGCCCACCTGGTCTGGTTTACTGGGGCAGGAATGACTTCTCTGAGAAGATGGTAAAGGACGCAAAGGATGAATAGGACGTGGCCAGGTGAAGAGCATTGCTGGCATGGGCGAAAACGTGCACAAAGACAGGGTATGTAGCCTGAACACACACCTCTTGAGGAGCCAAGAGAGAAGTCCAGAAGGAGCTGGGGTAGCCTTCAGAAGGAAGGCTTGAGCAAATGATGCATGTTCCCTAGGCGGCTTACGTATGCTGTATTCTAAAGGCAGAGGAAGTCTCTCAAAGATTCAGGACTGGAGTGGTGCCACTGGGCTGTAAGGCATGTTCATGAGCCTCAGAATCTTCATCTGTAAACTACCAGTTGCCACTGAATTGACTCCAACTCATGGTGACCCCATGTGTGTCAGAGTAGAACTGTGCTCCACTGGGTTTTCAGTGGCTGATTTTTCAGAAGTAAGTCACCAGGCCTTCTAGGATTGACTTGAACCTCCAAGCTTCCTGTTAGCAACTGAGCCTGTTAGCCATTTGCACCACCCAGAGACTCCACCTGTAAACTGTTGTTGTTGCTGTGGGCTGTTGAGTTGATCCTGACTCCTAGCAACCCTATATAACAGAGTAGAACTGCCCTGTAGGGTTTCCTAGGATGTGATCTTTACAGGAGCTGATTGCCAGGTCTTTTCACCCAAGGAGTGGCTGGTGGGTTCCAACCTCCAGCCTTTAGGTTAGCAGCCAAGCATGTAACAATAGTACTACCGGGCCATCATTTGCTCCCCTGCTTTCTCTTTTGCCCAGCTGTGGTCCAATTTTCTACCCAGCAGCCAGAGTGGTGCTTTTAAAATGGAAGCCAGATTCTGCTGTTCTCTCCTTCAAAAGCGTCTAATGGCTCCCATTTTATCCCTCACTCAGAAGAACATCCAAAAGGCCCAGGATGGCCTATAATACTCTGCCTGCAACCCTGATACCCACCACCCTCCCCCAGCCATGCTGGCAACCCTGCTGATCCTCAGGCCCATGAGCACACCTCCCCTCAGGCCCTTGGCACTGGCTGTCCCTCCGCCTGTGGGGCTCAGCCCCAGATACCCACATGGCTCGTTCCCTCACCCCCTCGGCCTTTTTTCTCTAGAGCATTTACAACTGCCTGCCATAGAAGGTATTCATTTGCTCAATTCTTTCTTCTCTGCTCTCTCACTAAAAGGTGCCATGATAGAAACGCCACAAGTCATTGGCTTTAAAACACAGACATTATTCTCTCACAGTTGTGGAGGCTAAAAGTCCAAAATGGGATACTGGCCACTTTGATTCCTTCTGTGAGCCTCTCACCTAGTTTTTGGTGTCTGCTGGTGACCCTTGGCATTCCTTGGTGTTTCTTGACATCTGTCTTCCCTCCGCATGTGTCTGTGTCTATTCTGCTCTTTTTATAGTTCAGAAGTGATTAGGTTTAGGATCCTTGCTACACTGGCATGGCCTCATTTACATAACAAAAAGTATTTCCAAACGGGATCATATCCATAGGTACCCAAAACGAACAACAAACAGTTGCCATCAAGTTGACTCCAACTCCTGGCGACTCCACGTGAATCAGAACAGAACTGTGCTCCACAGGGTTTTCAATGGCTGATTTTTGGAAAGCAGATCACTAGGATTTTTTTTCAGACACCTCTGGGTGGATTTGAACTGCCCACCTTTCCGTTAACAGAAGAGTGCATTAACTGCATCACCCAGGGACCACATCCACAGGGACAGGGGCTGAGAATCCAACACATATTCTTGGGGGACACAATTCAACGCAGAGCAGAAGGTTAGCTCCATGAGAGGGTGCTTTGGGTTTGTTTGCTGCTGTCTCTCCAGAGTCTGGCCAAGGTCAACGGTCAATAATATTTGTTGAGTAAATGCCTCAGTAATACTTATCTTGCATGTTTATTGAGAAGCACAGATAATAGAACTACTGTCTACATAGCAAGGAGCCCTGGTGGCACAGTGGTTAAAGCAATCCACTGCTAACCACAAGGTCAGTGGTTCGAAACCACCATCTGCTCCATGGGAAAAAGATACGGCAGTCTGCTTCCATAGAGATTTACAGCCTTGGAAACCGTATGGGGTCGCTATGAATTGGAATCAACACGATAGCAGGTTTTCTTTTTTTTTTTTTTAAACACATAGCAGGGGATGCTGAAAGTGTTCAATAAGTAGGGGATTCCTTGTTTCTTTCTACCCAACCTCCTCCTTCCAGACTTCCAGTTGGAATTCTTCCCAGGGCACCATTCACCCCTGGGCCTCCAATTGCCCCCGTTAGCCCCTCTACCCTGCCTGCCAGCATCCAGCTCTGTGCCTGACTGAGCTTCCAATTCAGCATTGCCTTGGACTTGGCTTTGCTCTGTCCCTAGAAGAGGAGGTGGGATGTGCAGCTGTTACCACACAGTGCAGTGGGGGTGTTTTGGATGCAGGGTGGTCAGGGCCTGGGGTACTGCCCCATCAAACCCATGTGACATCAAACGCATGCCAGCGAGCCTCATGAATCAGAACCCTTTTGCAGGGACAGAAAAGAAAAGCCCTTCCTTGAGTTTTGACTGATGGGTTCTCCCCTCCTGACCCCAACACAAATAGACTGCAAAATAGACTGTGCTAATTGGCCCCCAGCAGTGTGGACTCAGGGTCACGTGCAGAAGGTCTGCTTCCCTCCCCCATTCCTACAGCATGACCTTAAGTTTCCCAGAGGTGCCAGTGCTATCTTTAGTGGAGAGGCCCAGGTGATATTCTTGGAAGGCTTTTCCTCCTCCTTTCTGATTTAGACCTCACAGTGACAATAAATAAATGGGGATATTTGAAAGATTCTTGGAGAAGGCAGAGTTGTAAACTGTCAAACGAAAACTGCGCCTTTCTTCCGAGGTGCCGCTGGGTGGGTTTGAACTGCCAACATTTCAGATAAGTAGTCGAGCACAAATGACAAAATGTTTTGCCACTCAGGGACTTTGCCAACTGTCAAAGGATGTTTAAAAATCACCTAGTTCAGCTATCTATATGGGATCAAATTGACAACAGCCACTCGAAAGTTTAGTCAGGAGGCTTCGAGGGCAGTGAATTTATCTTAATGTTGGAGGAATAATTGAGAAAAGGAGGGTGAGAATGGCTGCACAACGTGAAGAATGTATTCAATGTCACTGAAGAGCACACGCAGAAATTGTTCAACTGGCGTATGTTTTGCTGTATATATTTTCAGTGGCAACAATAAAATAAATTATTAAAAAAAAAAATCACCTAGTTCAGAGCCTGAGGCTCCTGGGTTGTTAAGGGCTTTGGGGGCCCTGAACTTTGATGCAAAGTGTTGTGAGTGAGAAGCCCTGGTGGCACAGTAGTTGAAGCGACTGACTGCTAACCGAAAAGTCAGTTTGAAACCACCAGCATCTCCACGGGAGAAAGATGTGGTAGTCTGCTTCCATAGAGCTTTGCTGCCTTGGAAACCCTACGGGGTCGCTATGAGTCGGAATCGACCTGATGGCAGTGGGAGTGCAGTCTAGGTGCATTTTTCCACAGAGAGGGTTCATTGCTTTCTTTCGGTTCTCAGAAGGTTAAAAACCAACCTGTGTGACCCTCGGGCCCAAAGATGAGAAATGACTCACCCATGAACGTGTCGTGGACAGCCGCTCAGCCTCTACCTCCGGGTCCTGATGTTCCCCGAGACTTCCATCTGAGGGGTCACTGGCCTTGTTTAGAATAAAACAAGGAGCAAACACAAAAGCAATAAAAACCCAGCTTAGAAAGAAAAAAAAAAAAAAAAAACTATCGTGTTAATGACGATTATCTCTGTGAAGTGGGCAAAAGTCTTTTCTTCTGCATTTCCCAGATTTTCTATAAAAAGCATTTGCTACTTTATCATTAAAAGGCAAAAAACAAAAACTTTCTTTAAAGAAAAAAGAAAATATTCTATATGAAATGTCTGCCTCCAGCCCTTCTTTTTGTTTTTTTTAAAAAAGTTTTTATATTGTTCAGATTCACAAGTGATACATTGTGGTAACCAACCTTTCAGAAAGAAAGCATAAAAGTTTTAAAATGCCATAGATTTCCCTCGGGATGTAGTATAAGAAGAAATGGAGGGGAAGCCTTTGAAGGACGATTTTCATGCTCTGACGTGTTCCATTAAATGGTGGAGTGCATTATGTGGGAAAGAGGCGGTGGATGGACAGACAGCCTCCATGTGGCCAAGGATTTCAGCTCATTTGAACTGTTGTAAACTTTTATTTCTCCAAGGGCTGAGCTAAGTTCTGTGGGCTAAATTTGCCCTGAAGATATCACTCCAGGGCAACCCTCTGATTATCTAGTCTTAGTTCCAACCTCGGTTTTCAAAATATGAGTTGTAAACTGTTGCTTCGGCTGACGAGCCCAAGGCAATAGCTACTTAACTCCAGGTTTATTGGATTTCCTAGAATAAATCTAATTGGCATGTAAATACTCAGAATCAATTGTTATTGTTGCTATAAATACCTTTCTTGCCTTTTCCAGCCCTGGGTGGGCTACACTAGGAGTTCTGGCCTAGAGAGGAAATAGAATTAGGCATCACAGATTTATGGGGCCTCACTGTGGCCAATTGTTCTGAATCATCTAGGGCAGATATCTGTGCAGTTTAGGGTCTCCTCACACAAAAAGAAGACAACATAAAGCTATTTCCATCCTTGTGGAAAAGGACATACTGCTTTTATTTACACTTTGGCATGCCAGAATTGGATTTAAAAATCCATGTCTATATATGTCTAGCTGTGCCATCTGCTAGAATCACATACTGCATTTATGGGAATAAAAATAATTTAACTGAATACAAAGCATTTTGTCTTTAAATACGTAAACCTGACTTCAAACCCTGGCTCTGACTCTTACCAGTTAGTTGTGTGACCCCGGGAAACTCATACAACTTCTCTGACCCTCTTCTATAAAACAGGGATAGTAATATACATTCCTTAGAAGTGAGGATGGAGATAGAATCAAAGACAGGCGTGATATGTTCCCTAGAAGTGGAATGGCAAGACTTCAACTCCTTTACTTTGGACATGCCAACAGGACAGGCCAATCACCAGAAAACAGTACCGTGGTTGGTAAGTAGAGGGGCAGAGAAAATGGTGGAAATGCTTGACGAGATGGATTGACACAGTAGCCACAACGACAGACTTGAACATACCAGCGATAAGGAAGATAGAGCAGGACCAGGCAACGTTTTGTTCTTTTATACATGAGGTCACCATGAGTCAAAGCTGACTCGATGGCAACTAACAACAACAATATACATCCCATAAGGTTGCTGTGGAGACTATGGGAAATAAAGTTACGCATTATTAGCACATAGCACACATTTAAATAAATTCATTTGCTTTTCCCCATCTAATCCTCAGAGCATAATGTCAATTTTATTTAATTTAGCAAATATTAACTGAGCACATACAATGTGCAAAGTCTTAGAGATCCAACGCTCCATTCATACCTAGAAGAATCTCACTGTGTTCTAGGATATTGTCCAATATAATGCTGGAAGATGAGCTCCCTGGGTTGGAAGGCATTCAAAATACTCAGTGGCTGAAACAATGGACTCGAGCATACCAACGAGAGTAAAGATGGCGGAGGACCAGAAAAATTTTACTTCTCTTGTACTTGGGGTCACCGTGAGTCACAGCTGACTCCACGGCCACTAACCAACAATAAAATTTTCTAGGGACGACACAGCCATGTTATCTCCTCATTAAGCCAAATTATGAAACCTGCCTTAATTGATGTACAAAGAAAGTACTCTGGGACCAAAGAGAGAGGAATAATAATTTCACCTGAAATGATTTTACAAAAAGGCTGGCTCTTGAAGGGTGAATAAATTCTGGCCTTAAAGATGAACAAGAGTTTAGAAAGCAGAGAATGCAGAAAGAACATTTTAGGAGGCACCAACATGAGCAAAGGCAAGAAGGGGTAAGTGTGAGTGATGTGGTCAAGGAATGCCTTGGGAGAGGAGATCTCCTCGGGGGAAATGGTCAAGTAACAGAGAGATGAGGAGACAGTGGCTAAAGGATTAAAAAAAAATTGTGGCTTTTCCATGTTGCCTCTGTGAGTCCCCACCTCTTTAAGCTAACCTGACATCCCATAAAGGCAAGTTTTGGAACTCTAGTAGAAGCTCAGTCGATGCCTATTGCCTTCATTATTCACTCAACAAATATTTATTAAGAACCTACTATGTGCCAGGAGCCTGGTGGCACAATGGTTAAGTGCTCAGCTGCTAACCAAAAGGTCAGTGGTTCTCCTGCTCAGCAGGAGAAAGAAGTGGCAGTCTGTTTCTGTAAAGATGACAGTCTAGGAATCCCCATGGGGGTAGTTCTACCCTGTTGTCATAGGGTCACTATGACTTGATGGTACACGACAGCAATTATGTGCCAGGCCCTGTTCTAGGCCCTTGGGAGTCAATAGTGAGCAAGACAATGTTCTTGCCTTCATGGTACGTATATTCTAGCAGAAAAAACAGGCAACACAAATATATTGTACAATAGAATTTCAGGGGATTAGTGCTATGAAGTAAAAGAAAGTGTAGGGGACAGACAAGAGTTGGTATTTTCCATGAGGTGGTCAGAGAAAGTGTCTGTGAGGTAATATGTTAGCAGAGACTGAAATGAAATAAATATCTTAAGGAAGAAGGTTCCAGGCAGAAGTACAGCCAGGTGCAAACGCAGTGCTCAGACATAGGGTTGGGTATCCCTGGAAGAGCAGAGACGAAGGGTTCTGAACCCTAAGCTCTGTAATCCACTCTCCAGTCCTGCTTCTGACCCCCTTAGCATGGCCCTCTCCTGGAACCTGGGCTTTCCAGGACAGGTTCTGCTTACTGATCCCTGGTTCCCTCTGCCTCTTAACAGGGATCCGCATCCTAGATGCAGCCCTCAGGATGGGTTACCCAATAAGCAAGGTACTCACAGGCTTACTTGTATTTCCTTACTAATCTGTAAGTGAAATTGTGCACTTCAGATTAGTAAGTAAACACAAGCCCAGGTATGTCTTGCTTACTGGTTAATCCACCCCTGCCTCAGCACACCATCCTTGACACCTGTACTTTGGTAGGCAACCCAGTGAGAAGGGATTCAGTCACCTGGGTGGCTGTGCCTACCCTATTGGTGTCCTTATTAAGCTCACATCTTGATTCTTCAAGGTGGGCGAGAGATACTCCACAATGCAAGGCCATCGGAGCTGTGCCTCTGAGACTCCCTTTCCCTTGAGGATCTCACGGACCCATCACACCATTGGTGTCACGAGGCCCTGTCTATTCTTTGAGCTCTCTGACCTAAACCTGATCACTGAGGCTTCCCTCAATTTGCCCCAGCCCCACTGAGAGCAGGCCTGTTGTTGTTAGTTGCTGTTGAGTCAAGTCCAATTCATAGTGACCGCATCATATGTACAGAGTAGAACTACTCCATGGGATTTTTGAGGCTGTGACCTGTTGGAAACAGATCACCAGGCCTGTCTTCTGAGGCACCTCGGGGTGAATTTGAACCACCAGCCTTTATGGCTAGTAGTAGAGCACCTGACCATTTGGGCCACCCAGGGACTACTAGAGGGGGCCTACCAAAAAACCCAAACCCTTTGCCATCCGTAGCACTATTTTTTTTTTTGCCATCAAGTCAGTTCTGGCACATAGAGACCCTATATGACAGAGTAGAACTGCTCCACAGGGTTTCCAAGGAGCATCTGGTAGATTAGAGCTGCTGACCTTTTGGTTAGAAGCTGAGCTCTAAACCACTGGCCTAGGAGAACCAAAGGGACATAAACAGAATAACTGACAACTGCCCACCAGACATGGCTGCTCTTAGAACCCTCAAGGCTGTCCACAGGCTGCCCCTGCCTGGCCCAGCCTCCTCTAGGGTAGTGGCCACTCCCCAGCACCTGGATTCCCCCTCCCCAGCACACCTGGACTCCTGGGGTCCAAGTCCAGGCCAAATGGACCCACAAAGAAGAAGGTGGCAACTTCTCACCAGCCTAAGGCCCGCCTTCCAAGCTACTTCCTGTCCCAGAATTCTCCTCTTCATGCCTGATTGACATTTGGAACATCCACTCTCCTCTGGGGAGACCCAACTTAGTCACATCAAAGCACCACCTTCTCAGTGTCATTCCAGAGATCACAGATATTGAGGGTTCCTCATGGCCCTACTTGGTGGACGTGGACTCGGTTGGCCCTTGCTCTGAGCCATGTCACCGGGAGCTCCCACATGGTCTGGCACCTCAAAGCCCAACTTTGCTCACCAGCCCCAGTAGCCATTTTCCTCCTCAAACAGGAAATGGGAGGACTGACAAGGCTGGTCTCTTGCTGCCCCATTCTCTTTGCCAATAGTGCTGAGCCTTCTCAGGGCAGGAGCTGGGTCCTTGGCCCCAGGGCATGGTGAGCTCACTGAGGGTTTCCTGGAGAGCTACTAAACTCAAGGAGTCCCTGGGTGGCACAAATGGTTAAGCAATTGACTACTATCCAAAAGGTAGGATGTTCAAATCCACACAGAGGTGCATCAGAAGAAATGCCTGGAGATCTGCTTCTGAAAAATAAGCCACTAAAAACCTCATGGAGCACAGTTCTGCTCTGATACGTATGGCAACTGGTTTAATAGACTCAGGGTGGGAATGTGGCTCCTTGTACCCATCATGCTTCAAGCTGGGGAACTCTTTCTTATTTATGTTTAATGTTTTGTTGTTGTTGTTGAAAGTATACACAGCAAAACATATACCAATTCAAGTTTCTACATGTACAAGTCAGTGACACTGATTACGTTCTTCAAGTTGTACAACCATTCTCTCCCTTTTTCCAAATCGTTCTTCTTCCATTAACATAAACTCACTGCCCTCTAAGCTTCCTATCTAAGCTTTTGAGTTGCGAGGCAAACATTTTTTTACTAAATAAGCTAACTTTTTGTTTGGTTTAAGGAAGACTTCAGGGGATATTTTTGGTTTAAGATTTAAAAATTGTCTCGTGGCAACAGTTTTGGGATTCATTCAGTCTGGATGGATCGAGAAGTCTGGATTCCATGAGAATTTGAAATTCAGTTCTGCATTTTTCCTGAGCTGGGGGGCTCTTAATCTGTTTACAAGGTAGATACTAAAGTATGCAGAGCCCATCCTTCGAACTCAAATGGGTCATAAATGGAGCCTAGATGAGCTGCCTGGAGGGCAGAGGCCAAGAAGAGGCCATGCCATATAACATAGGTATGTATACCAATATAATATAAACGAACATGATGGATTTGATATGACAGTATACCATGTGCCAGACATAGTCCTAATTTAATTCTCATGATTTCTACAGTGAAGAGATTTGACAAAGTGCCACTGCTGAGTATACTAGGTTGAAGAGTGTCCCCCAAAGTTCATGGCCAACCAGAATGGGGCCTTATTTGAAAACAGTGTCTTTGCAGATGTAATTAGTTAAGATGAGGTCATGCTACAATAGGGTGGGCCCTAATCTAATGACTGGTGTTCTTATAGCCAAGCCAAGCTTATTGCCGCCAAGTCCATTTGACTCATGCTGAGCCTATATCAGTTATGGCAGCCCTGGAAAGCTAATGCACTGAGTAAAGGAGGTGAGGGATTGGAATGCAAATCTGTCTGACCATGGCCAGGATTTGGGCTACCATGCTCTCCCACCACCAGTCGCCATCAAGACAACTCACGGCGACCCCATGTTTGTCAGGGTAGAACGGTGCTCCATGGCGTTTTTGAGGCTGTGACCTCTCAGAAGCAGATAGCCAGGATTTTCTTCTGAGGCGCCTCTGGGAGCGTCCAAACCACCAACTTTTTGGTTAGTAGTAGAGTGCTTAACCATTAGTACCACCCAAGGACTCCACAATGATGAAGAGGTCTGAAGCACAGGGAAGAGAAAACAAGATCTGGAAGAATTCTCAAGCCAGGACTTCGAGCTACTGTGATGCAGTGAATCACTTTTATACGGCCTTTCTAGACACGGTTGCAAACCCTGGTGGCACACTGGTTAAGAGTTATGGCTCCTAACCAAAAGGTTAGCAGTTTGAATCCACCAGGCACTCCTTGGAAACCCTGTGGGGCACTTCTACTCTGTCCTATAGGGTCTCTATAAGTCAGAACTGACTCCAGGGCAACAGGTTTTTTTTTTAGCCATGGTCTTGTAACTCCCCCCAAAAGATTGGCTGACCCACAATCTTGCAAGGGATTCGTCAGTTATTATGCAAATAGTGGCTTGAAAATCCACCCAATAGGACTGAGTACTTTGTGGGCCAGGTAGGGGATTGGCAGGTTTTGCCTAAGCTTATGTAAGGGCAAATCCCACAGCGGTTCAGGGGGACCTCACTACCATCAAGAAGTGTCTGGAGAGCCTGAGAACCTCCTAGACCCAGAAAAGAGAGCTGTAACACTGAAGACAGTGCAAGATGGCGAGAAAGCAGCGAGTACAGTAGAGCCAAACAGCAGAGAAATGGCTGCAGACGGCTGCGGTGGGCTTGCTGGCCCACAGAGAGAGCACTGAACCCCCTCAGGCAGGAGGCTTACCTTCTGAGCTGGGTGCCTCCAGGCACTTGCTGGCCAAGCTAAAGGAGCTGGAGCACTTGCCCTTGTAAGGCAGAGGCCTGAGTGTGCCCCATGCAGGGGTTGCACGTGCCCACCCCTCAGGTAGTACAGGCCCCCCTAGCTTGGCTGGAGCCAGTGGCAGAGGCCTGGAAGGGCCCAGCAGCAGAGCAGAAGCAGTAGGTGGGCAGGCCCCCCTGGGAGCGTGGTGGTAGCCAGAGAAAAGAGTGATGTGAACACAGCATCTGACCTGAGCCACAGCGGGCCTGTCCAGTGCCCTAAGAAAGGACATGGGAATTTAGGGAAGGGTGTTTCCTCTTTGAGAATCTGCTGTTATTGTTAACTGCTTGCTTTCTATAAACAAAAATAATGGCTTTCACTTTGCCAACACTGTGTAAGTGTCTTCGTGTGTTCGGCTGGATCACAGATGAACGTAGCACCCATGGAATGATTGATGCCGGTGGGCATACCTGTCTGGTTCCTAGCAGCCTCATGTCTGCCTGCAAGTTTGAGGCACAGCCTGTCTACCTGTGCATTGCAGATAGACAGACAGCCCTAACAGTCACTATGATGTTTTGTGCTGAGCTCACAGCCCATGTCCATCAAAGAGCACACTGTAGGGTCATCTGGAATAAGGTAGTGAACCAGCCAGTAAGAGTCCTGTGAGAGGTGCTTCTATTGCCTGAGTAAAACGGGGACAGTAGAAGTGTCCCTGAGAGGAAGACTTCCTGGACCCATTTATAAACCCTCCACCATCCCCAATCTCCTTTCTTCCTTGCAGCCACCCATGAGGGAGACGCTATTTTCTCTATCTTATAGATGAGTGTAAACTGAGGCTTGGAGAGGTTGGGTGTCCCCCTCAAGGTCCCTTACATCCAGTAAGAGGCAGAGTTGTTGGCTTCTAAGCAGTGGAGGGTTCTAGGGCTCTGGGAATTCCCCACCAGGAAGAAGCTGCACCCTTTAATTGTGATCATTCGCTGTCCTCCTGCATTAGGTAGCAACTCTGCCAATTATGTCACCCTGTCCCCCACAGGGCGGCACACCTGTTTCTCCAAGGGGAGAGGATCCATTCCTGGCATGGAGGAGGAAGACAGGCCCAGCAGCATGCTTCCTTGTTTACACTGAAAGCCATCAAAAGCCTTGTTGTGTGAGGCCCTTACTCTTTCAACCCTGGGGAGCTTAACCCCAGGAAAGTCAATAACAGGGCTCCAGGAAACTTTTGAAAATGAAAATGCAAGACTTTCCTCACACTGGTATAAACACCTACAGCTGAACCCCTCCTAGGAACCTGCTGGTCTACCTCCATTCTTGAATTCTAGCTTCTCCACACCTCTTGGAGGCAGGGGCTGTGCTTGGACTCCTCCTTTTTACAGCCAAGCTCAAGGAAACAGAGAAACTAGTCCAAAGCCACCCAACTAGTGAGTGCCACCGCGCAAACACAGCCTTTTGTTGCCTCTGCATAGTATTCATCTGGAAACTATTATTGAGTGCTTGCTGTTTGCACTACAAGAGAAGTGGAAGAAGGAAAACACAAGCCAGCCTTTCTAGACCATTCTGGAGTTGGTTCCTCTAAGTGCTCGTTAAGGATTGTTTTCTTAAAGTCGTTTCCCCATAGTTTTTTTTTTAAATCAGGAGTCAGGGTGGCCCTTATAACCAAGTTCCTGAGGCCACACGGCAGGTCTGATGTGACTTCCAGTCTTTGCTGGGTTTTGTGCAATAAATGCTGCTCTGGAGAGGCAGCAGGGCTGTGGGGAAACGTCCGTTTAAGCAAAGATGGCTCCAGGCTTCCCAGTTCTGTTATGTCATTTCAATTTCCTTAATCCTGTGAGATTGGCTTAGCAGTTTGTGCCAGGGGGGCTCAGTGGGGAGCAGGTTCAATAGATGGAGGGAGTTGAAGAGGGAACATGATTCACCTTTACTGTCCATGCCCAGGTAAACTACACTCATTAAGTTCAGAAAAGGGCACAATGTCCATTCTCTCCGTCCCCGTCATGCTCCCCCACTCTGCTCAGCCCTGAGGGGACTGTTACCAGGATTAGGAGGTCAGGACCACCAGGGTGGGGGAGACAGGCTGGTCACCAAGAAAACACAATTGCTGTGAAGTAGATTTGGACTCCTGGTGACCCCATGTATGTCAGAGTAGAACTGTGCTCCATAGGGCTTTCAATGACTGATTTTTCAGAAGTAGCTAGCCAGGCCTTTCTTTTTCTTTTTTAGAGTCGTTATTGTTGCTAGGTGCTGACAAATCCACTCTGACTGATAGTGATCCCATGTGACAGAGTAGAACTGCCCCATAGGGTTTTCTAGCTGTAATCTTTAGGTGAGCAGATTGCTAGTTCCTCCACGGAGTCACTGGTTGGGTTGGAAAAGCAGGACCTTTGGTTAGCAGCGGATCAATTTCACCATTGTGCATCAGGGCTCCTACCAGGCCTTTCTTCTAAGGTCCTTGTGGATGAACTTGAACCTCCAGCCTTTTCGTTAACAGCCAAATGCATTAACTGTTTGCACTACCAGGAACTCCTTTCACCAAGACAAGGCCAAGGAAGGAAAGGAGGAAGGGAAGAAGGGGGGAAGTGGAAACAGGGGAAGAGGGGAAGGGAGGGAGGGAAAAAAGGGGAATGACGGGAAGGGAGGGAGGGAGGAAGGAAGGGGGAAATGTGAAAGAGAGGAAGGGAGGAAAGGAGAAAAAGGGGAAGAGGGGAAGGGGAAAGGGAAAAGGGAAAGAAGAGGAAGAGAGGGAGGGGGAAGGGAGGAAGGGAGGTGGAGGAGAGGAAGGAAGGGAGGGAGGGAGGAAGGGGGAAAAGGGGAAGAGAGGAAGAGGGAAGGAGGGAAAGGAGGAAGGGAGGAAGGGGAAGAGGGGAAGGGAGCCAGGGAAGGAAGGGGAAAGAGAGGAAGGGAGAAAGGAAGAAAAGGGGAAAGAAGGAAGGAAAAGAGGGAGGGAGGGAAGGAGGGAAGAAAGGAAGAAGGAAAGGGGGAGGAGAGAACAAGAGGGAGGAGGAAGGGGGAAAGTGGAAAGAGAGGGAGGGGTAGGAGGGAAAGGAGGAAGGGAGGAAGGGGGAAGAGGGAAAGGGAGGAAGGGGAAAGATGGAAGGGACAATGGGGGAAAGGGGGAATGGAGGTAAGGAGGGAGGAAGACAGGGAGGAAGGAAGAGAAGGAGGAAAGAAGGGAGGAAGGAAGGAAGGAAAGGAAGGAGGGAGGAAGAAAGGAGGAAATCCCCACTCCCCCAGGTTCTAAAGGACCACATTTTCCTCAGGTATTGGTGGGGGTGTGAACAGACTGCTCACTTCCCCCTAGGGGTCAGGCAAAACTTCAGGAGAATTCTCCCCTTAAGCTCTTATCTTGAGGAGGAGAGCCAGGAGGGAAGGTCTTGCCTGTAGATTGAGTCATTGAACAGTAGTAAACTAAGAGACAACCTCTCACTCTCTCTCTTTTTTTTTTTTTTTTATTGAAGTGAAATTCACATACCATAAAATTAACCATTTTAAAGTGAGCAATTCAGTGGCATTTAGTTCATCCATAATGTTGCACAACCACCATCTCTAATTGGTTTGAAAACATTTTCATCACTCCCAAAGAAAACTATGTTCCCATGATGCAATTCTTCCCATTTCCCTCTTCCCCAGCCCCTGGCAACCATTAATCTTCTTTCTGTCTCTGTGGATTTACCTATTCTGGATATTTCATAAATGGACACCTTACTCTTTTTACCAACCTATAGAACATCATAGAACATCAGGTTGAGGAGGGCTAAATTGTAGTTTTCATTTTTGATGTATATTAAACTTCATTGAAATTTTTTTTCTAATGGCAATGAAAATTATATATTTCAAGGTTGTTGTTGTTAGGTGCTGTTAAGCTGGTGCTGACTCACAGTGTACAACAGAACGAAATACTGCCCAGTCCTCACAATCTTTGTTATGCTTGAGCCCGTTGTTGTAGCCACTGTGTCAATCCATCTCGTTGAGGGTCTTCCTCTTTTCTGCTGACCCTGTACTTTACCAAGCACGGTGTCCTTCTCCAGGGACTCATCCCTCCTGATAACATGTCCAAAGTATGTGAGATGAAGCCTTGCCATCTTTGCTCTAAGGGTCATTCTGGCTGGGACTCATCCCTCCTGATAACATGTCCAAAGTATGTGAGATGAAGCCTTGCCATCCTTGCTCTAAGGGTCATTCTGGCTGTACTTTTTCTTTTCCAAGACAGATTTGTTCTTTTCCAAGACAGTCCATGGTATATTCAATATTCTTTCCCAATACCATAATTCAAAGGCGTCAGTTCTTCTTCCTTATTCATTGCCCAGCTTTCGAATGCATATGAGGCAATTGAAAATGCCATGGCTTGGGTCAGGCGCATCTTAATCTTCAAGGTGATATCTTTGCTTTTTAACACTTCAAAGAGGTCTTTTGAAGCAGATTTGCCCAAAGCAATATATTATTCGATTTCTTGGCTGTTGCTTCCATGTGTGTTGATTGTGGATTCAAGTAAAATGAAATCCTTGACAGCTTCAGTCTTTTCTCAGTTTATCGTGGTGTTGCTTATTGGTCTAGTTGTGAGGATTTTTGTTTTATGTTGAGGCGTAGTGCATATTGAAGGCTGTAGTCTTTGATCTTCATCAGTAAGTGTTTCAAGTCCTCTTCACTTTCAGCAAGCAAGGTTGTGTCATCTGTGTAATGCAGCTGAACAGAAGATTTCAAAAGGCAGCGCAAGAAGATAAAGTATTATAATGAAATGTGCAAAGCCCTGGAGTTAGGAAACCTAAAGGGAAGAATATACTTGGCATTTCTCAAGCTGAAAGACCTGAAGAAAAAAATTCAAGCCTCGGGTTGCTATAGAGAAGGATTCTATGGGCAAAATACTAAATGACACAGGAAGCATCAAAAGAAGATGGAAGCAATACAGAGTCGCTGTAGCAAAAGGAATTGGCTGATAATCAACCATTTCAGGAGGTAGCATATGATGAAGAGCTGGTGGTACTGACGGAAGAAGTCCCAGCTGCACTGAAGACACTGGTGAAAAACACGGCTTCAGGAATTGATGGAGTATCAATTGAGATGTTTCAAAAACAAATGGATGCAGTGCTGGAAGTGCTCACTCATCTATGCTAAGAAATTTGAAAGACAGCTACCTGGCCAATGAACTGGAAAAGATTTATGCCTATTCCAAAAAAAGTGATCCAACCAAATTTGGAAACTATCGAACAATATCATTAATATCACCATGTAAGTAAAATTTAGCTGAAGATCAGTCAAAAGCAGTTGCACCAGTACATCGACAAGGAACTGCCAGAAATTCCAGCTGGATTCAGGAGAGGACGTGGAAGCAGGAATATCATTGCTGATGTCAGATGCCAGAGATCGTGGGATGCAAGCATATTTTTTTCAGAAACGTAAACATCGACTATACATGTGGACCTCACCAGATGGAATACACAGGAATCAAATCAACTACATCTGTGGAAAGAGACAATGGAAAGCTCAATGTTCAATCTGTGTGCTGAGCAAATAATCCAAGAAGCTGAACTATATGAAGAAGAGGGGGACATCAGCATTGGGGGAATACTCATTAACAATTCTCCCCCTAGAATCCTTTAAAATTACAACTCAGTCATTATCTCACCGGGGCCTAACTTGAGGCTTGAATTTTTTTTCTTCAGTTCTTTTGGCTTGAGAAATATTGAGTGTGTTTTTCCCTTTTGGTTTCCTAACTCCAGGTCTCCACACGTCATTGTAATACTTTGCCTTCTGGACCTGTTTTCTGAAATCTTCTGTTCAGCTCTTTTTTTTTTTTTTTCAATTAACTTTTATTAAGCTTCAAGTGAACATTTACAAATCCAATCAGTCTGTCACATGTAAGTTTACATACATTTTACTCCCTTCTCCCACTTGCTCTCCCCCTATTGAGTCAGCCCTTTCAGTCTCTCGTTTCGTGACAATTTTGCCGGCTTCCCTCTCTCTCTATCCTCCCATCCCCCCTCCAGTCAAAAGTTGCCAACACACTCTCCAGTGTCCACCTGATATAATTAGCTCACTCTTCATCAGCATCTCTCTCCCTCCTGCTAACCAGTCCCTTTCATGTCTGATGAGTTGTCTTCGGGGATGGTTCCTGTCCTGTGCCATCAGAAGGTCTGGGGAGCATTGCCGCCGGGATTCCTCTAGTCGCAGTCATACCATTAGGTATGGTCTTTTTATGAGAATTTGGGGTCTGTATCCCACTGATCTCCTGCTCCCTCAGGAGTTCTCTGTTGTGCTCCCTGACAGGGCAGTCATCAATTGTGGCCGGGCACCAACTAGCTCTTCTGGCCTCAGGATGATGTAGGTCTCTGGTTCATGTGGCCATTTCTGTCTCTTGGGTTCTTAGTTGTCCTGTGACCATGGTGTTCTTCATTTTCCTTTGCTCCCGGTGGGTTGAGACCAATTGATGCATCTTAGATGACCGCTTCTTAGCATTTAAGACTCCAGACGCCACATTTCAAAGTGGGATGCAGAATGTTTTCATAAGAGAATTATTTTGCCAATTGACTTAGAAGTCCCCTCAAACCATGTTCCCTAGACCCCCGCCCCTGCTCCGCTGACCTTTGAAGCATTCATTTTATCCCGGAAACCTCTTTGCTTTTAGTCCAGTCCAATTGGGCTGACCTTCCATGTATTGAGTGTTGTCTTTCCCTTCACCCAAAGCAGTTCTTATCTACGGATTGATCAATAAAAAACCCTCTCCCTCCCCCCTTCGTAACCACAAAAGTATGTGTTCTTCTCAGTTTTTACTATTTCTCAAGATCTTATAATAGTGGTCTTATACAATATTTGTCCTTTTGCTTCTGACTCATTTCGCTCAGCATAATGCCTTCCAGATTCCTCCATGTTATGAAATGTTTCAGAGATTCGTCACTGTTCTTTATCGATGCGTAGTATTCCATTGTGTGAATATACCACAATTTATTTACCCATTCATCCGTTGATGGACACCTTGGTTGCTTCCAGCTTTTTGCTATTGTAAACAGAGCTGCAATAAACATGGGTGTGCATATATCTGTTTGTGTGAAAGCTCTTGTATCTCTAGGGTATATTCCCAGGAGTGGGATTTCTGGGTTGTATGGTTGTTCTATTTCTAACTGTTTAAGATAACGCCAGATGGATTTCCAAAGTGGTTGTACCATTTTACATTCCCACCAGCAGTATATGAGAGTTCCAATCTCTCCGCAGCCTCTCCAACATTTATTATTTTGTGTTTTTTGGATTAATGCCAGCCTAGTTGGTGTGAGATGGAATCTCATCGTAGTTTTAATTTGCATTTCTCTAATGGCTAATGATCGAGAGCATTTTCTCATGTATCTGTTGGCTGCCTGAATATTTTCTTTAGTGAAATGTGTGTTCATATCCTTTGCCCACTTCTTGATTGGGTTGTTTGTCTTTTTGTGGTTGAGTTTTGACAGAATCATGTAGATTTTAGAGATCAGGGGCTGGTCGGAGATGTCATAGCTGAAAATTCTTTCCCAGTCTGTAGGTGGTCTTTTTACTCTTTTGGTGAAGTCTTTAGATGAGCATAGGTGTTTGATTTTTAGGAGCTCCCAGTTATCGGGTTTCTCTTCATCATTTTTGGTAATGTTTTGTATTCTGTTTATGCGCTGTATTAGGGCTCCTAGGGTTGATCCTATTTTTTCTTCCATGATCTTTATCGTTTTAGTCTTTATGTTTAGGTCTTTGATCCACTTGGAGTTAGTTTTCGTGCACGGTGTGAGGTATGGGTCCTGTTTCATTTTTTTGCAAATGGATATCCAGTTATGCCAGCACCATTTGTTAAAAAGACTATCTTTTCCCCAATTAACTGACACTGGGCCTTTGTCAAATATCAGCTGCTCATACATGGATGGATTTATATCTGGATTCTCAATTCTGTTCCATTGGTCTATGTGCCTGTTGTTGTACCAGTACCAGGCTGTTTTGACTACTGTGGCTGTATAATAGGTTCTGAAATCAGGTAGAGTGAGGCCTCCCACTTTCTTCTTCTTTTTCAGTAATGCTTTGCTTATCCGGGGCTTCTTTCCCTTCCATATGAAATTGGTGATTTGTTTCTCTATCCCCTTAAAATATGACATTGGAATTTGGATCGGAAGTGCGTTAAATGTATAGATGGCTTTTGGTAGAATAGACATTTTTACTATGTTAAGTCTTCCTATCCATGAGCAGGGTATGTTTTTCCACTTAAGTATGTCCTTTTGAATTTCTTGTAGTAGAGCTTTGTAGTTTTCTTTGTATAGGTCTTTTACATCCTTGGTAAGATTTATTCCTAAGTATCTTATCTTCTTGGGGGCTACTGTGAATGGTATTGATTTGGTTATTTCCTCTTCGGTGTTCTTTTTGTTGATGTAGAGGAATCCAAGTGATTTTTGTATGTTTATTTTATAACCTGAGACTCTGCCAAACTCTTCTATTAGTTTCAGTAGTTTTCTGGAGGATTCCTTAGGGTTTTCTGTGTATACTTTCATGTCATCTGCAAATAGTGATAACTTTACTTCCTCCTTGCCAATCCGGATACCCTTTATTTCTTTGTCTAGCCTAATTGCCCTGGCTAGGACTTCAAGTACGATGTTGAATAAGAGCAGTGATAAAGGGCATCCTTGTCTGGTTCCCGTTCTCAAGGGAAATGCTTTCAGGTTCTCTCCATTTAGAGTGATATTGGCTGTTGGCTTTGCATAAAAAAAATTATTATGTTGAGGAATTTTCCTTCAATTCCTATTTTGGTAAGAGTTTTTGTCATAAATGGGTGTTGAACTTTGTCAAATGCCTTTTTTGCATCTATTGATAAGATCGTGTGGTTTTTATCTTTTGTTTTATTTATGTGATGGATTACATTAATGGTTTTTCTGATATTAAACCAGCCTTGCATACCTGGTATAAATCCCACTTGATCAGGGTGAATTATTTTTTTGATGTGTTGTTGGATTCTATTGGCTAGAATTTTGTTGAGGATTTTTGCATCAATGTTCATGAGGGATATAGGTCTATAATTTTCTTTTTTTGTAATGTCTTTACCTGGTTTTGGTATCAGGGAGATGGTGGCTTCACAGAATGAGTTGGGTAGTATTCCGTCTTTTTCTATGCTTTGAAATACGTTCAGTAGTAGTGGTGTTAAGTCTTCTCTGAAGGTTTGGTAGAACTCTGCAGTGAAGCCGTCTGGGCCAGGACTTTTTTTTGTTGGAAGTTTTTTGATTACTGTTTCAATCTCTTTTTTTGTTATGGGTCTATTTAGTTGTTCTACTTCTGAATGTGTTAGTTTAGGTAGGTAGTGTTTTTCCAAGAATTCATCCATTTCTTCTAGGTTTTCAAATTTGTTAGAGTACAATTTTTTGTAGTAATCTGAAATGATTCTTTTAATTTCATTTGGCTCTGTTGTGATGTGGTCCTTCTCGTTTCTTATTCGGGTTATTTGTTTCCTTTCCTGTTTTTCTTTAGTCAGTCTAGCCAATGGTTTATCAATTTTGTTAATTTTTTCAAAGAACCAGCTTTTGGCTTTGTTAATTCTTTCGATTGTTTTTCTGTTCTCTAATTCATTTAGTTCAGCTCTAATTTTTATTATTTGTTTTCTTCTGGTGCCTGATGGGTTCTTTTGTTGCTCGCTTTCTATTTGTTCAAGTTGTCAGGACAGTTCTCTGATTTTGGCTCTTTCTTCTTTTTGTATGTGTGCATTTATTGATATAAATTGGCCTCTGAGCACTGCTTTTGCTGTGTCCCAGAGGTTTTGATAAGAAGTATTTCCATTCTCGTTGCCTTCTATGAATTTCCTTATTCCCTCCTTGATGTCTTCTATAACCCAGTCTTTTTTCAGGAGGGTATTGTTCATTTTCCAAGTATTTGATTTCTTTTCCCTAGTTTTTCTGTTATTGATTTCTAGTTTCATTGCCTTGTGGTCTGAGAAGATGGTTTGTAATATTTCGATGTTTTGGACTCTGCAAAGGTTTGTTTTATGACCTAATACATGGTCTATTCTAGAGAATGTTCCATGTGCACTAGAAAAAAAAGTATATTTTGCAGCAGTTGGGTGGAGAGTTCTGTATAAGTCGATGAGGTCAAGTTGGTTGATTGTTGTAAGTAGGTCTTCCGTGTCTCTATTGAGCTTCTTACTGGATGTCCTGTCCTTCTCCGAAAGTGGTGTGTTGAAGTCTCCTACTATAATTGTGGAGGTGTCTATCTCACTTTTCAATTCTGTTAAAATTTGATTTATGTATCTTGCAGCCCTGTCATTGGGTGCATAAATATTTAATATGGTTATGTCTTCCTGATCAATTGTCCCTTTTATCATTATATAGTGTCCTTCTTTATCCTTTGTGGTGGATTTAAGTCTAAAGTCTATTTTCTCAGAAATTAATATTGCTACTCCTCTTCTTTTTTGCTTATTGTTTGCTTGATATATTTTTTTCCATCCTTTGAGTTTTAGTTTGTTTGTGTCTCTAAGTCTAAGGTGTGTCTCTTGTAGGCAGCATATAGATGGATCATGTTTCTTTATTCAGTCCGTGACTCTCTGTCTCTTTATTGGTGCATTTAGTCCATTTACATTCAGCGTAATTATAGATAAGTAAGTTTTTAGTGCTGTCATCTTGATGCCTTTTCATGTGTGTTGTTGGCCATTTCATTTTTCCACATACTTTTTTGTGCTGAGGCGTTTTTCTTAGTAAATTGTGAGATCCTCATTTTCATAATGTTTGACTTTATGTTAGTTGAGTCGTTACGTTTTTCTTGGCTTTTATCTTGAGTTATGGAGTTGATATTCCTTTTTGTGGTTACCTTATTATTTACCCCTATTTTTCTAAGTAAAAACCTAACTTGTATCTTTCTATATCTCCTTGTATCACTCTCCATCTGGCAGTTCAGTGCCTCCTGTATTTAGTCTCTCTTTTTGATTATTGTGATCTTTTACCTATTGACTTCCATGATTCCCTGTTATGTGTATTATTTTATTTATTTATTTATTTTTTTAGAATTAATCTTATTTTGTTTGTTTTTGTGCTTTCCCTATTTGAGTTGATATCAGGACGTTCTGTTTTGTGACCTTGTATTGTGCTGGTACCTGATATTATTGGTCATCTGACCAAACAATCTCCTTTAGCATTTCTTGTAGCCTTGGTTTGGTTTTTGCAAATTCTCTAAACTTGTGTTTATCTGTAAATATATTAATTTCGCCTTCATATTTCGGAGAGAGTTTTGCTGGATATATGATCCTTGGTTGGCAGTTTTTCTCCTTCAGTGCTCTGTATATTTCGTCCCATTCCCTTCTTGCCTGCATGGTTTCTGCTGAGTAGTCTGAACTTATTCTTATCGATTCTCCCTTGAAGGAAACCTTTCTTTTCTCCCTGGCTGCTTTTAAAATTTTCTGTTTATCTTTGGTTTTGGCGAGTTTGATGATAATATGTCTTGGTGTTTTTCTTTTTGGATCAATCTTAAATGGGGTTCGATGAGCATCTTGGATAGATATCCTTTCGTCTTTCATGATGTCAGGGAAGTTTTGTGTCAGGAGTTCTTCAACTATTTTCTCTGTGTTTTCTGTCACCGCCCCCCCCCCCCCCGTTCTGGGACTCCAATCACTCGCAAGTTATCCTTCTTGATAGAGTCCCACATGATTCTTAGGGTTTCTTCATTTTTTTTAATTCTTTTATCTGATTTTTTTCCAGCTATATTGGTGTCGATTCCCTGGTCCTCCAGATGTCCCAGTCTACATTCTAATTGCTCAGGTCTGCTCCTCTGACTTCCTATTGCGTTGTCTAATTCTGTAATTTTATTGTTAATCTTTTGGATTTCTACATGCTGTCTCTCTATGGATTCTTGCAACTTATTAATTTTTCCACTATGTTCTTGAATAATCTTTTTGAGTTCTTCAACAGTTTTATCAGTGTGTTCCTTGGCTTTTTCTGCAGTTAGCCTAATTTCATTTGTGATGTCTTGAAGCATTCTGTAAATTAGTTTTTTATATTCTGTATCTGATAATTCCAGGATTGTATCTTCATTTGGGAAAGATTTTGATTCTTTTGTTTGGGGGGTTGGAGAAGCTGTCATGGTCTGCTTCTTTATGTGGTTTGATATGGACTGCTGTGTCCGAGCCATCACTGGGAAACTAGTTTTCCAGAAAATCCGCTAAAAAATAAATGCAGTCCGATCCCTATCAGAGTTCTCCCTCTGGCTCAGGCTATTCGGATGTTAATGGAGCCGCCTGGGGAGGGTGGGGGAGGGATCAGAGAGCTAGGAGAGTAGCACCTCAGAATATAGCCAGAGTTGCTTGTCTTACTTGGAATGACTATTATATCTGAGATTTCCGCGGGGCGCGTTGCCTATATGTATTGGCTGTGTGGAGATTGCTCCCGGGGGGTCTGGCCCGCTGGTGTCACAGTCAGATCCTCCGCTGTCAGCCCCACCCCCAAGGTTAAGGCTCCCCTACTGGGACAGTGCACTCCCGACTCCAAAATTAGTCGCTGCCTCCCGGGGACTCCCCGTTCAGCCAGCCGCATCACGTGCTGCCCCCGCTAACTGTGTGGGCTCAGCTCAGGAGAGCGGAGCAGCTCCCCTCGCCTGCGCCGCGACTGCAAGTCCCGGCTGGGACGCCGCTTTCTCCGCTCCAAGACCAGCCACTGCCTCCCGGGGACTTCTCCCACCGGCTGCGCCGCCACGCCGCCCGCGTGAACCGGCAGGGACCGCCCCGGGGTCAATTCAGGGGGATGGAGCTGGATCCCGTGCTCATGCCCCACCCGCACCCACCAAAATCCCGGCGGGACGGCTCCCTGGCTGGGACGCTGCTCTCCCCACTCCAAGACCAGTCACTGCCTTCCGGGGACTTCTCCCACCGGCTGTGCCGCCGCGCTGCTCGCGCAAACCAGGTGGGCGCCGCCTGTGCAAATGGCTGGCCCCCCCGGGGTCAATTCAGGGGAGTGTAGCTGCTCCCCGCGCTCGCGCCACGCCCGCTCCCCGCCAAAATCCCTGCGGGACGGCTCCCCGGCTGGGACGCTGCTCTCCCTGCTCCAAGACCAGTCACTGCCTCCCGGGGACTTCTCCCACCGGCTGCGCCGCCACGCCGCCACGCCGCCCACGAACCGGCTGGGCTCCCTCCTGGGATGAGTTCAGGGGCTAGGGTTGGGCCCCTTGTCTGTGCCATCTGCCCCCCTGGGCTCTGCCCCAAATCGGGCTCCCAAGGTCACCTGACTGGTGCGCTGGCTCCTGGCTCTGAAAACAATTGCTGTCTGCCCGTATTTGTTCGTTCTCCGTCTCTAAAACTGTGTTTGTTGTTCAGAGTTCGTAGATTGTTATGTATGTGATCGATTCACTTGTTTTTCCGAGTCTTTGTTCCAAGAGAGATACGCGGTAGCATCCACCTAGTCCGCCATCTTGGCCCCGCCTCCTGTTCAGCTCTTTTACTTCATGATTTCCTCTTTTGGTTTTATCTACTCTACGTTCAAGAACAAGTTTCAGAGTTTCTCCTGACATCCATTTTGATCTTTTCTTTCTTTCCTGTCATTTTAATGACCTTTTGTTTGCTTCATGCATGCTGTCTTTGATGTCATTCCACAACTCATCTGGTCTTTGGTCATTAGTGTTCGATGTGTCGAATCTGTTCTTGAAGTGGTCTCTAAATTCACATGGGATATACTCAAGGTTGTACTTTGCCTCTTGTGGACTTGTTTTAATTTTCTTCATCTTCATCTTGAAGTTGCATATAAGCAATTGATAGTTTGTTCCGCAGTTGGCACCCAACCTTGTTCTGACTGATGATAGTGAGCTTTCCATCGATGTTGTCTGTTTGATTCCTGTGTATTTCATCTGGTGAGGTCCACATGTATAGTCACCATTTATGTGGTGAAAATATATTTGCAAAGAATAAGCTGTTGGTCTCGCAAAATTCTATCATGTGATCTCCGAGTCATTTCTATCAACAAGGCCATATTTTCCAACAATCGATCCTTCTTTTTGTTTCCAACTTTGGCACTCCATTCACCAGTAATTATCAGTGCAACTTGATTGCACGTTTGACCTATTTCAGACTACAGAAGTTGGTAAAAATCTTCAATTTCTTCATCTTTGGCATTAGTGATATATGGACAAATTTGAATAATAATCGTCTTAACTGGTATTCCTTATAAAAAGGCATATGGATATTATCCTATCACTGACAGCATTGTACTTCAGGATAGATCTTGAAATTTTTTTTTTTTTTGATGATGAATGTGACTCCATTCCTCTTCTGTTTGTCATTCTCGGCAATATAGACCCTATATGACTGTCCTTTTCAAAACGGCCGATACCAGTTCATCTCAGTTCACTAACACATAAGATATCAATCTTTATGCCTTTCGTTTCACACCCACTAGTAGTAGGTTCCATTTCATAGTACCTAGTTTGTGGTTTATTGAGAGGATGATATGCGAAATATATGAAAAGCACTGGAAGTGGTGTGAGGCACAGAGCAACTACTCAGTCAATAGGATAGACATCAGCTATTATTATCTTTCCCTCACAACTCCGTGACATGGGAATTATAGTATCTGCAGACAAAGAAACTGAAGCTCGGGGATGTTAAGAAACTTGCCCCAAGGAAAAAGGAAGCTAATATTCTTTTTTAAGTACTCGTATGTTCTAGGAATAAAACAACAACATGTTCTTGGTTAGAGTCCCTGGATGATACAAATGGTTAACACTCTCAGTGTTAATCAAGAGATTATAGGTTGGAGTATACCCAGAGGTACCTTGGAAGAAAGGCCTGGTGATCTACTTCTGAAATATCACCTTATGGAGCACAGTTCTACTCTGACACACATAACATCACCATAAATGGGAGTCGCCTTGATGACAACTTTTTTTTTTCTTTTTTTGATGTCATAGGTCATTATCATTAAAAAAAAAAACTTATAGTACACACTTGACCAGCACTGTCTACACATTTTGAAAACTGGGAGAATAATACTAAACATGCTAAAAAATATATTTGAAAAGAGATTCAAATATACATTTTAAAAATAAAGGAAGATGCTGTCCTACAGGGTCGCTATGAGTCAGGTTCTACTCAGCGGCAACGGGTTATGGGTTTAGGTCATTATAGTTACCTCATTTTACAGACAGAAATTGAGGCACTGAGAGGTTAAGTGGTTTGTTCCAGATCACACAGCTAGTTAGGAGCCGTGGTGGCATTCGCACCCAGGCCTTGTGGCTCCCAGGCTTGTGTTCCCCATCCTGACCTGTTTCATCCAGCCGTGTCATAAAGGCCCCTATAACTGGTATTTGGAGTCACGTGGCCAGGATCCCTTACCTCTGTGTGGTTACAGGTCCTTTTTGCTCTACCTTTCTGATTCTCTAGGATTGTGGCTTCCTTCCTCTCTGGCGCCTTGCTCTGGTCATCTCCTGGCTGTAACAGGAGAGGCTCATGTGATGCTTCCAAAGAGCAGAGCCAGGACAAACACACTGTGGAGGAAGGCTTGTCAGTGCCTGGGGTTTGCTCCCTGGGTTTCTGCCCCCAGAGCGCAGGCACCCCTCTGAGACTGTGCAAGGCCCTGGGGCAGCGCTGTGCCAGGGTACACCTTCTGCTGCCAGCTCTATGCTAGACACCAGCCTGGCCCTCATAGCCACCCTCTCGTGGGAGCCTCACAGCTTGGCTCGGGGAGAGGGTTATAGACCCCCCAGAAAAAGGCGGGTACTCTTCAGGACCTGGGTAAGCATAGAGAACACTGTCTCCTGCTGCTTTCTCATGCAGCAGCGCCACCCGCTCCACAGTGGTCGGTATTTTATCCTGTTACCAAAACAATGCCATGGACCTAGAGAGCTTTCCCTGGGATTCCACAGGAGGGCTGCAGGCTGCAGCCTTTTCCCAGGATGCTAATTAAAAACAAAACGAGACCAATACTGCATCATAAATAATTCAACTTGGAGGCCCACGGGGACCCAAGGTTCACGCTGCTGCTCAAATCCCTCCAGGGCACACTTGTTCTTACCGGTTTCAGTCTTTCTGGAATTCTCCCACAGATGAGGGGACTTGCCAGCAGGTAGCTGCTCCCCCATGCCTACAAACTCTGGGACCAGAGGCCCAAACATTGAGGCAGTGGTGGCTCAGTGGTAAAATTCTCCCCTTCCATGTGGAAGACCTGTGTTCAATCACCAGCCAAGGCATCTTATGAGCAGACACCACGCGTCTGTCAGTGGAGGACTGTGTGTTGCTATGATGCTGAACGGAAACTCTGGTGGCGTAGTGGTTAAGGCGTACAGCCACTAACCAAAAGATCAGGAGTTCGAATCCACCAGGTGCTCCTTGGAAACCCTACGGGGCAGTTCCACTCTGCCCTACGGGATTGCTATGAGTCGGAATTGACTCTATAGCGATGGGTTTGGTTTGGTTTTTTTTTTTTATGATTCTGAACAGGCATTGGTGGAGCATCCAGACTAAAAAGAACTAGGAAGAAAGGTCTGGTGATCTAATTCCAAAAACCATTCAATGAAAACCCTGTGGATCACAATTGTCAGATCCACAGCAGGTCATGGGATGGTACAGGCCCAGGTAGCATTTCCTTCCGTGTGCATGGGGTCTCCATGAGTCAGGGCCGACTCCAGGGCAACAACAGAGGCCCCAACAGTTGCTCTGGTGCCAGCAGGCCATGGGATGTGGGACCATGCACAGACTGAGAAGGGCCTGGGGGTGCTGGTGGGTAGGCATGTAGATGAGGCTGTGACTCGTCAAAGGGGAGTAAATGGGCGTTAAACCTGGACGCAGGACACCCCTTTGCTCAATGAAATTTCCAAGCATCCTCTAGCTGGGGATTTGTCGGGGATTCAAGTAGGCCTTTGGTTTCAGAGTTCTCTGAGCATCCACAGGCAAAACCTTAGGAGATAAGACTCCCTTGGTCACCACCTCTCCCAACAGAGTCCTCACAGCATCACTGGCATTGCTGGTGGGCTACAGACCCATCACTCCCAGAACGTGGTGGGTCTCCAGCACATCATCCTGGGATCTTGGATGATGGGAGGGGATTTTAGGAGGGGATGGTGAGGAAGAGGTGCCAGAGAGTGACCTTGGTTCTGTTCTGCATTTTCTACTATCATCTTCTTCACCATCACCCACTGTAAAATGTATTGAGCACTATCCTGTGTTACCCTCAGCATTTTACAAGCCATACAACATTTAACCCTCCCCCAAACTCATGGAGCATATGTTCTTATGATCTTCATCTTTTGGCCATCAGCTGGAGTTCAAAGAGGTAATTCGTGGTGCCCGAGGTCACATATGATTAGTTAGTGGTATAATCAAGAGTCAAGTTCAGACAAGTAGATTGCAGAGTCCACAATTACAACAAAGGTCAAATAACCGCAGTTGCCTTGGAGTCAATTCCAACTCATGGTAACTCCATACATTCATCATAGAAATGTGCTCCATAGGGTTTTCAGTGGCTGATTTTTTAGAAGCAGAGCACCAGGACATTCTTCCAAGGCATCTCTGAGTGGACTCAAACCTCCAACCTTTGGGTTAGCAGCCAAGCACGTTCGCAACAAGCAGGGACTATAACAGAGGTCAAGGACTGCTGAAACCTACCGTTCATGGGATGCTTTATAGGATTAATACTTTGGGAGGAGAAGACAAGAATGTTTAGTTCCAACCCAAAAGCCACTTGGACTGAAGAGAAGACTGTGAAGGACGAACCACAGATAACAACAGAATCTGTTAGCAAATGGACTCCAGGAACTAGCTTCTGGTGCAAGCTTCTGAACTGTGAACTCCCTGTCCCCTAAGGTTTCTGTCTGATCTTTCAAGTTGCTGTTGTCACTTTGATTCCATATAGATAGCTTTTAAAAAGCATAATGTCCAAGGTAGGCACTTTTTACTAGTAAAGCTAGACTATTGCTGCATTTTAAGAAGACTTCAGGGGATATTTTTGGTTTAAAGTTTAAAGACTGATTCACAAGCTCAGCATGCTCTCCTGGTTCCCCTCTCCTTCCCGTTTCTACCCCAAACCAGATATACAGTGGATCCTTGGCATTCTTAGAGTTAACAATCCATGTATTAGCTTGCCATTTTTTCTGTGATAAAATTTGAATTGTGGACAGTGATAAGGGAAATCATCCTCCGAATCAAAATAATTTTACATCATGGAACCTAGAAGTTAGACACTGAACAAATATTGTGGCTTCTTTCCTTCCTGGATATGTATCTAACTCTCCTTTCCTTCTCTCGTTTACTGTGTCATCGTTTTTTTGTTGTTGAGAATATACACAGCAAAACACATAGCAATTCAACCATTTCGACACGTACAACTCAGTGACGTTGATTACATTCTTTAAGTTGTGCCCCCATTCTTGCCCTCCCTGTCCCCTAAGGTTCCTATCTAATTTTTCAAGTTTTTATTGTCACTTTGATGCCATATAGATAGTTTTTAAAAGCTCAAGGGAGATATTTTTTACTACTGAAGCTAGACTGTTGTTTGGTTTTAAGAAGACTTCAGGGGATATTTTTGGTTCAAAGTTTAAAGATGACCTCAGGACGGTAATTTCAAGAGATCACCCAGCTTCCATGGCTCCAGAAGTCTGGATTCCATGAGAATTTGAAATTTTCTTCTGCATTTTCTCCCTCCTGAACAGAAATCTTCCATAGAATCTTTGATCAAAATGTTCAGTAATGGTAGCCAACACCATCCAGTTATTCTTGTCTCATGCAAAAGGAGATAGATCTCTAGTCAAGTCCAACTCATAGTGACCCTATGCACAACAGAATGAAACACCGCTCGGCCCTGCACTGTCTTCACAATTGTTGCTATGCTTGTGCCCATTGTTGCAACCACTGTGTCAATGCATCTCGTTGAGGGTCTTCTTCTTTTTCACTGACCCTCTACTTTACCAAGCATGATGTCCTTCTCCAGTTATTGATCCCTCAAAAAAAAAAAATTTTTTTTTTATATATTATAGTAACATGCCCAAAGTATATGAGACATAGTCTTGCCATCCTTGCTTCTAAGAAGCATTCTGTTCTTACTTCTATTCCAAGACGGATTTGTTCATTCTTTTGGCAGTCCGTGGTATATTCAATATTCTTCGCGAACACCACAATTCGAAGGTGTCAACTCTTCTTCAATCTTCCTTATTCATTGCCCAGCTTTCACGTGCATATGAGCCGATTGCAAACACCATGGCTTGGGTCTGGCTCATCTTAGTCCTCAAGGTAACATCCTTGTTTTTCAACACTTTGAAGATGTCTTTTGCAGCAAATTTGCCTGATGCAATGCATCTTTTGATTTCTTGACTGCTACTTCCATGGATGTTAATTGTGGACCCAAGTAAAATGAAATCCTTGACAACCTCAATCTTTTCTCCATTTATCATGATGTTGCTTATTGGTCCAGTTGTGAGGATTTTTGTTTTCTTTATGTTGAGGTTTAATCCATACAGGAGGTTGCAGGCTTTGATCTTCATCAGTAAGTGCCCCAAGTCCTCTTCACTTTCAGCAAGCAAGGTTGTATCATTTGCATAATGCACGCTGTTAATGAGTTAGGATTCTATGGGGAAAATATAAATGATGGAGGAAGCATCAAAAGAAGATGGAAAGAATACACAGAGCCACTATACCAAAAAAAAATTGGGCAACGTTCAATCATTTCAGGCGGTAACATATGATCAGGAACCGATAGTACTGAAGGAAGAAGTCCAAGCTGCACTGAAGGCATTGGTGAAAAACAAGGCTCCAGTAATTGAAGGAATGCCAGTTGAGTTGTTTCAACAATCAGATGCAGCACTGGAAATATTCACTAGTCTATGCCAAGAAATTTGGAAGACAGCTACCTGACCAACTAACTAGAAGAGGTCCATATTTATGCCTATTCCCAAGACAGGTGATTCAACCAAATGTGGGAATTATCGAACAATATCATTAATATTACATGCAAGCAAAATTTTGCTGAAGATCTTTTGAAAATGGCTATAGCAGTGTATAGACAAGTAACTGCCAGAAATTCAAGCCAGGTTCAGAAGAGGATGGGGAACCAGGGATATCACTGCTGATGTCACATAGATCCTGGCTGAAAGCAGAGAATACCAGAAAGATGTTTACCTGTGTTTTATTGACTATGCTAAGGCATTCAACCGTGTGAACCATAACAAATTATGGGTTACACTGCAGAGAATGGGAATTCTGGAACACCTGTGCTCATGAGGAATCTGTACATAGATCAAGAGGCAGTTGTTCGAACTCAACAAGGGGATACTGCATGGTTTAAAGTCAGGAAAGGTGTGCATCAGGGTTATATCCTTTCACTATACCTATTCAATCTATATCTGAGCAAATAATATGAGAAGCTGGGCTATATGAAGAAGAACAGGGCATCAGGATTGGATGAAAACTCATAAACAACCTGAGTTATGCAGATGACTAATAAGTTTATTTACCTGAAAATTCCAGGACCTTCCTCCCGGGTGAATCCCAAAACCCAAAACAACAAAAAGCTTTCTGGAAAGTTGCATATATTGTTGTGGCAATAATGGAATCTTGGATTCTTCTCAGATATAAGACAGAACCTATAACTCAGGAAGGTAGTCACTTGGCTCCTGGATGTAGCATAAAGCCCTCACTTCTTCCTGAATGCAGAGTTTTTAGGAGACAGCCAAAGTCTTATTTCTAAAAATTCTGAGTCCATGATCCTATTTCCAAAATGACCCTGTGGGGTCGTTGTTCAGAGAAAGTTACTAATGAGTGAGCCAAGCTGCTTGCTCAGCACCTGCATCTCAAATGAGGTTCTTACTCCTCATGTCATCAATGATGCGAGATATACTTGATGCATGGTATGGGAAAACTTCATGATATAGTGGTATTAATTAATTTAGAAATCACAAATACCTTAGAATATATCCTTTGAGAATGTCAAGTACTCATTAGGTGATGAGATAACAGAGTGTGTATAGAACTATTGTGCTGTTGCTGTCGTTATTAGTTGCCATTGAGTTGATTCAGACTCATGGCAACTCCATGTGTGCAAAGTAGAAATGCTCCAAAGGGTTTCGAGTCTGTGGCCTTTCAGAAGCAGATCACCGGGCCTGTCTTCTGAGGTGCCTCTGGGTGAGTTTGAACTGCTAACCTTTAGGCTCGTAGACTAGTGCTTAACTGTTAGCTCCACCCAGGGATTCCTGAGAAAGGAACCTTGTTGGTGTTATGGGTATGGCCTTGACAATGGGAAAAGCTTGGAGCATCTACAAGGGATGGGTCTGCAGGGCATGTCCTATCTCAGGTGACCTCTGAGAAGACTGAGCCTTTGTCCCACCCAACCTCTTTCCTCAGCCTTTCTGAGCTAACAGAAAACTCACCTGACTCATCTTGAAAAACCTCCATAATCCATGACCCGTGGAGGTCACCAAGCCATGGAGAAGGATTCCCAGTACTTTGATTTACCTTTGATTGAGGGATAAGAGGGACAAGGCAATACAGTCGGTACTTCCATTACATGTGCGGCAAGGGCTGCAAAATGACAATGTGGATGTGTTCACTGAAGGCAGAGTTACATTTCTTTGGTGATCAGGTTTGATCCTTCTCTTTGGGTCTGAGAATGAAGATCCCTAGATCTGGCAGGAAGCAATGGGAAAAGGCTGTCCTGTTTTGGAGACTAAGTTGGTAAGAGATGGAGGTGGGACTAAGGAGAACCCAGCAGGCAGGGGTCCCTCAAGGTGGCACTTGGCCTCTGGACCCGGGGAGCCATAAAATCTTGTATCATGTTTAAGAGTTTTCTGTATTGTAATTACCTTCTGAGGATATTGCCTACTGGGATATTTTATTAACTCTTCCAGCTTGGTCTCTGCCGTGATCTGGAGAATAGGGAGGAAGGAACCCATGCTTGGTAAGAGAATGTGGTAAGAGAAAATCTACAGGGAATGAGCAAGATCTGGAGAGAGGTTGTAGAGGTGACAAGTAACATGCAGGGTAGACCTTGAAACATTCTTATATCCCTCTAGAACTCTTATAAAGCTATGTACTTCCTGCTAATCAAGGGGTTTGGGACTTGACCCGCCCTGACTATTTAAGGAGAGGGTTTTTTCATAGGTTGGAGGACTTCGGACTACCTGGGTTAAATACTTCACAAAAGTTCTGCTTTGCTCTGAGTGTCCACATTTTTGGTCTTGGTCTTTGGGAAGCAAAATAGCCAAATGCATACCTCAGTGTTATATTTGGTATCTCTGTACTGATATAAAAGTTATTTTTATCCTTCTCCTCCAGGGAAAGGCTGGAATTTGTGTGCGTGCAATGAAAACTTAGATGCACTGGAAAATCAGATGTGATTTTATTGCCTTGAAAGCCTAATACAATGCTCCATTGCCACTTTTCTAGATCTAAAATTTAAGGACAAATTTTTCTCAAGAATAATGAGAGCAACAAATGCATGTAAAATTACAAAAAATAAAAAATGCAAGAAAGGGCAACAACCTTAAGGGCACTTCAGACAATATTCATGCAGTGTCTTCTTTCCTCCCAATCTGTGTTTTTTTTTATTCCTTTTTCTTATCTCATTGTACTAGCTAGGACTTTTCAGTACATTGTTGAACAGGAATGATGAAAAAGACATCCTCCCCTATTTTCTGGCCTTAGAACAACAGCATTCAGACTGTCACTATTAAGTGTGACGCTAGCTGTGGATTTTTTGTATATTCCTTTTGTTAAGTTAAGGAAGCTCTTTTGTATTCCTTATTTTGAGAATTTTTGTCATGAATGGTCATTGTTGTTGTTAGGTTCAGGTCCAACTCATAGTGACCCTATGCACAACAGAATGAAACACTGCCTGGTCCTGTGCCATCCTTACAAACATTGTTACGCTTGAGCTCATTGTTGCAGCCACTGAGTCAATCCACCTTGTTGAGGGTCTTCCTCTTTTCCGCTGACCCTGTACTCTGCCAAGCATGATGTCCTTCTCCAGGGACTCATCCCTCCTGACAACATGTCCAAAATATGTAAGACACAGTCTCGCCATTCTTGCCTCTAAGGAGCATACTGGCCTCACTTCTGCCAAGACAGATTTATTCGTTCTTTTGGCAGTCCATGGTATATTCAATATTCTTCGCCAACACCACAATTCAAAGGCGTCAACTCTTCTTTGGTCTTCCTTATTCATTGTCCAACTTTCACATGCATATGATGTGATTGAAAATACCATGGCTTCGGTCAGGCGCACCTTAGTCTTCAGGGTGGCACCTTTGCTCTTCAACACTTTTAAGAGGTCCTTTGCAGCAGATTTGCCCAATGCAATGCGTCTTTTGATTTCTTGACTGCTGCTTCCATGGCTGTTGATTGTGGATCCAAGTAAAATGAAATCCTTGACAACTTCAATCTTTTCTCCGTTTATCATGATGTTGCTCATTGGTCCAGTTGTGAGGATTTTTGTTTTCTTTATGTTGAAGTGTAATCCATACTGAAGGCTGTGGTCTTTTATCTTCATTAGTAAGTGCTTCAAGTCCTCTTCACTTTCAACAAGCAAGGTTGTGTCATCTGCATAATGCAGGTTGTTAATGAGTCTTCCTCCAATCCTGATGCCCCATTCCGCTTCATATAGTCCGGCGTCTCGTATTATTTGCTCAGCATACAGATTAAATTGGTATGGTGAAAGAATACAACCCTGACGCACACTTTCCTGACTTTAAAACAATCAGTATCCACTTGTTCTGTCCAAACAACTGCCTCTTGATCTATGTAAAGGTTCCTTATGAGCACAATTAAGTGTTCTGGAATTCCCATTCTTTGCAGTGTTATCCATAGTTTGTTATGATCCACACAGCCGAATGCCTTTGCATAATCAGTAAAACACAGGTAAACATCCTTCTGGTATTCTCTGCTTTCAGCCAGGACCCATCTGACATCAGCAATGATATCCCTGGTTCCACGTCCTTTTCTGAAAAAGCCAGCCTGAATTTCTGGCAGTTCCCTGTCAATATACTGCTGCAGCCATTTTTGAATGATCTTCAGCAGAATTTTGCTTGCATGTAATATTAAGGATATTGTTCTGTAATTTCCACATTCAGTTGGATCACCTTTCTTGGGAATAGGCATAAATATGGATCTCTTCCAGTCAGTTGGCCAGGAAGCCGTCTTCCATATTTCTTGGCATAGATGAGTGAGCACCTCCAGCGCTGCGTCTGTTTGTTGAAACATCTCAACTGATATTCCATCAATTCCTGGAGCCTTGTTTTTCACCAATGCCTTCAGAGCAGCTTGGACTTCTTCCTTCAGTACCATTGGTTAATGATCACATGCCACCTCTTGAAATGGTTGAATATTCACTAATTCTTTTTGGTATAATGACTCTGTGTATTCCTTCCGTCTTCTTTTCATTCTTCCTGCGTCATTTAATATTTTCCCCATGGAATCCTTCACTATTGCAACTCAAGGCTTGAATTTTTTCTTCAGTTCTTTCAGCTTGAGAAACACCGAGCGTGTTCTTCCCTTTTGGTTTACCATCTCCAGCTCTTTGCACATGTCATTATAATACTTTATCTTCTCAAGAGGCCCTTTGAAATCTTCTGTTCAGTTCTTTTACTTCATCAATTCTTCCTTTTGCTTTAGCTGCTCAACGCTCAAGAGCAAGTTTCAGAGTCTCCTCTGACATCCATCTTGGTCTTTTCTTTCTTTCCTATCTTTTCAGTGACCTCTTGCTTTCTTCATGGATAATGTCCTTGATGTCATTCCACAACTCATGTGGTCTTCGGTCACTAGTGTTCAATGCATCAAATCTATTCTTGAGATGGTCTCTAAATTCAGGTGGGATACACTCAAGGTCATATTTTGGCTCTGGTGGACTTGCTCTGATTTTCTTCAGTTTCAGCTTGAACTTGCATATGAGCAATTGATGGTGTGTTCCACAGTCGGCCCCTGGCCTTGTTCTGACTGATGATATTCAGCTTTTCCATCGTTTCTTTCCACAGATGTAGTCAGTTTGATTTCTGTGTGTTTCATCTGGCAAGGTCCATGTGTATAGTCGCCTTTTATGTTGGTGAAAGAATGTATTTGCAATGAAGTTGTTGGTCTTGCAAAATTCTATCATTCGATCTCCAGCATTGTTTCTATCACCAAGGCCATATTTTCCAACTACTGACCCTTCTTTGTTTCCCACTTTCGCGTTCCAATCACCAGTAATTATCAATGCATCTTGATTGCACGTTCGATCCATTTCAGACTGCAGCAGCTGATAAAAATCTTCTGTTTCTTCATCTTTGGCCCAAGTAGTTGGTGTGTAAATTTGAATAATAGTTGTATTAAATGGTCTTCCTTGTAGGCGTATGGATATTATCCTGTCACTGACAGCGTTGTACTTCAGGATAGATCTTGAAATGTTCTTTTTGACGATGAATGCAACACCATTCCTCTTCGAGTTGTCACTCCCAGCATAGCAGACTATATGATTGTCCGATTCAAAATGGCCATAACCAGTCCATTTCAGCTCACTAATGCCTAGGATATTGATGTTTATGTGTTCCATTTCATTTTTGATGATTTCCAATTTTCCTAGATTCGTACTTCGTACATTCCAGGTTCCAATTATTAATGGATGTTTGCAGCTGTTTCTTCTCATTTTGAGTCATGCCACATCAGCAAATGAAGGCCTCGAAAGCTTTACTCCATCCACGTCATTATGGTCGACTGTACTTTGAGGAGGCAGCTCTTCCTCAGTCATCTTTTGAGTGCCTTCCAACCTGAGGGGCTCATCTTCCAGCACTATATCAGACAACGTTTCGGTGCTATTCATAAGGTTTTCACTGGCTAATGCTTTTCAGAAGTAGACTGCCGGGTCCTTCTTCCTAGTCTGTCTAAGTCTGGAAGTTCAGCTGAAATCTGTCGTCCATGGGTGACCCTGCTGGTATCTGGATACCGGTGGCATAGCTTCCAGCATCACAGCAACACACAAGCCCCCAAGGTAAGACAAACTGACAGACATGTAGGTCATTGAACCTTGTTAAATATGTTTTCTGCATCTGTTGACATGATTGTATGATTTTTTAAAATTCGGTCTGTTAAAAATTACGTTAAATGATTTAGTTTTCTTGTTATGTCTCTATCTGGGTTTGCTATTAGGTAATGCCGCCCTCACTAAATGACTTGGGAAGTGTTCTCTCTGATTCATATTCTGGAAGAGATTGTGGAGAATTGGTATTACTTCTTCCTTTGATATTTGGTGGAACTCACCAGTGATCGTTTGGTGTGTTCTTTTTTTTGTGAGGGTTTTCATTATTGATTAAATTTGTTTAATAAAGGGTATTCAGGTTATCTTCAGTATGGATTGCACCTCAACATAAAGAAAACAAAAATCTTCACAACTGGACCAATAAGCAACATCATGATAAATAGAGAAAAGATGGGCATTGCCAAGGATTTCATTTTACCTGATTGCACAATCAACACCCATGGAAGTAGCAGTCAAGACATTAAACAACGCATTGCATTGGGCAAATCTGCTGCAAAAGACCTCTTTAAAGTGTTAAAAACCAAAGATGTCATTTTAAGGACTAAAGTGCGCCTGACCCAAGCCATGGTTTCATCGCCTCATATGCACGTGAAAGTTGGAGAACGAGTAAGGAAGACCAAAGAAAAATTGATGCCTTTGATTTGTGGTGTTGGTACAGAACATTGAATATACCAGGCACTGCCAAGAGAATGAACAAATCTGTCTTGGAAGAAGTACAGCCAGAATGCTCCTTAGAAGGGGGGATGGTAAGACTTCATTTCACATACTTTGGACATGTTATCAGGAAGGACCAGTCCCTGGAGAAGAACATCATGCTTGGTAAAGTACAGCATCAATGAAAAAGAGGAAGAACTCTCAGCAAGATGGATTGACACAGTGGCTGCCACAATGGGCTCAAGCATAACAACGATTGAGAGGATGGAACAGGACTGGGCAGTGTTTCATTGTGTTGTACATAGCAGGGTCACTATGAGTTGGAACCAACTCGACAGCACCTTACAACAACATTCAGGTTATCTATTTCTCCTTGAGTGAGTTTTCGATAGTTTATCTTCAAGGAATTTTATCTAAGTTATCAAATCTGTAAGGAAGTACCTTCTTCCATTCTGTTGTACCCAAGGTTGCTGTGAGTCAAAACCGACTTAATGGCACCTAATGACAACATCTTCTTGAGTGCTCAAAGCTTTAGCTTGTGGGATTGTCTCAGTGAAATTGCATTAGCATCATGAAGTAAATTCTCAAGTCAAGTAGGTGAATAGGTGATAAATCTTTACCATAGTTTCTCACTATTAGGGTGTGAGGAAAGCCTGACAACTCATTTGCTGCATCACCATCAGCTGTATCTTGTCCTGACGGAGCGGGCCAAGCAGCATGTCTTCCTTTATTGATACGAAAAGTCAGCAACTATTTGGTATTACAAATGTATCGGTTTGTGATTTGGGAGGAACACAACAGCTAATGATGATGACATATAGTTCCTATACTATAATTTCAAACTTTTAAAGTTGTCTTAATAACAAAAATTTTAAATTAATGTATTTTGGATACATTTTTTCTTGCATAACATCATGCTATGATTGTAATTTTCAGCTCTGGCTTTGGCTTTACAAAAGACCGATATTACCATTTCCCAATGTGAAATATGGCCAAATGCATATTCCGTGCATGTTTAGAATGCACACATGTGCACACACACACACACTAGTACATACACTCACTAATACATACACACACGCACACACGCCTCATTATCCCAATGGATCTAAACTCCCCACATTGAAAATAATCCCTCTGGATTGCAAGCAGTTCTTTTGTTTATATACGAGGTCTTTTTCATCCTGAAGTTCACAACAGCTGGGTCAAAATGGATCCCAAATAGCAGCTGCCAAACTATTTTCAGATACCCAGTACTCCCATCTGATCCCTAAGTCTTGAATCTGGTGTATATTATCCAAAATCTCACTTTTCTTTTGAATTCTCTTGCAGGGACCCCTCAGCACTTTTGGTGACTGTGTACATTCATCCATTTCTTGGTTCACAGAAAGACAGGGCAATCACAGAGCTTTCCTCCAATGTCTGGGACTCATTTCACTTCTTTTTCATTTAGGACTTCAAGTTCATTTTTCTGAATATGACGACACTAAATTAGCAGTGGTTTAAACAATATAACTATCACCTGTCTTTCAGTTTGTCATACTGTGGTGGCTTTTGTGCTGCTATGATGTTGGAAGCTATGCTATTGGTATTTCAAATACTAGCAGGGCCATTCGTAGTGGACAGATTTCATCAGAACTTCCAGATTAGGGCAGACTAGGAAGAAAGGCCTGGCAATCTACTTCCGAAAATTAGCCAAGGAAACCCCTAAGAATCACAACAGAATAGTATCCAATAGAATGCTAGAAGATGAGCACCCTAGACTGGAAGCCACTCAAAACACACAGGGACCACAACAATGGACTGGAGCAAGCCAATAATTGTGAAGGTAGTACAGGAATGGGCAGTGTTTCGTTCTGTTTCACATGTGGTCACCATGAGTTGGAGCCAACTTGATGGCAGCTATTAACAACAATAATAAAACAAGATAAAGACTCATCTCTTTTTTATGTAAATAGAGTCTGGAGGTGGATTGCTCAGGGTAGAATGATGACTCCATGGCTCTTGTGGCCTAAGCTCCTTCTTTCTTTTTGTTCCACTATCCTAATCATAGAAACCGTGGTGGCATAGTGGTTAAGAGCTATGGCTGCTAACAAAAAGGTTGGCAGTTTGAATCCACGAGGCACTCTTTGGAAACCCTATGAGGCAGTTCTACTCTGTCCTATAAGGTCACTATGAGTCAGAGTCAACTTGACGGCAATCAGTGGGGTTTTTATCTTAATCATGCTTGTTAAAGTTGAGGATCAGCAAAAAAGAGGAAGACCCTCAATGAGATGGATTGACACAGTGGCTGCCACAATGGGCTCAAGCATAACAACGATTGTAAGGATGGAGCAGTACCGGGCAATGTTTCATTCTGTTGTAAATGGGGTCGCTATGAGTTGGAACTGACTTGACGGCACCTAACAACCACAACAACATCCTAATATATCCTCAAGGTCATCATATGATCCCAGAAGGCCGTTGGAGCTCCAAACGTGACTTCTACCTTGGAGGCCAGAAGGGGGAACAAAGGAAGAATCAAGAGTGCACATTCTCCCTTTCAATGAAAGTTCCTAGAATTACCACACAGTATTTTTGTTTGCAAAACTGTGACAGAGGCATGTTTTATTTTCAACCTGTTCTCCCTTCCTTGGAAGTGGAACATCTCATTTTTAGCTAGAGTACCTGGGTGGTATAAACATTTAAGCACTGGACTACTAGCCAAAAGGTTAACAGTTCAAACCACCCAGAGGCTGGCCTGGCTGTCTGCATCTGAAAGGTCACAGCCATGAAAACCTTGTGGTGCAGTTCTACTCTGCATACATGGGGTAGCTATGAGTCAGGATTGACTCGATAGCAGCTAACAACAATATATTTAGCTGGGTTCACGAACTAAGGACTGTCTCCCTTGCAGCTATGGTATCCAGCCAATGGAAAGGAGATAGAAATGTCATGTCCAGTGGGTGGATCTTCGAGAAAGTGCCCTTAAGGAAGAGGTCATGACCCTCTTCCTCTCTCCTCTACCTGCTGGCTAAAATGCAGACATGATTGTCATTGCTTCCAAAGACATATTCTGGAGCAATAAGAGAGGGAGCCTGGGTCCCTAACCACCATGGATCAGCCATACCAGCCCTGGTTTGTTTCCAGACTATTTTGTGAGAGAGACATAAACTTCTAGCTTGATTTAGTCACCATTACTTCGGCCATTGTTATAACAGATGAACAAATCTTTTGGACAGTGGGTCTAAATTTAAAGTTTGGAGGATGGAATTGGTAGGAGGCCTGCCCTCTTTGAGGCACTTACCAGATTCTCCAGGGTTTTTTTCTAACTTAATATACCTTTCCACCTTGGCCCTCCCCACACCAAGAGATATCCACCACCCTATGGAAAATAATTTTAAGAATGATATTACTGATTCACACTTATTAGACATGATGAGAACGTGGAGGCAGGAAAGTTAAGGTCAGTTAAACTGGAGGCTGAAGGTCACATGAGCAGAATCAAGGAGTCCAGAGGGAAAGGCGATATGGCCAGAGCTGTTGATAGTAGGCTTGGATTTGCTGAGGCATCTTAGTTTCCTAGTGTTGCTGTAACACAAATACCACAAGTGGGTGGTTTTAGTGAAAAAAAATTATTTTTTCACAGTTCTGGAGACTAAAAGTCCAAATCAAGGACTCACTTACATCAATTCCTTCCTCATTGGTAGCCCCAGGCATTCCTTGGTGATGCTCACAAGTAATCCATCTTCTCCCTTTTGTGTGCTCCCATCTCTGCGGCTATGCCGCTCTTTTTGTAATTCAGAAGTGATGAGATTTAGGATTCACCCTACATCGACAGGATCACAATTGATTGATTACATTACATTAGATTGCATTACAAAAGGTGATTGCATGAGAATAATTTAAATCCACAGATATAGGGGTTTAGGGTTTTAATGCATTTATTGAGGGGTTCACAATTTAACCCATGACAGCATCCACATGGTGTTCTCCAGCAGGCAGTGGCACCTTGGAAGCCTCTGCAGACAAGTTCTGGTGGAAGCCATGAAAGAAAACTGGTGCATCTAGAGAAGACAGTCAACACAAAAATGGACCCACCCTGGGGTATATCCAGGTCTGAAGCACAGCAAGGAAGTAGAGAACCAGGGACAATGAAGGACACTGTCATGGATTGAACTGTGTCCCCCCAAAACATGTGTATCAATTTGACTAGGCCATGATTCCCAGTATTGTGTGATTGTCCACCATTTTGTCATCTGATGTGATTTTCCCATGTGTCATAAATTCTATCTCTATGATGTTGATGAGATGGAATTACCGGTAGTTATATTAATGGCAGGACTCAATCTACAAGATTGGATTGTGTCTTGAGCCAATTTCTTTTGAGATATAGAAGAGGGAAGAGAGCAGAGAGACAGAGGACCTCATACCACCAAAAAGCAAGAGCCAGAAGAATAGTGAGTCCTTTGGGTCCAGGATCCCTGCACTGAGAAATTCCTAGTCCAGGGGAAGATTGATGACAAGGACCTTCTTCCAGAGCCAACAGAGAGAAAAAGCCTTCTCCTTGAGCTGACACCCTGAATATGGACTTCTAGCCTCCTAGGCTGTGAGAGAATAAACTTTTGTTTGTTAAAGTCATCCACTTGTGGTATTTCTGTTACAGCAGCACTAGATTACTAAGACAGAGACCAAGGAAGCAGCAGCCAGAGAAGTAGGGGCAAACTGGTAAGGCGAAGTTCAGGTAGGCAAGGAGAAATGGAGTGGATGCACTAAAAGCTCAAAGTCAAGTGGGACAAAAAACAGCAGAAGAGGCAGTGGATCTGGTATTTAGAAAGCCAATTGTGCCCACAGAGGGAGTGGTTCAGAGGGTTATTGTGAGTGGGACAGATGGTGGTTTCATTAAGTTTAAATCAAAAAGAATCAACAAAAGAGGCAGCTGTGAAAATAACTTTGATGGATTGGATCATTTGCTAGTAAAACAAAGATTATAACCAGCCCTTGCAGTTACACGATGCTGGATGTCTTCCAAGCAGGAACAGCTACGTAATTTGCAGGGCACAGTGCAAAATCAAATTCAGGATCCCCTTTCCAAAAATTATTAATAGTTTCAAGACAGAAACAGCAGAACACTAAAAAAAAAAAAAAAAAAGTGCAGGCCCTTTTGCGTGTGGGACCCTGTGCTACTGCACAAATGGTACGCCCATAAAGCCAGTCCTCTTTCCAAGCAGTTTTCCCTATTCTTTAATTTCAGAGACAGTTTTTAGAGATGATCTAATCCATCCAATTCATTTGAAGAGCATACATTTTTTAGCTGCTAAACATCAGAACACCCATCTTATTTGGGGGTGGAGCGATTCCCCATTTGTTATGGATTGAATAGTGGTCCCCACCCCAAAATATGTGTTGGAATTCTAACCCCTATACCTGTGGATGGAATCCTGTTTGTAAATAGGGTTTTCTTTACTATTAAGGAGGACATATCAGTCTAGGGTGTGTCCTAAACCTAATCACTTCTGAGCCATAAAAAGCATCATAAAAAGAGCAGATTAGACACAGATGCATGCACAAACTGAGGGAGACAAATGCTATGTAAGGATTGCCAAGGAACCAAGGAAAGCCCGGGGCTACCATCAAGGAAAGAGTTGACACAGCCAGGGCCCTGGTTGAGATTTTAGCCTCTAGAACTCTGCGACAATAAATTTCTGTTCTTTAAAGCCACTTGCTTGTGGTATTGGAGTTACAGCAGCACTAGGAAACTGAGACAACATTTATTGATTCAGGTGGGAGGAATGGTCTCCTCCCACCACGTAAACCCAAAAGGGGCAGATAGACATCACAGCTCCAGGCAACAAACGAGTGGGCATGTGATCCAGTCGATCAGGTGCCTGCTCCAAGACTTTCAGTCTTGGGGAGAGATGCAAAGATGTAAGCCAGTTAGAGACACTTTACTATGGTCGTGGCAGAATCAAGAGGCTAGGTGCAGAGGTAAGGAATTATCAGAAACGACACAGGTGTCTGCTGGGACCAAGGTCAGGGTTTCATCCTGGCTTTCCCCGTGATCTGCTCTTACGATCTCCTCTCCTGAGCTTTCCTTGACTGTTACCCATTCTCCAAATATGAGTTCGGGGGAGGGTCTCCAAGACCACCCTGTTGTTGTTAGGTGCCCTCAAACCCGTTCTGACTCTTATGTACAACAGTATGAAATGATGCCTGGTCTTGTGCCATCTTCACAATTGTTGTTATGTTTGAGCCCATTGTTGCAGTCACAGTGTCAATTCGTCTCATTGAGGGTCTTTCTTTCGCTAATCCTCTACTTTACCAAGACCATGCTCAGGTTCAATAATTTGTTAGAAGGACTCAGAACTCAGCATAGATGTTATACTTATGGATGTGCTTAATTACAGCAAAAGGATGCAGGTTAAAATCAGCCATGGGAAAGGTCCTCACATGTCTGTCAGTTTGTTGTACTGCGGGGGCTTGTATGTTGCTGTGATGCTAGAAGCTATGCCACCAGTATTCAAATGCCAGCAGGGTCACACACGGCTGACAGGTTTCAGCTGAGCTTCCAGACTAAGACTAGGAAGAAGGACCCACAGAACTACTTCTGAAAAGAGCTAACCAGTGAAAACCTTAGGATAGGAACAGCAGCAAAACATTGACTGGTATAATGCTAGAAGATGAGCCCCATCAGGTTAGAAGTCACCCACAATACGACTGGGGAAGAACTGCCTCCTCAAAGCAGAGTAGACCTTAATGACATGGATGGAGGAAGGCTTTCAGGACTTTCGTTTGCTGATGTGGTGTGACTCAAATGAGAAGAAACAACTGCAAACATCTATTAATAATCAGAACCTGGAATGTACAAAGTATGAATCTAGGAAGATTGGAAATCCTCAAAAATGAAATGGAAGGTATAAACATCCATATCCTAGGCATTAGTGAGCTAAAATTGGCTGGTATTGGCCATTTTGAATCAGACAATAATATGGTTTACTATGCCAGGAATGACAACTTGTAGAGGAATGGTGTTGCATTCATTATCCAAAAGCACATTTCAGATCTATCCTGAAGTACAATGATGTCAGTGATGGGACAATATCCATGTCTATAAGGAAGACCAGATAATAAGATTATTATTCAAATTTATGCACCAACCACTAAGGTCAAAGATGAAGAAATTAAAGATTTTTACCAATTTCTGAATCCTGAAATTGGACATGCTAACAGGATGTATTGATAATTACTGGTGATTGGAATGTGAAAGTTGGAAACAAAGAAGAAGGATTGGTAGTTGGAAAATATGGCCTTGAGGATAGAAGTGATGACAGAGATCACACGATTGAATTTTGCAAGACCAATGACTTCATCATTGCAAATAAACATTTTTTCACCAACATGAACAGTGACTATACACATAGACCTCGACAGATGGAATACACAGGAATCAAATCGACTACATCTGTGGAAAGAGATGATGGAAAGTCTCAATATCACCAGTCAGAACAAGGCCGGGGCCAACTGCGGAACAGACCATCAATTGCTCATATGCAAGTTCAAATCGAAACTGAAGAAAATTAGAATAAGTTTACGAGAGCCAAAGTACGACCTTGAGTATATCCCACCTGAATTTAGAGATCATCTCAAGAATAGATTTGAAGCATTAAACACTAATGACCAAATTTCAGACAGACACCATACATGAAGAAAGCAAAAAGTCATTAAAAAGGCTAGAAAGAAAGAAAAGACAAAATGGATGTCAAAAGAGACTCTGAGACTTGCTCTTGAACATCAAGTAGCTAAAACAAATGGAAGAAATGATGAAGTAAAAGAGCTGAACAGAAGATTTCAAAGGGTGGCTCGAGAAGACAAAGTAAAGTATTATAATGACATGTGCGAACACCTGGAGATAGAAAACCAAAAGGGAAGAACACGCTCGGCGTTTCTCAAGCTGAAAGAACTGACGAAAACTTTCAAGCCCTGAGTTGCAAAGGATTCTACAAGGAAAATACTAAACAACACAGGAAGCACCAAAAGAAGATGGAAGGAATACACAGAGTCTCTATACCAAAAAGAATTGGTCAATGTTCAACTATTTCAGGGGGTAGCATATGATCAAGAACTGATGGGACTGAAAGAAGAAGTCCACACTTCACTTGAGGCATTGGTAAAAAAAAAAAAAAGACTCCAGGAATTGATGGAATGCCAACTGAGATATTTCAACAAATGGATGCAGTACTGGAAGTACTCACCCTTCCATGCCAAGAAATTTGAAAGACAGCTACCTGGCCAACAGACTAGAAGAAATCCATATTTATGCCTATTCCCAGGAAAGGTGATCCAATAAGTGTGGAAATTTTCAAACAATATCATTAATATCACACTCAAATAAAACTTTGCTGAAGATCATTCAAAAGTGGCTGCAGCAGTACATTGACAGGGAACTGCCAGAAATACAAGCTGGATTCAGAAGAGGAAGTGGAACCAGGGAAATCATTGCTGATGTCAGATGGGTCCTGGCTGAAAGCAGAGAATACCAGAAAGATATTTACCTGTTATTTTATTGACTATGCAAAGGCATTGAACTGTGTGGATCATAACAAATTATGGATAACAATGCAAAGAATGGGAATTCTAGAACACTTAATTGCGCTCATAAGGAACTATTTATGGATCAAGAGGCAGTTGTTCAAACAGAACAAGGGGCTACTAATCGATTTAAAGTCAGGAAAGGTGTGCATCATGGTTGCATCCTTTCACCGTATTTATTGAATCTGCATGCTAAGCAAATCATCCAAGAAGCTGGACTATATGAAGAAGAATAGGGCATCAGGATTGAAGGAAGACTCATTAACAGCCTGTGTTATGCAGATGACACAACCTTGCTTGCTGAAAGTGAAGAAGATTTGAAGCACTTACTGATGAAGATCAAAGATGACAGCCTTCGGTATGGATTACACTTCAACATAAAGAAAATAAAAAGTCCTCACAACTGGACCTATAAGCAACATCATGATAAATGGAGAAAAGACTGAAGTTGTCAAGGATTTCAGTTTACTTGAATCGACAATCAACACCCATGAAAGAAGTCAAGAAATCAAAAGATGCATTGGGCAAATCTGCTGCAAAAGACCTCTTTAAAGTGTTGAAAAGCAAAGATGTCACCCTGAAGACTAAGGTGCACCTGACTCAAGTCAGGGTGTTTTCAATTGCCTCATATGCATAAGAAAGCCGGACGATGAATACGGAAGATCAAAGCAGAATTGACGACTTTGAATTTTGGTGTGGCGAAGAATATTGAACATACCTTGGACTGCCAAAAGAAGGAAGAAATCTGTCTTGGAGGAAACTACAACCAGAATTCTCCTTAGAAGCAAGGATGGCAAGATTGTCTCACACACTTTGAACATGTTATCAGAAGGGATCAATCCTTGGAGAAGGACATCATGCTTGATAAAGTAAAGGGTACATAATGAAAAAGAGGAAGACCCTCAAGGAGATGAATTGATACAGTGGCTGAAACGATGGGCTCAAGCATAACAAGGATTGTGAGGATGGTGCAGGACCGGGCAGTGTTTCATTCTGTTGTCATACTGTTGCTATGAGTCTGAACCGACTTGATAGCACCTAACAACAACATGAGGAAAGGTGCATAGGGCAGGGTTAGTAGGGTTCCAAGCATGAGCTTCCAGTTGTCCTTCCAGTGGAGTCATGTAGACAGCACTTGATTCTCCAAGCAGTGATGTGTGACTGTACACGCTCAATAAACACAAAATATTGCTAACCAGGGAAGTTCACCTGAGCCTTGGTGTTCAATTTCTATTGGGGATGAAACTGTAGACACGGATGACTGCCCTTTTGCCTAATTTCAGTCACCAGCACCTCCAGAGGTCAAGCTTATACCATGTGGCCCAAGGCCCCCACCATAAATCACATTGTTAGCATGGACTATCTGGCACGGCCCAAGGCCTCCAGGTGAGCAAAGACATTCGTATTAAGCAGGACATACCAAGGGCAAGGGCTTAGAGATTGCCTCCCAGGAGCCAGACTGACGGTCAAACTCTTCTCTGGACAAGGTTAACCTTTTACTGTATACCAAGACTTCTTCTCCAGCTTTTCCACCCATTTTTCTGGGTGCCCCAAACCCTTGTTCACTTCCTGGATCTTCCCATGCCACGTGAGGTGAACACAGTACATATCGTGATCTCTATTTTCCTAATGGGTCAGCTGAGGCCCAGAGAGACCCAGGAACCTCCCCAAAGTCACACAGATTGTTCTAGTCCTCACGTGTCCTGGGACTAACCCAATGTCTTTTTGGCTTCACCAAGCTGCCAGGGTCAGTAATTACTCCAATGGGCCAGCAGCTCTCCAATAAGAATCAGTCACTGGAAAGGGCAGAAGACTCAGGTCAGGTGGACTTCATCTCAAATATTTGGTGATCTGAATTTTTTTTTGAAACCCACATAAGCCTGCGGAAATTAACTCCAGGTTGTTCATCCAAAAACATTCTCAGGGAATAAAAAAAAAAAAAAGCTTTTGTGTAGAAATACGGCTTTCTGTAGATCTTTACAAGTTTCCAAAAATAACCTCCTGTCTCTGTGTGGAGAAGCCAGCCAGGCTTCCTAGGAGACATCCCTGTATCCAGTGAATGGAAAACATGCCTTTATACTGACAGGTGATGTCCCTAAACAGTTGTCCCTTCTCTGACCTAAAGGTAAAAGTCCTTGTGATCTCCAAGGCTTGTCTCCCAGCCAGGATATAATTTGCCCCCTCACTCACCCTCCCACCAGCAGGTCCCATCTGCTGCTGGGAGCCCTGGGAGAGAGACAATTGCTAAGGTAACCACAGGCCCTCGAGAGGCAGGCAGACACAGACACATAGCAGCTGCCACTGCTGGGCATGCAGCCTGTGTCCTGCTCTGGAGGGACCCGGGGGCCCTCTGCCAGCTGAGGCCATAGCCTGAGGCATGGCGGGCTACCCAGAGAGAGTTGCTTGGAAAGAGCCTTCTTGGGCCTTCTGATCAGAAGCTATGGTAGAGAGCAGGGCACTGGGGAGGGACCAAGGGGTAGCTTGAGACTGTCTGTAATGCTGCTGGTGAATCATGGAGACCCCAGGGACCTTGGAGACCATCTCTTCCAACTGGGGAGACTGAGGCCAAGAGTGAAAATTGACATTTAGCAGCAGATACTTAATTCCGGTGCTTCCTCATTCAGGAGTGACCGCTCAATGCTAGGGGCTCTAGAGGATTCCATAGAAAGAGGCTGAATGCTGCTGCAGTGGGTGATGTAGAAACACCTGATTTATTTATTCATTAATTCAGCAAACATTTACTGGATGCCTACTATATTAGTGTTTTAGGGCTGCCATACAAATTACTACAAACTCCGTGGCTTAAAACCTCAGAAATTTATTCTCTCACAGTTCTGGAGGCCGGAAGTTCAAAATCAAGGTGTTCATAGGGTTTTACTTCCTCCAAAGGCTCTAAGGAAGAATCCCTCCTTGCCTCTTCCAGCTTCTGGTAGCCTCAGGCGTTCCTTGGCTTGTGGTAACATAACTCCAATCTCTGCCTCCATTCTCCTCCCCTTCTCTTCTCTTCTAAGGACAAACATCATTGGATTTAGGACCTACACTAATCCAGGATGATCTCATTTAGAGATACTTACATTAACTCCAACAGCAAAGCCATTTTTCCAGATAAAGTCACTTTCACAGGTCCCAGGTAGACATATCTTTTGGGGGACACCTGCCATGTGCCAGACCCTGTTCTAAACCCTGAATGCAGCAGCAAACAAGGCTAGACAGGACCCTGGTCTCGTGAAGTTTATATTCCAATAGGGGAGAGACAAACAAGCAAAAACTGTAATTTAACACAATGTCAGGTAATGATAACTGCTTAGAAAAGCAATTAGGAAGGGCAAGGAGAAGGAGACTGTCTGGGCTGGGAGACATGGTTCTTTTATGGATAGTCAAAGAAGCCCTCTTGAAGATGTGATTTGTAAAGGGATGTGGTGGGCTCACGTCACGTGCTTGTGTACAAATTCCCATCTATCCAAGCTCGGGGGCCTGGAAAGTCACAGTACAGCAGCTTGGAAAAAGCAGAAACTTGGTAGCTACGTTTTGTAGAGCAGGGATCAGAGAAATACAGCCTTTCCTGAAGCTCATGTGCTGCGAATGTCTGCATGGTAGCATGCATGAAAGAAAATGGCAGAGATTAGAACTGCAGTCAATGGAATTTGGATTTTCAAGACTGCAATGCAGCCTGATCGGGGGCAGGGGGTGGGGGGGGCAGGAGGGTGGGGTGGGGAGGGGGTGGGGTGGGGAGGGGGTGGGGCGGGGGAGGGGGTGGGGCGGGGGAGGGGGGCCAGACATGCCAAAGAGACAGAAAGACCAAAGAAGAGGAGCGGGATAAAGAGGATACCCCCAGCCCCAGCCACCCCTGCCTACAGGTTTCCCTGAAGACCTTGTTGGGAGGGACTGATAATTCATGCCAGAGCAACGCTGTCTCAACAATGACAGGGAATATTTATTCAGTGCCTTGCAGTATCCCAGGCCTCTGTTAAGCACGTTGCCTACATCTTCTTTCCTTCTATGTGGAGTGAATTTGTCTGAAAATTGGTGTCAAGTGCACACAAGTAGAGGTAGAGAAGAAGGGTCAGAGATCAAGATGATTTGAGCCCCTGAATCCAGGCAGGCCTCAAGCTGGAGACATCCCTGCATTTTCTAGACATGTGAAAAAGGAAGACAAAAGAAGAATTGACTCATCTGAATCATGGTGCTGGTGAAGACTATCTAACATACCGTGGACTGCTAGAAGAATGAACAAATCAGTCTTGGAAGAAATACAACCAGAATGTTCCTTACAAGCAAGGATGGCAAGACTTTGACTTGCTTACTTTGGACATGTCAACAGGAGGAACCAATTGCTAGAAAAGGACATCTATTTGGTAGAAAGTCAGTGAAAATAAGGAAAACCCTCCATGAGATGGATTGATACAACAATGGACTCAAACAAACCAATGATGATGACGTTGCTGCAGGACTGGGCAACGTTTTGTTCCATTACACGTACGGTCGCCATGAGTCAGAGCTGACTTGATGGCAACTGACAACAAAGTCACATAGCTGGGCAATGGTGGGGCAAAATCCAGACGTAGGCCTGCTGGACTCCAGGACCCTGTGAGGCAGGTCACTTTGGCCCTGGGCTCTTGTAGGATCTCTGCACACCATTTACCCAACTGCACACGTGAGCCGCACACAATAAAGGCCTACAGAGAAGCTCTGCCCTCTGATGAAGTTAGATTTTCCTCCAGCCCTTTGTTAAAGAAAATCTCTCACTCTTTTGTGTATTTTGGAGAAGACTAACTGGAAACAACTGACCAATAGGGACTTAATGTTCTCCTCTGTTTAAATAACTTTGTTGTTGCTGCTAATTGCCATAGAGTCAGCTCCGACTCATGGGGAAACCTTATGTATAACAGGGCAAAAAAAATGTTGCCGGATCCTGAGCCCTCTTCATGATCTTTGATATGTTCGAACCCATTTTTATTGTGCCAATCCATCTCATGGAAGGTCTACCTTGCTTTTGCTGGCTCTCTACCAAACCTGATGTCCTTTTCTAGCAATTAATCTTTCCTGATGATGTGTTCAGTGTAAACAAGCTGAAGTCTTGCCATCCTTGCTTCTAAGGAACATTCTTGTTATTACTTCATCTAAGATTGATTGGTTCATTCTGGTAGTCCACAGTATATTCAATATTCTTTGCCAACACCACAGTTTGAACACATCAATTCTTCTTCTGTCTTCCTTTTTCATTATCCGATTTTTTCATGCATATGAAGCAGTTGAAAAGACCATGGCTTGGATCAGACCCATCATAGTCATCAAAGTGGCATCTTTGCTTTTTAAAACTTTAAAGGCATCTTTTACAGTTTCCCCCTTCCTTATTTTCCCAACCTTCCTCTCTCCCTCAGCCTGTACTTTATCTTGCCATCTCCTAAACCAGAATCCATGGAGGGAGTCTTATCATGGGGAAAGAAAGCAATCAAAACAACATGGCCCTAATTGCAAACTTAGTAAACAGAAGTCAATCTAACTTTCTTTTAAAAAGTTCTGGGTTCTTCATCTCAGTGGAGTTGGAGCTGAGACTTAGTTCTGGCGTCTCCCTTTCCCACTTCAGTGGTCCCCTCCTGCCACTGTAGGGCCCCTCTTTCCTTTCCCTTAGTCCTCTCCCCTCCCTTATAACAATCCTTTTTGAATAAGAGCCATTCTTGCCTGTTTTAACATTGTCCAGTGCAGTTTTTTCCTTTGGCTCTACCCTGGCCTGAGAAATAGCATCCCAGTTTTTTCATTTCAAGCATTTGCAAAGATTTTGGCATGAATATTTTTAATGCAATTAAGAATCGTCAGGAACCCATATGATTCCTTTGATACAGAGATTTTATAAACATTGTATAAAAATATTTTCAGTAGGACTAGGTTTATATGTTCACAAACTACATAATATTACGTTCAAGTAATCTTCAATGTGTAGTAACATTAACTAATTTCACAACTATATTTGTTGTGACTTATAAATATGTAATAATAATACCGTTGTTGTTGTTAGTTGCCTTCAAGTCAACCCCAACTCATGAAGACTTTATGTATAACAGAACAAAACATTTCTTGGTCCTGTACAATCTGCATTGTTTTTTATGGGTCTTAATCTGGGTTCTCTAGAGGAACAAAACCAGTGAAGTGTGTAAGTATATACACAGAGAAATTTACTTCAAGGAAATGGCTTACACGACTCTGAAGAAATGACTCATGCAATTGTGAGGGCTGGCAAGTCCCAAATCCATGAGTCAGGTGACAGGCTGAAAGCTTCTGCTGGCTCATGTGGTTGCAGGCACTGACAAACCCCAAATCTGCAAGTTCGGTGGCAGGTTGGAGGACTCTGCTGGCTCAAGGGGTTGTGGGCTTTGGTGAATCCAAAATCTCCAAGTCAGATGGCAGACCAGATACTTCTGCAGGCTTATGTCCCAAGAACTAGAGGTCAGGTGAAGGGATAAGTACAGGGTAGAGAGAGTAAGCTTTGCCAGACAACAATTTAGATATGGGAGGCAGGCCACACCCCCAAGGAAACTCCCCTTTCAACTTGCTGGCTGTTCACATCAGATCACAAAATGGAAGATGATTATTTAGTGTCTGCCAAACCACTGAGAATCATAGCCTAGCCCAGTTGGTACATATTAACCATCACAATAGGTTTGAGCCCATTGTTGTGGTTATTGTGCCAACCCATCTCATTGAGGGTCTCTTTCATTTTCCCTGACTCTGTAATTACCGAACAATAATAATAATAGCTACTGTTTCTTGAGCAGTTACTATGAACCAGGCACTTTATCCACGAACCAGGATACTAAATGGGGCTTGTCTTGTCCGTTAAGATTTCCTGAGATCCCAGAACTGAAGATAATAGGTGATGTGTGCTCCCACCATCTAAGCGGGGTGTTGGAAACATCCCCACAGGAATGCCCAAATCTAGAAAAACCTCCCTGTGACCCTGGCTTGCCACGCCCTCTAGCCTACCTGAGAGAAGATGAGAAATTCTGAAGAGAAGAGGAGACTGATCAGAAGTGAGCCTTTAAAGGGAATTCATGGGTGTGAAGCCAGTGGTGTCACTAGGGTTGGTGCTACCCAGTGCAGTAACTCAAGATGTCACCCCCCCTCCACACCTCCTTCAGGACCAGACCATACAGAATCCTTAGTAATTTGTTTCTTACACTAACGTTATTTGTAAATTGTAAGTCCTATATATTACTTCTTTTCCTTTAATTACTACTTCATTCTCAAAAAAGTTATTGATATAGGGTTCAAAAATAGTACCTACCACAATGTTGTAGCTAAAACACCAGAAACATTGACAAAGTCGGCAACCATAAAAACACCAGCAGGAACAAAAATATTGAAGAAACTATTGAATACTGAAGAAAATACTGACATTGTCAAAGGATTTCATTTTACTTGTGTCCACAATCAACACTCATGAAAACAGCAGTCAAGAAATCAAATGACATATTGCATCGGGCAAATCTGCTGCAAAAGACCTCTTTAAAGTGTTAAAAAGCAAAGATGTCACTTTGAGGACTCAGGTGCGTGTGCCTGACCCAAGCCATGATATTTCAATCACCACATATGTATGCGAAAGCAGGACAATGAAGAAGGAAGACCAAAGAAAAATTGATGCTTTTGAATTGTGGTGCTGGTGAAGAATATTGAATATACCATGGGCTGACAGAAGAAAGAACAAATCTGTCTTAGAAGAAGTACAATCAGAATGCTCCTTGGAAGTGAGGGTGGCAAGACTTCACATTCTTTGGTCATGTTGTCAGGAGGGACCAGTCTCCGGAGAAGGGCATCATGCTTGGTAAAGTAGAGGGTCAGCGAAAGAGAGGAAGACCCTCCTTGAGATGGATTGACATGGTGGCTGCAACAATGAACTCAAGCATAATGAGGATTGTGAGGATGGTGCAGGGCTGGACAATATTTCATTTTGATGTACATAGGGTGGCTATGGCACCTAACAACAGAAACAATAGGACATGCTTTTAACGCATGCAGACGAAACCACAAGATTTGAAGCTTCATTGTAATTGGGTAATAATGACAGCTCTGACCACACACAGCACATTAGAAGGCTCAAAAAGTAAATTAGCATGGAGCTTTAGCCCTGTAGGTATGGTGACACATGTGGGCTTACGAAAAAGGCTTTCGTTGTTACAACTAACTACAGGGATATTTTTATAGGTAGTCATTTTGGTGTCACTCCCTTTGACGGTGTCACCCGATGTGGTCCGCACCTCACTCCCCGCACTCCTCTACTGATGCCACTGGTGAAGGGTAATATGGTGTTCTTCCTCCTCTTTTGAAGGGAAAGAGAAAAGAGTGAGTGCCTTATACTAGTTTCTTAGGACTGCCATGACAAAATACTACAAATCCAGTGCTCACGCGCTATCTGTACATGGACTCAGAGGCAGTTGTTCAAACAGAACAAGAGGATAATGCCTGGTTAAAAATTGGAAAAGGTGTGGGGCAGGGTTGTATCCTTTCACCATACTTATTCAATCTGTGTGTTGAACAAATATTCTGAGAATCTGGACTATATGAAGAAGAATGCCACATCAGGACTGGAGGAAGACTCATGAACAACCTGTGATATGCAGACGACACAACCTTGCTTTCTCAAAGTGAAGAGGACTTGAAGCACTTACTGATGAAGATCAAAGACCACAGCCTTCAGTGTGGGCTACACCTCAACATAAAGAAAACAAAAATCCTCAAAACTGGACCAATTAGCAATATCATGATAAACAGAGAAAATATTGAAGTTGTCAGGATTTTATGCTACTTGGATCAACAATAAACACAATAAACACCCATGGAAGCAGATCAAGAAATCAAACAATGTATTGCATCAGGCAAATTGGCTGTAAAAGATCTCTGAAATTCTAAAAAGTAAAGATGTCATTTTGATGACTAAGATCCAAGCCATTGTCTTTTCAATCACCTCATATTTATGCAAAAGTTGGATAATGAAAAAAGAAGACAGAAGAAATGATGCATTTGAATTATAGTGTTGGTGAAGAATGTTCAATATACCAGGGACTGCCAGAAGAACAAACAAATCAATCTTAGAAGAAACAAAACTGGAATGCTCCATGGAGAAGCTTCATTTTGCTTACTTTGGACACATCATCAGAAAAGACCAATAGCTAGAAAAGACACATCATTGTTGCCCTTAGGCACCATCAAGTCAGTTCCTAGTCATAGTGACCCTACGTACAACAGAACAAAACACTGCCCGGTCCTGTGCCAGCCTCACAATTATTGGTATCCTTGAGCTTATGCTGCTTCCACTGTGTCAGTCCATTTTGTTGAGGGTCTTCCTCTCTTTCTTTGATCCTCTACTTTACCAAGCATGATGTCCTTCTCCAGGAGCTGGACCATCCTGATAACATGTCCATAGTACCTGAGATGAAGTTTTGCCAATCCTTCCTTCTAAGGAGCATACTACTGCTTCCAAGACAGATCTGTTCTTTCTTCTGGCAGCCCATGGTATATTCAATGTTCTTCACCAACACCATAATTCAAGAGCATTATTGCTTCAGTCTTCCTTATTCATCATCCAGGTTTTGCATGCACATGAGGCAATTGAAAATATCATGGCTTGGGTCAGGTGCACCTTAGTCCTCAAGGTGACATTTTTACTTTTTAACACTTTAAAGAGATCTTCTGCAGCAGATTTGCCCAATGCAACGCGTCATTTAATTTCCTGACTGCTGCTTTCACGGGTGTTGGTTGTGATCCAAGTAAAATGAACTTCTTGATGACTTCAATCTTTTCTCTGTTTTTCATGATGTTGCTTATTGGTCCAGTTGTGAGGATTCTTGTTTTCTTTATGTTGGGGTGTAATCCATACTAAAGGCTGTGATCTTTGATCTTAATCAATAAGTTCTTAAAGTCCTCTTCACTTTCAGCAAACAAGGTTGCATCATCTGCAAATCTCAGGTTGTTAATGAGTCTTCCTCCAATCTTGATACCACATTCTTCTTCATATAATTAAACTTTTTGGATTATTTGCTCAGTATACAGATTGAATAGGCCTGGTGAAAGGACACAACTCTGACACATATCTTTCCTGATTTTAAACCATGCAGCATCCCCTTGTTCTGTTTGAACAACTGCCTCTGGGCCTATGTACAGGTTCCTCATGAGCACAATGAGGTGTTCTCAAATTTCCATTCTTCACAGTGTTATCCACAATTTGTTATGATCACAAAGTTGAATACATTTGCACGGTCAATAGAACAGAGGTAAACATCTTTCTGGTATTCTCTGCTTTCAGCCAAGATCCATCTGACATCAGCAATGACAGCCCCTATTCCATTTCCTCTTCTAAATCCAACTTGAATTTTTGGCGGCTCCCTATCCATGTATTGCTGCAACTGTTTCTGAATTATCCTCAGCAAAATTTTACTTACATGTGATATTAATGATATTGTTTGATAACTTTCACATTCTATTGGATCATCTTTCTTTCGAAAGGGGACAAATATGGATCTCTTCCAGTCGGTTGGCTAGGTAACTGTCTTCCAAATTTCTTGGCGTAGACAACAGAACACCTCTAAGTGCCGCATCCATTTGTTGAAACATCTCAGTCAGTATGCCATCAATTTCTGGAGCCCTGTTTCCCGCTATGCCTTTAGTACAGTTTGTACTTCTTCCTTCAATACCATCAGTTCTTGATCATATGCTATCACCTGAAATTGTTGAACATTGACCAATTCTTTTTGGTTCAGTGACTCTGTGTATTTTTTCCATTTCCTTTTGATGCTTCGTGCATCATTTAGTGTTTTCCCTGTAGAACCCTTTAATATTGCAACTCGAGGCTTGAATTTTTTCTTCAGTTCTTTCAGCTTGAGAAATACCAAGTGTGTTCTTCCCTTTTGGTTTTCTAGTTTCAGGTCTTTACACTTTTCACTATAACACTTTACTCTGTCTTCTCATGCTGCCCTTTGAAATCTTCTGTTCAGCTCTTTTACTTTATCATTTTTTCCTTTTGCTTTAGTTACTCTACATTCAAAAGCAAGTTTCAGAGTCTCTCCTAACATCCATTTTGGTCTTTTTTTCTCCTGTCTTTTAAATGACTTTTTGCTTTCTTCATGTATGATGTCCTTGATGTATCCCACAATTCTTCTGGTCTTACATTTGTGTTAAATGTACCAAATCTATTCTTCAGATGGTCTCCAACTTCAGGAGGGATATACTAACATTCGTACTTTGGCACTCCTGGACTTGTATTTATTTTCAACTTGAACTTGCATATGAGCAATTAATGGTCTATTCCACAGTCAGCTCCTGCTCTTGGTTCCAATTGATGATATTGAGCTTCTTCATCATCTCTTTCCACAGATGTAGCCAATTTGATTCCTGTGTACTGCATTCAGTGAGGTTCACATGTATAGTCACAGTTCATGGTGTAGAAAAAAGGTATTTGCAATGAAGAAGTCATTGGTCTTGCAAAATTCTGTCATGAGATCTCCAGTGTTGTTTCTATCACCAAAGCCCTATTTTCCAACTACCGATCCTTCTTTGTTTCTAACTTTCACATTCCAATCATCAGTAACTATCAATGCATCCTACATTCAATCAATTTCAGACTGCAGAAGTTGGTAAAATCTTCAACTTCTTCATCTTTGGCATTAGTGGTTGGTACGTAAATTTGAATAATAGTCATGTAACTGGCCATCTTTGTAAGCATATGGATATTATCATATCACTGACAATACTGCACTTCGGGGCAAATCTTGTCATGTTCTTTTAGGCAATGAATTCAATGCCATTCCTCTTCAACTTGTCACTGCTGGCATAGTAGACCATATGATTGTCCAATTCAAAATGGTCAATGCCAGTTCATTTCAGCTCACTAATGCCTAGGATATTGATCTTTATGGGTTTCATTTTATTTTTTACAACTTCCAATTTTCCTAGACTCATACTGTCTACGTTCCACATTCTGATTGTTAATGGATGTTTGCAGCTGTTTCTTCTCCTTTTGAGAGTTGCCACATTAGCAATTAAGGTCCTGAAAACTTGACTCCATCCACATCATTAAGGTTGACTCTACTTCGAGGAGGCAGCTGTTCCCCAGTCATCTTTTGAGTGCCTTCCAACCTGAGGGGTTCATCTTCTGCCATTATATCAGACAATGTTCTGCTGCTATTCATAAGGTTTTCACTGGCCAATCTTTTTCAGAAGTAGACTGCCAGATTCTTCTTCCTAGTCTATCTTAGTCTGAAATCTATCTACTATGGGTGACCCTGCTGGTATTTGAAATACCGGTGGCATAACTTCCAGCATCAAAGCAACACACAAGCCACCATGGTATGACAAACTGATGGACGAGTAGTGGGTAAAGGACATAATATTTGTAAAGTTGAGGTCAGCAATAGAGAAAGAAACCTTCAGTGAGATGGATTCACACAATAGCCACAACAATGGGCTCAAACATATGAAAGATCAGCAAGATGGTGCAGGACCAGGCAACATGTTGTTCTATTGTGCATAAGCTTGCAATGAGTCAGAGCCAACTTGATGGCAACTAAAAACAACAACATAACAACGAAAATTTATTGTCTCAGAGTTCTGGAGGCTAGCAGTATGAATTTAGGGCATCAGCTGTGCTGTGTTCTTTCTGAATGCACTAAGGGGAAGATCCTTTCTTGTCTCTCTGGACTTCCCTGCCTTGCATCTGCAGCACAACTCCATCTTCACATGGCTGTCTTCCCTTTGTCTGTCTCCCTGTGGCTTTTCTCTTCTTTCGTAAGGACGACAATATGTTTGGATAAGGACTCACCCTACTCTGGCATGACCTTTTGTTAACTGATAACATCCTCAATGACCTAATTTCCGAGCAAGGTCACATTCACAGGTACCAGGGGTGTGGACTTCAACATGTCTTTTCGGAGGACACAAATTCAATCCATAACATGCCTCATCCAAATCAGGGAGAGTGCAGGAGAAGAAACCTTAGGAGAAGTGAGAGGTTCGATAAGGCAGTTCCACATCTCTCCTCAGCGCTGAACGTCTCCTGAGTCACTGAATTGCAGGCCCAGGGCAACCATGAGACCAGAGCAGAGTGTGGTGACAGAACAAGAGAGACCTTGGCATGTGCCTCCTCAACTTTGGATGCCACGAGCTAGTGCCGGCCCCCTTCCTGGGACTGTCCCAGGTGTACCAGGAGAAGCGAGTGCAGCATGGCGAGCGGCCTGAATTCGCAGACACCAGCTGGGCCAAGAGTATGTGAGTTTTCTTTTGGGCCAAAGAAAAACCAAGGGAGGAACCAGATTAGAGCCATCCTGGAAAATACCTTGCCCAAGAGGGCTGCCTTCTGGGCAAGAAGCCACCAAAGATGCATGTGTACAATAGGGGATAAAGGGATGAGAAGGAGTTGTGAGGGGCTAGACAGAGAGTGTTTCTCCCTTGCCAGGAGGTCTCAGATGGTGACAAGGATGGGAGTAGGGGGTAATGGGATATCTCTGAAGCACCTACACAAGCACCCCACTAGTGAGAGAAGGAGAAAGAGGACCATCTTTTGGGCATCCATTACATAGGAGGTACCAAGGGCCAGATGCTCCAGCAAGAATTAGGCAAGAACGCCTTGTCTTCATGTCTTCACATCTTCTCCCTGCTCCCTACCCCCCACCTCCCTCACTTCAGAGGAACCAGGTGGCACAGCAAGGTATATTGTCCAGAGGGTTAGAAGGAGAAGAGAAAAAAGGACATTGGAAAGACAGACTGTGACCCCATTCTTGCTGCTGTCTTGCCTGTGCTGGGGGAAGAGGAAAGGCTTTGAATGGGATGTGAGATGGAGAAGAAGGAGAAGGAGGAGGATGAGGTGAAGAAGATGAGAGAGAGAGAAGGTAAGAAAGAGAGAGAAAGAGGAAGGAAAAGAAGAAAATAAGAATGGAGGAAGGAATTAAGAAAGGAACGAAGGAAGGAAAGAAGGCAGGCAGGCAGGTAGGCAAGCAGGCCTGTCAGTCTGGGTTAGATTGGGCTTAACATTTTTACCACCTAAAAATGCCCAAACAAGCTATGGAATCTGCCCACAGTGTGGTAAGTGCCTCTAAGAGTCAAGAATGGGAAAGAATCTGCAGGAAAAATACAAGTAGAAACGTCTGATGAACCCTGGCCCCAAATTTTCCCCTAAGCCCCAAAGGGAGCCCAAGAGCCTCTCTGAAGGTTACTGAAGTCATCTCAGATTTCCTGCCATCCCTTGGGGTTTTCCATAAATGAAAATAATTCTTAGTTCAGCTTCACAGGAGTCTGAGATTTCTGCATTCCAGGGACTGCAACCTAACTCAGAGCCCAGGCCCCCTGCAAGGAAATGACCTAGACCTCAAGGAATTTCAAAACACTTGTTCCGGCAATAGCTTTACCTGGAGGCTGGCCAATGAAGGTCACAGAATGACCAGGATAACATTCTGTGGTTGAGAAAAATGCTTTCAAACGTTTTGAGACTGTAGATTGTGGCAGGAATGCCAGTGTAAATAGAGCAGGGCTTCCTGGTGGAGGGCTGAGGCTCCCAGTGTCTCAACAATGAAGGGCGTTGTCACTGACCAGCTGCGTGATCATGGGTGAGTTGCCCTACCCTCAGGGTTAAGTGCAGGAAACAGAAACCTTCTTGAATACTGATAATTATCTGGAGGTTGGTGGAGGGAGCTGTAGACTTGAGTCTCTAGGACTTACTTCCTTATTACTGCAGAACGTCCCCTTCTCTGCTGTTAAGCTTATCAAGGAGCCATTGTATGTGATGAATTGCTTCTCTCTTGCCGCTTTCAAGATTCTCTCCTTGTCTTTGGCTTCTGCAAGTTTGATTATGATGTGTCTCGTTGTAGATCTCTTTGTGTTGATCCTATTGGGAGTTTACTGAGCTTCTTGTATGTGTTCTTGTTGTTAGTTGCTGTTAAGTCAATTCCAACTCATGGTGACTCTATGCGTGTCAGAATAGAACTGCCCCACAGGGTTTTCATGACTGTGACCTTTCAGAACCAGATCGCTAGGTCTGTCTTCTGAGGCTCCTCTGAGTGGGTTTGAACCACCAAACTTTCAGCTAGCAGCTAAGCACGTAACTGTTTGCACTACCCAGGGGTTCCCTTGGATGTGTAGATTAATATATTGTTATTATTAAAACTTGGGAAGTTTTCAGCCATTATTTTTTCAAACATTCTTTTGCCTTTCTTTCTGTCCTCTCCTGGGACCCCATTATGTGTATGCATGTTGGGGCACACCTTCAATGTTCAGCCAGGCAGATTACAATATACCCTTAAATGTCACTTCCTGCTTCTGTTGAGCCTCAAAGTCAGCCAGAGGTGAGAACTTGTAGTTTTCTCAGTTCTTTCTGAATATGCACACAGCCCTATGCATGCATGTGAACTTCTAGATTCCCAGGAATATGATGGAGCTTTTCAGACCTTCTGTGGTTGAGTGGTTAAAGATCTCAGCTGCTAACCAAAAGGTTGGCAGTTCGAATCCACCAGCCACTCCTTGGAAACCCTATGGGGCAGTTCTAGTCTTTCCTATAGGGTCACTAAGAGTCAGAATCAACTCAATGGCAACAGGTTTATGAACATTTCATTATTTTTCTTTTAAGCTTTTTCGTTGGTCTATTGTTTGCCCCAAACGTTATTCATTGCCTCGAGCAGCTGGTACCTTAAAACACTTGCCTGTAAATATTTTTGACAAACAGCCCTCAGAAAGAGGCTTTTGACACTGGGTGAGCTTTGCGCCTCATTGGGTGAGCACAAATGCGCTGGACTACTAACCTAATGGTCGGCAGTTTTAACCCACCCAGTGGCACCATGGAAGAAAGGCCTGGTGACCTGCATCTGTAAAAATCACAGCCATTCAGCCAAATAAAAAACCCTATGGAGCGGTTTTACTCTGACACACATGGATTCACCATGAGTTGGAACTGACTCAACAGCAATGGATTTGGTCTTTCATGTTTTTTGTTTTTTTGAGCTTTAGTTATTTTAAATAAGACAGGCCTTTCAAGTAGGTCTTCCAGGGGACCACTGGACAGTTCAAATAATGAAAATTCTCTGGAAATAAAGCTTTGGAAGTGCCTCAGTTCTATTCTGCCCCCTCCAGCACTGGGACTTAAGCAGATTGCCAAAAAGAAAACAAAAAACAAAAAAAACCAGCTGCTGTTGAGTTGATTCTGACTCATGGCAACTCCACATGTGTCACCGTAGAACTATGGTCCATAGAGTTCTCAAGGCTGTGACGTTTCAAAAGGAGATGGCCAGGTCTTTCTTTCGAGGCACCTTTGGGTCTGTTGGAACTGCCAACCTGCCGGATAACAGTCAAGCGCTTAACATTTTGCACCTCCCAGGGACTCCAAAGCCAAGTTAAAACACCATAAAGACATGCTGTTCTTACTGAGATTCAGCTTTTTTCTTGAATTGATGCTCCCTGGTTGATGCGAGCCTTTGGTTAATTTTCAGAGTCCTGAAAAGGTTGTATGTGACAGTTCTGACCAGTTTTGTCATTGCTTTTGTGGAGCAGCCATTTTTCTGGAGGTTCTTCCCCTCTCAGTTCACTGATGTCACCCTCTGCAGCAGATTTTCCTCTTCTGTTTCTCCCATTTCTTCCCCAGGCACTGGACACTCCACTCCTGCCTGGAGTTGGACCCAGCACTCTCATTCCAGGGCCCTTTCATAAAGATGGTGGCTGGTGGTGGTGGTGGCGGGGCAGCCTTTTCTCTGCAGTCATCAGGGACCTGTGTAATGGAGGTGCTTTCCTCTTCAATATGCAAATTCCAAAGTTGTCCTGGCAGTCATCTCAATTCCAGCCCGTCAGAAAAGGAAGCAGCATGGGGGAGAGCAGGGTGCCATCAACTTGATTTCTACTCATAGCGAAATTCCTGTGTCAGAGCAGAATTACCCCACAGGGTTTCCTAGGCTTTAATCTATAGAGCAGATTGCCAGGTCTTTCTCCTGCTGAGTGGCTGGTGGGTTTGAACTGCCAACCTTTTGGTTAGCAGCTGAGTGCTTTCCTTTCCGTTAGGGCTCCTTTCCTGTTAGTCTTTGTTGAGTGCCGTCAAGTCAATCCTCACTCATAGACACCCTATAAGACAGAGTAGAACTTCCCCATAGGGTATCCTAGGTTGTAATCTTTATGGGAGCAGATCTCCAGGTCTTCTCCTGCTGAGCTGCTGGTTGGGTTCGAACCACCAACACTTCAGTTAGTAACCAAGTGTTTAAACGTTGTACTATCAAGGCTCCTTATAAATGAGGCTGTTCCCAGTCAGCAAAGATTATAAATGAGGCTATTCCTGCCCATGAAGATTAAAACCAAAAGTGTTGCAGTCAAGTCGATTCCCACTCATAGTGACCCTATAGGACAGAGTAGAACTGCCCTATAGTGTTTCCCAGGAGTGGCTGGTGGATTCAAACTGCCAACATTTTGGTTAACAGCCAAGCTCTTAACCACTTTGCCACCAGATCACAGCCAAGACAACCCTATGGGGGAGTTCTACTGTCATATGGGGTTGCTATGAGTTAAAATCAACTCAAGGGTACGCAACAAACACCACCACATCGTCAACCTCTTCCTCTTTCTGTGGCGGAAAGGGTGATGGGGTTTGAGATTGGAATGAATAATTGTCCAGCTCTTGGTAGCAGAAGCAAGTGATGTTCCCCTTGTTCGTGGGGACCAGGTGGTAAGGGCCATGTGTCCCATTATGGTGTATAAGGCAGTAGGAGGCGGTGGGGACTGTGGAGAACTGGAAAAGGGGTGGCTGTCCTTCCACTCCTGCTGAATGCTGCCTGGTGGGGAGACAGACCCAGTGCTGGCAAACTCTTGGAATGTTCAAGAAAAACCAGAAATTATAATTTGATGCAAAGGTTTCTGGTATATATAATACTTTTTGACAGGTAAAACTGTGCTCATGGGCCAAAATCATCTGGGGGCCCCAACTAGGAAACTTGGACATAAAAAGAGGTAGAATGGAAGAATAGAGTGGGTTTCAATTATTTTACTGCAGTTGAGACTTTTGTCAGGTAAAATTTTATCCAGGACCAAGGGTGGAAATAAGAGAGTTAACAACCCAAAGCACAGGCACCAGTCAATCAGAACAGGCTCAGCCTAAGCTGTGTCAGGTGTTGCCCTTTAAGTGGTTGGGTTTTGGGGAGATGCGGGGTCTGGGAAAGGAGCCGAGAGGGCCCTGGCAGGGAGGGGTACCCCAGGCGCAGCGTGGGCAGTGCACTCTGGCTGACCAGCAACTGGAGGAGAACAGAACAGACCAGGCCAAGGAAGTGGAGCTTCTGAGTTTCTCAGTTGTGTGGGGACAGTGAGTCTACTCACAACCCCTGGGCCCCCCCCTAGGCCTTGATGCCCTGTGCCCTCACATATGCCCTCCCCAGGGCCCCAGAAGCCCCTGTGCCCTCTCCTTAGCCCCAGATCCCCATGATTTCTCCTCTATGACTCTCTCTGGGCCTGGCCCCCCTGCACCTTTCCCTGAGCCTTCCTTGTGTCCTCCTCAGGCCCCCCTCCTTCCTCCCCTGTGCCTCCCCCTGGGTCTGTACTCCCTGTGCCCTCCTTCACACTCTCTCTTGTGCCTGCACACCCTGCACCCGCCCCTGGGCCCTAGGCCCTCTGCTTCCTCTCCTGTGCCTCTCTCTGGGACTAACCGCCACCCCCCCCCGTGCCCTCTCTGGGCCCCAGGCCCCCTGCTTCCTCCCTTGTGCTTCTCCCTCGGTCTGCACCCTCTGCACCCTCCCCTGGGCCCCAGGCTGCCCTGCTTCCTCCCCTGGGCCCCAAACCCCACTACTTCCTCCCCTCCTTCCCCTGTGCCCAGACCCTCAAGCGCCTCAAGTGCTCTGCTGATCCTGCACACTATACGGACAGGGCCACAGTCCAAGTGGCAAGTGTAGTTCTCAGCACCAAAGAAAACACTAAAGGATGGAGCCAACAGGACACTGATCTCAAGTGGGATCTGAAGCCAGACTATCGGGGCTTGAATCCTGGCTCTGCCACATGCTGTGTTACCTTCAACTTGTTTCTGCTAAATGTCAGAGCCTTACCTATCAAAGCAAGTAGATTGTGACAGCATCTAGCTCAAGAAAGACACACCTGCAGAACGAATGACCAACCTAATGCACAGGAAGTACTTAGCAGAGAGCACCTCATAAACACAAACTGGGATTATTTGTTAAAACCTCACAGGGTTACCCTGAACATTCAATGAGATAATGTGTGTGCAAGCTCTTGGTGAGTTGTAAATGTGTGTTAAAAACTAAAGGCTTGTTGTCAATGGATTGTAACAGCAGAGAGAGAAAATGGTCCACTCTTGGATAGAACCTGTCTTAGTTTCTTACTGCTGCTATGACAGAAATACCACAAGTAGGTGGCTTTAACCAACAGAAATTTATTTCCTCACAGTTTAGGAGGCTAGAAGTCTGAATTCAAGGGCCCTAGACTTCAAGGGCCCTGGATCCAGGGGAAGGCTTTCTCTCTCTGTTGGCTCTGGGGGAAGGTCCTTGATTCTTTATCTTCCGCTCCTTGGCTCCTCAGTGATCTTCATGAGGCTTGGCATCTGTCTTCCCCGATCTCTGCTGGCTTAATCTGCTCCTTTTATATCTCAGAAGAGATTGACTCAAGACACACCCTACACTAATCCTGCCTCATTAACATAACAAAACCTCTTCCCCAATGGGAATAGAACCACAGGTAGAAGCTTTAGGATTCACAACGTATATTTTTGGGAGACACAATTCAATCCATAACAGAACGCAAGGGCTGGGATGCCTGCCTTTGTGAGATTAGACTGAGTTCAAGAATAGGTAGAGAGGAGACTGTAATTCACAGTGAGGCTAGGACTTCTGGACTGAGATACAACCTCAGCTTTTCAAATGGGGTCAGCAGCTTGCTAGAGGGGTTATCTGTGGCCTAATTCAGAAGTTGGAAGTAAAAGCACTTTTGCAAATGCAGTGCTGTTGAGGAAAGGCTATATTGATACCAGCCATCTACATTACAACAGTACTAATTAATGCCATTTTAATTAGAAAATGATGAGAATTTAATTAGAGCAGCAGTAAGGTGCTCTCCTACTGGGTGTATGGTGGGACAAAACCTCTATTCAAAGACCACTATTCCTAGCCAAACGCGTGACCTGGGGCAGGTCATCTAAGTGTGAAGGCTAATTTTATGTGTCACCTTGGCTAGGCCACGGTGCTCAGTTGTTTGGTCAAACACTAGTCTAGACTGTCACAAAGTTGTTGTTGTTGTTTTCATTAGTTGCCATCAAGTCAGCTCTGACTCATGGCTACCTTATGTATTACTGAACTAAACGTTTCCCGGTCATGTGCCCTCTTCATGGTCATTGGTATGTTTGAGTCCATTGCAGAAGGGACCTCTTTCCAAGTTGTATTTTGACGGTCTTCCAACCTAGGGGGCTCATCTTCCAACACTGCTGTTGTTGTTGTTAGGTGCTATAGAGTCGGTTCCAACTCATGACAACCCTACGTACAACAGAACGAAAAACTGTCTGGTCCTGCCCCATCCTCACAGACATGCTTGAGCCCATTGTTGTAGCCACTGTGTCAATCCATCTCATTAAGGGTCTTCCTCTCTTTTGCTGACCCTCTAGTTTACCAAGCATTAATGTCCTTCTCCAGAGACTGGTCCCTCCTAATAATATGTCCAAAGTATGTGAGAATAAGTTTTGCCATTCCCGCTTCTAAGAAGCATTCTGGCCGTACTTCTTCCAAGATGGATTTATTTCTTCCTGCAGTCCATGGTATATTCATGCCAACACCATGATTCAAACACTTTTTCCATCTTCCTTATTCATTGTCCAGCTTTCACATGCATATTAGGTGATTGAAAAGACCATGGCTTGGGTCAGGCACATCTTAGTCCTCAAAGTGACATCTTTGCTTTTAAGCACTTTAAAGAGGTCTTTTGCAGCTGATTTGCCAATGCAATATGTCCTTTGATTTCCTGACTGCTGCTTCCATAGGCGTTGATTGTGGATCCAAGTAAAATGAAATCTTTTACAACTTCAATCTTTTCTCCATTTATTACGATGTTGCTTATTGGTCCAGTTGTGAGGATTTTTGTTTTCTTTATGTTGAGGTATAATCCATATTGAAGGCTATGGTCTTTGATCTTCATCAGTAAGTGCTTCAAGTCCTCTTTACTTTTGGCAAGCCAGGTTGTGTCGTTTGCATAACACAGGTTGTTAATGAGTCTTATCTAATCCTGATGACCCATTCTTTTTCATATAACCCAGCTTCTGGCATTATCTGCTCAGCCTACAGATTGAATTAGTATGGTGAAATAATGGAACCCTGGCACACACCTTTACTGATTTTAAACCACGATGTATCCCCTTATTCTGTTCAAACTACTGCATAATCTGAGGTACAGGCCTAATCTGGGGGTGACAAGAAATTTCCGCCTTTTTATGGACCCATTTGGATCCCCTAAGAGATTGATTGAACTTGAATTCATTAATTTATTTTATTAACCAGCCAGAAAAAGATTAACATCAGAAAGAAAAACGAAAGACATAAATATACAAAAAAAAAAAAATACATGTCACTAAAAAAAGCAATGACAACTGTCTAACAGATATACATTAAAAATATTTAATCACACTCTTAAAACTAGGTAACATTTCTTAAAAACCTGTGAAGTTGGCAAGGGTGAGAACAGTCATCCAATTCAGGGCTGGAGAGTGTGGGATCCAGCCACGCTCATGTACTGTGTGCCTCTGAGAGGCAATTTGGCAACATTATCAGTAGTCCTCAGGAGCCTCTGTCCCAGTAATCCAAGCTCTAGAAAGTTATCATAAGGAAATAATCAGACAAATGCCCAACAAAAATAACTGATTAAACAAATTATAATGCAGCTATACAATGGAATTTTATACGGCCTTTGAAAAGGTTTTAAATTATTGACATGGAAAAATCCACTACATGTAAAGGAAAAGCAGGTTATAAACCTGCATGTACAGCAGGATCTCCTGGAAACACATTTGCATGTGGAAACCTATGTATATGCACGGATTACCAGAAACAGCTTGAAAGAATATGCACCAAATTAGATGATGAAATTGCAAGCATTCCTTCTTCCCCTCAACCTTTTTCTATAGTGAACGCGTTATTACTTGAAGGCTGAAAATATATAGCTTCGACAAGGTGTGCTATTTGCATTGCTTGACCCACTTTCCCCTTCTCAGCTTGGACCCCACAGTGCTGGGCATATGCTGACTCTGTCTTAGTTTCCTGTCACTGCTGTAACACAAATATCGCATGTGGGTGACTTTAAAGAACGGAAGTGTATTTTCTCACAGATTTGGGGGCTAGAAGTTCAAAACAGGGTCTCAGCCACGTTGATTCCTTCACTGTCGGTCGTCTCGAGCGTTCTTTATTTCCTTGATTTGGAGATGATCTTTACATGGTATATCTGTCTTCCCCAGTTTCTGCACAAGCGTCTCAGTGTCTATAAAACCAGCCCCGTTGCTGTAGAATCGATTCTGACTCATAGAAAACGTTTATGTTACAGGGTTTTCTTGACGGTAATCTTTACAGAAGCCGAGCAACAGGCCTTTCTTCCCCAGTGCCACTAGGTGAGTTCAACACCATTGCTGTCAAGTCGATTCTGACTCATAGTGACCCTAGAGTAGAGCTCAAGCCATCTGTGCCACCCAGAGACTATACTCTGTCTATTTTTGTTTTAGGTGCTGTGGAGTTGGCTCTGACTCATAGCGACCCTGTGTACAACAGAAGGAAACACTGCCCAGCCCTGAGCCATCCTCACAATCATTGCTGTGTTTGAGCCCAGTGTTGTAGCCGCTGTGCCAATCCATCTCATTGATGGTCTTCCTCTTTTTCACAGACCCTCTACTTTGCCAAGGATGATGTCCTTCTCCAGGGACTGGTCCCTCCTGATAATATGTCCAAAGTACATGAGATGAAGTCTCACCATCCTTGCTTCCAAGGAGCATTCTGGGTATGCTTCTTTTAAGACAAACTTGTTCATTCTTCTGGCAGTCCATTGTATATTCAATATTCTTTAACAACACAGTAATTTAAAGGCATCAATTCTTCTTGGTCTTCCCTGTACATTGTCCAGCTTCTGCCATGATTAGGTTTAGGATCCATTCCACACTGGTACAACCTCATCTGATTGATTGCATTATGTTGGATTCCATTACGGAAGGCAATTTTATTGCATTAGATCACATCCACAGATATGCTGTTGTTGTTAGTTTCCATTGAGTCAATTCCAAAGGATGGCGACCCTGTGTGTTATAAGAACGCTTCCATAGGGTTTCATTGGCTATAATCTTTACAGAAGCAGATTGACAGGCCTTTCTTCCACGGTGCCACTGGGTGGGTTCAAATTGCCAACCTTTAGGTTAGCAGTTAAGCTCAAACTGCTTTCGCCACCTAGGGACCTTCCACAAGTATAAACCAAAGCCTTTGCCATCAGGTTGATTCCGACTCAAAGCATCTCTATAGGACAGAGTAGAACTGCCCCGTAGAGTTTCTAAGGCTCTAAGTCTTTACGGAAGCAGACTGCCACATCACTCTCCGGTGGAGTGGCTGGTGGGTTTGAACAACCAGCTTTTTAGTTAGCAGCCAAGCATTCTAACCGCTGTGCCACCAGGGCTCCCTCTCCACAAGCATGTTGTTGTTAAGTGCCGTTGAGTCGGCTCCGACTCATAGTGACCCTATGTACCACAGAACAAAACACTGCCTGGTCCTGGGCCACGCTCACAACTGTTATGCTTGAGCCCATTGTTGCAGCCACTGTGTCAATACCTCTCTTTGAGGGTCTTCCTCTTTTCCACTGACCCTCTTCTTTACCAAGCATGAGGTCCTTCTCTAAGGACCGATCCCTCCTGAGAACATGTCCAAAATATGTAAAACGCAGGCTCGCCATCCTTGCTTCTAAGGAGCATTCTGGTTGTACTTTTTCCAAGACAGATTCATTCATTGTTTTGGCAGTTCATGGTATATTCAATATTCTTTACCAACACAATTCGAAGGCATCAATTCTTCTGCCTTCCTTATTCATTGTCCAGCATTTGCATGCATACGAGGCGACTGACAATACAATGGCTTGGGTCAGGCACACCTTAGTCTTCAAGATGACATCTTGGCTTGGTGACATCCATAAGTATAGGGGGTAGAATTTTAATACATATTTTTACATATTACATAAATATTTTGGGGGCAACATGATGCAATCCATAATAGACCATGGGATGGAAGTTCTGGTTTAGCAAGCAAGGGCCTGACCTATACCGTGAAAGGCCCTCATTCCCAGTCCCGGCACTGCAGCAGATTCCTGGACAACCAGGGCCCTAGGTTCTTAGTTGGTACCCAGACATCATGATTCCTAGTTTACTCCCTTGCAGGGCTAATGTGAGAAGCCAAGGCAAAGCTATTTGAAAAGCGGCAGGCATCACATAAATCCATGTTGTCGTGCCTCGAGCTGTCATGACTCCTTAGGGAGAAAAAAGAAAAAAAGGTATTTCAGTAAAATATGACGAATAGCCAGAACAATCCACTCATAATCCAGATTCTAAAAATTACACTTGGCAAAGCCAATCTAGAGAATTTGATTGATCCAGAATCTGGAAAATGTAAAAGGAAAGGAGGTCAGAAGTAATGGGAAATTTGTTAACGGCACGTGCTTTTGATTAGAAAATGATTTGGTTTAAGAAAAATGTTTTGGGAATGTTGATAAGTGCTCGTGTGCTGGTCTATGCAGTAGATAGCAGCTGAGGGCTTGTGCTCTGTGGGCAGGCAGATGGACTTGGGTTTAAATCATCGCTCTGTTACTCTCTCGCTGGGTGACTTTGCTAATAAAAGAACCTCCCAAGCCTCAGTTTCTTCATCTGTAAAATGGGGACTTTGCAAGGACCCTGCATAATGGCTTATGGTAGATATTGAATAGGTGCTGGCTTTTAAATTATTATTGTTGTTATTGTTATTACTACAGCTCTTATTTCAAGCCACAGTTTATCTGGGGTGTGGGAGGAAACAAGCTTGGGTGGGAACAGAGGTTGGACTTTTTAGAGTTTTTCAGTGTTAATGTTCAATCATCCTAGGATCTGAGTCACCTTTCAACCCGTTATCTTGGGAGGAGAAATAAACAGTACACCTATAGCCATTCTATTAGCAAGGTAAGAGCATGTTCTTTCCTGCTGCCTTTTTTTTTTTCCAGTTAAAAATGAATAGAGTCTGAAATCACATGGCTTTACTGCATTTCAATTTGCTGACAGCTTCTTACTGTTTCCCGTCCCCACAATGTGAGAGCTAAACCCCGTTTCCTGCTACTCAAGTCTCCTGCTACTCAGCGTGGGGTTCCCAGGCACTTTCCAGGCTCCACTTCTCCCTGTGGACACTGGGTCCCCTGGGGGCCCCAAATCAGGTCACTGCCAGCCTGACTCTGGGAATATTCCAGAAGGGTAGCCTGCTGGAGACTGCTCATCACGTGGGCATCCGATGAGACACAACCGGACGAGTCAGTTTCGCTATGTGGTGTCAGCGTTGAAACAGCAAGTGGATCAAGTCCAGGTTCAGGGTCCTCCATTCTGTGCACGTCAGGTTCAAGGTTTGTGCAGAGGGTGCTGTGGATTTGCCGTTCTGGGAAGAGCAAGCCTGGGTGGAGAGGCTTGGGGCACCGCCCTGGTGTGGCTCCAGCTGGTCAGAGCCCAGTTTATCCCATAAAGGCAGCCCCCTCATTGCTTTCTGCTTCCATTTTCACTCCCCTGCCACCCTTGGCATCTGAGTCAGTTTTGCTATGTGGCGTCAGCGTTGAAACAGCAAGCGGATCAAGTGAATCAAGTCTGGGTTCAGGATCTTCCATTCTGTGTGTGTCTGAGCCCTTGCCTGGTCCCTTAGGGTTTGGATGACCTGGAGCTCCCATCCCACCCCCTTCCCTCATTTTATACTATAGCCTGTTCCCACCCCTGCATCCTCCCGACCCCACTGAGCTGCTTTCTGCCCCTGGAACACACCCAGCTAGCTCACTCTCAACACCTTTGTGCTTGCTGGTCTCTCTGAACGAAGTTCCTTCTCCGTGTTCTGATCTCAGTCTTTACAAGCCTTCCCTGACCACTGACCAAGGCAGCATCACATCGCTATCCCAGTGCTTTGTTTTCCCCTCACCTCCTACATCCCAAAGGACGTTGCTGTTGTCGTTAGCTGCCGTCGAGTCAGCCCCCAGACCCATGGTGACCCCATGCACAAAGGAACGAAACACTGCCTGGTCTTGCGCCACCCCCATAATCAGTTGTAGACAGGGCTGTTGTAATCCACTGGCTGATTTTTGGAAGTAGGTCACCAGGCCTTTCTTCCTAGTCCTTCTTAGTCTGGAAGCTCCGCTGAAACCTGGTCAGCATAATAGCCACACACAAACCTCCAGACAGGTGATGACTGTGCGTGAGGCACACTGGCTGGGAATCAAACCCAGGTCACCCACATGGAAGGTGGGAATTCTACCACTGGACCACCTCTGCCCCTCTACAAGTCCTCATTACTCTGGCTTGAACCATCGCAGTTACCTCAAGAGTCTCCTTGCCTCCAATTCTCCTCTTCTGCATATAGCCTTCAGCGCAGAGGTTGAGAGCACGGGCTTTGGAGTCAGGCAGGGGCCTTACATCTCCGCTCTGCTACTTGCTAGCTGCATGATCTTGGGCAAGCTACTTAACCTTTGTAAGGTGCAGTTTTTCTACTTATAAAAGGAGAATAACAGTGTTTACTTCATAGAGATATAAAGATTAAATAAGAGAATGCAGACAATGAGCTTAACAGTGCTATCATCCTAAAACAGTGAAAGCTATCTGATAGTAAATCTTTGTAAGACCACTAGACTTTCTCTAAAAAATTGATCTGATTATCCTAACATTTTATAGTATGCAAAGTACTTTTTTTCCATTTATCTTCTCATTTGATAGCTACAACAATCCAACTTGAAATTTCACTTAATCTTCCCTATTGCCTACGATATCAAGTCCAAGAATCTTCTTGTTAGCTGCCGTTGAGTTGGCCCTGACTCACGGCCACCCCATGCACACGGGAATGAAATGATGCCTGGTCCCACGCCATCCCCGTGACTGTTTTCTGAGCGGACTGTCGTGATCTATAGCGCTGATTTTAGGAAGTAGATCACCAGGCTTTTCTTCCTAGTCCTAGTCTGGCAGCTTTGCTGCAAACTGTTCACCGTCATTGCAACATGCAAAACTCCACTGGCAGGTGGGTGGTGGCTGTGCCTGAGGTACACCGGCTGGGAATTGAACCTACCAGGAAAGGTGAGAATTCTACCACTGATGCACTTCTGCCCAATCCCCAAGAATCTTAGCAAGACATGAAAAGCTTTCCAAGATTAAAGCTGCTTCCTCTTGTGTTCTCAGCATGTTCGCTGGCACTTAATAGGCACTGGACGTTTACCCAGTGGGTGGAGGGAGCCCTGTGCTTCGGACCTGCTGTGCTCATTCCTCCTGTGTTCGTGCCAGCTTGCCCTTCCTTTCCCTTCTTATCCATCTAATTCTTATTCTTTTTTCAAGGCAGGCCAAACACACACCCTCTAGAACGGCTCCAACATTTATTCACCCAGAAAATATTTTTATTTTTGGTGAAAATATACATAGTACCAATGATTATGAAGATGGCACAAGACCTGGCAGCATTTCGCTGTTGCCCCACTCCACAGCGATTAACAACAGCCCTCAGGTGACCTTATCTCTGTTGCCTGTTTGATATTTCTATTGACTCCTCTTTGCTGTTAGTTTGTGCTTGTAATTCACTCCCTTACTATACAGGCATTTTCCTGAGAGATGGGGGCAATGCATATTAGTTGGGTAAAGAAGAGTATAAAAACAGATAGGGCTTTGCTATTAATTACCAGGTTTAATGTTCAGTTCAAGATCGCCCAGGGTGCTGGGAGTCTGAACTCTGAGTAAGTAGGGCATAGTGTTCTATACCCTTTTCCCTGTGAACAAATAGTAGGTATGGATAGCCAGAGAGAGTATTTTGGGGAGCACGTTTTTAGAGTTAGGTCTAATGCATCTTATATAGAGTCCCTTTCAGATTTCCTAGTGTGTTAATACGGGCTTAACTGCTGTAACACAGATCTAGATCCAGTGGCTTAAAAGCAAAGGCATCTCAGAAGTTTCTCTCTCTTGGGTACAGTCTGAGCTGAGTGTTCCAAGTTAACAGGCCACTGTGCTCCACAGGGGCATCCAGGCCCAGGTTCCTTCCCTCCCGTGGTGCCCCCATCCTCTGGATACCATGCGTTGATCTGCACGGTTGGGTAAGGCCGCCACCTTCTCTGGGTTCCAGCTGGTAGAGAAGGGATAAGGTAGAGGCCTAGCCACTGTCTTAAGGGCTCTGATCTGAGAATGGCATGTGTTCCTTTCAACTTGCACCCCCTGGCCGAGAATTACGTCACTTGGCCACATGAGACAGCAAGAGGGCCTGGGGAATGGAGCCACCCACCAGGCAGCCAGGTGCTCAGCTATACTCCTGCCAGCATGGAACAGGAGAACGGATTCCAGCAGTCTTCACCATCTAGGGAGAAACTGTCCAACTGCTGTACAATTATTTTAAGCAAATTTAATAGGGGACAAAATCCAATTTACCTAAAGGTTAAAGAACTGTATTTATTTCAGAACTAAAATAATCTGTGAGATCACTTGGTCATCATACAACTTGTCACCAGCAGAAACGATTTCGCTGACTTGCTTGCTCTGTCTGCCCCAGAAGGGCTGGCTGATCCCAGCATCCAGAACAGTTCCTGACACACAGCGGGGGCGGGGTTAGTAAATTTTTGTTGAAAGAATAGATGGATGAAATCAAAACACAGCAAAATATAGTGATTTTAAATTATTTTGTAACTTTCACTCTTCCTCTGCTGAGTTACCACGAGTTGCAGGATATATTCTGAGGATCTAATTATACCAAGTTTCTTCTATGCTATGTATGGCAGGGGTGGTTAGGTGCTGCTGAATTGATTTCGACTCATAGTGACCCCATGTGACAGAGCAGAACTGCCCCATAGGGCTTCTTAGGCTGTAATCTTTATGGGAGCAGATCACCAGGTCTTTTTAGTCACAGATCTGCTGGGTGGGTTTGAATGGCCAAACTTTCAGTTAGCAGCCAAGCTGTTAACCATTGTACTACCAGGGCTCATATGTTTATACACACTGAATATAAAGTCTAAATGCTGGCCAATGTCCATAAGAAATTTTAATAAAGCTCATGAATGACACTTGGTATTTATTCCAAAGGAAAAGCTAATATGGGTCTGACCTATGTTGTATCCCACATAGGTACTTTTTAAACTGAAGCACTGTCTTGAGCTTGAACCCAGATGTAAAAATCAGATTGTGTGACAGTCAAAATACCTGTAAAATGCAAATAACTTCATTTGCTGACAGTTATTACATGGTCTTTAATCAAAGCCCAGCCATTTTTTTTTTCAAAAAATCAGATGAAACATTTTTGCACCATTAAGATCAAAAGAACTAACAAAATTAAGACAGCCCTATCACTTGAAAATTAGAAGTAAATTCTCATGAAAGCGTGGGAAGTGCACTTCACCAAATGTAATGGTAAATATCATCAAAATAAATCCAGTGACCTTTTTAGAAAAGATTACAAAATTGAATTTATTGAGTTTCACACAAGATGCACTTAGAAAATTAGTACTGAATGCCATTGTAACAGAAGAAATGGACGTGAACATCGTCCCAGACTCCCTACAGCATCTGCAAAGGAAACAAAAATCTTCCCAACATGACAGCACAGAGACAGGAGAATTCAAGCGGGACTGAAACACACACCCAAATTATGTTCTTGCTCTGATCAGGGAGGCCTATGCCTGGCAAAGCTTTCCTCAAATTGTTCCCATTCGCTGTGGGCAATGTTCCTCTTGTTGATGAAAGAGGAGATGGAGAAAATAATAATTCCAAAATGGAATTATTGAAACATACACAGAACAATCAAAGTCTTTTCATTTTTCACTTGAAATAGTTTCTGATCTCCTAGGAGCATCTGCAGACAATTTTTGCCTTTGCCCTACCTGAGCATAATACCAAGCATGAAAATTCACTTTTGTATTTCAAATGAACAAGCTGAAGCATAAGACTGCTTTATATTTCACCCAGGAAACAGACAAATTGACTCCAATTTACTTTCTGCCTAGCATATGCCTGAAACACCTGCACATACAAGAGCTGAACTTCAAAATCAAAGCACCAAAAAAGAAAAAGAAAAAATAACAGTAACAATATCTTCTGGACAGTTCTGGAAACAGAAGTTGTAAATGTAAGATGTTTATAAAATGCAGAAAGGTTTCTCAAGTAAAATGTGATGGAAAATAACTCGTCCTACCCTGTAGGCCACAAACTAGTCATTAAGCCTAAATGGAATCCGGATCTTGAACGAAACCAAAATGCAACTTTTGGTTGCTGTTCCCAGCATCTAGACAGAACTCCTCAGCACACCCAGGGGCTTTCACACAAAGTGCTCTCTCAGCAGGAACCCGCCCACACCCCCACCACAGGCACATCCCAGTCACCACCCCCATACAGAGCCCACCCCCATACAGACCCCACTCCCAACACAGACACACCCACAATGCTCCAAACAGAAAGCCAATTGCATTTGATAAGCCCAAGACGGTGTTGCTCAATCTACTTGGGATATATACTTTAAAATGGTTACTGAAAAAACCCAGTGAAAGCTGACGCCTCTGAATTCTGTACACTGGCAATTCTCCAGCCTGTTCAAATCCTTTTAGCTGTGACAATTTATGAAGCAATTAAACTTATAGAAAACCAGTTAACCCTACCTGAAAGTTAACAGGCTCTGCTTTTGCAGTATAGAAAATGCCCCCTTGTAAGGGCATCTATTTTAGCCACAGCAATTGAACAACACACAGCCCAGCTTCTGCTTTAAAGAGTCAACGGAATAATCAGGAAACATTTTCTCAGTGATGCATAACTTCATTAACAGATTTTTTTTTTTTACAAAATAAACTAAATGGCTTCGGGTTTTTGTGTTTCTATAAAATGCTATGTATCACATCTTATTTAAAGTAGCCTTTTATTCTGATTAATTCAGATACATCTGCAAGGATTATTGTAGGGGTCAGAACGTTTCTCGACTTATGTTTAGTAATTTTCTTTTAATGCTTTGGCAGATGCAGTAAAGTTTGAAAACTCTGTGAAAATAGTGTGAGACTGGAAAGACCATGTCATGGTCTGAGTTTCACAGTTTTCCAGGTATATCCTGATACTGAAGAGGCCTCGAGGACGACGGATAAAGCACACGTGATTCTGATGCTGCTTCCACCGGGTCCCCGAAGTGCCGCTGCTGCTTGGCCAGCAGGCAGAAGTCTCCGTGATCCACCAAATCACCCCAGAAGTCAAAGCTGGAGATCGCTGTTGTTCTGTGACTGGACCTTGGCCCCAACCACACTGCTGGAAGAAAGATACTAATATTTGCTCGCCGTTAATAATTTAAGTTTTTAAATAAATATTTAAGTGCCACTTTTCCCATCTGTCCGTCCTGGCGGCACCGCGTCTGCAGCCCGAGACTCCGTGTCTCTGGCGCAGTGGCCACCAGGTTCAGTCAATCCGGTTTCCGCAAATTGTAAACCTGTCTATCTCTAACAGGTCTTTCTTTGAGGATCTGTGTTTCAATTCGGAATTTTCCTGTGTTATGTCCTTCTCATCACCGTCTGGAGTGGTCAGGAACTGGTCAGGATTGCTTGTCACAAGGAGTGGGATAACGTTCTCCTTTGGATGAGTAGGCTGGCTGGTGACTGAAGCAGAGAGGGTTTCTTCAGTGGCAAGGCCTGTGGAAGAAGATATCCATTTATTTACGAAAGGACGTCCTCCCACCTTGGAAGCGACTCTTCCTGTTTTTATTTTGCTGTATTTTAGCTCCCTGTAGCAGTAGGCACAACCAGCATGGCCTCCCTCCAGGATGTGGCTCTTGCCCACCTCAAGTTCCCTCTCCTACCCCTTTCCAGGGACCCTCAGCACTCTGGGGTCTGGAGCCCACTAGATGCCCTTCCATGCCTCCAGGACTTCACTGCTGCTTTATTTCTTCTCGCCCTTCAAGGGTTACTTCAGGAGAACACCGCTCCTGCCCCTCCACTCCCTCAGACAGCCGTGTGGACTAACCATCGGGCTGTCTCCCCATCAGTCTATGAGCCCTGAAGGGCAGGGCCATGACCCATTTACCTTTGTCTCTTCAGCACCTCATATATTACTTGGCACACAGCTACTCCATACACTTAAAAATAAACCATTTAGGCTAAAAGTCACATAAATAAACACCTATGTGAATAGGGACCTGCCATCTAACGACAAAACTTAAGTCAGTTGTTGCAGTTCTTCTTCCAGTGCTTCCAGGCCAGCAACCCTGGCACCATCTTAAGCTCTTTTCTCACACCTACAACCTGCGCACCAGCAAGCCCGTGCTCTCCAGAGTTCTCCAGAGCCGGTCTGCTTTCCCTCTTACACCACAACTGCCCTGCTCTGAGTCGGCAGCCTCTGCCCCGGGCTTGGTATTTGTGTTTGCCCTTCTTGAGTCTATTTTCCACAAAGCCTGAGAATTACCCTCTTAAAATGTACGCGTGAGCATGTCACTCCTCTGCATAAAGCCCGCCCCCCTGAGAACAAAAGCCCAGGTCCTTCCCTGCGTGACTGGCTCTGTACAACCTCTTGGGCCTCTGTCTAGTCTGCTCCAGCCTCCTGGCCTTTCTTGTTTTCAACAGGCCCAGTCTGCTCCTGCCTTGGAGCCTCTGTAAGTGCCGGGTCCTCTGCCAGGCTGCTCCTGCCTACAAGGCTCACTGCTTCCCGTCCTTAGGCTCAGTTCAGGGGCATCTCCTTGTAGAGACCCTGACTCCTGTTTATTGGCTTTCCCCTTAACTGGCTTTATTTTCCTCTACAGCACTTACTGCCACCCGGCATAGTGTATATCCACCAGTTTATTATCTCTCTTTCCACCCCTCTGTCTAGAATAAGCCCCATGAGGGCAGTGACATCACCACTGTATCCTCTAGAGTGTCCCTGGGTAGCACAAACTATTAACGCATTCAGCTGCTAACCAAAAGGTTGGTGGTTTGAGTCTACCCAGAGGTGCCTCAGAAGTAAGGTTGGTGATCTGTTTTCAAAAAAGCAGCCACTGAAAACCCTACGGAGCACAGTTATACTCTGACACACATGTGGTCATTGTGAGTTGAAATACACTCAATGCCAGCTATTTTTTTTTGTTGTTTTTGTATCACTGAGACATGGCATATAATAAGTGCTCAATAATCATTTGTGGAACAATGAATAAATAAATGTAAAAACTCAGAGCACTATGTCGAGTGTATCTGTGATGCAATCTAACAATAAAAAAAAAAAACTGAAACTGAAATTTTAAAGCATTGTCAAACACTGATTGAATAGATTTTTATTACATAGAGTTCAGATAAACAATTAACTCTCAGAAAACCATTCAGAGAAGTGATGAAAAGAATCCAACATACCTTGAGGGGATTTACTTTTGTTCTGTGATTTACTGTGTGGTTTGCCCGGAGTGCTGGTTGGGGGAGGGTGGAACAACTTTTCTTCCATTTTGGCTTCCTTCACATATTGGCATGATTTTCCCAATAGCACAATGCTATTAAGTACTTTCAGGGATATCAACCTAAAACCAGAAACAGAACACACAACCCCTGCTGTCATTTCCCCAAACCTTGTGAGCGTGCTCTCCTACATATGCTCCTGAGAAAGCAGTGGGGAATGGTGAGGAGAGAAAGGCCCAGGAGCCAGAAGCCCTGGGCTTCAGATTACAAATTCCTTGCACACAGCCTTCCTTGCTCAGAGCCTGATTGCCTTGAAGCTTCTTCACCATGAAAAAGAGAATTCTCATAATCCCCACAGTTCTGATGGATCAGAAGAAATCACACCAATTAAAAATTTTTCCTCACACTAAAATAACACTGGTGGTGTAACAGCTAAGTGTCTGGCTGCTAACTGAAAGGCTGGAGGTTCAAACCTACCCAGCGGCTCCTTGGAAGAAAGATCTAGTGATCTGTTCCCGCAAAGATTACAGCCTAGAAAACTCTATGGGTCAGTTCTACTCTGTCACATGGGGTCGCTATGAGTTGGAATCGACTCAATGGCACCTAACAACAATTCTCTTATTGCAAAACAAATTCATTTAGAAAAGATAGATGGATGAAAAAGAAAACAACCTGGAATTCCACATCCCAGTGACAATCACTGTTGACATTTGGTAGATTATCCTTACGTGCTTCTGCTAAGAGTACACCTCTATCTGCACCCTCCACTGTACAGAAACGGCCACATGACACAGACTGTAAGATGAAGGGTGTGGGTTATGAGCCAGAGTTTAGACTCCAGGGCCCAGTGTTGGAGTCTGAATCCTGACTCCACTGCTTAGCACCTGTGTGGACGTGGGCACACTACTTAACCGGTTAATCCATAAAGGAGGCGGACGATTCAGGAATGGCTTGGAACAGTGCTTGACACATAGAAATGCTAACCAATTCTGTTATTTTATTATTGCTGTTGTTATTTTAACACGAGTGTTTTTCCAAATCAGTATATGTTCCTCACTGACGATGTTTTAAATGGTCCCATAATGTTTCACTTTATGCATTAGAGTTAAATCTGGATTTCCTTAAGAGAAATTTCTAGATAGCTGTAATTAAAGAAGTGAAATTTCTGGGTAAAAAGTTACACAACATTTTAAGGCATTTGATATAAATCTGGCAAAAACTGCTGGAAAGAAAAATCTCACACTGGTATCAACCCACCTATACCAAAAACAAATCCACTGCCATTGAGTTGATTCTGACTCATAGCGACCCTACAGGACAGAGTATAGAGCTGCCCCATAGAGTTTCCAAGGAGTGCCTGGCAGATTCGAACTGCTGACCCCTTGGTTAGCAGCCATAGCACTTAACCACTACACCACCAGGGCTTCCACCTATAGAGACCTTAAATGACAGAGGACCAATAATCTCGACACCAGCTTTGAAGTAAGTAATGCCAGAGATGAAACCCTAGGAATCACATGAAATTACAAGTCACTGAAGGCAAGTTTGAGGAGGGGCCTGGAAGAAGGTTAAAGCAAGGGGCAAATGGGCTTCCGGAACTATCCCTCAGCCTCTCTGCTCCGAAAACTAAGACCTGGAGGGGAAGAGCTCCTAGCCCCAGGGCTGCAGTAGCCTGTGCAGAAGGCTCCCCACTTGACCTCCAGGCCCAGCTTTTCCTGGAATTCCTCACTCACACCTTCCATTGTTTTCTCAGCAGTGCCTAGGTGACGTCTAGCAGGCATTTCAAACCAGGTCTCTTGATTCCAATCCTAGCCCTCTCCTCAGAGATGAACCCCAAGGGCCCTCCCATGCCTGCCAGGCCCTGCAAGGGGATCTTCTCCCACCTGGACAGTTGTGCTCCAGCTGCCCGCGCTCCTTCCTCCGGGCTACCTGCATGGCTCTCTCCCTCACTCTGCATCGGCTTCCACTTAGCTGTCAGTGCACAGAGAGGCCCCCTGCCTTCCTTTTCTAAGAAGCCACCATGGTCATTCTCCGTCTCCTTCCTCCACCTCAGTTTTCTTCATAACGCTGTCAACCACCAATGTTTTTCTGGTTGTTGTCTACTTTTCCCACTAGAATTTAAGCTACAATATGACGGGACTTGTCTGTCTTTCTTCCTCAGAATGCTAGGTCAGCGCTAGACCAGCACCGGCTCGGAGCAGTGCCCACTGAGCAGCTGTCAGACGGCTCATAAGGGCTCAGGCCAGCAGGTCTTCCACCCCTAGTCAGCAAGTCTGAGGGAACTTTCACCAAAAACACAATAAAACACTAAAAAAAAAAAAAAAAGTGAGGGAAACCCTGGAGTACTGGAATCAGAGCAACCAGAATGCAATCAGAGAGAATGTGGACACACTGTGAAAAATGTAACTAACGTTGCTAAACAATTTGTGTAGAAATTGTCAAACAGAAAACTAATCTGCTGTGTGAACTTTCACTGAAAACACAATAAAATATTATTATTAAAAAAAAAAGGGTAAGTCTGAGGGAAAGAGACTAACACTGGATGTGGTGGGGAAAAAGCACAGCATCTTATGTTGAGGGCAGGGCTGAACTGTTTTTGCTGAGGTAGAGTCCTGGGTTTGGCAGTCGGTGAACAGAAAACGCTTCATGGGCAAGGCGGTTCTGAGAAAGATTCCGAAGGAAGACAGAGGATAATTTGAGGACAACTGAAATAAATCAGCAGACGGCAAAGGCCAGGGAGCAGACCTGCCTGCTGGACTGTCTGTAGAGAAGGAAGACAAAGTGGGAGAGGGGTGAGACAAGCGAGGACAGGGCTGGGGTGAGTGGCTGTGGGATTCCTAGTCACTCAGATGAAAGCACGTCCACCTGAGTGTATTACGCACAGGAATTATAACCAAGCAAGGGTTTCCAGGTGTGGCGCACATATTTTACCTCCTGGCCTGTTTATGACATAAGAAAAATACAACAATTAGCTGGTTAAATGAAAATGGGAGCAATTATAGTAGTACTAATTGAAACTCAAGGGCAATGCTAGGAAGAATTCCAAAGGGCGGGTTAAGAACCAGGAAAGGAAGGCTCAGTGTTTTTTAATGCCAAGACACTGAAAAGAGTCACACCCTAATAAAAGATTTATGTGTTCATCCAAATGGACAACAGGAAATGGTATACAATCTGATCGAAATGGTATCTTAGATAGCTAACGCTGAAATCAGCCACACTTCCTGAACACACCTCTGCAGGGTGAGGGCCCAAGATGGGTGCTGAAGGTGCTGGGGAGCATGCTAACAACTCAGGAATCTGTGGAGGGCGGGAAAGTGCAGACACTGATGGTGACTGCTCCCGTCCTCCTCCACAGAGGCTTCCTGAATGCTGGCCGTGTGCCAGGCAGCGTGCCAGGCACCGGGCACAACAAAACGTAGTGAACTCACTCAAAACAAACAACAGGGGACACCACAGAACAGATATCCTAGAAACCAGGCCTCATCTTACAGGAAGATTCTGAGTGAACTGTCGGCTGAAGCTGAAGTTGCGACTGGTATGCTTATTCTCGCCCCACCATTTTCCTTCTGAGAGAGACTTGCAGTTCCGGCCCCTCTCACAGATCACCACTTTCTGAGCATAACTGCCACGGCTCACTGTAAGCAGTAATCAAATCTATAGCTGGGCCGGGCTACTTCTGGAGAAAAACTAACGGCAAAAACACTACGGTATACCATATGTACTCGATGTTAGTAAGCAATTATTTTGTTGCTACCTAAGCTTTTTTTAAATATAACATCGCACCTTTTTATATCTACTAGATTTTATCTGAGATTAAAGAAATAATAATTTAATCTTATCTATGAGAAAATTATATGGGGACATCATAAACAGTACATATAACATACTATTGCAAGTGTACTTAAAACATCGTATTTATAAACGCAGATGACAGAAACATGATAGAATCATATCACTTTTTTTCTTGTGCTACAAATGGAATAAAACAGTATAGGAGCAAAACAAATCCAACTGGCCTCTTGGTTTCCACTGTCTCTTAGTCATTCCTCACACCTCAGACTGGGCCACCTTTTCAGAGCACGCCTCAGGTCATGCCATAATCCCGTTGAAACCCAAGTAGTGTCCTTGGACCACATCTGCGACAGCTTCCACCAGACTGAGTCCAATACAACTAGACAGAACTGGAGAAAAATGCAGAACAAAATTCTAACTCCAAAAGAAAGACCAGACTTGCTGGCCTGACAAGACACTGGAGAAACCCTGAGAGTATGGCCCCCGGACACCCTTTCAGCTCAGTAGTGAGGCCACTCCTGAGCTTCACCGTTCAGCCAAAGATTGAACAGTCCCATGGAACAAAATAAGACTAAAGGGGCACACCAGCCCTGGGGCAGGGACTGGAAGATAGGAGGGAACAGGACAGCTGGTAATAGAGAACCCAAGGCTGAGAAGGGAGAGTGTTGACATGTCATGGGATTGTTAACCAACGTCATATACCGTGTGTACTATTTGATGAGAAACTAGTTTGTTCTGTAAACCTTCATCTAAAGTACAATTAAAAAAAAAGATATAAAGTACTATTAATACTACTACCAGATAACATTTAATCAGGTCACAAATCCACTTGGGTGTGTGGTACACACTGTTAAGAGAGTGAGTGGGAGTAGTATGATTTGGGTGATCTTAACTTTCATTACATCTTACATTTATACTTTACTGCATAATAAAAATATATTCAAGAATAGTTCATCTTAAGATACCAACCACTGAAATCACTGCCGTCGAGTCGACTGATACCACAAGAAAAGAAAACTAAAGGCCAGTATCTCTTATGAATACAGATGCAAAACTCCTCAACAAAATACTACCAAAGGAACACAACGGCGAACCCCTGAGAGAGCAGAAGAGCAGTGGGATGCAGACCTCAAATTCTTGTACAAAGACCAGACTTAATGGTCTGACTGAGACTAGAAGGACCCCAGAGGTTATGGTCCCCAGACCTTCTGTTAGCCCAAGACAGGAACCATTCGCAAAGCCAACTCTTCAGACAGGGATTGGACTGAACTATGGGATAGAAAATGGTACTGGTGAAGAGTGAGCTTCTTGGATCAAGTAGACACATGAGACTATGTGGGCAGCTCCTGTCTGGAGAAGAAATGAGAGGGCAGAGGAGATCAGAAGCGGGCCGAATGGACACGAAAATAGAGAGCTGAGGGAAGGAGTGTGCTGTCTCATTAGAGGGAGAACAACTAGGAGTACACAGCAAGGTGTATTTAACTTTTTGTATGAGAGACTGACTTGGTTTGTAACTTTCATTTAAAGCACAATATAAATAAAATAAAATACTAGCAAATAGACTCCAACGGCATATTAACAGTCATACACTGTGACCAAGTGGGATGGTTCAACATTAGAAAAGCCAATCACCATAATAAACCACAGCAATAGAACAAAGGAAAAGAACCACATGACCATCTCTACTGATGCAGAAAAAGCATTTGATAAAATCCAACACCCTTTCTTGATGAAAACCCTTAAGAAGATTGCAACAGAAGGGAAATTCCTCAATATGATTCAAGGCATATCTGAAAAGCCAACAGCAAACATTACACTTAATGGAGAAAGACTGAGAGCTTTCCCTTCGAAACCAGGAATAAGACAAGGGTGCTTGCTCTCACCACTTCTATTTGATATTGTATTATAAGTCCTAACCAAAGCAATAAGACAAGAAAAATCAAAGGTATCCAGATTAAAAAAGTAAAAGTATCTCTATTCACAGATGATATCCTACAAATGAAAATCCCAAAGAATTCACAAGAAAATGTCTAGAGCTAATAGAGGAATTTAGCAAAGTTGCAGGGTACAAAGTCAACAAACAAAAATCAGTCGGGTTTCTATACACCAAACCAAAAACCAAACCCACCACAATCGAGCTGATTCCAACTCATAGTGACCGTACAGGACAGAGTAGAATTACCCCAGAGGGCTTCCAAGGAGCAGCTGGTGGATTCGAACTGCTGACCTTTTGGTTAGCAGTCAAGCTCTTAACTGCTGTGCCACCAGGGCTCCTTCTATTTATTCATTGGCACTGAAAAATCTGAAAGGGAAACTAGGGAAACAATTACATTTACAATAGCATCTAAGAGAATAAAATACCTAGGAATAAATCTAACCAGGGATGTGAAGACTTATATAATGAAAACTAAAAGACACTGCTGAAAGAGATTAAAGAAGACTTAAATAAACAGAAAGATGTTCCGTGTTCATGCATTGGAAGACTTAATGGTTAAGATGTCAATACTATACAAGGCAGTCTATATATTCAACATAATTTTGATCAAAATTCCAAGCCTTCTTCACAGAAATAGTAAAACCAATCCTCAACTTTATATGGAATGGCAAGAAGCCTTGAATAGCTAAAATAATGTTGAAAGAGAAGAACAAAGCAGAAGGACTCAAACTTTCTGATTTTAAAACATACTACACCACGACAGTGATCCTAACAGCCTGGTACTTGTATAACAATAGACACAGAGAACAATGGAATAGAATTGAGAGTCCAGAAATAAACACACACATCTATGGCCAATTGATTTTTTACAAGGCTGGTAAGTCCATTCAATAGGAAAAGAAGAATCTCTTCAATAAATGATGCTGGGAAAACTGGATCTCCACATGCAGAAATATGAAACAGGACCCATACCTCACACTATACACAAAAATTCAAAATGGATTAAGGGCCTAAACATGCAAACTAAAACCACAAAATTCTTAGGAAAACAACCAGGGGCAATACTGTCAGGCCTAGCTTTCAATAATGGATTATCTAATATAATAACAAAAACACAAACAGCAAAAGACAAAATAAATAAATGGGCCTCACAAAAATTAAAAACTTTTGTTCATCAAAAAAGTGAAAAGGCAAGCTACCAGCTGTAAGAACATCTTCAGAAACCATATAAATGACAAGAATCTAAAAACCAAAATATATATAAAACTTCCACAAATTAACAACAGAAAAATAAGCCAATCATAAAATGGACAAAGGACTTGCACAGACATATCACCAAAGAAGACATTCACATGGTGACCAAACGCATGAAAGATGTTTAGTGTTATTAGTCATCAGAAAGACGCAAATCAAAAACACATGAGATAGCGTTTCACTCCCACTAGGAGGATGGCTAAGGTTAAAAAAAATAGTAACAAATGTTCGTGAGGATGTAGGGAAATTGGAACTCTTATCCACTGCGGGTAGGAATACAAAGTGGTACTACCATTACTGAAAAAGTATGGCAGTTCCTCAAAAAACTAAAAATAGAACTACCAGATGACCCAGCAATTCCACTCTTAGGTATATACCCAAAAGACTTGAAAGCAGAGACTCAAAAAGAGACTTATACACCAATATTCACTATAGCCAAGAGGCGGAAACAACCTAAATGCCCATGAAAAGATGAATGGATAAACAAAATGTGGTACATACATACAATGGAATACTACTCAGCCAGTAAGAGAAATGAAGCCTTGATACATGCTACAGTATGTACGGAGCTTGAAGGCATTATGCTGAGTGAAATAAGCCAACCACAAAAGGACAAATATTACATGACCTCACTTATATAAAAAGACAAGAACAGACAAATATAGAGACCAAAGTTTAATAGTGGTTACGGGGGTGGGAGGGATGGGGAAAAGGGGGGTTAACGGTGATGGAAAAATCACATTGATTAAGCTAGTACACTAGCCAGTTATTGTAATTGCTGTCATTAAGTTTTACACCTGTAAAAAGTTGAGTAAGAAAAAGTTGTGTGATAGATTTACAATGACAAAAAAAAATGAATAGCTGCTGAGGCTGCTTATGTACAAACAAAAACCTCATGGGATTTAGTTCCTTGGTTTAGGGTCATAGCTTCACAGGACACTCCTGTTAATTGCCCTAATAAAGTGTTCAGTGCTTTTTCTACCTCTTAGTTCACTGCGTAATGCCTGGGTTCTTAAAAGCTTGCAAGTGGCACAATTGGTTGTATTTGGCTGGAGCAACAGAGGAAGAAAGACAGTTAGGAAGAGAAGATATGGAATGTATAGCTACTTGCCTCCATTAACAACTATCTCCTTTGCCATGAGACTAGAACTAGATGGTATCTGGCTACCATGACTGAACATTTTGCTCAAAGATTCCATAGAAGAATCCTGATCAAAAGTGAGAATTGCAAAACGGAAATTAAAATTCTCATGGACTCAAGACTTTCTGGAGCTATGGAGGGTGGATGAACACCTAAAACTACTGCCCTGAGATAATCTTTAAACCTTAAACCAAAAATATCCCCTGAACTCATCTTAACACTGAACAATAGTTTAACTTAACTAGTAAAAAATGCCTGCCTTGAGCATTCTGCTCTTTTAAGAATTATCTATATGGGATCAAATTGACAACTGTAACTTGAAAAATTATACAGGTACCTTAGGGTGCAGTGAGTTTATGTAAATAAGGGAGGAATACGTCAGAAAAAGAGGGTAAGAATGCTTGCACAACTCGAAGAAGGTAATCAATGTCAATAAACTGTACATATAGAAACTGTTCAACTGGTATATCTTTTGCTATGTATATTGTCAACAACAACAAAAAAATAAATAAAATTTAGGAAAAAAAATTAAACATCCACTTACACTCTGACTCAGCCATTACACTCCCAGGTATTTTCTTAGGAAAAATGAAACCATACATCCACCCCTAAAATTAACAAGGCTGTTCAGAGCAGCTTTATTTGTAGTAACCCCAAACTGCAAGCAACTCGAATGTCTATTATAGGTGAATGGATAAACAAAGTGGTATATCCATACAATGGAACACTACTCGGCAATAAAAAGGAATGAGCTATTGCTATAAGGGCCAACATGGGTAAATCCCAAAATAATTATGTTGAATGAAAGAGTACATACTATATGATTTCGTTTACAGAGAAGATGCAAATGGGTGTTCAGAAAGCAGATCCATGTTTATCTGGGGGTGGGGGTTGGGGGTATGGAGGGAGGAACGTATGACAAAGGGCCGTGAGGGAACTTCTGCAGGTGATGGGTATGTTCATTTTCTTGATCGTGGCGACGTTTTCATCGTGTATACATATATCAAAACTTACCAATTATATATGTACAGTTTATTGTATGTCAGTAATACCTCAATAAAGCTGTTCAAAAAAAGAATATTTCATCTTACCCAAAATAGAAGAGTATGACACAGGCATAAGACAGGATTCCTTGCACTTTAATTGAGCTTGTTACAACTCTGATGAGCTAGCCAGAAACAAACCAAAACAACAGAGACACACAAACAAAACATACAACCACAGAGTTATTAGTTAATACTGAAACAAAAGATTTCTCCAAGCTAATTTTAACACTTTAGGCACACACCTGTGGCTTCTGTCTAAACCCACGTGGGCAGTCCTGGATTTGCCCATTCATATCAAAATCTGCCCGATGGTGACAGATTTGGATTTGCTCAGGCAAAGCTAGGACACCATGGCAAATGTACACGTTTGCCTCTCTGACGCCCTGGAGTCAGATACTAGACGGAGTTCATGAAGGGTACATTTACTTGGACCTAAGGGAGATGCAAATCAGCGATTTTTAAAATGGAAAATTATTCTGGAAAGTACAAACGAATTCTTGCTACACACTTCCTCGCTAGAGCTAAAAATATTTAGTGGGCGTTTCCCTTACTCCTGCCTTTTTTTTTTTTTTTTGGTCTTGGCTTCTTAATAACCTCCAAAGACTTGCAGGGAGCATAGAGAAAAGGGAACTGTAGGAGGTTTGTACTGTTTAAAAAAATTAAATACTATTACAGAATTAATTACTTAAAGCTCAAGACAGTTTTGTCTCTTCTGGATGTTATGGTCAAACACCTACTTTCTTACTTATTTCACAGAAATACACGAGTGACACAGTCTGCTGAATAAATCTGTTGGGACCTATCAAGGTGCAATGTTTACACATTATCTGTACCCAGACAGTGTGTATCAAATACTTATCATAACATACAATTTAAAAGATATTTTAAATAAGCTTTAAACAAAAGAACAATTAGGAGGAGAAGGGGGAATAAAGTTTCACTATGAAAAATACTGAATGGAATCCTTCATCTGTTTCAAATCTCTAAAAGGGAAATGACATGTTAATGTGATTCTGGGATTTTATTCATTAATACGAAAACAAACCAATTTCATATTTAAGACTTAAGAGATTTGCTTGTTATCTAGTGTAATACCAGGCAATTTTAAGATACATAAGCCCAAAGTCTAATTTCCAACAGACCTTAATATATGATTTCTTTAATTTTTTTTTGGATACAAATTCTTTTAAGGACCTAAGGTAACATTTAGAAGGAAACTTTATAATCCTTGTGCCTTAACTAAAGAATTAACTTGATTACTGAGGCCTTGGTTTATTCCTCAGGGCTCCCAGATGTCTGTCTACCAAAGCTATGGCGCCACTTTGAAGCTCTGTGAGAAAAGTACTGCAAAGAAAACCCGCCAGATCATTGCATAATTAAATAATCTCCTTTGAAAATACAGGAAGTTTTCCTGTATTTTGAAAATACAGGAAGTGTTTTTGTTAATAAATTATTAAGTTTATATCTTGTGTTATAACAACCATAAACATTCATTTAAAGAACGAAACAAAGACCTGAGGAAAATTTAAAAATACTAAGTTAAAAAGAATATAATTATGACCAGAGTTTTCTGGCAAATGGGTCAGTAGACAAATCAATTATTATTTGGCAAAGAAAGGCCATATTTCACCCAATCACTCAATCAATCCATTTTTTCTTTTTTTAAATCAGTCAGGCAAACTTAGGTTTGTCCTCAAATTGTTCATATCATGTTTCCAGGTGTGGAAAGCAAATGTAGAAAAAACCTAATACTCTGTTTCATCCAAACTCTTAAACCTTTAACAAATAATTTTACTCTTTAAAATCCCCTTTTCCACAATTCTAGTAGTTCCTTTTCCCAAATAAGAGAAAACTCTATTATTATATGATAAAGTAATTAACATAATTGAAAATATTTAGGAGGTTATCTGGAGAGTCAGGCTGAAGTTTAAGTAACACTAAACCTATTAATCCTCCATCAGCTAAAAATGTTAGGCAAGGTGTTCTAAAATACAGGTAGTACGACTTACAACATCTTTATACTTTTCTTAGCTGACTTCCATGAGACTTTGTGTCTGTAGTAGAACTTTAGATGCCTTTCAGGCAAAAAGATGGTTGCATCTGTTTTGATGTGAGAATAAGTAGGCAAGAAGGAACATAATCAAATACACGTACAGTCAACAAATCTTAATATTACCACAGCCTCGATGGGGGCTAGTAACTATTTGCAAGGCTGTAGTAAACAATTCATTAAAATACTCCACATTGATGAAAATTGTTTTGGTTGATTTAGTAAGTTTCAGAGGTATTTTTAACTTTAGAAATATATGATAGTTTCTGAGTACATCAGTAGAAATTTTCATTGTAAAAAATTTAGAAAATTTAAAAAAAATGTAGTTATTACAATAGATATGCAATATTTCTTCATTTGGATAAACCATAATTTATTTAACCTATTTAGTTTGTTTCTAAATTTGTACTACCATAAATGCCATTGTGATGTGTACCCTTGCCCATAAATTATTACGTGCCTTTTATAACTATTTTATTAAGATAAACTCCTATAATTGGAGTTACTGGGTCAAAGTATAATACTGTCAAATTACCCTCCAAAAATGTTGGAATAATTTATATTTCCACGAGGCAGGTATTACAGTGGCCACATCAAGGCCCACCACCAGGTATTGCCATTAAAAATCAAAAGATCTTTGCCATATGAATAAGCAAAAAAGAGTATTCTCATTGTTTTGAAAGCTATTACATTACGCAGTTCCTTGAGATCGCTTATCTACTGGGTGGCTCAAAGTCCAAAAGGATAATGCTATCATTTACAACAAATTTTTCTGCTAAGTCATTTACCTTTTATTTTTATATCATGTCCTTTTGTAAAGAAACTTAGTGATAATTCATTTACTAATATTTTATAACTATGGTTATTTCAATCCTAAAAAGGTAAAGAAAGTATGGACTTACTAATACAGCCAGTGGAAGAGGAATAAACCCCATCCTCCGTGCCACAGAGTCACTATAATCAGTATAGGCCTGGAGAGAGAAAGGAGAAAATGATTCCGACTTACGGGGTTTAAACAACATTTAAAAAGCACTGCTGACTCGACCCCAGCACATGTTCTCCACAGGTGAGGCCACGAGCAAGAAGAGAACCTGGTACCTCTCATGCGACTGAGTAAAACAATGTGAAAATCTAACTATTCCTAAGAAGTTTTAAATACAAAGTCACCTAACTACTACAAGGCCACAAAAGTCATGCAGTGTTTTATGTGTTAAGTGTTACTGTTAATTTGTAACATTTAGTGTACAGAACAGAGATAAGCAGGAAGATAAGTGTATGTAGCCAGCATGCTGGAGCTAAACCACCGTCTAGCTGAATTCCCACTACGGTTTTGATATAACGCTCACGTTTTTCTGTCGGCTGCTAACGAGGTCAAAAGCAAGGCTGGCTCTGTATTCGCTGTAGACCTACAGACAAATAAGAACGAGATATTAAGTAATACAGTGCGAATATATGATACGTAAGGGTTCAGACTTTGCAGGTAAAAGTGCTCTGTGTATGTAATTCACCAGGAACAAGGTATTCTCCAAGCCTTTCACCGCCATCTAGGAGTCGCTTCTCTATCGGTTTTTCTACACTAAGGGTGACACACAGCCTCAGCCTCTATGCCCACTCCTGAACTGTTACATTCACAGGCTTTTGGAGGTTTCTCCTTCCTAATTATAAAAGGGAGAAATATTCAATGATTACGATGCTGCAAGTTCAGGATTTTGGGAGAAGTGGTTATTTTAAGAAGTGTAATATACACAAAATAATTTAAAATGTTTTAAATCAGATGAACAGTTTAAAAATTATTATTACTGTACATCAAACCACAACAATGCCTTCTTAGAAAAACAAATACTAAGCAAGATATAGACCTGAGTGAGGAAATGTAGTAGTCGTGAAGGTACTTGTAAATTGTCATTTCCACTAAAAAATTCCCTCAGCATCTGAATCAAGCCTCTGAATTTTTACTTTAGATGCAGAGAAGATGGATCCATGAAAAGAGGATCACTCTGCATCGAGGAAGAGAGTAAAGGGGGAAATCACTCTACCAGTGCTTTACAAAAATGTCCCAAATTATATTTTATTGAAATATATTAAAGCCTTCAGAAACTCATAATCAATTAATTGCATTGTAGCAGTTGCAACTGCATTAGATTTCCATTTTTTGCCTTGTGAAATAAAACAATAAGTACCACAAGACTTAGTAAAAGCACAACCCAGTAAAATCCAGAAACACTGACACTAATATCCATTTGGGGACTGGGGTAGGCCTGAGGAATGTGCTAGGAGACTCTCTTTCGTTTTATATACAATTAGCCTACAGCCACATACCCATTTCCGGAAGGTCTACAGAATATCTGACTACAATATAAAACAAATCTCGTCATGTTTCATCAAATATTTTCACCAGAAAAATATGAGGATCTTGTCTTCTAGAACTTATCAGGAACTTATTCATGATCACAGGAAAAAAATTTAGTTTTTAAATATATTTAGAAAACTAGCCAGATTGGATGGAACCTCTCCACTCCCCTGAAACTACTGCCCTGAGTAATCTTTAAACCTTAAACTATCCCCTGAAGTCATCTTTAAACCAAACAATAGTTGAGCTTAATGAGTAAAGAATATCTACCTTGAGCACTATGCTCTTTTGAAGAATTATCTACATGTGATCAAATTGAAGACAGCAACTTGAAAGGTTAGATGAGACGCCTAGGGGACAGTGAGTTCATCTTAAACGTGGTGGAATAATTTGGAAAAGGACAGTGAGAATGGTTGCACAACTTGAAAAATATAATCAATGTCACTGTACATGTAGAAATTGCTTAGTTTATGTTTTTTCTGTGTACATTTTCACCAAACAAAATCTAAAATAAGTAAATATACCCAGAGAGAAAAATTTTGATAGTCTAATTTTTTTTTTTTTTTTTAAGAAACAATGTGATTTAAAAAACTTTAAGTGAACACACTATGATAGTATAACAATAATGATCTTGAGTTAACTGACGCTCTGAACTCAACTACTGGCTGATCTACACGTCACCTAAGAACATGGAACTAGGACTCTTTGATACTGAAATAAAATAATTCCAGGAGTAAAATAATTTTCAAAAATTTAAAATTGTAATTCTAACTTTTCAGCAATGGGGTTTTTTGACTTTAAAACAGTAGTAATCTATTGTCTACATAGATGCAGCAAACCTAAACCTGGTATTCTAATATTAAGGAGGAAAAGTCAACTTTAGACACTGAATTGCTTATTAAAATACATACATCAGCAGTAATGTCATTGAACTTGGTGATGAAAGCATGTTTTACAATGTCCACAGCAATTTCTGATGCAATCACCATACAGACATCTGGAAATAACACCCAGAGATGATCTACAAAGTTCAGGAATAAAAGAAAGATAATTAAATCTCTTAATGTGAATGGATTCCACAGTACCACAGGCAATCACAGAAATCTGAAATTCTCCAGAAGGCAAAACTACAGTATCTTCTATAAAGGATGATAGAGCTATCATAACATTATAATCTTTATCAAAAGATGGCATTTGTTTAACAAATTAAACAAATGTTTATCCAACACTTTCTATGTGCCACGCACTGCTACAAGTGTGGCATCCGGGCATGAGCAGAGCCCCTGCCTTCATGAAATCATCTTGGAGTAGGTTGAATCCTAATCCTAATCCCTTCTGAGGGGTGTCTTACAAAAGGGGACAAGGATGCAGAATCACACACACAGGGGAAGACAGCATGCGAAGGTCCCTCTACAAGCCTAGAAACGCCAAGAAACATTGGGGGCTACAGAAGCTGAAAGAGACAAGAATATCTTCCCCTCAAGTCTACAAGGAGAGCGTGGCCCTGATGATGTTCTGAATTTCAACTTCTGGCCTACAGAGCTGTGAGAAAACAAAATTCTGTCCTTTAAAGCCACCCACTTTGTGGTATTTTGTTATGGCAGCCCTAGGAGACTAACACAGTGGCATATCACAGAGAATGTATTCTATCAATTCTATGGAAAATGGCATTTCCACTCCCAAACAATGAAGTTCTGGACTTTCGGCAATATTTATTTCAGCCCATATAAAAGAATGATTTTTGGTTCAAGAGTAAAATTACAAGACACTGTATTCGTTAAGAGTTAGTTACCTGGATTCCAAGAAAATTGTTCCATGTTTCTTAGACACACTATTAGCAAAAGCACATAATTTGTGAACCGCTCCTTGATATCTGGGGAAAAAAATCACAGAAGTACTATAATGCCTTCATAATGCCTCCATAGTGGTTCTTTCTTTTAGTCAGAACATTACGAAATTATTATACTGTGTATAAAATATCTGTAAAATAAATACACTATTACACATATAAGATGCTGCTACACCGGTTAAGTTGCTGACTTCTTTTGTCAAACTAATTCTAGCATGGAAATTCCAGTTTTCTATAAATTTCAAAAAATAGTCAAATCATCAGTCTTCCTAGGCTAGGTCACCGGATTCCCCCAGAAACCTCTGGAAAAAATGAACAACTATTTTCATTGTACAGAAGAAAAAATAGAAGCAACGAGTAAAACACAAGAAGGGTTAGCAACAAATACACTTCTTTGTCTAATCTGTTTAGCTCACATACTTATGCGGCTTTCTGAATAATTCTACAGAATTTCAGTTAACGATACATTGAGAAATTCAGTTCCCATGAATTAAATTCAAGTTAGTTTCTCATACAAAAATTTATATACACATTGTTATGTGATCCTAGCTGCTATCTCTTCTGCTCCGTCAGGGACTTTCTGTTGTGTTTCCTGTCAGGGAGGTCATGGTGGTAGTTGGGCACCATCTATTACTTCTGGTCCAAGCTGATGGATCCACCCACCTCATTAAGGTCTACTCTCCTTTGAGGAGGCAGCTCTTCCCCAGTAGTATTTTGAGTGCTTTCCAACATGAGGGGTTCATCTTCCAGCACTATACCAGACAATGTTCCACTGATATTCATAAAGTTTTCACTGGCCAATATTTTTAGAGGTAGATTGCTAGTTCCTTCTTCCTATTCTGCCTTAGTCTGGAGGCTCTGCTGAAACCTGTCCACCATGGGTGACCCTGCTGGTATTTGAAATACCAGTGGCATAGCTTCCACCATCACAGCAACATACAAGTCACCATGGTACAAGAAACTGACGGATGAGTGCTGGATAAATCCTGGTAGACAAATGCAATTTTAGAATATAAGGATGTGAAGAACGGTGAATTTAAAGATTAAAAAGAAAAGTAACACCTTAAATAACAAATATATATTTCAATGACTCATTTATCAATGTAACTATGAAAACGAGGCTGCTACATAAATATTTTTTTAAAAATCACCATGTTTTATTCTTGTACTTCATTTTTTTTTTCATGTAAATGTTTTACATGGATTTTTTTTGAAACCTAGATTTGACTTATAATTTGAGTTTTTCTAAAGTGTACCCACATTCTAAAAAAATTTTTTCCATAATAAAATAAAATCTTGTATGGGAAGTGAAATTTTGATTATAGTGAGAATAACAGATTCTAATAGTGATAACCTATTACATGTACTAAATAACATAATCCACACAATATTTAAATCATATCGTTATCTTCAGAACAGTCTGAGTTTTGATTGTGAATGAACCCTTAATTAAATCTTAAAAAATCTGCCAAAATGGAAACGTTACTGTAACTTTTATTAAGTAGCCTAAAAACACTGGTACTTAGGTTAATGTTTTTAACATATTCCTGATATTTAGATTATTAAGCTCCTTTTCCTCTGCTACATTACCACTCACTGGAATTCACTTTAACGTATTATAGTTATCATCATGTTTTAAGTGTAAAATGAGTGGTATTTTATTTCCAAGTCACTCAAGTTTAATGCAGTTGCACAGGCTTGTGTTAAGGATGTTAAAGTCATTACGAGCTAGAACCTTACTTTAGATCAATACAACTCCTGCGAATGCACAGGTCACATCATCTGTGGATGAAAAACTATGTACAAGTTTTCATCTCAGGATGCAAATCAGAGAGCCCTGGGTTCCGTAGTCAGCTGGTGCTTATGATATCAAATAAAATGGAAAAAAGAATAAACCGCTACAGGTCTGGTTTTCCTAGTAAACTCCATCTCATGTGTCCTCAGGAAATTCTTCTAAAGAAAATGCACAGTCAGCTAATAAACTGACAGGGATAAACTTACACTACCTTTTCCAAACTACATTGTCAACATTAAACCAGATAGGGTACTGAACCTTATACCATGTATTTCACAGCTCAACTTCTAAGAGAAAAAAGGTCACAGGAAAAGAAATAGCTGGTATGTGAGCACCCCTGGTGGCTGGCTCTGATTTTGCAGCTCCATAGTGTAAAAGAGGCAATATACTTAGCATCAGGCTGTATGTAAACAGCAGCTTTTAGTGATATTTACAAAATTGCTGAGGTTAATTTTGTTTTTCCCTTACCCGGAAATGCGCTTCAAAAGCTACCTTATGATAATATGACTTTTACATTCTTGTAAACCTAAAACCTAAAGAATGGGGTGGTAGTTCTATGTTCAAGGCCACCCTGCATTGTAACATAATATTTTACCTGTAATAAAAAGAGAAACTTTTTTGGTGATAACTAATCATTTTAAGCAAAACAAACTGCCAATTTCTTTTGAATTGAAATGCATTACCTGATCAATATGCCATTCTTTTCAGTTTTCTTAAAACTCAAATATTGAATCCCTAATCTTTCTAAACTAAAAGGTTGGGGGCCTGTTTAAAAGAAATAAATAGGGGTCAACGTGCTGGTGATAAGGCTAAAAACCATTTACGATCTCCTCCTCACATTTTTCAAGCTCTTATACATAATGACAGGACACCCTTAAACTATAAGGAGTGTAATTGATGCCTACTCAGAGCAGGTTATTCATATAAATTAATAAAAGATACGATTTCTATAACAACTGAAATTCTTAGAGGTGACTCAGTATATTCCAGGGTTGATTACTGAGGCTGACAAAAAATTCTGTAATTCAATCCCGTTCTTGCTTTTCCCTTTCTCTCTTCTTTCATTTCCAATTCACAGGCCTGGCAGCACACACCTGGGAGGAGGGAATACTACCACAGAAAGACACAGCACCCACAGCCCCTTAGAGTTCTGAGATCCACAGTCCACTGCTGTCCCATAGAGCCATCTAGACTTTAAAGTTTTTCATTTGTTCTTCTTAACCCTTGCCTAGCTTTCAAATCTCCTATAATTCTAAATATCCTTTTAATATATTCCTAAGCCATTATTTTCTTTTTTAATATTGATGTAAGATTTACATACAATAAAATGCACAGATCTTAAGAGCAATTCAATGAGTTCTGATAACCTGTGTCGGCAACCCCAAATTAATACATAGAATTGTTCCATCACCCCAGAAAGTTCCTTTGCACCCCCCGCCGTGACTTGTTCTCCATCTTAGGGGAAACGTATTCAATATTTCTGCATTATGTATGATATAGGCTGTAGTGTTTTGTAGATGTCCTTTACCAGCTTGGGGGAGCTCCCTTTATTTCTAATTTGCTAATCATTTTTATCAGGAATGGCTGTTAAATTTTGTAAAATACTTTCTTGAATTTGACTTGAAACGATCGTGTTTCCCTCCCTTTTATCATATAAATATGTACAATTAAATTGATTATCGAATATTAAACCAATCTTCGATTCCTGGGGGTAAACTCCATTTGGTCATAATGTATTATCCTTTTTTACATATTGCTGGATTTGACTTGTTAATAGTTAAGGATTTTGATGTCATGAGGGATATTTATCTATAATTTCTTTCCTTGCAATACCTTTGTTAGCTTTTGGTATCAGGTTTATGCTGGATTCATACATCAAGCTGGGAAGTATTTCTCCTTGTTCATTTTAAGATTGGTATTATTTAATAGAGATCTGGGGGTTTTTTGTTTTTCTTTTTTTTGATGGGAAGGTTATTGATAACACATCCAATTTATTTAACAGATATGGTGGTATTCACATTTTCTATTTCTTCTTGTATCAGTTTTAGTATATTGTGTTTTTCAAGGAATTTGTTCATTTTACCTATGTTGCTGGATTTATTTGCTGAAAGTAGCTCATTATCTTCCACTATTATCTTTTACGTGTGTGAGCTCTGTGGTAATATTCCTTCTTATCTCTGATTTGAGTAATCTGTGTTTCTCCCTTCTTCTTTATCTATTAGTCCTGCTTGGGGTTTCAACAATTCGTTTCAAAGAACCAACTACTGGCTTTGTTAATTTTCTCTATTGTTTATCTCCTTGTTGTTTCTTTCCTTCTAATGATTTTGGGTTTAAATTGTACCTTTCAACAATTTCTTCAAGTGAAAGTTTGTATCTTTAGCTTTAAGCCTTTCGAATCTCCTAAAACAAACATTTAAAACTCTACATTTCCTTTTAAGAACTGCTTTAGTGGAAATCAACAAATATTGACATGTTTTTATTACCATCCAGTTCAAAAACTTTCTAATTTCCTTTGTGATTTATTCTTTGATTCAGGGGCTATTCAATTTTCAAATTTCAAATACTTAGGGCTCAATTTTCAAATACTTAGGGCTTTTCTAGTTTAATTCCACTGTGGACAGAGACACACTCTATAAAAACACTGATCAACAGATTAGTGAGTCTGTAGTTGTCTCGATGGCATCCAACCCTCTTTTATTATTTCATATTTTATATGTCAAAGCTATATTTAAAAAAGCTTATTTTTCTCCTAGTTTTTATCTTTACCTAGTTTTGAGGTCTCAGAACATTTTAAGCACTAGAAAAAAAATTCCTTTCTCACTAGAAAAAAGTTATAGCATGCTACTATCATATTCCTCCCTAGAATTTTTTTTCTAATGATAGAAAAACATAAATAACCCAAGACCCAGAAAAAAATAGCCTATTATGTTATTCCCCAACATATCATGTATTTCCCCAGGTCACTGAAAATTGTTATAAAATATTACTTTATTAATGTTAAATTCATAGACTTACGATTTTATCTAATAACTAAAATCAAAAATCATAAGTAAACCAATAATTAAATTTACTAATTTATTACTACTAATAAAATATCATCTTAAGAGGTTTTTCCAATTATGAATTACATTGCAAGTAATACTCTTATGAACAAAAATTTGTACATCTCCTTGAGTTCTTCAGATTTCTAGATGTAAGCCGTTTCTTAGTCAACGGGACTAAGGTTATACTAATTATATTTATAAAATACACACGCACACATAAACACATATACTCAATCACCTGAACATCCATGTACCTGATTCTTCCCTCAGCTTGGCTCTCAGTTCCTTCACTTCTTCTCTCCCAAAATCCTGCCCTCTACTCTACCTCACAGTCATACCCTAGGTCTATTTTTACCAATAACTATGCCTCCTTGAGCTCTGTTTCAAGCATCTCACTCTCTGGTCTGATACTACCTGCTTTTTTCCAGTCTCTCTGGTTCACCGCTTTGCCCCCACTGGGAGTCACAATCGATCTTGCCTAAGACTTTTTCACTGTCTCACTTCATTCCATACGAAGCTTAGATTCCTGTCCAGGGTCATTTTCCTGCTTTAAATTTTAGTATCCTTGCTCCTGTCTCCCTTAACCTTGCCTGGCAAAACCCTTACCCCAGTTAAACGTACACTCTACCTCCTCAGTGAGGGTGAAGGGGCTGAAGGGAAACACATCACGACTCCATCGCTACAAACGTCAAGTGGGCCCTCTGCGCTGTCTGACAGTCGCACACTACCCTAGCCCAAGGATCAGCAAACGCTTTCTGTAAAGAACTAGACAGTAAACATATTTAGCTTTCCTGTTACAACTATTCCACTCTGCTGTTTTAGTGCAAAAGCAGCCACAGGCGGTGTGTAAAGAAATGGATGTTGCCATGCTCCCGCAAAACTTTCTTTACAAAAACAGGCGGCAATTCAATTCATAGGCAGTAGTGTCCTGACTCCTACCCTAGTCCATTCACTCTCCACTCTCCTAGAGGTTTCTGTTCTCTCCTCAAATCCCCGCCATTCTCAGCGGATGACCTAGCGTGTGTGTGTATGTGTGTGTGTGTGTGTGTGTGTGTGAGGCCAAACTATTTTCAAAACAGATTTTCATTAGACTTTTCTACTTCTTTCATAGTTTTTAAGAATGTACAAGGGTCCTGAGACCCAAAAGTCTGAGAACAGCTGCTCTCTCTGAACCATCTGTCTTCTTATCTCCTTCTTGTCGTTGCCCCCACCTTCTCTCCCTTGTTGTCCCCTCACCACCTCAAGGACATTATCAACTCAATGGCTTTAACTGTCCTCCCTCTCCCCTACATCTGCTTTGATTCACGATCAAGTACCAGCCAAGTCACCACAGCTTCTCACCCACCATGCAAATGTCAACGTGGTGAGAAAGACAAATCATATCCTCATATTCTTATGGGAACAGTTTTGACCTTGCAACTCCCTGAAAGGGTCTCCGGGATGCTCTGCAGGGTTCCAGGAACGACACTTTGAGAACCAGGGCACTATGTCACTCTGATTTCATAATTATGCAAGATAAAGTTTCCAGAGATCAATGCTGTGCCTTCACACTTCCCTACATTACAAGGAGGCAGTGAGATATAACTGAAAAAGCTAAGAATTTAGAGACAACCTGGGATTTGTAGTTGTAATGCTGCTCTTTGAAGCTATGTGAGTGACCCTGGGGAAGTCAAATTACTTTCTTTGCGTTTCAGTTTCCACATCTCTCAAAAGAATAACATCATCTGTTTCAGAGAAATTTCTGGATTAGTGAGAAGCTTTTGAAAGGACGGTAAGGCGCTATATAAAAGGTACTAATTTTTATTATCTTAAACATACCGAGATGACGACAGCCAAAGTTAATAAGGATGCCTAGTAAAGATGTTGACAGCGGACGAGAAAAGTCAAAGAAACAGTGACCCACAAGAAATGTGACATTGTTGTTAGGTGCCGTCAAGCCGATTCTGACTCATAGTGACCCTATAGGACAGAGTAGAACTGCCCCCATAGGGTTACCAAGGAGCTGCTGGTGAATTTGAACTGCCAACCTTCTGGTTAGCAGCCGAGCTCTTAACGGCTACCCCACCAGGTCCCTAATGTGACAGGAGGGTTTAAGAAAGAACTGCAAACTAAGTCTGCAGAGCTGCAACCAGAATCTAATCATACGTACCGCTATTTGACATCTGAAAGAGATTGTTCTTTTCAAACTTCTTGAAAACACTTCCTTTAATTTCAACAAACTGAAACAGTAAACAAAAATATCACCTTTATAGCAGTTTTTAAAAATGGACATGCTATATATAAAACTTAACTCTTCCTCGAGAATAAATAACATAGAGATCAAAGAATTTTATCCCATTTAGAATATTTTTTGCTATAGTGACCACTTTTTTAAACGTATTTTTACATTTACAAAAATTAAGATAAAATCTCATACTTACGTTATTAGACATCATGATAGTAAGCAGTGACTTGTTGTGTGAGTTAAAAGCTACATTGAGAGTTGTTGCTTGAACCATTATAAGAATCGCATGCAAAACTAGCAGTAAGTGGTGTTAAGGAAAAAACTGAAGTCTGTTTTGATATTATATTAATAGATATACAAATTTTAAGGAGTCCTGATGGCGCAGTGGTTAAGTGCTCAGCTGCTAACTGAAAGGGCTGCAGTTCGAATCCATCAGCCATTCTGTGGTAAAGATTACAGCCTTGGAAACCCTTTGGGGCAGTTCTACTTTGTCCTATAGGGTCACTATCAGTGGGAAGTGACTGGACGGCAATGGGTTTGGTATAAAAGTTTTGAAACTGAATAATGGAGGAAAAAGATGACTATGTTTTCTAAATCAAGTCTTACAGTATTTTGTTACCTACATAATTTTCCTATTAGCTATAACCAACCAACCTGTTGCCGATAAGTCGATTCAGACTCGTAGTAACCCTACAGGACAGAGTAAAACTGCCTCATAGAGTTTCCAAGGAGTGCCTGGTGGATCTGAACTGCCGGCCTTTTGGTTAGAAGCCATAGCACTTAACCACTAAGCCACTGGGGTTTCCCTATTAGCTATAGTTGATATAAAGGTACAGAATAAAATATACGCAACCCAGATGGAAATAACAAAAGTAGAAATGAACCTCTGTGCATCCATACATTTACTGCGGGTAGCTTCAGAACAGGTTGTCTTGTTTTTTGTATACCCCTAGCACTTGGCAGTGCTTGGGGAATTAGCCCTCAAAGTTTGTAACATAAGTGAAATAAATTATGGTAAATGCTGAAAAAAGAGACTTAGAAAAACAGCTTCTGAATTAATGTAATTTGTCTTCTAAAAAGGAAAAGAACAAAATAAAAGTTAGTCTGGAAGTAATTTCCGCCTCTGGTTCTTCAGGGGACGTGGGATGTCAGACAGTAAGAAATAGCTGATAATTAACATCCTTCCTCATCTGCCATCCCTGAGGACACCCACGATCTGCAGAATCACAGTCATATCTCATTTGGAATAAACCACTGTCATCGAGTCAATTCCGACTCATAGCGACTCTATAGGACAGAGTTTACAAGGAGCACCTGGCACATTCAAACTGCCAACCTCTTGGTTAACAGCTGTAGCACTTAGCCACTACGCCACCAGGTTTCCATTTGGAATAGTGGACTATATACTAGAATGGTAACTGTTTTACTCCATTATCTCAGTAACAAGCTTTGACTCTCACAGAAATCTTCCCACTTAGTTCTTTAACTTCCTAAGCATTAATCTAATTTCTCTGAAGTGTCATTCTTTCAGAAATGTTATGGAAAAAAAATCCTATGACACGATCCTGTGAATGAGCTGTGACCCCACATAAAAGTGAACTGTAGGTATGTGTGTGTGTGTCCATATACGTAAGGGCACATACCCGTGCGTATCCACACTGTTTATATAGTGAAGCGTATACTCAAGAAAAGAAAACCTTGAAACCACGGAGAGAAAAATCTCCCAAATTCCCCTCCAGCCAATTTAAAATTTTACTTCTAATTTATATTTATACATTTTAAGCCCAGGGTTATAACAAAGAATTCCTAGGTTAAAAGATAATTTCAGGAAAAATTCAATGTAAATATGAAAAAGTCATATGAATCCATCTAAGTATAAATTATTTACAAATGCACACTACCCTTTCATTTTTTAAATCCTTCCTTATAATCAGCTACATCAAGGCTAAAATTGTTTTGTGGTAGTTTAAACAGTCATGCAAACATGAGGCTCTTTAAACTAATTTACAATTACAACCAATTTCTCAAAAGAAAACAGGCATTTCAACATTAATCTTCAGGATTAATATACACACACAGACACATACATATGTTGTTGTCAGGTGCCATCGAGTCAAGTTTCGACTTACAGTGACCCCATGCGACAGAGTAGAACTGCCCTACAGGCTGTAATCTTTACAGGAGCAGATTGACAGGTCTTTCTCCAGTAGAGCCGCTGGGTGGGTTTGAACCGCCAACCTTTCTGTTAGCAGCCAAGTGCTTAATTGTTGTGTCATCAGGGCTCCTTAAATATGTATATACAGATACAGGTCTAACTCTGGGAAACAGCTAGCCAAATACAATTATGTAGAATATGCACTGACTGCTGAAATTTTCGCTAAGTCTAAAAGGATACAGACATAGAGAACGGCCATGAAAAAGTGAGGAATCACCCCAATGTGGGCTCTTTTTCTTTCTTTAGGCTCCGTTGCCGTCCAGTAGAGAGCATCCAATATGTCTTGCCCGAATGATGAAAATAGACGATCAGCTACCTAAAAAGAAAAATTTCAATAAGGTGTTTCTTCGTATTCCACTTAAATATATTACTAAAATTCAGATCCACTTCAAATACTGGAGATGTGATTTTTTAAATCCCCACCAGAAAGTAAGCTCCAAGGGAGCAGGGACCTTTGTTTACTGATATTCCATTGTTTTCTGACTCAGAGAATTTGTAGAATTTGAATTAGACTTTACCCAATTATGTATGTTTATAACAAGGAACAGTCTTATAACATGGCAAAAATAAACAGGAGAGCACATCAAAAATTATCATTCCTCTGGTTTTAGCTCTTTAAATCCAAACTGAAGACTCAAACTTAAATACTTTAGGACAAATATATTATTTGACTCACTGTATTCATACCTAATATTTATAAATAATGGTAGTTGAAATTTGTTTGTTCTGTGTCGGTCTCCATGGACATAGTACAACAAATAAAAAGGGACACACACACACAAAAAGGAGGGCATATCATTCAGGATTCAGCTGGGATGTCACATTTGAAGAGAGGTCTTCCCAGACCACCCAACCTCTGTTGGCTCCCATGGACTCTACTGCACCACCCAGTTCTTTTTTATCATTGTATTTACCACTTCCTAGTATCTCCTTATTTACTGTCTATCTCCTACCTCTAGACCAGAACTTCCATGGAAACAGGGGCCCTATCTGCTTTACTCACTTCTGTATTTTTATAGTCCTGGCATGCAGGACGTGCTGATTAAATATGTGCTGAATGACTGAATAAGAGCTATCATTTATGGCGCTCTTACCACATGCCTGGCATTGTGCTAGGTCCTTGCTGTGCACTGTCTCACTGATCCTCATAATCACCCTAGTATCTCCATTTTACAGACGAGAAAACTGAGGCTTAGAGACATTCAGCAACTCTGACCGGGATAACCAGGCAGTCAGTGATGGAGCCAGCCAGGGTCTGATCTGAAGCAGTCTGTCTCTAGACTATAGCCTGCTCTTTGCCCACTATGCCTGAACAACATCATCAACTGCAGTCTGCAAACGGAGTACTGAAACCATTTTGATCAGCAATTCTTGGATATAATAATACCACCTTCTAGAGGGCTCTGTAAGTCAGGAGGTACATATTAAGCTTTGGGGCAGGGAAAGCCCTGGTCGCCAGCCATCCCCTAAGAGGGAAAGGCTGTAAAGTAGACTTGTAAGGCACCGGCAGGAAGAGCACCTCAGACAGCAGAAGGAATGAGGGGAGGCTATATTTTTGTTTCTATGAAGGGAGGACAGAGCAGAACCTGCTACTCAGCTCCACAAACTTCACCCCACATCCACCCCTCTGCATCCCACATAGTGGCGGGCAAGGCAAGTATACGCACAATGAGACTAGAATCAGCAGGCTGTGGTATGGGCTTAAATCATCTCGTTCTATGGATTTAGGAGTAACCAGCATGACTCCAGTTCCACGGCTGCTGTGCAGAGGTGACTGTCCTCATCTACCACCAGTGCAGCTTCAAGTGGGAAGGCCGGCAGCCCATACCACCCCACCTGCCCACTCACTAGGAAAAACCGCCTCATGGCTAATTTAAAGATAGGCAGACCTCACTTGTGTCCTTAAAATGTAGTATATATAAAAAACCCAAACCAAACCCGTTGCTGTCAAGTCAATTCCAACTCATAGTGACCCTATAGGACAGAGCAGAACTGCCCCGTAGAGTTTTCAAGGAGTGGCTGGTAGAATCAAACTGCCGAACTTCTTGGCTGGCAGCCGAGCTCTTAGTCACTGTGTCACCAGGGCTCCAACACTGTAGTGCAGGAAAATGCAATTTGAATTTCAAATTCTATTACACAACCTACAAGGGTAGCTTACTATTAAAAAAAAAAATGTATTAAGATTCCTATAAATCAAAGAAATTTTTTTGTAAAGTAAATGTACAACTGCCCAATTTAGTTTTTGTACAAATGCAGATTTTCATACCCTGACTGCTTTAAAGTGGGATATAGCGTATTAAAATGTTAAGTACTTAGAGAAATTTAAGAAATTTATGTTTATTTGCTCTTTGTAAAAATTTCAAAGCAATTTTGATTAAAAAACTATGGTATATACACACAATGGAACACTATGCAACTAAAAACAACAATGACGAATCTGTGAAGCATCTCACAACATGGATGAATCTGGAGTGCATTATGCTGAGTGAAATAAGTCAATCACAGAAGGAAAAATACTGGATGGGACCACTGGTGTAAAAACTCATGAAAAGGTTTATACACAGAAAGAAACAATCTTTGATGGTTACAAGGGAGGGGAAAAATGGGGAGAGAAAAACATTAAATAGACAAAAGATAAGTGGTAACTGGTGAAAGTTAACACAGGACACAATTTGATCAAGGCAAGGTCATGGACGCTTCGAAGACACATCCAAACTCCCTGAGGAACCAAATTACTGGGCTGAGGGTTGGTGACCCAGATGGTCTTGGGGGACATCTAGCTCAACTGCATAACACAATTATAAAGAAAAAATTCTACATCCTACTTGGATGAGTAGCGTCTGGGGTCTCAGAAGTTTGTGAGCGGCCATCTAAGATACTCCACTGGCCCCACCTCAACTGGAGCAAAAGAGAATGAAGAAAACCAAAGACACAAGCGAAAGACTAGTCCAAAGGACTAATGGACCATAGCTACCATAGCCTCCACCAGACCAAGTCCAGCACAACCAAATGGTGCTCAGCTACCACCACCGACTACTCTGACAAGGATCCCAATAGAGGGTCTTGGACAGAGCTGGAGATAAATGTAGAACAAAACTGTAACTCAAAAAAAAAAAGACCAGACTTACTGGTCTGACAGAGGCTGGAGAAGCCCCAAGAATATGGCCCGTGGATATCCTTTTAACTCAGTACTGAAGTCACTTCTGAGGTTCACCCTTCAGTTAAAGATTAAACAGGCCTATAAAACAAAGGATTTCATTTCACTCGGATCCACAACACCCATGGAGACAACAGTCAAGAAATCAAAAGATGCACTGCATTGGGCAAATCTGCTGTAAAAGACCTCTTTGAAGTGCTGAAAAGCAAAGATGTCACCTTGAGGACTAAGGTGCACCCGAGCTAATCCATGGTGTTTTCAATCGCCCCATATGCATGTGAAAGCCGGACAACGAATAAGAAAGATTGAAGAATGGACGCCTTTGCGTTGTGGTGCTGGCAAAGAATATCGAATATACCATGGACTGCCAAAAGAATGAACCAATCTATCTTGGAAGAAGTACAACCAGAATGCTCCTTAGAACAAAGGATGGTGAGAGTACCTCTCACATACTTCGGACTTATTATCAGGAAGGATCAGTCCCTGGAGAAGGACATCATGCTTGGTAGAAGATCAGCACAAAAGAGTAAGACTCTCAAAGAGATGGACTGACACAGTGGCTACAACAACGGGCTCAAGCATAGCAACAATTGTGAGGATGACGCAGGACCGGGCAGTGTTTCGTTCTATTGTGCACAGGGTCGCTATGAGTAGGAATTGACTCAACGGCACCTAACAACATAAAACAAAACGAGACTAAGTGGGCACACCAAACCAGGGGCAAGGGTGAGAAGGCAGGAGGGGCAGGAAAGCTAATGATGGGCAACCCAAGGTTGAGAAGGGAAAGTGTTGACACAATGATGTGTATTAATTGTTTAATGAGAAGCTAATTTGCTCTGTAAACTGTCATCTAAAGCACAAAAAAAAAAAAAAAAAAAAATTCAATGTGATTTAAAATGTAAATCTGTTATGGCAAACACATACATAAACAACATTTTCTTCGTAATTTTTAAAGCTCTGGCCAAAAGTATGTATAGGTTTCCAAGAGATTTACAAAACAAATTGTACTATATGTGACAATTTACATTTTCAAGAGGTACTGATCCAAATATGTCTAGGCACCTTCTTCCTTGCAGGCATCCTCCTTCCACATTTGAGGAAACATGACACCCTAAGGATCTGCTACCCTAAGCATATCCCAGTACCACCTTGTCTGAAATACAGACTCTCCAGGCCTAGAATCAGAACCCGCATTTTAAGGTTCCCAAGGGTTGTATGCACAGTAAAGGCCAGAAGCACCATTACAAGAGTAAGCAGAACAAAAATTCCTAACTCTCAGGCACCGTCTGCATTGGAAGACGACATTGTGCCCACAAACCAAGCCTGTGCAGGTAGTGGACTAGGCTGTCCACCCAGGCTGAGTGAAGCCCTTACCTCAAGCATGTTGTAGATGATGTAGAGCTTGATGACAGACTGCCCTCGAATTAGGTGATACATCATGGAGTAGTCCACATAGTGCATCATAAAATAGCAGAGTACCAAAATGACACCCTTCAAAATGTCACACACTTGGGCAGGCTGAAGCAAACGTCTGTCCCTGAAATACAGAAGTAATAAAGTTTCACTTTATACGTTCTCAAATAATCCCTACTGGACATACACTAGCATTCAGAGGTAATAATGAGAATTAGGCTGGTCTTTAAAAAACTTCAAACTAACAAGTTATACTAAAGGACACTATGAGATTTTCTGCTCAAGTACAGAATATAAATATGTTAAACAAAAAATATTATTAGAAATGTACAATCTTAACAAGTGGCCACAGAGGCGGGCATCTGCTGTTCACTGTTGATAACCAGATGGTGGAGTGAGTTCAGGTATGGATTTCCATGATGATGACAGAAGCCTGCAGCCTGATCACAAAGCCCTGCAGCCTGATGATCAGCCCTTTTTACACAACGGTTGAATTCCATGCACAGTGTCTGGTACCTCTTCTTTTTATTTAACAACATAACAGATTTTTCCATGTAGGTTCATAAGGTACCCATTTTATGGGCCTGGGGTATTCTACTGTGCAGATGCACCATGATTCATTTCACACAGAACACTGACAGGTTTCCAGTCTTTTGCAATTACAAACCATGATGCAATGTGCATGTTATTTCTCATACATGAAAGTATATCTGTGGGCTAAATTCCTAGAATTGGAATTTCACTTGAAATTTTGATAGAAATAGCTGAACTGTCCTCTGTAGGGGATGTATGAATTACACTTCCACTAGCCATGTATGAGAAAGCTTACAGCCCGTGTGCATCAATACTATGTTTGATTAACTTATGGATATCTGTCAATCCCATTGGTGAAAAATGGTATCCAGCATAGTTTCAATATGAGGTCTCTTATTAGGAGACTAAACATCTTTTTTTTACATGAAAAACTTGTATATTTCCTGTGAAGTCTCTCTTTACATCTTTTTCTTACTGATTTGCAGGACAACTTTTATACTATGGAAATTAGCCCTCTGTGACAAGAGTTGAAAAAAAATTTTTTTCCTAATTAATATGAGCAAAAGAATCATTCCTTCCTTCTGAGATCACAGTATAAAGAGCTAAACTTAAATTGCAAAATGAAAAATTTTAACAAGACACAGCGAAAAATACACTAGAAAAGAAGTGATTTAAGACCTTCTTCACTGGGTCTAAAATTCCAATGACGAGAATAGGAAGGAGGCTTTCTCTGGTCCACTGCAGGCTGATCCCTCAACACAGAAAAGCTGGGTCCCCTGTTTCGGTAGCTTCTACACGTACTGCAATCAATGAAAAGCCCTCAGTATTTTCTTTGGGGACTGCAGAATATCTTCATTTCTACCAATTGTAACAATATTCCTACAAGCATAAAAGGTGAACTCATTTTCTGGTTAACCACTGGCATTTGATCTATCTGGTATTCCGTGGCTGCCTATTTTCTTTCCTAATGCTTGTCCACATTCAGATCAGGGGCTCTTTTCCAAAGAGCTTTGTAGAGTTCAACAATCTTTAAGTCTTGCGAACTGTCACCTGAAACACTGCTTTACAATTCAACAGTGATGCAGTAACAACTCTGTGAGTAGCTGACATATAACCTCATTCTCATTTTCTAGAATGCATAATGCACAATGTTTTCAGTTAAATATGAATTTGGCTGATCTGTTTACAACAGAATCTGGGATACAGCTAAGACCTGAGAAGAGAGAAATTCTGTGAAGACTGTGCCCAGGAAGGGCTAGATGTAGACGGAAAAACACTGGGATGAACCAATGAGTCTAAATGGGCGACAGGCTAGAATCTAAATCAGACCACATATCTTGAGATGGGTACTATAAACCAAGTAAAATTATTCTTAGGAACTGAATTTAGGGTTTTGGGCAAAATTACATCAAGGACAGAGTTTATCAAAAACTATCATTAGTTCTTTGTCACTTCGACTTTCTCTTTTCCAGCACCTTTCCTCTCTCTCCCAAGCCAACTCTGGCCCTTTTCTCCCATTTTTATCTTCCATCTCCCAAACACCCAGCCCAGATTACAGATCTCTGCCAAGTGCTATTTAACTATCAAGGGAATTCTCTGCACACACTCATATAAGATTTAAAATGGAAGAGTTATTACATTTGTCAAGAGTTGGGGCTTGATCATCTAAACACATTTTTAATTCAAACAGTAAGAGGAAACATTTTCAACACCCTTGAGACCCTGGCCTATGCTTGCACGTCCCCGTTGGTCGGGCAGGAAACAAAACGTGAGGCATTTACACTGCACCTGTACACCACCCACTGCCTCCTTAGGTCAGCACAACTCAGCCAAAGAGGAAATTCACAAATAGTTAAAAACTATAGGTCATGTTTTATGAATTAAAGAAAATGATAGGAAACCAAAATGTGCTAAGTCTTAATTAATTTGTGTTAATTACCGAAATGATTTTGATAACTAATTAAAGTAGAAAATTAGAGATTTCCTTACTGGACTAGCATCTACTTAGTTAAGCGAACCCAGTCAAAGCAATCCTATCTGCAAGCTAAAAGGCTTTTTTTGTATGTATCCAACTGTATTTCTTTATAAACATATAACAAAGGAGCAATGTGCTAGTTTATCTGAAGGAACATTTAATGCTAGTTGTTAGAAATTAGATATACCAAACACTTAAATCATATATCCTAAAATTATGTAATACCATACACTTTAGACCAAGATGATAATAAATTAAAATTTAAAAATTAAGCTTAAACATCTTTCATCTAATCTTACCTAGGCTGTAAAAAGAACAGAAATGTTGTAGAAACACCTTATGCTAAAATTCATGGTTCTAGACACTTTACACATATTCATATTAGTTTTCCTAATAACTCTATGAGAAAGACTATTCTCAAATAACCCCATTTTACAGATGAGGCAAGGAGAAGTTAAGACCATGCCTGTGGTGGTCATACAGTTAATAAGTGATGGATCTAGGCAGTCTGGTTCCAGAAGACTTGCCTTTAACTACCATCCTACACTTTTTTTTAAAAAAGCTTCAAAGCTTAAATGGACGAACAATTTAATATTTCTTGTATTTAAATATAATATGTTGTTGTTATGTGCCCTTGGGATGATTCCAACTCATAACGACTCCATATGACACAGCAGAACTGCCCCATAGAGTTTCCTAGGCTGAAATCTTTACTGGAACAGACTGCCACATCTCCCTCTCAGAGAGCAGCTGGTCGGTTTGAACAGACAACCTTTCGATTAATAGCTGAGTGCTTAACCATTATGCCACCAGGGTTCTTTCAGCATAACATTGTACAATTTATCACTGTACTATGATTTCATTTGGAAAAATTACTGTGCAAAAAAATAAACAAACATACACACACACACATATATATATAATTTTTGCTCTTGATTTCTAAGAATGCATATAAAAAAATCAGGATTTCCATTCCATCAGATCCCTTGCTTTCTGTGTACTTCCTTCTTTGGTAAAACCTCCCATTGCTAAACATCACTGGCTGCTATGGAGATGACTGTGATTTTCAAAATAAAGAATATTATTCAAATAAAGAATAAAAGCAAAACCCTTAACAAGGGTCCTACTTTCACATAAATGTCCCCGTTATTAAAAAAGGAAAGTTGTAGAAATTAAAAACTGTTTCTAAGGCAGCATCTTAAAAGACATCTATATGTATCACTGACTCTCTGAGTAAGAAAACACCTAACTGAAAATAAGTTTACCCAGTTAAAACAACTTGAACCAATGACATTTGCCTCCCTCTCTGCCAGGACGTGATTATCTGATACATTTTTCAAATTTCACAAGAAGCTTATTTATGGCCCTGCCAGTCAACCACGAATTGGCTTTTGAATGATATTTTCAGGCAGAAGTTCTTCCTTATAAATAGCTGCTATAATAACCAAAACCAAACCTGTTGCTGTTGAGTCGATTCCGACTCACAGCGACTCTATAGGATAGAGTAGAACTGCCCCATAGGGTTTCCAAGGCTGTAATCCTTATGGAAGCAAATTGCCATATCTTTTTCCCAGGGAGTGGCTGGTGGGTCCCAAGAGCCAACCTTTCAGTTGGCAGCCAAATGATAGTTACTGGCCATACATTTTGCAGAGGCTGAAATCCTGTATGAAAGCACAAACCAGCCACACATGCTGTTGAAGAAAGTAAAAACCTACTGATCTACTTTACAGATCTGGCTGTGAGGCATCTCAAGACAAGTAATATTAAAAAAGATATTCAAAAGAATTTTTAAATTTTTCATATGAAGACATTCAAGAAAACTGTTTGTAAAAATTCAAGTTAAACTACCCTCACGGAAATCAAATTCTCTATGTTTCTAAATTTTATCTTTTACTCATACAAATACTCCCGCTGGATGTGCACAATTTACCAAGTAAAGCATCCCCAGTTGCTTCAAAACCAAACCCAAACCTGTTGCCGTTGAGTTGATCCCAACTCATAGCGACCCTACAGGACAGAGTGAACTCCCCCACAGGGTTTCCAAGGGACGCCTGGTGGATTCGAACTGTTGTTTCAAAGGGTCACAGGTTTATGGTAATAGAGTTAAGTAGTGGCGGAAGATGATCAAGGGCAGGTTTTTCCTTCTCCCTCTTTAGCAGCAATAACATGCTAAGATTAAAGTAAAAACTGACAGTGAATACGAAGGTCAGGGAGGATGAGGATGCAGCAAGAAAAATGAGCCAGGGAAATGGCATCATCTTTGCATAATTGATTTTCAAACAGGTCTTGAAACATGTCAGTGATTGCATTTTGAAATACACAGATCAGATCTATCTTTCTCTCTCTCTCCTTTTTAATACTCCTAGCTATTTGTGGCTATCTGAAAGAGAACGATACAAGCACCACTGAAATAAAAATGTAAAATACTTAATAAGGTTCACATTTTATAAAGAGAGGTCATTTCAGAATTTTAAAATACACTGGGACAAAGTAGTGAGATCTCAAGATGTTTTCCTTAATCAGAAAAGCAAATTTTTAAGATGAAGTCTGACTGACATACAGGAGGAAAAAAAATTACTTAAAACTTAACTTGACTGATTAAAGCCTTGCCTTGGGCTTTAAAATAATTTGAAACTATACTAGAAAAACAAACAAACAAACTAGTTTTATAAAGCTCTGTTGAGTATTTAGAGCAGTACAAAATAAAAACTGCTTATATGGAAGGAACTAAGCTCACCAGACTGCTGTCATGCTGGGGATGGAGTACCTGCTGGCGATGTTGCTAGAACAACATCTGTAATTATATGTCACTTCATGGAGTAATTTTCCTAAGCTAAGTGAAAGCATCGTCAATCCTGCATAAACAAATGTCAACAAAGCTTTAAGACCAAGGACAGGGAATCACATTTTCTTCTGCATGTTTCCATCCTCAAATGGTTACCTCTGCCTCTACTGTTTATTTTCGCCTTGTAAATAATTTTCATTTGTATCTCTGTCAATTTGGCCAAGAGTATAGAAGGAAAAATCAGGGTTTACTCACCACAAGGAGTCCCTGTGACACCACATTCCATTCTATAAAGCAAGTGAAAGTGCTCCTCCCTTCGGTCTGATTTACGAGAGAGAAAGAGAGAGAGAAGGTTGTAATGTTGCTACGCTACTTAGAGCGTCAAGGTGGGAAACGGGGGACAACAAAACCTGGCGTTACGAAGACTTTCTAATATAACGATATATTGCTATCTACAAACAGGCCACGCAGGTAAGCCCTGGTAGGAAGTAACAGACATGCTTGTTTCCCCAGAGAAAGTCACCAAGAGCTTTTCCTATACATGCTGTAGTGGTGGCATCCGTCATTCAGGCTCAATCTACGGCTCTGTCTAAAGAGAAGAAGTGTATTTATATATTTTGACACAAAGTTAAAATCTCAAATGCAGTAAGGCATACAGACGGAATCCAATAGGCTAAGAAATTCTCAAGCATTTGAAACTCATAATTCTTTTGGAAGATCACTTTCCTATGGAGTAAACTCTCCAAAGAAAAAGATATTATTGCCTCTTAAAAAAAAAAAAAGACTTCATGAAGCATCCAATGAGAGTCACGCCTAAAGCCAGATGAGTGATCAGGAAATTTGCTTGCACCTATTTTATCTGCCCTAATAATTAAAGAAAAGTGCTCCAGCATATAATACTAATGTTCTAGTAATGTTTTAAAGAATGAGTATCAGTTCTTGGCACCAGATTCCATCATTTTTCTCTATAATCTCCCTCAATTTTTATTCCAAACAAGAATTCTAAAAGAAACTGAAGTCAGAAGTTTCAGGAGATAAGAAGGTTCACAAAAAATGCAGGGAAATTAAACATACAGTATAAGCGGTCAGTCTGTCTTTATTCAACATATGGAAAGATGATGTTTGACACCTTTTCAGCAGAATACAGAGCAGACTACTTTGGGAAACATAATGCTATACCATACCATACATAATAAATTAAAATTTAATTCCATGCCCAATGCCACAACAATAAAAAGGAAATTATCCTCTCAAGAAGTTTATCGAACATTTTTCTGAAATGATACTACCCTACGTGGGAAAGAGAGAAGAAATCAATAAGTATATTCCAAAGATTCTAGATACATTTCTTTATCATTTTTATTCTATAACATAACACCTGAGGCCAAAGATTTTTCAAAATTCTGTCCTCATTAGAAATATTTCTCAACAACATATTCTTGAGACTACTAAAGAGAGATGCAAAATTTTTCTGGGAACAGCACATCCTTTAGCAGACAAGGCATACACTCAACTAAGAGTCATGATAACTACTCCGCCAACATCTCAAACTGAGCAGTATTTTAACCAGGTCAAAAGCTGCCAAGCGTTCCCTTGACCGAGCGATCACAATGAAGGGTGGTTTACTTCAGGGGCTGTAGGCTCATGTGCCCCCCTGACCGAGTGATCACAATGAAGTGTGGTTTACTTCAGGGGCTGTAGGCTCATGTGCCCCCCTGACCGAGTGATCACAATGAAGCGTGGTTTACTTCAGGGGCTGTAGGCTCATGTGCCCCCCTGACCGAGCGATCACAATGAAGCGTGGTTTACTTCAGGGGCTGTAGGGTCATGTGCCCCCCTGACCGAGTGATCACAATGAAGTGTGGTTTACTTCAGGGGCTGTAGGCTCATGTGCCCCCCTGACCGAGTGATCACAATGAAGTGTGGTTTACTTCAGGGGCTGTAGGCTCATGTGCCCCCCTGACCGAGTGATCACAATGAAGCGTGGTTTACTTCAGGGGCTGTAGGCTCATGTGCCCCCCTGACCGAGCGATCACAATGAAGCGTGGTTTACTTCAGGGGCTGTAGGGTCATGTGCCCCCCTGACCGAGTGATCACAATGAAGTGTGGTTTACTTCAGGGGCTGTAGGCTCATGTGCCCCCCTGACCGAGTGATCACAATGAAGCGTGGTTTACTTCAGGGGCTGTAGGGTCATGTGCCCCCCTGACCGAGTGATCACAAGGAAGCATGGTTTACTTCGGGGGCTGTAGGCTCATGTGACCCCTGACCGAGCGATCACAATGAAGCGTGGTTTACTTCAGGGGCTGTAGGGTCATGTGCCCCCCTGACCGAGTGATCACAATGAAGGGTGGTTTACTTCAGGGGCTGCAGGCTCATGTGCCCCCCTGACCGAGCGATCACAATGAAGGGTGGTTTACTTCAGGGGCTGTAGGCTCATGTGCCCCCCGACCGAGCGATCACAATGAAGCGTGGTTTACTTCAGGGGCTGTAGGCTCATGTGCCCCCCTGACCGAGCGATCACAATGAAGCGTGGTTTACTTCAGGGGCTGTAGGCTCATGTGCCCCCCTGACCAAGCGATCACAATGAAGCGTGGTTTACTTCAGGGGCTGTAGGCTCATGTGCCCCCCGACCGAGCGATCACAATGAAGCGTGGTTTACTTCAGGGGCTGTAGGCTCGTGTGCCCCCCTGACCGAGTGATCACAATGAAGTGTGGTTTACTTCAGGGGCTGTAGGCTCATGTGTCGCCCTGACCGAGTGATCACAATGAAGCGTGGTTTACTTCAAGGGCTGTAGGCTCATGTGCCCCCCTGACCGAGCGATCACAATGAAGGGTGGTTTACTTCAGGGGCTGTAGGCTCATGTGCCCCCCTGACCGAGCGATCACAATGAAGCGTGGTTTACTTCAGGGGCCGTAGGCTCATGTGCCCCCCTGACCGAGCGATCACAATGAAGCGTGGTTTACTTCAGGGGCTGTAGGCTCATGTGCCCCCCTGACCGAGCGATCACAATGAAGTGTGGTTTACGTCAGGGGCTGTAGGCTCGTGCCGGTCCTCAGCCTAGGCCAAAGGTAGAGTCTTTGGACATTTAGTTGTCACTACTGGCACAGGGTCACTAGGAGTCAGAACTGACAACACCTAACAACAACGGTGGGCAAAAAACAAAGACACAAACAAAAAAGCCACGGCAAGTTTGCAGAAGGCCTAAATTGTAAAGCAGAAAATCTGAAGGGCTGTCGGCTATAAACAGAACCTCTCACAAGTGCTGTGCTAGACATTAGACATACCTTATCAAGCAGAGGAGGCATGTCTGAAGTGAGGCAATGGTAATTATACATTATTCTATTACTGATGTGGCACTGGAACAAAGAGAACAAACACCTACAAACTTTTTTTCCTTTTGGGGGGAATAATTTCAAAGAGCTAAAAGACTAGGAAGAGAGTAGCTTCTTTTAAGGAAAAGGCTAAGTTACAGGAGAGTGGGAAAAAGACATTAATTAGAAAAGCGAATATAATCAGCTTCTTTGCTGGTCTCTTTAATTTCTTCTTATCCCTTTGACAATAAGATATGAAAAACCAAGGTCAGACGGAAGGAAAGAGCACTTTTTGCCTGCTGAAAAAGATGGAGCATGATACAACTGTAGGCAAGATAAACCAAATAACCTTTAATGAAAGCAGAGCACAGTGGAAGAAAAGTGATTCCGAAGCAGAATTTGGCTATTTCTAAATAACATTTGTGAAATCAAATGTATTTTTGTAGTCCTAAAATATCTGAAAGGCCTTAGACTTAAAATTAATAAAGGTTTATTGATACAATTTTTCATACCATAAATGTTTCAAGTGTAATGTTTTTCAAAGTAATGCTCAGAGAAAATATAAATTGCAACGCACATCACTGCAAGCACCAATTATTAAATTTTGATAAAGCAGGTATCATACTTAAGGTACAAAGACGTTAATTAAGGCAGTATTTCCATATTCTGTGTAAACCAGCTTGGCATGGAGTATTTAAACTTGCTGAAGTTCTTTTCTGTAATCTTAACTACATCTTACGTTTTAGATGATATCATATAAATATTTATTAGTGGTAACATAAAACGTAATTCTTCAGTTGATCCAAGTTGCAGAAATAGAAAGAACTGTTTGCACAGGAAACTTAAATGGAGTCTTGATCGTAGTGTATTACAGGCTGCCCTCTAGTGTCATTTCAAGTTACAAAACCTTGAAAATGGAAAACATTTCAATTTTGTCTCAAAATGTTACTCAAATTAATTTAGACTGAAAATTATTTTAAAGTAATACAAAAAAAATCAGTCATTATTTCATCTGCTAAAGAAATCTTAAGACAGCTAAAAGAGGTTGGATCCAGGGACCATAAACTCCTCTCAATGGAGAAATCAAGATCTCCAGCTCCCTGTAACACCTCTTTTAGTTTTCAGAACAAACACTGAAAGACTTTTCTAATGTTACTTAGATGCTTCCCCAAATGCCAGGGTGGTGGAAACGAATCCGAGTACAAAAGACTTGTAGATATCCACACAAAGACAAGATGGTCTTCAGATGACAGGCTGAAAGGAAAGACTCTGGAACACTGGCAAACCACCAGTGTGTCACTGACCTAGGGTACCTCCTTCATATGATAGCCACACCCAAAGAAGGTACCACCCTTCTGAAGAAGAGAGTTTGCAGGTTATATCTCCTTTTACTATCTTATTATGCTAACAGCCATCTAGAACATGAGTATCTTTAAAAGCTTGTCACTTAAATATTATTAAACTTATAGAACTTAAAGAACACCAACTTATCTTACATTGTTGACCAAAGAATAACTAAAAAAAAAGTCTATGTATGTGGAAATCCATACATAGTATTAGTTATTTTATGTCGAGTAGCTTCATCTGGACTTTTATCCAAACTTCCACATATCCATCCTCCTATGCAGTCACACATGAAGATTAAGATTTAGTAACGTTTTGTTAAGAAGCCCTGGCGGCATGGTGGTTGAGTACTTGGCTGCTGACCGAGAGGTTGGCAGTTCGAACCAACCGAGGGCGAAAGATGTGGCAATCTGCTTCTGTGAAGATTATAGCCTTGGAAACCCCATGGGGTAGCTCTACTCTGTCCCATAAATAGGTATGAATCAGAATCGATTCAATTGCAGTGGGTTTGGGTTTTTTTTAATTTAATGTTTTATTATATTTTAGTTTTCTGAGGAAGTAAATAAAATGCTATGATTGAGTGATAAAAGAAAATAGAATCCCGTAGCTAAGCTTTAATATTAAAGTTCCATGCTACAAATGTCTTCAAAAGGTTAGCTAACAAGAACAGTAAAGACTTTTTTACATCTTAAAGCCAATGGTTAAATTCCTAAGAAGATCCTTTCATCTGATTAATGTTATTAATAAATGACATACCATAATTTTCTCCTTTTCTGAAAACGAGGGACGTTACAGAATATAAAGTATCTCATATAACGTCACCTGAACTCTCACAACTGCTTCACTCCATGCAATCTTGCAAAAAGAACTTTTTACTCTTTGTGAAGTATGGTAATCATGATCAATAAATTCAGCCAATTCATACTGGAAGGAATGCTTCCTTATCAAAACTGGTTAAGATTCGTTTTTAAAGGGACTATATTTAACCCATTAACCCGCTGCCGTCAGGCTGATTCCGACTCATAGTGACCTTACTAAATATTAAGTATATGCTCACTTACTAGTGGGAAACCTTGGTGGCGTAGTGGTTAAGAGCTACTGCGGCTAACCAAAACGTCGGCAGTTTGAATCCACCAGGTGCTCCTTGGAAACCCTGTAGGGCAGTTCTACTCTGTCCTATAGGGGTGCTATGAGTCAGAATGGACTCAACAGCAACGGGTTTGGGTTTTTTTGCTCATTTACTACTTTGAGAGAATCTCCCAAGAGTACAGTCTTTAAAAAGTCAAATTATAATTCTGTATGTAGAACAATGATTTTTCAACTCAGCTTCCATGGTTAAATTACTGATAATTTTATTAACTATATATTTTATGTACTATGGAACAAGTCATCTACTTTACAGTTAAATGAAATCCCACAAATTATTGTCCATTTCAACATTTTAAAACTTCTTCAAATGAAATGTATTTAGAAAGCTGTAGCATGTTGGAAATGTAAGTTGGGCAGCTATGCTAGGAACTCAGTAATAATAATGTTCTCGAGAGCGGCGACACAGACTGGATACATGTGGACATTAACTATACAAGGAAAGAAAACTGTAAAACCCAAACTCCCTTCAACCTTAAGCCTGATAAAACACTGAGATTCAAATAAGTTTAGCATTTCCACCTTACTGTTCCTAGTTCTGGCAGAGAAGAAAGGGCAGGGAACTAAACCAGGCCCTATGCTGCATATTTGTTCACACCTCCAAATTATGGTGGTAAAATATGCCGGGCTCTCAGCATCTCCTCTTCACAGATGGGGAAACAGGTTTAGGGAGGTTTGGTAGTTGCCCACAACTCACCAGCTAATCAGTGTTGGGTGGGAATGGGATTTCAACTGTCTGTCTGATCCTCCCACTATGACCATGCCCTTCAAGAGATTTTCCCATGTACACGTGTCAGAGCAAGCCTTACCTACAATCAGTGTTGTAGTGATTCTCAAATGGATTGAGGAAGGAATCTCTGTAGTAAGAGTTCCTTAGGAGATTCTGATACCCATCCGCCGCCTCCCCAGTCTAGATAGAGCCCAGTCCTCATTGTGCAGATGATGCCTACGAGGCCCGGGGACTTAAGAAACTTGAGGCACAGGGCAAGTTAGGACAGCGGCAGTTAGGGCTATGACTCTCAGCCTTGGGCCCTTTCTACTCTACTACAAAGATTTTAGCCTGCCTCCTGCATTTTTAACATTAATTTATTAGTTAAAGAAAAGTTTTCTTTCAAAATTATCCCAGGAAAAATGTGCACAGAAAAAGTAAAATACTACATAAACATATATAATATCCACTAAAAGATAAACATTCCTAGTTTAGTGTTAAGGGCCAAAGTGTGAATGAAACTCTGCCAACTGCTGCCAAATCAATCCAAGCGCTTATTTAGTTTAACAAGTACAAGTAGGAAAAATAACGACCGTAAACACTTAAAATAACTACTGATCTTAAACTTACCTTATGCCATAGCAAGGCAAAGTGAAGAGCCGAAACAGTGCCAGGCAAACTCTTAAAGGGAGCAGGGTGAACACATACAGAAACGCATCCAGACACAGGAAGATTCCAAAAACCATGAGCTGGATTTGAAAAGCAGAGAAGAAAAAATATATATATATATTCTTTTTAAGTAATTGGGGATGAAAACATCAAACAATCCAGGATTTCTAAAATTTTTGGAAAACTAATTTCTTGTAACTTAGCTATGGGAATAACAAATTAATAGTTCTACTTGTATACGTGAATCTTCATTGAATAAGAGTCCTTTTTCAAAGCTCAAGTTCATTTCTTCCAGATTCTTTTTTTTTTTACCACCTGTTATCGTTGTTAAGTACTGTCAGATTGGCTCTGACTCACAGCGACCCTGTGTGTAACAGAGGCAAACACTGCCCGGTCTTGCCCCATCCTCACAATTGTTGCTATGTTTGAACACACTATTGCCACCACCGTGTCAATCCACCTCACTGAAGGCCTTCCTCTTTTTTGCTGACCTTTTACTTTAACAGCATGATGTCCTTCTCCAGGGACTGGTCCCTCCTGATAATATGTCTGTTATGGATTGAACTGTGTCCCCCAAAAATATGTGTCAACTCGGTTTAGGCCATGATTCCTAGTATTGTGTGGTTGTCCTCCATTTTGTGACTGTAATTTTATATTAAAGAGGATACAGTGGGATTATAACACCCTAACTAAGGTCACATCCCTGATCCAACGCAAAGGGAATTTCCTTGGAGTGTGGCCTGCGCCACCTTTTATCTTACCAGAGACAAAAAGAAAGGGAAGCAAGCAGAGAGAAGGACCTCACACCACCAAGGAAGAAGCAATGGGAGCAGAGGGCATTCTTTGAACCTGAGGTTCCTGCGTGGTAAAGCTCCCAGTCCAGGGGAAAGCTGACAAGAAGGACCTTCCTCCAGAGCCAACAGAGAGAGAACGCCTTCCCCTGGAGCTGACGCCCTGATTTTGGACTTCTAGCCCAGTAGGCTGAGAAAATAAATCTCTGTTTGTTAAAGCCATCCACTTGTGGTACTTCTGTTATAGCAGCACTGGATAACTAAGGCAATGCCCAAAGTATGTGACCCGAAGTCTCGCCATCTTCGCTTCTAAGGAGCATTCTGGCTGTATTTCTTCCAAGACAGATTTGTCTGTTCTTCCGGCAGCCCATGGTATATTCAATGTTGTTCGCCAACACCATAATCCAAAGGCATTAATTCTTCTCCAGTCTTCCTTTATCAACTACGGAAGTCAACTGCTCATGAGACAAGTTGCCCTTGACTATAGCTATGAAACTTCTGATGTGGCTTTCTGGGTATTTCCTTAAACTTTGAAGATACTACAGGAAGCCTTTTAGATAAAGCTTAAAATCTAACTTTACTCTTTCTAATTTTACTATTACTTTGTTTATCAGAATGCTTCAGTGGTGGGAATGAACAGAGTATATACAGAGTTAAAATACTATTTCTTTATATTAAAAATAAATATGTAAAATTATTACTAATTTTAACACACTTCCAAGTATATTCAAAATTAAAGTTATTCTTAACTTGAGAAGACCAGCTGCTAGTATGTTTCTCTCTCTCCTCTTTCTTGTATACTTGCCACACCCTTCCTTTCTTTTGTCAGGGGGTAACATTACACATTTTTTCCTGTTAAATTCAGAGCTATATTTCACAGAGAGGCAGAGTCTTTTGATGGCTTGGAGAAGCAGAAGTCTGCTGTGTAAGAGCAGTACTTCCTGTATGTCTGACACACAAACATGCGACCATGTACATGCCCTCACACATAACACTTCATGGATCTGTAGACGATTAATTGTCCTACTTAAATATATTAGTTAATATCCATACTATTAATTCAAAGGACACATTTTATTAATTTTGACAGGAATGTCACAAAATATTACATACATATATACGCCGGATTTCTTAATCAGAATATGCTGAGCCTGACAGTTCCCTAATCCTTCATCTTTTTTTTTAAGCGATTTCCACTCATTATGAATAACAATAAAAGTACAGTGCTAGGCTATTAAGGATGAGTCACGTGGCAAAGACTACACTTTTTAAAATCTTCTTTCCACGGAAGACTGTCTCTGTTGTCAGTACACAGTCAACAGTTTTGTGTTTGTCTTCTTGCTTTACACGCAAAGGAGTGGGAAGAAGACTGAGCAAAGTCCATGTAAAGTTAATGGTTGTTATTTATTACTCTCCTGTCACTGGGAAGCCTCTCCCTGTTTGCCAATGGACTGCTGGTTGTGCTCTGAAGGCCGAGGCTGCCAGAAACCCGAAGTTCCCAGAAGGTATTTCGGCGTGTACGCATACAGACAGGCTGCAGGGAAGGAGAAGATGTGGTTGTCTCTCTCATGAGCTTACACTGGGGATAAACACATTATCCCTTCATCCAACCTTTATTAAGCTGTTCATATAAGCCAACTGGGAACACTGGTGACACAGTGGTTAAGAGCTGCTAACCAAAAGGTCAGCAGTTCAAATCCACTAGGTGCTCTGTGGAAACCGTATGGGGCAGTTCTACTCTGGCCTATAGGGTTACTATGAGTCGGAATCGACTCAACGGCAAAGAATTTATGAGTTGGAATTGACTCGACGGCCATGGGTTTGGTTTGGTTTATGAGCCAACTAACATGCCCAGCCCAGGGGGCACAAACAGGCACCAGGCCACTGTTCCTGCCTCAGTGAGCTCACTCACACTTTAGCACATGGAGACACCAGCAAGTAAATAAGGAAGGTCAAGGCAGTGTTAGAGCTGCCAGGACAGGACTATGTATATAGGGGGCAGGGAGGCCAGAGCGAGAGACAGACAGACACACAAGTGCCAAACCAACCCCTGGGAGATACAGAAAAAGCTTCACAGAAGAGGACACCCTTGCATGACATCTGAGAAGATGAGGGCTGTTGCCATGTAGAGGGTGGACCCAACAGAGGGTACAGGAGTGTGCAGGAAGGGGGCGGGGAGGAAGCAAGAGTGCAAGAGCCTGAGTAAGCACGAGGACTAAAATTTTCCCTGCAAATAAAGTTAAGTACAGCCACTCTTTGGCTGAGAGCAATCTGTATTAGTACCACTCAAGGTAAACAAAAGTAACAAAAGCCAAAGGGGCCTTCTCCTTCACATTTTAACAGCGTCACATAAACTCAGTGGGCAAAGCGATCACCACGCACACTGCACGCTGGCCCTACAGCTGAATGACCTGCGGCTGACAATACAACAGATCTCAACATTAAGACAGAAGGAAAGGAAGTGGCTGGATCACAAGGAATTTCACCTGGGTGAAAATAAATCATTTCTGTAGGCAAGAATACATGCAAAAGCAAAGCAAGAGAAATGCCTTTCAGGGGTGAACATGTGGGAAAGTGATTAACTACTGTACGCTCCACAAGATGGACTGACAAAGTAGCTGCAACGAGGGGCTCAGGCATAACAATGATTCTGGGGATGGCGCAGGACTGGGCAGTGTTTTGTTCTGTTGTACACAGGGTCACTATGAGTTGGAAAGGACTTGACAGCACCCAGCAACAATGGCACTGTACCCATTGTTTGGATGTTACAGTTTCTCATAAAATACAAAGGCACTGTTTTAAATTCTTTACAAATGAAAATGAGAGAATTTCATACACAAAAGCAAACCGGATGGAATCCTGAAAATATTTGTTCCTGGAGGAAGTGAAGAGACCAGCCTTGCACCCAGCCTGAGCCCAGCACCGGCCAGGTGCTGTATGCAGTTATCTCATTTAATTTACCTGGCAGCCCAGGAACTTGAAGAGGTTGTGCAAAGAATGCCTCCTATGTTCCAGGTGTGGTGGTTTAAGTGCTTACTACTACATCCTCCTAAAAGACATTTGAGGTAGCTATCATCATCCCCTATTTAACAAAAGAGAAAACCACAGCTCTAAAGGCAAAAAAGAGGACGACCCTCAGGGAGATGGAATGACACAGTGGCTGCAACAACTGGCTGAAATATACCTACTATTGTCAGGATGGCACAGGACCGGGCAACGTTTCATTCTGTTATACACAGGATTGCTATGTGTCAGAATAAATTCGCTGGAACCTAACAATAACGAAGGCAAAATGCTTGCCCAAGACTGTGGGTTAGAGTAAAACCCACTGCTGTTGAGGGACTCATGCTCAATCCCGATCTGTCTAGCCTCACACTCTCTCTTTGAAGCAGCTGAACAGAGCAAAAAGATGTCACTTGTTCTTTTTACTGGGCATAGGGGTTAAGGCAATTTTCTTTGTGTTTGCTCGTCTTTTGCCAATTTGCCTAGTATCATACAAAATGCAGAAACAGAAGGCATTTAATGAATCAAACTTAAAAAAAAGGATAAAAATTTCCAATATTTAGCTTTACTGCTAGCTTCGAAAACATGTCATTAAGAACTGAAATTGAGAATTTATTATTAACAAGAAAAATGTGTACTTTCACACTTCAGCTCATTTATATGGCATCTTGATAAAATAGGCAATTACTATTTCCTTTTTATTTGGAGCAAACCACCATAAAGTATTCACACATTCTTAGGTAATGGCTAACAAAGTTTCCTCCTCAAGTATACAAGGTATGGCTGTAAGGCAATGAAACTGGTGCCATAAGCCGTTGTTTCTCTTTGGATAAAAACAAAAATATCCTGTCTTCCTGTAAATGACTTTTGACGTTTCAAAATTTAAAAATGGTGTGGCTGAAAATAACGAAGCACAACGGTTTGTAATGTGCCACTTGAAAGCGCAGGTGAAAGTCTGTCCCTTCCTCGTTTTTTTCCCCTCTAACCTTACCATTCCAGTCTTATCCCACTCTTGTGAAAAGCGGTATCTTAACTTTACATGTATTTCATCATTACAGGGGAGCTCTTAAAAATGAATGGCATCTCCCTGAACTAGCAGTAATGTATATAACAAGAAGCAGAGAACTAAAACATGGCAAAGAATCAAAGCATAATCAAAATACTTCAAAGGAAATCATACACTGGCGCGTTTGGCTTTTACCCCTTTTCCACTCTGAGGGTAGGCATGCATTTTCCCAGGGATGGAAAACAAACATGCCACACAGGTTTTGAGTAAAAATCTTTCCAGGGCTAATGCGTTCTTCCATGTGTTCCTCCTTCCCTCCCATAACCAAACACTTATTACACAGCTGTTATGTGGGAGAAACTGCAATAAGCAAATAAAATGTATGTTCACTGTTTTGAGAAGTACAAAGTCTTGCAAGGAACTTATTGTCCAAAGAAGAAAATTCAAACTCTGACCACAGTCCACACTTTATACTGTAATTCACTACACACACACACACACACACACGCACATCCCCAAACAATGAAAAGAAAAGTTTCACAAAATAATACTTTTACTCCATGAAATGCAGGGTAATACGTTCTATTCTTTTCTTTTTCTTTCTTCCTCCCACCTCCCCCTCCCCTGACTTTTTTTCTCTATTCCCTTTTTTAAAAATAATGCTGGCCTCACTAAATTATTTCATGACCCACTAATTGGCTGGTAACTCACAGTCTGAAAACCAGTCAGGTCCCCAGACAGACAGGCAGGTGGAAATTTAGCTCCCTTCCTGGACAGCTACAATGGGCAGTGAAGAAAGACAGTTCAAACTGGCTTATAGGGAGGTCTATCGAGAGCATTTGAGCTGGAACACACTGGGAAGTTCTTTGTACCAAAATGAATAAAAAAGGCATCAAGTCACGAATTGCAGATACTCAATCTAAAATTATTTCTCCCAAAATTCATTCTCAGAGCAGAGATTTAGAAAAATTTAAGTGAAAATGTAACTATTTCAAAATAATCTTCTGCTTAATTAATGAGGTTCTTCAGAATTAAAAAAAAAAAAAAGTAAGTGAAAACAAGCAAAGGGTAGAAATGGCTGGCTCGTGGGAGACTTTGTCTGGAATGACTTTGGAAGTCTTTTACAGGTTCTGGGCAATACACCTGGGCACTGTAGAGGTGTTGGCTGGGGGGGTACCTGTGCGCATGGTCTCAGCCCATCTTCACCTCACTGTTAAAGGCAGGCTGCACCATGCTCGCTTAGAGTATGACTAAGGAGTCGGACCCAGTTCTTGAGCAGCAGAGAAGGACTAGAACTTCAGTCTGTCTGCAGAGGACAAGGCTTTGAAAGCTGAAGCACTATTTCTACTAATGATGCCTGTCACTCATCCTTCTAGACTCAAACTCACCACGTGACTTAACATATATATATACACATACACACATACAAAAGAGTTAAAATAAACTCTTAAAGACTGAACTTAAATGTTAAGAAACTTAGAAAATGAAATGATTCTGTAACCCTGTAGGTCAACAAAACCTTCTAAGCTTGTGAAAATGTCTACTACCTGCCCTTACACATCCACACCGACTTCTACTGCTCTTATCTATTTGGAAAAATACAGGCCTCAAAAAAAAAAAAGCCAGCCTCTCTCTCTGGGGAATGGAGCAGGGTTTCTTAACCTTTTAAAAATGTTTCCCTTTTGACAAACACGAAAATCTCCTGCCCTTCTTTTAATGCCATTTGAAATTAAAAAAAAAAAAAAACGAAGTGGCTGAAAATAAAGAAGCACAATACTTTTGGAACACGCCTCCTTGAATTATGCAAACCATGTTCTGGAAATTCTGAATACCACCTCCTCCACCACTGCCGCCAAATGCCACCTGCAAGCTGTCTGGAGTGTCAGTTGGAAAGCCGGGGCAAAGAGGCTTAGTCTCATTTTTTATAAAGCTCCGTGTCTACTCTGTAAGATCAGAGACCATAACTTGTTCAGTTCCACATGGTGGGGGGGGGGGGCGGGGGCAGGGACGACACAGACAGATAAGTAACCCTGCTCTGGAAACAATGGTGAAGAGATTAGGTAGGTCTGTGTGACTCTGTGTGTGTGATTTTGCATGTGTGTGTGCACGCGTGTGCATGCAGATGGGGGGTGGTGGCACTGAGGTAGGTACATGGGGGAGGGGGGAGGAGGAACAAGAGTTAGCAATGGTCTCGCACAGAGGAGACGAGATGGGTACTACATTTTGCCAGGCACAGAAAAGAGAAGCAGAATTCCAAACAGAGAGAAGACAATGGATAGGTGAAATGCAAGTAGGCAGTGTGGCCAGAATATAATCATTATACAAGAGGGATAAAAATGATCTTGAGTGAATTACTAAGGAGTTGAAATGTTTATCCTGCATTCTAGAATTTCTCAAAAGCCATGTGTAATGGTCCATTATTAGAATGTCAGGAGGAATGCGTTATAAATAAGAAAATTTACAAATGACTGACTTTGAAAGCAATTACTACAGACCCAAGGCCATCCCTATAATAAAACCACTTCCATTCATCTGAATTCAGAAATGCACTGCATTTCTATGGCCCTAGTGGCGTAGTGGTTAAGAGCTTGGCTGCTATCCAAAAGATAGGCAGTTCGAATCCACCAGGCACTCCTTGGAAACCATATGGGGCAGTTCTACTCTGTCCTATAGGGTCCCTACGAATCAGAATTGACACGATGACAACAGGTTTAGGCACTGTTTTAGGGACAAAGCAATGAAAAAGCGGACACACTCTGCCCCTAGGAGGTCTACATTCTAGGAAATGGCTGACAAAGGAGCTCATTACCAGGAGCCAGGCACAACTCTAAGCACTTGACCCACATCAACTCATTTAATCCTCATAACAACCCACACTATGAGTTGGAATCGACTCGACAGCACTGGGTTTTTTTGGTAACAACCCACAAAGCAGGGCCATTATTTAGCACTGTGTGTGGCACAGACAGAAACCCTGGTGGCGTAGTGATTAAGTGGTTAAGGCTGCTAACCAAAGGGTTGGCAGTTCGAATCTGCCAGGTGCTCCTTGGAAGCTCTGTGGGGCAGTTCTACTCTGTCCTATAGGGTCGCTGTGAGTCGGAATCGACTCACGGCACTGGGTTTGGTTTGGTTTTTTTTTGTGTGTGGGACAGACAGGGCTGTGAAGCTCCTGCTCATGGAAGGAATGAGTATGCCCTCGGTGCTGTGGGCACATTTGAGAGTTCCACTAAGGCACAGAGGCATGGACAGCTGCTTCAGGGAAAGGGGGGTCCACAGGCTGGGATCACAACTTCTAGCTTGGACCTGTTCCTTAGGGACTCAGCAGCACCATTACAGCAGGCTGACAGTAAGCAGAGAGGGCAGTTAAGGAGGATTTGTAAACAAGAGTTTGAGTGAGATCACAGTGGCTTAATATAGGACAATGGAAAGAGGCAGGAAGAGAGGGGTTTATTTCTAGAAATAAGTGACTAATTCAAAAAGATAAACATTGCCCCAAGTGCCAAGCTCATACACTGTCTTTTAAAAACATCAGCAAATGGGACAGAGCCCTGCAGTCTTTGGCTGGCTTGTACCAGAGATATCTAACAGGTCCTAGACGCCCAACAGGCAGCAGGGAACCACAGCACGAGCAGGAGGCAGCTGAGCAAACTGTGTGTCACCAAGAACAGCCGCGTTAGGAGAAAAATCTAGATGGATGTCTCCAAACGTGTTTTCGTGAAATGAGAAACTGAGTGGGAACGCTCAAGAAATCACTGCCATAAACATGGGTCTGAGTAAGTCCTCTTTCCTAGTCTCACGATGAAAGCCCTGGACTGTTTTGCTGACTTAAAGGTGGAACAGTGATGGCTATGACATGTTCTTAATATATCCCCCACAGGGAGACACACAAAAAAGCTTTATATAATATTTTGACTAACGTTATCATTCTGAAAAGAACTTTTTGTATTATTTTTCCCAAATGTTCCCTCCATCCCCACTAGCCCCCAAAAGTAGAACTAAGTTCCTCATCAGACATGTAAAACTCCCCTTCCATTCGTCCACCTGTTTCCTCTGCTCCTCTTAGCAAATTTGCCCACAGAGTCACCGACTGCTAGAGCTCTAGAGACGACCTAGGGCAACCTTCTAATTTTAGATGAAGAAAACAAAGCCCAAAGGAGGTTAAATGTCTTGATCAGGCCACCCGGCTATTACTGGCAGAGCTGAGATGAGAAGCCAAGGTTAGTGATACCACATATTTTCAATGTATCACGGCAACCTTTCTCTCTCAATATAATAACAAGAGTCTAATACTACTACTACTAATATCCTATATTTATATCCGTCCTTACAGCACGTCTTCCACCTAAGAATTTTAAGTCAATTTGCTAGATTCTTAAGATAACTAATTGGCCAGTAACATTAGCTCCATTTAACACTAAGCAGCTGAATTCAATTTTTTAAAATATGTATTAAATCCCTATAATGTACAAAGTATGGTAAGAATTAAATAAAAGACTGTCAGATAGCAAAGAATTACAAGGTAAAAAGAGTCTAAAAAGATTTTTTCATTTTAGTGCTACCTTTCATGACAGCCAAGAGCATGGAATAATATGTAACCATGGAAAAGAAGGCAATTCTGATAAAAGGCTTAACAATAATCACAGCCTGCATCTGACTTACATTGAACACAATGATGCTTCATTACTGTAAGTAAATAAACAAACTGAAGTTTGTCATTTGCAGAAAGGCTGTAAGGAGCCCTGGTGGTGCAATGGTTAAGCACTCGGCAGGCAACTGAAAGGCTGGCATTTCAAACCCACCCAGGGGCTCCACAGAAGAAAAGATCTGGCCACCTGTTCCCATAAAGATTACAGCCTAGAAAACCCTTATGGGGCAGTCACTGTGAGTCAGAACTGACTCGACAGCACTGGACAAAACAACAGGAAGACTATGCACATAGAGAGATCTCAAGGTTCTCTTGCTTCTCTTATCTCCAATACATTTTGAATATTGCCATCTTAATTTTTCAGAAGCACAGCTCTGAGGGTTGGCTAACCAAATAACCACTCCCAATTCTTTTCTCTCTTTTCTGGAAAAGCAAAATATTACTATCCTGGTCTCCCCTGCAGTTGGGAGTAGCTATGTAATTCAGTTCGGCCAATAAGATGAAAGAGGGAGTATGTGGGGTGCTGCTGGGAAACTTTTAATTCTTTATAAGAGGGTGAGTTGAGAAGGTGGCACTGCCCGTCCTCCTCCCTTCTGATTAGAATGCAGATGTAATACCTGGGGTCACAGCTGTCATCTTTCTATTAAAAGGCAACAAGCAAGAGGACCAAAATCCACTATGCCAGGGATGGCAACACAGAAAGATAAAAAGGACTTGGGCTTCATTAATCTGCTGGGACAACTGAGACTTCCAGCCTCTAGACTTGCTAAAAAAAAAAAAGTAACATTTGTTTTAGCCACTGTTAGAGCATTTCTGAGAAATGTATCTTTAACAGTTCCCTCCGAAGAATGTAAATGCTTTAGCCTGACTATTCCAAGTTCTCTGGAACCTGAATCCAACCTATCCTTCCAAAGTAAGTTTGTTGTTTTTTGCACATGCCAAACAATTCCCCACCTCTGGATCCATCTAAAGAGCCCTGGTGGCACAGTGGTGAAGCACTCTGCTGCTAACCAAAAGGTTAGCAGTTTGAATCTGTCAGCTGCCTTGTGGGAAAAAGATGTGGCAGTTTGCTTCCGAAAAGATTACAGCCTTACCCTATGGGGCAGTTCTACACTGTCCTATAGGGTCACTATGAGTTGAAATCGACTCTAAGGCAATGGGGTCTGGTTTTTGGTTGGATCCTCCTAACACACCCCCCGCCCCTCGCACATGCCCTAAAATGCATGTAAAACACTGGCCTCCTTTCCTCATTACCTTGCCAAATCCTCCCCGATCATCTTCTTCAGGCGTGTCTTCTCCGATCATCTTCTTCAGGCCTATCTTCTCTGTAAACTTTCCCTTCTCAAGATGCTTAGTAGCATTTCATTTATACTTTCTCACGACATGTGTCACTTTGTATCTTCTCTTTTAACTACTTACATATTTAGTACCTCATACTTCCTGTTTATCTCTGCATTCCTCCCCTGCACAAATGCCTGGAACATTAGTAACTACTCCAAAACAGACTGAGCAAATTAACGAATAAATAAATGAGTGGTTTGTATCGCCCTGAATTAACATTTAAATATATCAGGGAGCTTTAGAAAACATTAGGATGACTGTTTCTTTACTATTTACTTCAATTTTGTATTCACACAGAGGGCAAAATTTAACCTTGGACAAGAGATAATTTTGTACATGGTTTATGGTAAATGTTCCTATGGGGTCAAAACAGAGTTACACGATACAGCATGCTCCTCCACCAAAGCCCGAGGTGATGGTGGAAGCCGACACAGGTCTGCCACAAAAGGGCAGGTGGAGGAAACAGGGAAATTTTTATTATTATTATTATTTTTAATATTTTATCATTTCAGTGAAGGTTTACACAGCAGTTTAGGTTCCCATTCAACAATTTCTACAGAAACTGTTCAGGGACATTGATTACATTCTTCACACTGTAAACATTCTCATTATTTCATTCTGGTTGTTTCCCTGCCCCTTTACCTCTCATCTTTGTTTTAAGGTAACTGTTGACCATTTGGTCTCAGGAAATTCTAATAGCACATATATCACATGCAGCAGCTGAGGAGATTTAACGTTAGCATGTTTAAAACGCTCAGGACAGTGCCTGGCGCCTAGTCATTTTCGGATAAATGTTTTATTATTATTATTACTACAAAAATGGACATCAGAAGTGAGATGTAATTTGCTGAGTCAAGGTGGGATGTGGAGCAGTGAGAGGTGACTCACCAGGAATGTCCTCTCTAGGATTAGTGATCCCTGTCCTGTTTTTACCTAGCGTCTAGTTAAACTGTCCTGTAGGCTCTGACCATGTGCCTACAGAGGCCAAATGCTGGGAAGAGTGGCAGAAAAAGCCAGGGTGGCAGGGTATGTTTTCCTACGGCCATCAGCTAAGTCCTTCACCAAAGAGGTAAGCTTTACGCCAAGACAGCCTGGCCAAAAGAAAAGAAGGAGGAGAACGCAGCTTTCCCTACCAATTCCTCCTCCTGCGGTCAGCAATCTAAGAGGACTGGGCTGCTGAGTCAGAGAATCATTCCCTTGCAGGGTTAGAACGACCACGTTTAGAGGCAAGCAAAGCTGGGAGATTAAAAGTAGAACATGAAATAGAACTGCGACACGGGAGAACCCTGGAAACCAGGCCTCCCTCGTCACCTTTCGCTATACCTGCCCCCAGATGATAGCTCTGCCTACTGCAAAGACAGCCACTGGCATGCAACCTGGGGACAAGAAGCTAAGTAGCCACGCCTTTTTTTTTTTTTCTTCACTTTAACCTTTATAAATCCCTCTCGTTCTAATCCCCTAATTTGCTGAGGTAAAGAACTATAAAATATTTTAAACACTACAGAGGCTTACTATGTAATTAATACATTTAATACACGTACACATTTTTTACAGATGAGAAAACTAAGGCACACAAAGGATAAGAGGGCTGCTCAAGGCTTCTGAGCCAATAAATAATGGAGCCAAGATTCAGGCAGGCTGGCTATAGAGTTCATGCCCTTACACACTTCAATATCTTGCCTTGCAACACAGAACACAGACAAGGTGTAGTTCAATCTTCCCGGCTGTATGGAAGTAAAAAAGAAAGCCCTTAAGTAGAGAACCTAAGGAGTTAGTGGAAGGTCTGGGACAAGAACCCAAGGGGGTGTGTGTGAGGCAGAGGGGGTTTTGCGGTGGAAGAAAAGAAAAGCCCCTCAAAAGTCAACAAAGCACTCCAAAATTTTATACCTTCACATTAGAATGAGTTCAAGTATGAAAAAAGGTGCTAAAACTGGAAACACTATTTTAAATATATAAGCAATTCAGCTCTATTAAATGTCAGGCATAAGGTGTTTAACTACTGACAATATTACACAGAAATTCTAGGATTGTTCTACATTAGTAAACAGGTCCAGTAAGAGTGACCGAGACGACCTTTCTCTTGACTTTAAAATATAAACACATGTTTTATAGTGGTTTTTAATTTTCAAGTTTCTCTTCCTAAAAAGGTTAGGTGAAACTATTATAGCATTTACCAAAAGACGAAGAAAAAAAAAGATGAGTAAAGTATTATACGTTAGAATAGAAATGGAAGCCAATCAAAAATAATTCAGATTAACATGACTAGATAGCCTCTCAACTCTTAAAACAATAGTATTAAGTGAAATCCTACTGTTATTAAATAAAGGCCTTAAGGATATCAAAGTACATTCATGCTGTTATGAGAAATATTTAAGCCTGGAATTAAACTGAAACCTGTAGTTGTTCTTAGGTGCCATGGAGTAGGTTCCGACTCATAGTGACTCTATGAACAACGAAACAAAACACTGCCTGGTCCTGTGCCATCCTCACAATCATTGCTATGTTTGAGCCTACTGTCACAGCCACTGTGTCAATCCAGCTCATCAAAGGTCTTCCTCTTTTTCACTGACCCTCTACTTTATCAAGCATGATGTCCTTCTCTGGGGACTGGTCCTCCTGATAATGTGTCCAAAGTGAGTGAGGTGAAGTCTTGCCATCCTCACTTCTAAAGAGCATTCTAGCTGTACTTCTTCTAAGACAGATTCGTTCATTCTTCTGCCAGTCCACGGTGTATTCAATATTCTTCACCAACACCATAATTCAAGGGCATCGCTGCTTCAGTCTTCCTTATACATCGTCTAGCTTTCGCATGCATATGAGGCAACTGAAAATATCATGGCTTGGGTCAGGCGCACCTTAGTCTTCAAGGAGACATCTTTGCTTCTCAACACTTCAAAGAGATCTTTTGTAGCAGATTTGCCCAATGCAACACGTCATCTGATTTTCTGACTGCTGCTTCCATGGGCACTGACTGTGGGTCCAAGTAAAATGAAATGCTTGACAACTTCAATCTTTTCTTCATTTATCATGTTGTTTATTGGTCTAGTTGTAAGGATTTTTATGTTGAGATGTAATTCATACTGAAGACTGTAGTTTTTGACCTTCATAAGTAAGTGCTTCTGCTCCTCTTCAGCAAACGAGGTTGTGTCATCTGCAGTATCACAGGATGTTAATGAGTCTTCCATCAATCCCAATGCTGTGTTCTTCTTCATGTAGTCCAGCTTCTCTGGTTATTTGCTCAGCATACAGACTGAACAAGTATGGTAAAAGCATACAACCCCACTGCACACATTTCCGGATTTTAAGCCATGCAGTATCACCTTATTCTGTTTGACCTCTTGGTCTGTGTACAGGTTCTGTGTGAGCATAGTTAAGTGCTCTGCAATTCCCGCCCTTCACAATGTTATCCATAATTTGTTAAGACCCACACCATGGAGTGCCTTTGCATTGTCAATAATATAGATAAACATCTTTCTGGTATTCTCTGCTTTTAGCCAAAACCTAACTCTGCTTTAATCTACATTTCATTTAGTCTTAGAAGTTAAGAAAAAATTGCTCTAGACTGAAAAATATGATATCCTTTTGTAGTGGTTAAGAGCTACAGCTGCTAACCAAAAGGCTGGCAGTTTGAATCCACAAGCACTCCTTGGAAACTCTATGGGGCACTTCTACTCTGTCCTACAGGAATCGACTAGACAGCAATTGTTTGGGTTTTTGTACATACGTCTTAAGGTTGAAAGCTTCTCAAGTATTGTTCCAAGGAACTAAATCAAATTTTCCTAAACAGGCCTAAAGCCAAAAGCCTCTTTCATGGGTAACAAATAAAAAAAAAAAATTTTTTTTTTAATAGGATCAGAAAATTATTACAAATGTGTATTGTTGTATTGTCAGCTGCTGTCAAGTTGATTTGAACTCATGACAACCCCATGTGTGCGGAGCAGAACTGCTCCATGGGTTTTTAAGGCTGTTACCTTTAGCAGGCCGCCAGGCCTCTCTTCCAGGGTGGGTTCCAACCATCAACCTTTCAGCTAGCAGTTGAGTGCTTAAGCATATGCACCACCCAGGGAGTCATACAAATTCAACTTTTCTGACGTCATGTATTGTACATACATATAGACGAAACCAAAGTTCCAGGAAATAATACTTATCCTTAGTACAGGCAATAAACTCTGATATTTTTCCTATTCTTTTCTTAAAAAAAAAAAAAATACTGATTGCAACCTTCCTCTGGTGAGAACACAGAATTATGAGTGGATGTTGTCACTGCTCATTATTTCTGCCACAGGAGAGGTAATGAAAGTGGTCAGATGGATACCTCCCTGTTTTGAAGCAGTCCCCAGGCTGTGCCCACAAAGCTTGGCTCTGCAGGTTGCAGGTAAATCCCTCTGTGTCGCCCCCCTCCCACCCCAGAGGAAAATGGGGGTCTGAAACTGCTCAGACATGTGCAGGCAGCCAAGACTGGGCAGGTAAAAACTGATTGTGGTTGGCACTGTCCTGAAGAAGAATGGCGGCCACAGCAGACCCCCTGCCAACTGGCCTTTGGAGTGTGTCTTCACATTCCATCTCATTATTATTGAGAGGAAGAAAATAAGCTGCAAAAGCAAGTTAAAAGTCTTAAAAAAAAAACCAAAAAAAAACTGAACAATTGGTTTAAGCTTTTTTTCCTCAAACATAAGCATCCTTTCTCTGCATTCTCCACCCTTGGACAAAATCCTACATAAAACTCCAATACATAAAACAGAGCTGCTGCTCTGGTCAGGGAGGGTGCTGTGGCTCCACCATCCAGTCCTTCTCGTGCTCCTTCTCCCTCCTCACGTCACACTCCAGGCTCTTCTGTGGAACCTTGGCAGCAGTAGCGCAATAGGAACTCCTGGTCTTGTAAGGTGTTGTCAAGTCAGTTCTGACTCACAGCGACCCCATGTACAACAGAGCGAAACACTGCCCCGTCCTGCGCCATCCTCACAATCATTGCTATGTTTTAGCCCATTGCTGCAGCCACTGTGTCAGCCCATTTCGTCCAAGGTCTTCCTCTTTTTTGATAACCAAGCACACTTAATGATCTAGGTCAAAGGTGACAAACAGTTTCATTCTCATGTTTGTTCTCTCTCGAATATTTGCTTGCTTGCGATCTCTCTAAATCTCACCCCAATGCAAAACTCCCTAAAACCTCAGCATGTGACACTCCGCCAAGAACCCACATAAAGCAACATTTCTGAAATTGTCACTTTACATTTGCCTCTCTTCCTTCCTTCAAACTGATCGGTTGTCAAAAATCAAAGATCTGCCAAACCAGCTGGGTCCATACTTCTCACCATTGCCACATTCTCACTATTACAACACACTAATAAAGCAAGCCAGTAAAACTCTTCTGATGTCTACTCCAAAAGAAAGCACTGTTCTAAGGTGATCAGTGATGGAAAACAAGTTTATGTTACTATCAAACGCGTGAAAACACAATGTTTCCATATAGCTAAACCTGAATTATTTTTTAATTCTTTCCTTCTGGCAAGAACTTTCAGAATCGCTCAGGGTCTAGCAACGCAGAGGAAATGGGCAGCTGTCCTGTCATGCCTGATGGGTCTTGAGAGGCTAAGACACAATCAGGAGAATATGATGTGTAAAGATTTAGTGCTGCTGTTACTATGGTTACTCCATATTGCTTTCTCTGATGAAGGTTAAACAAAAATCAAAATTTTCTTTGAAGAGACTGTCATTTATGTTTTTAAATATGTGGGCTTTCTGAGAAACAAATCTTAAAAAAGGGCTGAAATGAAATAATTTCTCACGTGGAACGGGGTGGTAAAAAAAAACCTGTCTCTAGTAAACAAAACTAAGAGCACAGGAGAGGAGATTAATTCCTTGGTAAAGTGATTTGGGTGGGGCACAAAGGGAACTATGATAAGTTCAATAAGGAGCAAAGTTATGATGAGTCGGAACTGACTCGATGGCAACTAATAACAACGTTAATACTGTATCAGTGGCTCCTTCTCATACTAAAAAGTTAACTTTTAAAAGCCTCTTTCTATATGGGAATTCCTACTACCTACTCCCCCAATATAGAAATTTTATTTATGACCAAATTTTTTCCAATATTTAAAAAAACTTAACTCAAGCTTTTTATAGGAGTCTTTTCTTTTTTGCATAATTAACACTTTGACATAACTTTCAAATGATGTCCGGTAATAAAAAAAAAAAAATTGTACCTTTTCCAATTCTCTTGGTATTCGCATACAAGTGTATACTCTTTCTCTTCTTTCTGTATACTTGGCCTCATTATGTTCAAGGAAGTACCCTCTTGTTAGTTCAGCACTGAGGAACCTCAACAATGAAAGCTCTACAGAAAAAGAAAATGACACAAAACAAAAAGAACAGTATTTATCAAGGAACATACATGCTTGCTGGGGGGCCATAGGTAACACATATATAAAATAGAGAATCAAACAAAGTAATTTATAATTCTGTGCCTAGAACTGAAGGACTATGCATAAATCATCAGCAAATATTGTTGACAAGACTCCTGCTCTGCATAATATAAGCAGAAAATGCCACAGGAATACAGAAGGGAAGGATTACTGCGAGCCACAACAGTCAGAAAAGCTTTCTCCAAGAGCCCTGTCCTGGGTCTCGCGGGTGATGCACAACCTAGACTGATAGAGAGATGAAGAAACCAAAAAAAAAAAAACAAAAAAACAAACTCACTGCCGTCAAGTCGATTCCGACTCATAGCGACCCCACAGGGTTTCCAAGGCTGTAAATCTTTACGGAAGCAGACTGCCATATCTTTCTCCCGCGGAGTGGCTGGTGGGTTCAAACCGCCACCCCTGCGGTTAGCAAGCGAACGCTTTAACCACTGTGCCACCAGGGCTCCTTGAGAGATGAAGAGAGGAGGGAAAAGAATAGATATCAAGAAGATATAAAATGGACTATGTTTATGTTAAGTCAAAAGGAAGCCAAGCCATCTAATAAGCAGTACTCTAGTCCAAGAACTATCTGTCCTGAGTGAAAACCAGGGCATTGGTGCGCTTTATTTCTCCTAAGTTAGGCTCAAAGACGCCAACAATGTGTCTAATAATGTCATTTCCCTACGTGAAGGCTTACTGAAATGATGGTAATCATAACTGTTACAAAAGGTAGAACTTCAACCAAACCTGTAATACATTCCTTTCCCTGCATCTGTCCATTTGCTGTTTCCTCTGTTCCATCTAAGCAAATTCGTCTGCAGAGTCCTTTAAATCTCACAGAGAAGCTCAATTTCCCTGTCCACACAAGGAAAGAAAGGTTAAGCACTTTCTACTCCCCATGACTCATAGTCCTGAGATGAGAAGCTAAGGCTGTTGAAGCATGATCCGAACTCTTTTCAATGTGCCTGCGTCCCTGACAGCCCATCACCTCAATGGCCCCTCAGGACCCTCCACTCACACCTTCCTGCTCTTACTCCCCAGTACACCAATCTCCTCTGGAACTCAGGATACTAGAAGGTTTCAAATTACCCTCTTTGCTCAGTACTTGTCTTGTGGCCCTTCTTCTCAAACGTAGCATTGGTGTTACTTCCAAAGAACGACAGAGAGAAGGCTGATTTCACTTACGTGCATATCTAATTAACGGAGTTTCTGGGTAGCACAAAGTGTTAAGCACTTGACTACTAACCTAAAGGTTGGTGGTTCAAATCCACCCAGAGGCACCTCAAAAGAAAGGCCTGGTGATCTACTTCCAAAAGATCACAGCCATGAAAACCCTATGGAGTGCACGTCTACTACGCAACTCATGGAACTGCCAGGAGCTGGAATCGACTGTATGGCAACTGGTATCTCATTAAGGAGGTACACCTTATATGACTGCTAGGATCTAAGGTCTTCATGGAAGGGGAAAATGGTATATAGTCAACAATGCCCTTAAGAATCTCTTAGAAAGATACATTAGAAACAGACTAATTCTTAAACAGCTTCCTTCCTCCCACGGTGGAACAGATTGCTATTTCTTTGAGCATCAGACCAAGTAGCTCATGTTTCCCCAAAAAACCCCAAACCATTGCAGTTGAGTCGATTCCAACTCACAGTGACCCTTATAGGACAGAGCAGAGCTGCCCCAAGGGTTTCCAAGGCTGTAAATCTTTGTAAAAGCAGATGCCACATCTTTCTCGTACAGAGCGGATGACCTTCAGGTTAGCAGCCAAGCACTTAACCACTGCAGCACCAGGGCTTCATGCTTATGTTTAGGAGGTTATATTACACACACACAAAACACATTTCTTTAAATACCAGAATCGTCATCTGTTTGGAGACTTCGTGACACTACGAAAGGTATCCGAGAGGTGAGAGATGGAGGGAAAGCAGACCTCCACCTACCTCAGCCTAGGACGGGGCAGGCAGAGCCATCAAATGTGCCATGTACATCATGCTTTCTCGTTTCACTACACGCACAGCTGAAGTCAGGTGAGTTAAATGCATACAAGATGTGAGCTCTATCACGCATACTAACGAGTTCAGATTAAAAGGCTTTAGTATAACAAATTAGAGGATACTGCGTGGTTTAAAATCAGGAAAGGCGTGCATCAGGTTTGTATCCTTTCACCATACTTGTTCAATCTGTATGCTGGGCAAATAACCCAAGAAGCTGAAGAAGAATGTAGCATCAGGATTGAAGGAAGACTCATTAACAACCTGCAATATGCAGATGACACAACCTTGCTTGCTGAAAGTGAAGAGGACTTGAAGCATTTTACTGATGAAGATCAAAGACTACACAGCCTTCACTATGGATTACACCTCGACACAAAACAAAAGTCCTCATAACTAGACCAATAAGCAACATCATCATGACAAAGGAGAAAAGACTGAAGTTGTTAAGGATTTCATTTTACTTGGATTCACAATTAACGTCCATGAAAGCAGCAGTAAAGAAATCAAACAATGTATTGCATTGGACAAATCTGCTGCAAAAGACCTCTTCGAAAAGTTAAAAGGCAAAGACATCACTTTGAGGACTAAGTTGCACCTGACCCAAGTCATAGTATCTTCAATTGCCTCATATGCATGCGAAAGCTAGACAATAAATAAGAGAGACTGAAGAACTGATACCTTTGAATTACAGTGTTGGTGAAGAATATTGAATACACCATGGACCGCCAGAAGAATGGAACAAACCTGTCTTCGAAGAAGTACAGCCAGAATGCTCGTTAGAAACAAGGATGGTGAGACTTTGTCTCACATACTTTGGACATGCTATTAGGAAGAACCAGTCCCTGGAGAAGGACATCATGCTTGGTAGAGGATCAGCGAAAATGAGGACGACCTTCAATGAGATGGATTGACACGGTGGCTGCAACAGTGGGCTCAAACATAGCAAAGATTGTAAGGATGGCGCAGGACCGGGTAGTGTTTCGTTCTGTTGTACACAGGGTCGCTATGAGTCAGAATCAACTTGACGGCACCTAACAAGAAGTATAACCAAATCTATGTAGTATAAAACTTTTGGCTAAAACTTTTTAAGATTCTCCAGCCTGGCTAGAAACAGAACAAGATCTGCTCCTTGAAGAGGGGAAATAGAAAGCCTAGAGAGGTGCAAATAATAAGAACTGCCAAAAGAATCAAAGATCAAAAGTTATACTCTGTTCAGTCAGTTTTCCAACTAGAATGAACATTTTGATTAGCTGACGTCTTTTTCGTGAAAACTGAGAAGCAGTAGGACATTCGGAAGAAGCGTTTCCACACACAAGTTTTCACTGACCCTGGGGAGCTCTGAGTCATGAGCTCCAAAGGGCACTTAACCTTACGTAATCTCTGAGCAGTCTCTGATCCCGCGACCCCCTGGTGCCACTGCCATCCTGACCACGCCTTCCTGTTGGGGACACTCTCCTCTCTCCAATCACTGACTTTTCTGACCTCTTTGATGGCTCCCTCCTCTTCCTCCACCTGATCTTTACATGTTCTCCTCACTACATCTTAACCAAAAGCAAATTAGAGTGAAACCTCAGCCACCCTTGAATGCTGGCATGCCCTGAGGTGCCCTCGGTCTCCCATTCTCTTTTTCCTACACATGCTGTCCTTGCACTGTCTCACTCATCCCTAAGGTTTACACTGTCATCTAAACCCTGAAGTCACAGACCAGCTGACTCCTGAGGCCTGGACCCATAGTTCAAGCTGCCTCTTGGGCAAGTCCATGTGGATATCCTACTGACACCTACTACCTCTAAAACCAAACTCAGTATCTTCCCCACTTCTGCTCCTGTCCTGCAGACCTTATTTCAGTTAATACCATCACCAGTGGTACCACTGCTAAGATAAAATCCAGGGCCAATTCTGCCCATCCTGTTGGCCCCCTCACCAAGCTCTATTGATTCTTCCTCTGCAACAATTAGCCTTTCCTCTTTTTTCTACACTCTACCCTGGCACGGTCCTCCTCATCTCTCTCCAGGTGACTGCAAAAGCTTTCTGACTGAGCTCCCTTCAATCCTAACTTCACCTGGCAGCCAAAGGTACGGTGCTCACAGCTCAAGTGTCACTCTGCTGAAACCCTCCAGTGGCTCTTCATTACCTCAGAATAACGTTTGGCTCATCTGTGGTGGTGACACCAGATTCCTTTTAACCTGGCCCCATGCTGTCTTTTCAGTCAGGCCACACATTGCCTCCCCTGAATGTCAGTTACAATCCTCTAGTTACACTACTTTTCACCTGTCTCCAAACATGTCCCCTGGTTCACACTGTTCCTGGCCCTGGAGTTCCCTTCCAGTTTTTCACAAGTGAACATGGGCAGATGTCACCATCTCAGTGAAGACGTCCCCCTGTTTCCCAGGCAGAATGTGTCCTTTCCCCGCATGGTTCTCAGCGCCTGCACTGGCCCACGCTGCTCTGCACAGTTACATGCATTTGCCTGGCTGGCCTTCTATTCACCTGTGCATCCCCGGGGTGAGCACTTAACAGGTGCTCAACAAATGCTCGCCAAAACAACATATGAAGCTGAGAAGGGAAAAAAAAATCACAGTGAAGAGTATGGCAGAGAAAATCAGAAGCAGAAATCAGAAGTGACAAAAGAAGAGAACACCAGACTCTCAGCAAGAGCAGAGAGCCTGTGACTGAGACAGAACTGTTCCAAGACTGGGGGAGTTAGCAGAGAAAGAGCAGAAAGCCACTGGTGCCTCAATCAATGTAGCAGCTGTTGAAGATCCAGGAATCTCTGCTGTGTGTATGTCTAAGTATAAAACCAAAAACAAACCAAACCCACTGCTGCTGATTCAATTCCAACTCATAGCCAAAAAAGGTACCTGAACCTCCAAGCCCCTAAGAGCAGTGTGCCATGATGAAGCCACAGCCAGTGAGGGCTCTGGGATCTAGGGTGCATGGATGGGGAGACTTTCATTACCCATGGTAAGGGCAGGGGAGGGAAGCTGGGCAGCCCTACAGTATGTGATCTGTCTTAGAGAGATACAGAAATAGGTTACCGCGCAACAATTTTAAATTAAAAAACCAATTTAAACAAAAAGGTTTGGATAGCTATACCCTTGTTGATTTAGAAAATTATCCTCCACAAAGGGGTCTTCCTGGTGATCGCAGAAGACAAAACCTTCACCATGACAGTTCTGTGACGATCCGCAAGAAGAGTTCAGGATTGGCCATCAGAAGAAGGGGGTTCTGGCACCCACTCTATCACACACCAGCCCAGTGACCCTGGTCGAGTCATAAATCTCAACTGCACAGAGGACGACACTGAGGCTAGAGCAGTGTTATAACTCCTGTTTACCTGCTTGCCTTCCACACAGCTTGCTAAAGGACCAAGAGAGAATTTGTACAAAAGGGTATAAAAACCACAAAGCATGACACAGTGTTAACTACTTACTATTAGTTTCACAACTTCTGCAATATTTACCAATTCTCGTTGGTGGCTACCTAATGTTTACAGATCCTACTTCTGCAATCTGGGTTCTATGGTTAAAAAATAATGTAACAAGTATATCTAACAAATTACATAATCTAAGTAACTCCTTTTCTGTAAACAAGTTATTATATGATATAAGCATGCACATTTTAACTATATTCCAAATACAAAATAGTGTCTTAGCAGAGTTCTAGAAATGGAAGAATTTTAGTTATAAATACCAATTTAGATTCCACAATGGACAATTTAAAAGTAAGCATTTAAAATAACCAAATGATAAAAACACATTTTGAGTGTACAGATCTCACAACTACAAGACAGGATCTACTGTTAGGTCCATTTTGCAGACAAAGAAATCAAGGCACAGAGAGGTTAGGTAGGTCTCCAAGGTCACACAGGGAGTAAGCGGTAGAACCTGAGATAACAGTCAAGCAGTCTGTCACTAAAGTGTGTGCTTTTCCCTCCCCACTAGACTATTTTGCTTATCACTGTCTCGAATTTTTTTCCTTAATTTCTCATTCAAAAATTTATACATAAATTGTTTTTGTGACATCTGTTGCAATCCCTGCAATGTGTCAGCACTCTCCCCTTTTCCCGCTTGGGTTCTCTGTGTCCATTCGTCTGGTTTTCCTGTGCCTTCCTGCCTTCTCATCTCTGCTTCTGGGCAGGTGCTGCCCATTTGGTCTTGCACACTTGATTGAACTAAGAAGCACATTCCTCACGTGTGCTATTGTTTTAGAGACCTGTCTAATCTTTGGCTGAAAGGTTGACTTCGGGAGTGGCTTCAATTCTGAGTTTGCAGGTGTTTGAGGGCCATAGTCTCAGGGGTTCCTCCAGTCTCTCTCAGACCAGTAAATCTGGCCTTTTTTGTGAATCTGAATTCTGTTCTACATTTTTCTCCTGCTTTATCTGGGACCCTCTATTGCGATCCCTGTCAGACTGGTTGGTGGTAGTAGACGGGCTCCATCTATATCTTCTGGGTTCAGGCTGGTAGAGGCTGTGGTTCATTAGTCCTTTGGATTAGTATTTTCCTTGTGTCTTTGGTTTTCTTCATTCTCCTTTGCATCAAATGTGCTGGGACCAATAGACATTATTTTAGCTAGCTACTCACAAGCTTTAAGACCCTACACGCTACTCACCAAAGGAGGATGTAGAACATTTTCTTTACGAACTATGTTATGCCAACTGACCTAGATGTCCCAAGACCTAGATCTCCTCAGCCCCAGTAACTCAGTTTCTCAAGGTGGTTGGATGTGTCTGGAAATGCTGGTGGGATAGTGGTTAAGTGCTATGGCTGCTAACCAAAGGGTCGGCAGTTCAAATCTGCAGGCGCTCCTTGGAAATTCCGTGGGGCAGTTCTACTCTGTCCTATAGGGTCGCTATGAATCGGAATCTACTCGACGGCACTAGGTTTGGTTTTGGTTTGGGTTTTTGGATGTGTCTAGGAAGCTTCAATGGCTTTGCCTTGGTCAAGCTGTGCTGACTTCTCCTATATTGTGTGTTGTCTTTCCCTTCACCAAAGTTAATACTTCTCTACTGTCTAATTAGTGATTTCCCCTCCCCACCACTCCTTTCAAATGCTTTTGTAAACAGTAGCCATTGTGTTCTTTATGGAAAGATGGGACACTTTTTCCCCCACACCAACCTCTACGCTCCTACAGCACCCTGGGCTTGCTTCTATGAAGCTATAATATTAACTACTTGGCCCCTTTACCAGACCATGAGCTTTTGAGTACAAGTACCATGTATTCCTATGTTCCTGATGTCCAGCCCCTAGTGAGTTCTGAATGCAAGAGTAGTCTTTTGTTCATGATTGACACCATGCTAATGGTCTGGGGAATGGTTTTTAAAAGACACATTAAACCAGTACTAACAGTAGAAGCAAGCTTCACGTTAAATATTTCCAAAGCTTTACATCACCACCTCCTCATTCACTCCTGGAGAAGAGGCCATTTCATGGCATGAGGCAGTTTAAAAAGGTCTTGTATGCTATGTACAATTGTCAGAACAATTCTGAGAGCTAAACAGAGCTAAGATGGCATGCATATTTTGTAAATAAGAAACTGAGACTCATGGAGGTTAAGTGACTTGTCCAAAGTCACCCTAAAGTTATAAAGGGTAAATTGGGAGTAGAACTTAGATCTTTGAAGTTCAGCATGCTTTCTCTTCTACACCAAAATTATCATCCCTCTAATAATTACACAGAGAGAAGATGCCCTGGTCCTGATACGGATTCAACAGGTCAGAAAGATCCTTTGATTCCTACTGAAGGAGGAAGGGGAATATGCTGACTTAGGTCATGAGTTATTAAGTTAGCCCTGCTGCTTTGACTGGTCCACTCCCACCTTTCCCTGGCTGTTGATATACACTTTGCAGTTTGCTATTCAGTCCTGTTCTGAAGTGTATTCCTGCTTTAGTGTTTTCATTTGCTTTTGTATTTATGTTTTTAAAACATTGTTCTCCGGCATTCTACAGACTCATCTGCACTTATTTGTCCTGTGATTTAGGGCATAGTTGACAGGCTAATTATTTAGAAAGGCTACTGCTTTTTAGGAGCCCTGATGGTGCAGCAGTTAAGCACTAGGCTGTTAACTGAAAGGTTTGGTGGTTTGAACCCACCAGTCCGTCCTCAGGAGAAGGATCTGGCAATCTGTTCCTGTAAAAATTACAGCCTAGGAAACCCTACGGGCAGTTCTACTCTGTCCTATAGGATCTCTGTGAGCGAGAACAGACTCGACAGCACACAACAACGTTCTTTACCTGTGGGTACCACTCTTTGACTCAAAAACTCGGCAAGCTAAGTGTACTCTAGCTTTATCCTTACTTTGGGTGGTATTCCATTCCTTCTTAGAAAAAGAGTCACTCTCATTTGTTATACCAATCATCTGTCTTTATAATTTAAAAGCAAAGCCTTTCCCAAAATAAAATAATTCAAATATTTATTCTCTGAACACTGCCAACTTTTTAGATGTCAACTGATTTTACTTCATTTATCCAGTTCTCACCAAGAAGAAATATCATCAGTACAAATCTTTTAAAAATAGAAGTATTTTACTATTTAATTATAACAAACAAACGCTTCTACATTAGAACTAAGTTTTACCAAGTGTGAATATTTAATATAAGGAAAATTATACCAACCATAAATCCAAATCAATTCTTCCAATGTATTTTTAATCAATATTCATCTATCACAGAGCTGTTCTGTTACCCAGTTTCTTAAACTGAAAATAGTTTAAATTGCTTCTTCTTTTTGCTGCTTCTTCACCCACAAAAGAATACTCTGTTTAATTATCTTCTGAGAGCTTTTTCAGAAATAAAACAGTATAAAAAGTTATTAATTGAAAGTAATGAATAATCATAAATATATTTATATGCTCAATAATATGTCTAAATACATCTTTCTTAAAATGGCACTGACCATTAAAAAAAATTGGAAAGTAATACTGATTAACTGTTAAAAAAAATTTTACACAAATGAGAGTGACTTTTTTCTAAGAAGGAATGGAATACCACCCAAAGTAAGGAAAAAGCTAGAGTACACTTAGCTTGCAGAGTTTCTGAGTCAAAGAGTGGTACCCACAGGTAAAGAACGTTGTTGTGTGCTGTCAAGTCTGTTCCCAGTCTCAGAGATCCTATATAACATGTAAATCTCCAAAGTCTTAAATAATTTAAAACTTATTAAACTTTGGAGCCCTGGTGGTGCGGTGGTTAAGAGCTTGACTGCTAACCAAAAGGTCAACAGTTCGAATCTACCAGCTGCTTCTTGGAAACCCTATGGGGCAATTCTACTCTGTCCTATAGGGTCGCTATGAATCGGAATCGACTCAATGGCACTGAACAACAACAAAGTTTCACTAAAATTTTAAAAGTAAATACAGAGACATACCCTTCTATAAGCCAATTTTAAAAAAAAAAACAAACATAAGCCAATTGGGAATTGGTCATCAATCCAACACCAACTCTGTTTTCCAGAGTCAAAGGTAAATAAGGGTACCATATTATGTAGTACAATCAAGTTTTGAAGACCCTCAGAGAACTGTTTATAAGTAGTCTCACTTACGGAAGTCAAGAATAGATAAAAATATTCATGAATGTATTGATGAAAAATATCGACTATGCCCAAGGTCACGAAAGACCAAAAATGGGAAAAGAACACCACTGATCACACAGTGAATGCTCTACAGTCTTCCCAGAAACTCCTTTTAGGCAACTGTTCCCCAAACGGATCACAAATGAACAGCGAGGCTGAATTTTAGAAGGCAAATTAGTTAAAGTTGAACATTTTAAAAAGCTAAGATATTGAACTTGTCAAAGACCAAGATGAGTAACTTTTCATCGCTTGTTTAGCTTACATATCCTAGGTAAGTAAAGCAGTTGAGAATTTTAAAAGCAGAGCAACAGTTTGTCAGAAGGGAAGTAGCCAATTATATTTTATCTGTATCAGGGATGGGGTTACTGCAAATAATCTTTCAGTCAGTTTAACAATTATCCTTATTTTCATTTGTAAATGAGAAATTAATTGACTCGAGAGCGTAATTTCAGAATCAGTCAGCCTTTAATTAACCATCAGGATAAGTATGGAGGTGTAGGGATAACTGTGTAACTGTCCATGGGTGGTGAAGACTGGTTAAATGAAAATGCATAGATAATAAAAATACGGTATTTACAAGAAGAACTTGCCTTTGCCCTCCACCAAATCTGTTGTGGGAACTGCTAAACAGGAGATCAACTGGCTTTTCTGAGTTTCAACCTTTCTCCCTGCCTCTGCTTATTCTCTTGTAGGATAAAACAAGAGATTTCATGATGCGTAAAGACAGAGAAGGGCCGCAAAAGAAAAGGGTAATAGCCGAATATAAGCTCTAGAAGTGAAGAGTCACCATTAAGAAAAAAAGATAATAAGCCCCATGGCACTGTTATAATCACAAACAATATTCTTCACCCACACCTGACTTCAGGCTTTTTTCTACAAGCACTACCCACCCCTATGCACACTCCAATACCTGCATTATATAGGCATTGTTTCATCCTCACCGGTAGGTATTATACTTATTTTTACACCAAATCTTCTACTGTTAAGTCTCCACAGTGACTAGAACCAGCTTAGACACTTGAGATGCTAAACTGTTTAGTGGTGACGTTATGAAACAGAGCCGAATGGATTAAGTAAGCAGGCTAAGCATAGAGTCTACAAAGCAATTCAACAACTGAAACAAGCCAAGAACACAAATTACCTAATTCTTCGTTCAAAGTCGACTTGCTAGACCGAGATTCCTAAATGAGAATATGGTTATATAGGCACTCTCCCAACTAGAATTTCTGTTGATGAGGGAAGTGTGGAGCAAGCATAAAAATATGATAGTATATAATTATTAGTTGGTCTTATATTAAAAAATGACAACAGTAGAAGTTGGTAGTATTTTTAAGAATGAGAAAAAAAAAGAAAAGAGTAGAGATCAATCTGCACTTCCTGCTGATGACCACTAATCCCAAGCTCAAAGTTGATGACCACGTAAAGCAACAGCGGAATACACGACGACCATTTCAAGAGAGATAAAGAAAATAGGAATGACAAGTGGGGTACCCATATCTAACTGTGCCAAGGTGTAAGTACTTGCATCTGATAAGTCTCAGCCTACTGCCAGCCTATCTACCTATCGTCAAAAAAGGAGTTCTGAAAACCAAGCAATAGAAGACTTTGACAAGAGAAATAAACAGAAAGTCTACGCTTCATGTAGACACACATATATGTCATATACAACTGTATATACACAAACTAATACAGGTACATTATGTATTTTCTGAACATATAAACAAAAACAAGTATAAAACAAAAATATGAATCTCAGACACAATACTTTATTTTGATCTATAGTATTTTACTTGGGTGGAGAGAGTTTGGATAAGAGCCTAATCTGTATATTCATTTAGGTTCACGAGACCAGGCAACTTTGCCTTCTGTCATACTATACATAAGGTCGCCATGAGTCACAGCAACTAACAACAACAAGACTGTTAGGATGGGCCAACAAAGTTTTATTTATAAAGAAAAAAAAAAAAAAACCTTGCCATCAAGTCGATTCTGACTCATAGCAACCCTACAAGACAGAGTAGAACTGCCCTATAGAGTTTCCCAGGAGCACCTGGTGGATTCCAACTACTGACCTTTTGATTAGCAGCTGTAGCTCTTAAGCACTATGACACCAGGGTTTGCCCTAAATTCCTTGGGAGAAATGATAAAAAGGACTTTGGAACTAACTGATGGTTAAGCTACCAAGACAAGAAAGCTACAACTTCCAAAAAGGAAAGACAAAGCCTGCCCTAATTTGGGGAGGGACTAGGGCTCAAGGGCAGAGACAGCAGAGTATCAGAGGCACCACCAGGAACATAAATGGACAAGTAACACCGTAATTGTAAACACCCAGTCTTGAAAAATTAGTTTCATTTGGGGAGACATGCTTTTCATTGTGACACTAGGTGGTGCCACTTAAAGACTCTTCAGCCCAGGCCAGACCCTAGGGAATAGTTTTCTAAATTCTTGAAAGGAGGGAAAGGAAGGCAAGCAGAGCAGTGGTAGGGAGTGGTGCTAAGGGTCAGGGTTAAGGTAGAGACCATTTAGCGGCCTAGACATTCAAGCCTGCTGAAAGAATTCTAATCTCTAACAGAAACCCGTTGCTGTCGAGTCCATTCCAACTAACTGCGACCCTATAGAGCAGAGCAGAACTGCCCCACAGGGTTTCCAGGGAGCAGCTGGTGGATTCCAACTGCCAACCTTTTGGTTAGCAGCCAAACAGTTAACCACTGTGCCACCAGGGCTCCAAGTCTCTTCCAAACGTGGTATCAGAGCTAGAGGCTGGGGCCAGCAGTGGCTGTGAGACTCACAGAGAGGGGACTGGGGCTCAAGTGAAGGTCAACACCAGGAATAACACTGGCTGGGGACTCCAGATGAAATGCCCCTGATCCCCAAGGCTGGTGTGACTGGTAAAGCAGGGGTTGCACTGTCATCTCTCCTCATACAAAACTGACGATAGCGGGGGCAAGACGAATACCACCCCTATAAGCTAAAGTCTGGTAAAGACTTTCTGCAACTACTGAGCCTTCAACATGTCACACCTCAGGAAACCATGTTGGTAAAAGAGTGTGTGGTATGGTAAAGTCTATGGAAGTTCAGGGTACAGCATGTACCTATCAGACCCAGCAAGGGAAGAGCCAGGGAAGGAGTGTGAGGTGTCACTTCAAGGGTCTGCGCTCACCAAAATGCTCCTGACAACTTCTGTTTCTGTCCATGCAAACATCAATAATAAAAAAGCTTTCATAATGTTGGCTTTTTTGAAACTCAAAAATATTTTCAAGAAATTATAGTGAAACCTGGCAATATCTTTTCCTATTTAGAGAGTGCTTTTTATGTAAATAAAATAGACAGCCCATAGAAAGGTTTAATACTTTATCTTATTTAAACCAAAAAAACCAAACCCACTGCCATGAAGTCATTTCTGACACACAGCAACCCTACAGGACAGAACAGAACCATAGGGTTTCCAAAGAGCTGCTTGTGGATCTGAACTGCCAACCTTTTTGGTGAGCAGCAGAGCTCTCACCCACTGGGCCACCAGGGCTCCTATCTTACTTAAAAAAAAAAACTTAGATCATGCCAATTTGGAAAGGAAACACTCTTGCCAGCAAGTGTTTACCTGACAACTAAACCGAACACAGTAGGATTGAAAATTTCTAAGTGGTTAACAGTAATGGCTTAACATAGCCCAGTCCGTACTTATTTTTTCAAGGATATGAACCTCTTCAAAAGCTAACCTATGTCTAGTTCTGAGAGTTAACAAAATCAGTGAGGATCTCATCTCATCAGCCGTGTGGCATTTAAGTACTCCTACAATTTCACCATCCAGTACAATTAGTGATGCAATAAGTTTTACAACATATACCTGTATTTGCAGGAACTGCAGGACGTATCTGCGAATACAGCCACTGCTGAGCACCAGACATTTTTTTAATTGGAAGAAGTTTAATGGAATTGTGGTTCAGTTGCTGTTCAAAGCTTAAAATTATGTAAGAAACTTTAAAATGCTGTAATCATTCTATATTCAAAGAAACAATACATCCATTTTCTTTTAAGCCTAATATACAAATGAAATTAAAAAAAAAAACCTTTAAAAATATGACTAAGATCCCACAGCTTATAAGGAATTGTAATACTATAATATACTCAAAACCAGTAATTGAAGCAGGACTCATAAGTACATCTTTTCTTACTAAGCGTTTTTTGTTTCGTTTTTTTTAAATGAGTGACTTAAGTTTCAGTTTAGGAAAAGTTCACAGGACATATTTTGAAGAGCGCTAAATAGTTCTGTTCCGGGCACAGCTACTGAACTTCAGGGTCGTTACAACACTGTTCGCTGCGGCTGTAAAAACCCTATTTGGAGAGCAAGTTAACAGGTTTCTATGACTCAAGTTCGCTGAAAATACACAACCACCAAAAAGTCACCTTGGCATGAATTAAGAGATCAGCCGAGCGCTTGGCATCTGTGGATTCCTTAGACGTCGGAGATGCTCGCAGACGTTAGCAAGGGAGCCAGGTTCCTTTAAAACACCTTTGGGAAGCAGTAAGCGGAGCCGGGACCGCAGCCCTCCTGGGACACACCTGACAGGGCGTTTGTCGCGGGGGCCCCGGCTGCCGCGCCGAACCCACCCAAGGAGCTGTCAGCGGCCGCCGAGCCGCGGAAGCCGCGGGAGTCTCGGGAGCCGCGGCCCCGCGCGCCCACAGCCCCAGCGGCCCCGGGCTCGCCAGCCGGCCGCCCTCGGCGCAGCAGCGTCCGCCCGCCGCCGGCCTTGGCGCCCCGGCCGGCCCCTCGCGCCCACGCCGCGGCCTAGCGCCGCCCGCCCGCCCGCCTGCCTCACCTGCGCGGCTGCGGCGCTTATCCCGTCGCCGGTCGCTCTCGTAGAAGCCCAGCGTCTCTGTATGCTGAGGCGCTGGCGGGGGCCCGTGGCCGCCACCGCCGCCCGGCTGCTCCGTCTCGCCACGGCCGCCCCGCTCCGGGCCGTCCGCGCCGCCGACGCCGCCACCTTCTCCCGGGGCGGCCGCGTCGCCGACGCCCGCCATGTTCCGAGCACAACAAACTGTCCCCGCCGCCTCCCTCCAGCCTCCGGCCCGGCCTCCGCCTCCGGCCGGCCCCCTCCCCGCCTCGCCCCGCCCCTCGCCGGAGCCCTGGCCGCCGCCGCCATCCGCGGCCCGCCGGCCGGCGCGCGGCATTGGCGTCAGCGGCGCCTGCGAGCTCGCCGCCGCCGCCGCCGCCACGGTGGCCGCCATCTTCTTCCTACACTCGCTGTGGCGGGCTGCTGCGTCCCTCGCTGCGGAGGGCTCGGTCGTCCGGGGCACCGCGCCGGGCTCCATGCGGCCGGGCCGGGCCGCTGGGGAGAGAGAGCGCTGCCGGGGCTCGGGACGGGGGCCCGGGAGAAGCGGGCCGGGCGCGGCGGCGGGCGAAGGGTCGGCCGCGGAGCCCCGGGGCGGCGGCCGCGGAGCCCGCTGCCCACCGTCTGCCAGGTGTCCGGCCGCCCGCCCGGGGCCCCTTTTGCAGGCTCGGTGCCCGGAGTGCGCCGGCGCCGCCCGCCCGGCCTTGGCACCGCCCGCACGGCCGCTATTTAGCTCCATGTCTTCTGCATATTTATGGTCGCCTGGCCATTCTTTGACAGTTCCCAAAGCACTTGGACAGGGAGCTCGTGGGAGCTTCACAACAGGTGGGGGCGCCGAGGGGAAGCGACCGGCCTGAGGGACTCGACCCGAGGAGCAGGGTGGCTTTGTGCCTTTAATGTGCCCACGGACGGGCACTCTAGACTGTCTTTCGGGGTTAGGGTTAGGCTGTGGCTCTCGGCCACGTTGCCCTTGCTCCATAACCCGGTCGGAGCTGGATGATGGGGCTGGGTCCGTCCTTTTCTGCTCTGGCTTGTGACTCCACATGGAGTGCGGTGTGGAGACCACTCGCCACAAGGGTAGTGGAAGTGATGCTCAAAGAGGCCCGGGACCTTTGCCACGCGCTTCCCACGTGACTGCCGCGCGCTGGAGTTAGGGCACAGGGGCACATTGATTTCCCGTCTGCTGACTTGGGGACTCACCTGCGCCTTTGATTACCCTTTGGATTAGCGAGAGGAAAACTGTAACTCCTCCCCAAATGTTAGGCTGTCTGGAAACTTCCCTTGACCTAAACTTGAGAGCCAGAGCAGCTACGAACAGGTCCGCATGGGACAAAATCGAGCCCGTGTTGATTCATCAGAGAGACCCTAAGGGTTTGATTCTCACTAGCGAGTTTACTTGGTTGCAAACCCTCAGCAAGTTTAAAATAAAAGTGGGCTGTGAGATGACAGCAGGGCCGGAGGCAGGGGTGAGAGACCCCCAGCCAGGAGGTGACCCTCAGCAGCCTGCAGATGACGTTTCTAGACATGTCTGTGACCATCCTCCGTGAAATACAGTTTTTGGTTGTGCTTGGTCAAAACTAAGCCTCGATAAATCAATCGAATACGAATGCTCTGGTCAAATCTTAAGTACCTTTTTGAGAAGAGATATTAAAAACCCTATGACCTCTAATTTTTTATTCTGAAATCATCCCGTTTCCATTATTTACTCATCGTCCAGGAAGTAGGCATTTATTGCTTGTTTATGTCAGTTCCCATTGACTCTGTCACCACATTCATTGGTTTATTGCCCTTGCAGGTTAAGTCAGCAGGAGCTGGAAGGGAAGGAATCCGTAATTCTGTTTCCTAAGGTTGTAGTTACGGATTTCTCTCATTTTCTATATCAGGACTGAGAAATGACATCCCGTTCCAAAGGCTGTGCCTGTCCTTTTAAATTATCAGCAGAGAGGAAGGGAGCAGCCGAACCCAGGCTAGGACCTAGTACCTGAGGTGTCCTGGAGACCAAGAGGAGGCAGTGGAAATGTGTGGGGGAAAGCTGAGGGACTCGGAGCTTCCCCTCAAAGGAGTCTTTTCGCTGTATCTGCATTATGTTGTCTGACGTGTTGTGAAACTGCACAATTTCAAAGAAGCCCGCATTGAAGTCAACATACCAAAAAAGCCTTTTTAAAACATGCACGAATATAATTTTTTAATTAACATGATTCTTCTTTTGTATGAGTATGAATAATTGAACAATCAGTTTATTGTGTATGGAAAGTTGTTTTCTTCCACTGCATCCTATTCAGAACCCAGGAAAGGGCATTTTCAAATACATATTCTACATCTTCAAAATATTAACCTGCAAAGACCCTGAAGGTAAGAAAAATTTACACAGCATTGAAGATCCCCCGGTTTTCTGAGGAAAACGAACATGTTCTTTATATCAGTTGTAAAAAGGAAAGCCATAAGCTTAAATTTATGACATCACTGTTAGGGAACAGTAGGGGTCTTTCAGAAGCTTGGCAATGCTCACCATTAAAGAGACACCACATAACTTTGTGAGATAAGTTATAAGATAAAAAGATTTTGATGACAATGAGCTACGATAATTCGGCTTAAACAATTAAATAAACAATGGCATAGTGTATGTCAGCATAGCCCGGTACTAGCTGTTAGAAAAGGAAATACTCCATTGGTGGGGAATAGTTTAAACAGAGGAAATTGATGAGCAAGGAATATGAGTTCAGAAATGAAAAAAAAGTTTTACATGTAAACAACAGAGGACAAAAATTCAATGAGTTGGGAAAGCTGTGTTTACAACTAAAAGAATTTATATATCCAAAATTATATTGTTATATATTATGCATAATTACATGATTATGTAAATTCAAGTAAGGTTTGTAAAATTGCTGCATGTTTTCTTAACTATATTCTTGTACCTTCTGGTGTTAATATACACCTTGTGGCTATTTTGAGAATTGCAAAATGCAAATTTTTTTTTAAAGAGTGAGGTTTGGGTAGTTAGTATACAAAAATTTTTAAATGACTTCCATAACTTCATATTTTAGTAATTAAAGATTCAGTGACTATGATTTTGCAACTGAGCAAAAGACCTTGACCCCATTGTGCGTGAACCATGGGTATGATCTCCAGAAAATCATCTTAATGAAGCCTGTAAACTCACAGGACTTACTGCCAAAACAAAATCATAACCGTCCTCTGTTATATGAAGCAACAAGTGTTTTAAAATAAGTGATGTTTTCTACTTAGTACATGTGCATTCTTCCTCCCAGGAATAGTATGGTGTAGTACAAAGAATGCCGGTACTTACAAGCCTTGGGAAGACTACTGCCTTGACCACAAAGTTAGCTGTATCACCCTGGGAAGATAACCACTCTGACCCTCAGTATCACTCATTGGTAAGTGAGATCAATGCCCATCCTATAGTTGTTGTTACATGCCTTCAAGTCCATTCCAACTCATAGCAACCCTGTATGATATACACTACCAAAAAAAAAAAACCCATTACCGTCAAGTCGATTCTGACCCGTAGCAACCCTGTAGGGCAGAGTAGAACTGCCCCGTAGGGTTTCCAAAGCTGTCATCTTTTCGGAAGCAGACTGCCACAGCTTTCTCCCTTGGACAGACTGGTGGGTTCAAACTACCAAGCTTTAGGTTACCAGCTGATAGCTTAACCGCTTACAAAATTTTTCTCTTTATCCCCCCGCTTATAGTAGTAACTTTGAATGTTTCATTTAGACTGAGTAGTTTTCACATTTCAATTACAAAGAAATTTTTCTCTTGGTAGCACTTCTACTATATTGCTCCTAAACTATGTTCAAAATTAGCTCCATATGCTTTTCCTGAGTAACAAAAACATCAAGCACTCTGAAGACTTGAAAGAAGCCCTGAATCATGGAAGGCTTGAACTGGCTGATTCTCCAACTTACGAGTCTTTTGACCTGAGATAACATAAATGGTCCCTTTTCCCAACTGTAGAGTATTGGACTAGCTGACCCTGGTGGCCCCTTCTAGCTCCACAATTATGTGACAACGTTCATGCAAATCCCTTTGTAGACTTTTGGATACCTCTGGGTTAAAATGGCTAATGCCTGTGTTAGCAAAGCAATTGGAGAGTCACTTTGTAACTGGGTCCAAAATTTACATACAAGGGATTCAAATGTAGTGACTTCATTGTTTCGCACTTCAGAGGCATGCAAGTGTACTTTCTTTATGATCTATGCATTAGTGAGGAGAATCAACGGATTCCTGGGGTCCCTAAACCGCCTGGCCTCCAAGGCTGTACTCAGCCCAGGCCTCAGGGTTTCTATAATTTGAAGGACTCTTCCTATATTGTGGAAACCTTGGTGGTGTAGTGGTTAAGAGCTATGGCTGCTAACCAAAGGGCTGACGGTTAAAATCCACCAGGCACTCCTTGGAAACTCTATGGGACGGTTGTACTCTATGCTATAGGGTTGCTGTGAGTCGGAATTGACTCATGGTAACGGGTTTGGGTTTTTATTTTTATTTTTTTTGGTTTTCCCGTATTGTACTGATGCACACATGTGTCTAAGAACACTAAAGTGACATTTCACAGCAACCAAAATGATATTTGAGATGACTACGGCTGTAGTTAATTTTTGTAGTATAGATTCAACCACTGAACAGACTGCATCTGTATTTGTCAGGTAAAAATGTATTTCAGCAGTACATGACTGTTTCCTGAACCATAAATGGCACACCTCTGATCCACAACATGTAGTCTGGAATTTAATTCATTTACCATTTTTCCTCAAAGAGAAAAATAAGAGTTGATGTTTTTAAGAAATCTGAGCAGTTCGACAACTAATGTTGGAAAGAAAATCTACTGCCAGGCCCAGAACGAGCCTTTGCACTAAATTGATGTGAGTTTATTGAATCCCTGGGTTTTGGTAATAGTATTTTCTATCCTCAGCAATCACTTTTGGACTGGTACTTATGTTTTATCCCCTGTGGGCTTTATTCCATAGATTTCTAAAGAAGATCAACTCAGTTTGTTTCTGGAAGGTGTAGTTCAAATTGGATAATGTGCCTTTGACTCTAATGTACTTGTTACAACGTAACTAAAACAGGCCCAAAATCAGATTTCTAAAAGCACTTCTCTGGCAGGAGAATGCCTGGCTGAAACCATTCTTAATAGGACCTGTTGAAACCATATTATGTTAGAAAACAGATATTTCGTAAAAGCTATAGGAGCCCTAGATGGTACAGTGGTTAAAGCAAGGGGCGGTTGGCTTCTGTAAAGATTTACAGCCTTGGAAACCCTATGGCGGTGCTACTTTGCCCTACAGGCTTGCTGTGAGTTGGAATCTACACCATGGCAAAGGGTTCCGTTTTTGTTTTGTTTTTCATAAAAGATAGGCTGTTCTGAAGACCTTAAAGTAGATTATGTAATAGAAGTGTATGAATGTAAGTCTATGCATTATTGGATAATGAGACCATTTTTCCATGGTTGGAAGATAGGATTTATTCCCTGTTAGATTTTAATCTCTGGAAAATTCCAAAATACTGATGAGAGGGATGATGGTGATGACTTAGCAAACTTCCCACTCCAGATTTTTCTCTTTGAGGAGAAAGAACATTGTTCATTTTTCATAAGATAAAAAAACAAAAGGCCTGTCATGTTTAGAACCATTTTAATCATTTAGTCCGTTAACAGGAGTCTATTTTCAGAACGAACTCAGATCTTCCAGTCAGTTTGTTCGTAACTGTCAGAACCCTTCTTTCTGACTCAGCCAGCAAAAGCCTTGATTTTAGAGTGCACACAGCCGAGGAGATTGGGTCTATCACTTGCTGCTAGTCTTCTTTTGGGATTTTGCCTTTTCAGAAATTTTTATGGTCCTGCTTCAATTATTCCTTGATCCTCGTATCTCCAGTTAAACTGGATCTCTAGTTTATCGTGGATCAAGATAACCAAGTGACTTTTCTCTTGACTTCTATGCCCTCTAAGTGCTTTTAAGCTGTGATCATGCACTCCTACTCTTTGTAACTAAATTTCATTCTGCTTAGTAATCAGTGCTTGTAATATTTTTTCCATTTCTTTTTCCTTTTAGTTTTTGAGCTCCTTGAACATGAGTGCACTCTGGTTCTTGTAAAGATCTGTTATTAAAGTTTCTTCTCCTGTGCAAACCTTTGTATTTTACTCTCTCTTTTGCCTTGGTTGCCAAAATTTATTGCAGGCTCATGATAAATATTCAGGTTTTCAAAATAAGGCTCCTTTTAAGGTTTTGGCTTTCCAGATTTTGGAAATTGGTAAACCCGCTTTCAAGGCTTTCAGCTTTTCAAGTTGTTCTTTCATATGTTATCTATTACGTTCCTTTCTCTTCAGTATTATTACATGGAAGTTTGTGTTTATATGTAAAATGCTTTTCTTGTTTCTGACATCTTCCAACTTAATATCCATTACAAATATTCAACAAGCTTTTACCTGCTTGTCTTTCCTACAGATGCTTAATAAATACTGTAGCTTTGGTGTATCATTTCATAGAGGAGAGCAGTACTGTGGATAGTTTTTCATGATAACAATAATAATAATAATAATAATAAAAATCTGTATTTTGGCTTTCACAAGAATTATTTTCTTGGGACAGTTTTATCTTCCTAATTATGCTTCACCTAAGCTGATACTAATATTAATTCACATCCCCCCGAGCAGATGTCCACTGATGACAGATATATGCTGGGGTTAAAACTTTGGCTGTATAATCCACACATAAATATTTGACTGCTAAGAAAACTAAAGCCGAGTCTGACGCTGATCGTTATTTATCATCTCTCAACTTTCTTTCTGAACCTTCGTCCATATACTTAGCTATGTATAAACACTGATCATATAAGTAAAAACTCATTTATAGTGCTACAAACCATTTGTAAATATCCAATTTTAGTATTTATCATGGTGCTGGTATTCATGACCCGATCTGGTTGACTTAATATCATTTTTCTAAACCGTACAAAGTTTGCTGCAATTGGATTTGATTTTTGCAAGCTCGATAGACTCCTTCACGGTTTGTAGTGTATCTTAATGTAGCCAATAAAATCAATCTTGTATTAAGTAATTATAGGCCCCAAAATAAATGGATTCCGTTGGCTTTGGACAACTCAACGTTCATTCCAACCTTCTGCCCACTTGTTTCCCTTTAGCGTTTTAAGAAAATCCCATAAAGAAAGCTTAATTGATGTGATCGGTTCTTTTTACTGGTGTTTAATGGACAATAGTCTTTTTATGGACAGTATAAATGGCTTCTCTTTTGAAAATAAATAATTTTCTTTGTATCAGGGGTATTTTTAAAAAGAATAGCCTACCAGCAGGCTTTTTTTTTTTTAACTTAATTTTCACAGATAGACAATGTCCGTTAAGCCTAAACACACAGGTGGGTTCACCCATGCGAACATTCGTTTGTAGTGCTCTGATGGTTTTCTCAAAACAATCTGGTTTTGTGGTTTTTTTTTTGCTTCTGTGCCAAAGTGAGTGAAATTTTTACTTAGAGCTAGACCATAGAATTTAATCTCATTTAATCATTTGGCAGTAGGATAGAAAAGGTCTTAAGATGGAGAGGTAGCAGAGCACAATGGAAAAAAACTACAAAATTCATGTCAGGGGACCTGGGTTCGGATTCTGTGCTACCTGAGATGAGTTCTGGGCCTCAGTTTCCTGATCCATATAGCACAGGGTAGACTGTATTGCCTTAAAGTTTCCTTTCTGTTCTAGCACTATGTCCCAAGCCAACATTTAACTCCAGCCTGGGTTCTTTTAGGCTGGAGTTAAATGTTGGCTTGGGATAAATTTGTAATTTATTTTTTTTTTCTGATCATCTCAAATACCCTGTGCTTACTTGTAGTGTTGATCTTAAACTGCTTACCTTCAATAAACAAACTGTAGTATTTCTTATTCAGCAAACATTCATTCAACGTCTTCTATGTGCCAGGCATGGTAGAAAAAAAAAAAAAAAAAAGCCCTAGAGATAAATGAAATGTGTTTCCTGTCTACACAGAATTATATTGCAGCATGGTAAGTACATCAATAGAGGAATGAGTGAAGTGCCATGGTAGTTCAAAGGAGAGGTTGATTAATTCTGCTTGGGGGGAGCCAGGGACAGGTTAGGAAGAAGGGGCATTGGAATGGGTCTTGAAAGATGTGTTTGCCAGGTGGAAAATGGGGCTAAGGAAGGTGTCGGAAGGCCCACACAGGTAGATGGAGAAGCATGTGCAAAGGGAGACAGAGAGAGAGGAAAGTCCATGTTGTTTAAGTAGAACTTCAAGATTGAGTTTCGGTTTCCAGGACTAAATCATAAGGAACAAATGGTGGGTAGGGCAGGGCCTCGATGACACGGGAGAGTTGGCGAGAATGGTGTGGAAGTAGAATGAAGAATTAGGGGATTAAAATATCACCAACACTACCTCTGGGCCTTCCGCAAAAGTTGAAGAATAATTCGTTTTGAGCCATGTATAGATTGTACTTCTATTGACTCAATGGCAATGAGTTTGATTTACCCATAAGTGTTGGGATAATCCATTAAAAAAAAAAAATCCAATAGTCTGTGTTTATTGAGCATTTCCTATATATTCAGTCTTAATCTCCAAGTCCAATACCTAGTTCAAGAAATTGTACCAACATTTTTATTTAATTTGTTTTGTTTTATTTGAGGACTTTATGCAATAAAGATTAGGTTTTTCAATAGAGAATCACAGAAATGTTTTAATGAAACGTGACATTCTTATCATGTTTCATGTCAAAACCCCAAATCAAACTATTTCAGTATATTGAAAGGATAAAATGGGATGATGGCATTGAAGCTGCTATTTGTAAACTTTAAAGGTCTAGGTTATTTTGAATAATTGAAAAGATCAGAAAGACTACACCGTTTATTAAGTTTTACGTCTGGGTCTCAGCCTCCTACCCCCACAGTTATGCAGTGAGGTAAGAGCTATATGTCTACTTGGATTCAGACTCTGTTTTGAGCCATTTAATTTAGACACTTATTATTTTAATGTAAGTGATTTTACTTTGGCAGTCGGCATGCAATTTTAATTAGCACTTGGAACACAACAGAGTAGGTTGATGAGGCAAAAGACATGAAGAAATACGTTCGTTACGGCCTGCCTGAGGACCTCTGGCAGCATCCAAGAAAGACTCTTTTAGCATAATGCTCAGTGCTTCTGAGAAATCATCCTCACTGGCATTTATACTCTTGTACATTTAATCATTTTAGTGTCTTGAAAATGTCAAAATATTGGCAGTTGCAACTTTGCCATCTGTACTACACTCAGAATATTAATTTCTCAGATGCTATAATATAAACTTACTTGGATGCAGCAATTGATGTATAAGAAAACTTAATTCATTTTTCACTCTACCCAGGATCACCTTCCCAACTCTGCTGATCAAGCTCTTGCTTCTCCTTTAAATCCCACCTTCAATATCCTCACCCACAGTCTTCGCCTCTAATATCCCTCCTCACAGCCTTCTCCAACCACCCACCCCCCACGGCTACTCTCTCTTCTGTGTACACCTGTGGTCCAGGCATCTACAACTGCATGACCACGCTGTGTCATGATGACATTTCAATGCATCACTCCTCTTATGGATTGAATTGTGCCCCCTCACCCAAATGTGTTGTAAATCTTAACTGCCAGTTACTATCCCATTTGGGGATGGGTTTTTTTTGTTATGTTAATGAGCCAGTATTAGTGTAGAGTGTGTCTTAAGTCAATCTCTTTTGAGATATGAAAGAGATTAAACAAGCAAGCAAAGAAGCAGAGATGGGGAAGAGAGATGCCATGGCACACAGAGATCATCAAGAAACCAAGGCACAAGGACCTTCCCCGAGAGTCAGCAGAGAGAAAGCGTTCCCCTAGAGCCGGCACCCTGAATTCAGATTTCTAGCCTCCTAAACTGTGAGAAAATCAGTTTCTGTTTGTTAAAGCCACTCACTTGTGGTATTTCTGTTACAGCAGCACCAGATGACTGAGACAACTCCCCTCTGTCAACTCTCAATGCCATGTTTGTAGAAACTGTGTCCTCGTATCTGCTTTTTGTTGTAATCTTTGTTTTTTGATGTTATTTTAAAAAAATTATCTTTTTTGTTGTTGCTGAAAATATATACAGCAGAACATACACCAATTCAACAATTTCTACATGTACAGTTCAGTGACATTGATTACATTCTTCAAGTTGTATAACCAGTCTCATCCTCCTTTTCTAAAATGTTCCTCCCCATTCACATAAACTCACTCCCGTTGAGTTTCCTATCTAACCTTTCAAGTTGCTGTTATCAATTTAATTCTGTATAGATAGTTCTGAAAAACAGTACAATGCTCAAGGCAGACATTCTTTACTAATAAAGCTAAACAATTGGTTTGGCTTAAAGAAGAGTTCAGGGGATATATTTAAGGTCTAAGGTTTAAAGATTTTTAACTTTTTTTTTTAATTTAGTAAAAATATATATAACCCATATCTGTATTTTTGTTGCCTCCGGTTGAAAGGCACAGCTTGGTGAAACAGAAAGAACATGCACTTTACAGTTAAAAACTTAAACTAAATCCAAACTTCTACTTATTTGCTGTGGGAACTTGGGCAAATTACCTTTTTTTTTTTTTTTTTTGAGCTTTATTCAAGGAAGATGGTAATACCTGCTATGCAGTTTTGTTGTGGAGATTAAATGAGATCCATCTGTTCAACAAATATTATACAGGGCCTATTACACACTGCTGGAAACCAATATTCAGATACTGGCATGGTAACCCATGGAGGATAGATTTCAGCTGAGCTTCCAGATTAAGACAGACTAGGAAGAAGGACCCGGCAGTCTACTTCTGAAAAGCATTAGCCGGTGAAAACCTTATGAATAGCAGCAAAACATTGTCTGATAATAGTGCTGGAAGATGAGCCCCCCAGGTTGGAGGCACTCAAAAGATGACTGAGGAAGAGCTGCCTCCTCAAAGTAGAGTCGACCTTAATGACGTGAATGTAGTAAAGCTTTTGGGATCTTCATTTGCTGATGTGGCACAACTCAAATGAGAAAAAAAACAGCTGTAAACATCCGTTAATAATTGGAACCTGGAATGTACGAAGTACGAATCCAGGAAAATCGGAAATCGTCAGAAATGAAATGGAACGCATAAACGTAGATATCCTAGGCTTTAGTGAGTTGAAATGGACTGGTATTAGCCACTCTGAATTGGATAATCATATAGTCTACTATGCTGGGAATGACAACTTGAAGAGGAATGGTGTTACATTCATCATCAAAAAGAACATTTCAAGATGTATGCTGAAGTACAACGCTGTCAGTGATAGGATAGTATCCTTACACCTACAAGGAAGACCAGTTAATATGACTATTATTCGAATTTACGCACCAACCACTAGGGCCAAAGATGAAGAATTAGAAGATCTTTATCAGCTGCTGCAGCATGAAATTGATCGAACATGCAATCAAGATGCATTGATAATTACTGGTGATTGGAATGAGAAAGTTGGAAACAAAGAAGAAGGATCGGTAGTTGGAAAATATGGCCTTGGTGATAGAAACAATGCCAGAGATCGAATGACAGAATTTTGCAAGACCAACGACTTTTTCATTGCAAATACCTTCTTTCACCAACATAAACAACGACTGTAAACATGGACCTTGCCAGATGGAAAACACAGAAATCAAATTGACTATATCTATGGAAAGAGACGATGGAAAAGCTCAAAATCATCAGTCAGAACAAGGCCAGGGGCTGACTGTGAAAGAGACCATCAATTGCTCATATGCAAGTTCAAGCTGAAACTGAAGAAAATCGGAGCAAGTCTATGAGAACCAAAATATGATCTTGAGTATAGAGACCATCTGAAGAATAGATTTGACACATTGAACACTAGTGACCGAAGACCAGAGGAGTTGTGGGAGGACATCAAGGACATCATCCACGAAGAAAGCAACAGGTCATTAAAAAGACAGGAAAGAAAGAAAAGACCAAGATGGATGTCAGAGGAAACTCTGAAACTTGCTCTTGAGCATCCAGCAGCTAAAGCAAAAGGAAGAATTGATGAAGTAAAAGAGCTGAACAGAAGATTTCAAAGGGCATCTTGAGAAGACAAAGTAAAGTATTATAATGACATGCACAAAGAGCTGGAGATGGAAGACGAAAAGGGAAGAACATGCTTGGTGTTTCTCAAGCTGAAAGAACTGAAGAAAAAATTCAAGCCTCGAGTTGCAACAGTGAAGGATTCTATGGGGAAAATATTAATGCAGGAAGCATCAAAAGAAGATGGAAGGAATACACAGAATCATTGTACAAAAAAGAATTAGTTAATGTTCAACCATTTCAAGAGGTGACATATGATCAGGAACTGATGGTACTGAAGGAAGAAGTCCAAGCTGCTCTGAAGGCATTGGCAAAAAACAAAAGTCTCCAGGAATTGATGGAATATCAATTGAGATGTTTCAACAAACAGATGCAGTGCTAAAGGTGCTCACTCATCTATTCCAAGAAATATGGGAAGCAGGTTCCTGGCCAACTGACTGGAAGAGATCCATATTTATGCCTATTCCCAAGAAAGGTGATCCAACCAAATGTGGAAATTATAGAACAATATCATTAACATCACACGCAAGCAAAATTTTGCTGAAGATCATTCAAAAATGGCTGCAGCGGTATATTGACGGAACTGCCAGAAATTCAGGCTGGTCGCAGAAGAGGACGTGGAAACAGGGATATCATTGCTGATGTCAGATGGATCCTGGCTGAAAGCAGAGAATACCAGAGGATGTTTACCTGTGTTTTATTGACTATGCAAAGGCATTCAACTGTGTGGATCATAACAAATTATGGATAACATCGCGAAGAATAGAATTCCAGAACACTTAATTGTGCTCATGAGGAATCTTTAGATAAACCAAGAGGCAGTTGTTCAGACAGAACAAGGGGATACTGATTGGTTTAAAGTCAGGAAAGGTTTGAGTCAGGGTTGTATTCCTTCACATACCTATTCAATCTGTTTGCTGAGCAAATAATCTGAGAAGCTGGACTGTATGAAGAAGAACGGGACATCAGGAATGGAGGAAGACTCATTAACAACCTGCGTTATGCAGATGACACAACCTTGCTTGCTGAAAGTGAAGAGGACTTGAAGCACTTACTAATGAAGATCAAAGACCACAGCCATTAGTATGGATTGCACCTCAACATAAAGAAAACAAAAATCCTCACAGCTGGACCAATGAGCCATATCACGATAAACGGAGAAAAGATTGAAGTTGTCAAGGATTTCATTTTACTTGGATCCACAATCAATAGCCATGGAAGCAGCAGTCAAGAAATCAAACGACACATTGCATTGGGTAAATCTGCCACAAAGGACCTCTTTAAAGTGTCGAAAAGGAAAGATGTCACCTTGAAGACTAAGGTGCATCTGACCCAAGCCATGGTATTTTCAATCACATCATATGCATGTGAAAGCTGGACAATGAATAAGGAAGACTGAAGAAGAGTTGACGCCTTTGAATTGTGGTCTTGGCAAAGAATATTAAATATACCATGGACTGCCAAAAGAATGAACAAATCTGTCTTGGAAGAAGCGCAACCAGAATGCTACTTAGAGGCAAGGATGGCGAGACTGTGTCTTACATACTTTGGACATGTTGTCAAGAGGGATCAGTCCCTGGAGAAGGACATGCTTGGCAAAGTACAGGGTCAGCGGAAAAGAGGAAGACCTTCAATGAGGTAGATTGACACAGTGGCTGCAACAACGAGCTCGAGCATAACAAAGACTGTGAGGCTGGCACAGGACCAGGCAGTGTTTCATTCTGTTGTGCATAGGGTTGCTATGAGTCAGAACCAACTAAATTGCACCTAACAATAACAACAACAACAACATTACACACTAGACACTCTACTTATTACTAAGAAAACAATGGTGAATGTTATGGGTTGAATTTTCTCCTCCCAAAATTTATGTTGGAATCCTAACCCTTACACCTTTGTATGTGAGGTGATGTAATGCAAATGTAATGACTTTCTCATGCAATCTGATATTGTGTTAATGAATCCATACCAGTGTAGGGTGTGTACTAAACCTGATCACCTATTAAACTATGTTTTATTGGGTGTCAAAATTCTGTAACAGATTTGTGGTCAAATTGTTGCCATTTAAAAATTACTGATTTCAAAAACTACTAACTTATAACTGCCACACAAAAAAAGAAACAAATGGCCCACAAAATATTCCTTTCCTTCCAAATGTTTTATGATGCATTGTTATCAGTAACCAGTCTTTTACTATGGAACTTAAATGGCCAATTGAGACAAACAGTTCTGAGACTGTTCTTCCACCACTGGGGTGGCAGGTGTCATGGATCATATTCTTTTAGCCTTCTGAGCTTTCTGAGCAGACTTGGTGACCTGGCCAGCTCCCGGGCCATTTTGTCTACTGCCTTTAATGACACCCACAGCAACTGTCTGTCTCATATAACAAATAGCAAAATGACCCAGAGGAGGATAATCAGAGAAGCTCTAAACACGCACGGGCTTGCCAGGAACCATATCAAGGATGGTAGCATCACCAGACTTCAAGAATTTGGGGGCCATCTTCCAGCTTCTTACCAGAACGGCCGTCAATCTTTTCTTTGAGTTCAGCAAAACTGCAAGCAATGTAAGCTGTGCATAGCCAGGACTGATTTGGCCTGGGTAGTTCAGGATGATCACCTGACCAGTGAAGCTAGCTGCTTCCATTGGTGGGTCATCTTTGCCGTCACCAGCCACATTGCCAGGACAAACATCTTTGACAGAGACATTCTTGACATTGAAGCCTACATTTTCCCAAGGCAGAGCTTTGCTCAAAACTTCACGGTGCATTTCAACAGACTGTACTTCAGTGGGGTCATTGACTGGAACAAAGGTGACCACCATGCCTGCTTTGAGAACACTAGTCTCCACTCTGCCCACAGGGACAGTGCCAATACCACCAATTTTGTCGACATCCTGAAGAGACAGATATAGGAACTTGTCAGTTGGACGAATTGGTGGCAAGATGTAATCCAGAGCTTCAAGCAGCGTGATTCCAATGTCATTTCCAAACTTCTGAGTGACTTTCCATCCTTTGAACCAAGGCTCCAGCATGTCATCACCATTCCAACCAGAAATTAGCACAAATGATTCTGTGTCAGGGCTGTAGCCAATTTTCTTAATGTGGGTGCTGACTTCCTTGACAATTTCCTCATATCTCTTCTGGCTATAGGTTGGCTCAGTGGAATCCATTTTGTTAACACCAATGATTAGTGGGTTCACATCCAGTGTAAAAGCCAGAAGGGCATGCTCATAGGTCTGCCAATTCTTGGAAAAAGCAGATTCAAATTCACCAATACCAGTAGCAACAATCAGGACTGCGTAGTCAGCCTGTGATGTTCCTATAATCATGTTTTTTATAAAGCCTCTGTTTCCTGGGGCATCAATGACGGTCATGTAATACTTGCTGGTCTCAGATTTCCACAAGGAGGTTTCAGTGGTGATGCCATGCTCATGTTCAGCTTTCAGTTTATCTAAGACCCAGGCACACTTGAAGGAACCCTTCCCCATCTCAGTAGTTTCTGGCTTAAATTTTTCGATGGTTCTTTTGTTGATGTTATCACATTTGTAGATCAGGTGGCCAGTAGTGGTGGACTTGCCCGAATCTATGTGTCCAATGACGATGATGTTGGTATGGTTCTTTTCCTTTCCCATTTTGGCTTTGATTTTTCTATGGTTTTCACCAACACCTGTGTTCTGGTGGCAAACCTGTTCTGCGGTGCGGGAAGCCCTAATCACTTCTGAGTTATAAAAAGAGAAGAGTAAGCACAGAAATGAGGATATATACGGGAAGACAGATGCCATGTGAGGATGACCAAGAACCAAGGAAGTCTCCGGGCTACTGGCAAGGAAAAGGAAGGAATCCTCATAACCAAGACCCTGATTTTGACTTTTAACCTCCAGAACTATGAGGTTAAAATAAATTACTGTTCTTTAAAGCCACCTACCTGTGATGTTTGTGTTGCTGCAGTACTAACTAAAAAAAAAAAAAAATTTTTTTTTTTAAGACAATGAATAAAGCATCACCTGTCATAGTTGTAAGGAGCCCTGGTGACATAGTGGTTAAGCACTGTGCTGATAACCGAAAGGTCAGCAGTTCAAACCTACCAGTCTGCTTCTGTAAAGATTACAGCCTTAGAAACCCTATGGGGCAGTTCTACTCTGTCCTATAGGCTTGCTATGGATTGAAAGTGACTCAGTGATGATGGGTTTCAGATCTTAGTTGCTGTTGTTAGTGGCTGCAGAATTGATTCTGACTCATGGAGACTCCTTGTGTGTCAGAGTAGAACTGCTCCATAGGGTTTTTGAGGCCGTGACCTTTTAGAAACAGAGTGCCTCTGGGTGGGTTTGAACCATCAACCTTTCAGCTAGAAGTCAAGCACTTACCTTTTGTTCCACCCAGGGACCTGTCCTAAGAACTTTATAATTTAGTGAGAGAGACAATCAAGAAAATAGACAATTGCAGTACAATTTTTGGAAGGTTGAGTAGGAATTCACCAGCACAGGAATCCTAATGGGGCTTGGAGAGTGGGGGAGGCAGCAGGATTTGGGGTAGGAGAAGCATATGTGATGCCTGCGGACCAGAGAGAGAATGGAAAATCCAAGACACAGATGTAGCATAGCTGTGCTGAGGAGGAAGCATGATAAGGAAACATCACAAGGGGCCTTGTAAGCTAGGCTTGGGCAGAGGGACCTCTGAAGAGTATATGTCCAGATTGCATTTTGGAAAGATTTTTCACTTGGCAGTGGGCGAAGTGGTTTGAGATAGTTAAGGTAAGCAAAGTGAGAGTAGGAGGCTATAGCCCTGAGGCAAGTGTAATTGTGGTTCAGTGGTAGAATCCCCACCTTCCATGTGGGAGAGCTAGGTTTGTTTCTTGGCCAAAGCGTCTCATGAACAGTCACTACTCATCTGTCAGTGGAGGCTTGCGTGTTGCTATGATGCTGAACAGGTTTCAGTGGAGCTTCCAGGCTAAGACAAACTAGGAAGAAAGGCTTGGCAATCTGTTCCCAAAAATCAGCCAGTGAAAACCCTGTGGATCACAATTGTCCAATCCCATTGAGTGTGGGCTGACCATGAGTCAGGCATGACTCAAGGGTAACTAATTAACAACTAACTCCTGTCTGAAGGGCAGGAGTTGCCGTGGGAACGGGGTGATGTGAACTTATTGAAAGATATTCAGAAGCCAGAAAAAGCAGAAAGTGATCAGATGTGGTGGTGGGGAAAGGGGGGGAAAGCAAGGAAGAGAGTCAGCTTTTGTGCAGGCTTTTGGCCTGAGTCGGGGGTAACAGTGCTGTTCTCTGAGATAGGAATCACAGGAGAAGCAATTCAAAGGTAAATGTGGGAAGTAGAAAGTGAATCTAGTTTGAAAGCTGCCGGATTTGAGGTACTTATGGGAAGTACAGGGTATTTTGATTTCATCATTTTGAATTCGTGTATGTTTTGACCCTGGTGGTGTTTTGATTTTGAATATAAACATTTTCGTTGGAATTATATCAACATGGATGAATTCTGTGGCAAATATTTATTTCATGGGTGAGCTCCCTTAAGGCAATTCAATTCCTTGATGCATTTTCTATGTGGCAAGTATCTAAAATGCTTCCACTTTTATTATTATTTTTCAAACACAACAAGGGGACGCTGAGTGATTTAAAACCAGAAAAGGTATGCGTCAGGGTTGTATCCTTTCACTATACTTATTCAATCTGTATGCTGAGCAAATAATCAGAGAAGCTGGACTATATGAAGAAGAATGGGGCATCAGGAGTGGAGGAAGACTCATTAATCACCTGCAGTAGGCAGATGACACAACCTCACTTGCTGAAAGTAAGGAGAACTTGAAGCACTTACTGAAGAAGCTCAAAGATCACAGCCTTCAGTATGGATTACACCTCAACATGATAAAACAATATCCTCACAACTGGACCAATAAGCAAGATCGTAATAAATGGAGAAAAGATTTAAGTTGTTAAGGATCTCGTTTTACTTGAATCCACATTCAACTCCCATATTAGCAGCAGTCAAGAAATCAAGTGACAACCGAGTTACTGGGAGGAGGGCTATGGAGATCATGGTCTCAGGGAACATCTAGCTCAACTGGCATAACATGGTTTATAAAGAAAATGTTCTACATTCTAATTTGGTGAGTAATGTCTGGGATCTTAAAACCTGGGAGTGGCCATCTAAGATACTTTACTGGTCTCTTCCCATCAGGAGCAAGGGAGAATGAAGAAAACCAAAGACACGAGAGAAAGATTAGTCCAGAAGACTAATGGACCACAGCTACCACAGCCTCCAACAGACTGAGTGCAGTACAACTAGATGGTGCCTGGCTACCATCACCGACTGCTCTGACAGGGATCACAATAGAGGGTTCAGGACAGAACTGGAAAAGAATGTAGAACAAAATTCTAACTCACAAAAAAAGACCAGACTTACTGGCCAGACAGAGATTGGAAAAAACCCCGGGAATAAGGCCCCCAGACACTTTTAGCTCAGTAATGAAATCACTCCTGAGGTTCACTCTTCAGCCAAAGATTAGACAGGTCCATAAAACAAAATGAGACTAAAGGGGCACACCAGCCCAGGAGCAAGGAATAGAAGGCAGGAGGGGACAGAAAAGCTGGTAATAGGGATCCCAAGGTCAAGAAGGGAGAGTGTTGTCGTGTTATGGGGTTGGTAACCAATGTCATAAAACAGTATGTGTACAAGCTGTTTAATGAGAAGCTAATTTGTTCTGTAAACCTTCTAAAGTTTACAATAATAAAAGTACAATAAAAAAAAATCTGTATGAGACCAAAAGGTCAACCGTTATTCTAAAGCAAAGATAAGGAGACAGGGAAACTAGAGTACTGGAAATGGAACAATCAGAACACAGAAAGTTAACATTGTGAAAAATCTAACAAATGTGACTGAACAATTTGTGTAGTAATTGTCAAATGGAAACCTAATCTGCTGTGTGTGTAAACTTTCACCAAAAACACAAAAAATATAAAAAAAAATAAGTGTAAATACTCCAAAAAAGAAAGAAAGAAATCAAACGACACATTGCATCGGGTAAATCTGCTGTAAAAGACCTCTTTAAAGTGTTAAAAAGCAAAGATGTCACGTTGAGGACTAAGGTGTGCCTGAGCCAGGGCATGGTGTTTTCGATTGCCTCATATGCATTAATGAATAATGAAGACTGAAAAAAAAAAAAATTGATGCCTTCGCATTATGGTGTTGATGAAGAATATTGAACATACCACAGACTGCCGGAAGAACAAACAAAACTAACTTGGAAGAAGTACAACCAGCATGCTCCTTAGAAGCTAGGATGGTGAGACTTTGTCTCACGTGCTTTGGACCTGTTATCAGGAGGGACCAGTTCCCTGGAGAAGGACATCATGCTTGGTAAAGTAGAGGGTCAGCGAAAAAAGGAAGACCCTCAATGAGACGGAATGACAAAGTAGCTGCAACAATGGGCTCAAACATAGCAGTGGTTGTGAGGACTGGGTACATAGGATCGCTGACTCTACGGCACCTAACAACAACAACATGCTATTCCCCAGGATAAAATATTTCTCATGTCCGTTTTACAAGGAAGGATTAATATATTGACTACTTTTTGATTTTGTTGAGGAAATAGGTATATATATATATATATATATATATATATATATATATCTGGGTTGGTGCAAACAGTTAACGCACTGGACTGCTAACCAAAAGAGAGGTTGGAGGTTCGAGTCCACCCAGAGGTGCCTGGGAAGAAAAACCTGGTGATCTACTTCCAAAAACTCAGTCATTGAAGCCCTGTGGATCACCATTCTACTCTGGCACACATGAGTTTGCCATGAGTTGGAATCAACTTGAAGGCAACTGGTAAATGATCTGGAGGGAAATCTGAGATAAAACATAGATTTGTGTCTAGATAGTTGAGGCCATGGGAATGGATGGCATCTCTCAAGAAGGGTGTAATACATGAGAGAAGAGCACCCAGGAAAACTGGAAAGAGCATCAGTGTACACTTAGGAAATGGTCTGAGAAGGAGGAAGTCATGAAGGAGAAGCTGGAGGTAGGAGGAAACCCACAAGAGGGTATTGTAATGGAAGTCAAGTCAAGAAAGAGGATGTGACCAATGATGTTGGATGCTGCAGAGAGGACACATAGGTAGTGAAATGTGTCCTTGGATTTAGCAGTAATGAGGTCTTAACTGTCCTCAGTGAGAGCAATTTCATGAATACCCATAAAACCTGTTGCTGTTGAGTTGACCCTGACTTATGGTGATCCTATAGGACAGAGTAGAACTGCCCCATAGAGTTTCCAAGGAGTGCCTCGTAGATTCGTACTGTCAACTTTTTGGTTAGCAGCCGTAGCACTTAATCCCTACACTAACAGGGTTTCACTCATGAGTACAGAAGGAAATATATAGCTGAATGTATATAGAGGAGTGAGAAGGAAGCGAATAAGTGGAGACTATTAATACAGACAACTCTTGCCTGTAAGAAGGGAAGTTTGTTTGCTTATTTTTTTTAATTATCTTTCCATTTTTAAAAATAATATTTTATTTTCAGTGAAAGTTTACACAACAAATTAGGTTCCCATTTGATAATTTCTACACAAGTTGTTCAGCAGCATTGGTTACATTTTTCACAATGTGTCAAAATGCTCCTTCATCTTGGTTGTTCCATTTCCAGTACTCTAGTTTCCCTGCCCCCTTATCGTTTCATCTTCGTTTTAGAATAATTGTTGTCCTTTTGGTCTCGTGTAGATGGTTTTTTAGTGAAGCGTCATACTTACGGATAATATCTTTTATCATTTTCTCATTTGTTGACTGATTTGTTTCCTTTTCAGATGGAGAATCTTGAGCATGTTCAAGTGCCGATGGGCTGAAGAGTAGTGGGTGAACATACAAGGGAGAGGGAAGGAGATCCCCGAGTCGTGCATCGAGACCGCAGTCCTTTCTAGTGGCTGGGATCTGGCATTAGTCTTGCTACCTAAAACTCTGTACCAGTGAGTCTTCAGCAGCAGGTGCCCAACAAGAGGTAGACGTCTTCGGTCAGACCCGTCTAACTGGGCTTCTGCTCTGGTTTCCTGGTGAATCCTCTGGTTCCTTACCGGGCCGGGAATTCTGCCCTGAACTGTTATTAGGCGTTTAGCATTTAACAACACCCTAAATCAAAGTGATCTTATCTATCGTCCCTGTGATAACATCACCCGCTTTCACACTTCTGTGCTTTTGAGAAAGTTCTGCTGCCACGATTTGCCATGAAATCAGATACGTTTTGACATTCTCACTCTTGAGTTGTGAGCCGAGGGTTCACCACATCTACTTAGATCTACCACTCATAGGTCAGATAAAAGAAAAGAACAAAACAAAACACTCTGTTGTGTCCCTTCTCTTTTCCTGTTCCTCCCATTTTTCCTGAGACTGTACAGTCATAGCAAAATTTGTGTCACCTCCCAAATAATGCACCAGGCATTCATCTGCTCATCCACTAACCTCCCACCTAACCAGCCATTCATCTCTTCCTCCGTATTTGCTGGATACTTGCTAGGACCAGGCACTGTTGTAAGCAATGGAGGTTAAAGCAAGAAGGGACTCAGTCCCAGCCCTCCTAGAGCGCACAGTTCAGCGGATGAGTTGGTGGTGTAGAAGACGATTGCAGTACTCTGTGAGAGACAGACAAGGTAAAGACCAGTTAGCCTAAGTAAGCAGAGACTGGTAGATTGCCTTAATGTTTGTTTGGGTTTTTTTTTTTTTTTGGTAGGACCTGTGACAATCTTATGAAGCCAAGTGAAAGTATGAATAGTGATCTTCTTATCCTAATGTAATTGTTTCATTTGCCAGTTTACACAGCTCCAAAGGTTAACTTTGTTTTATGAAGCTGGATAGATTCCGGGACTGGGATTACCTGAAAGAAAACCTGTCTCTTCATGTACAGCCAAGATCAGCCATTGAATCTCCAAGGCATGGAAGAAAGGGCATTCTCTTTGAGTCCCTTTATATTTTTAGCTCATGGCGACCACACGTGTGTAGAGTAGAACTCCTTAGGGTGTTCAAGGTTGTGACCTTTCAGAAGCGGATCACCAGGCCTGTCTTCTGACACACCTCTGGGTGGGCTCGAACAGCCAACATTTTGGCTAGTAGTTGAGTGCTTACCCATTTGTGCCACCCAGTCAACTTGACAGCAATGGACAACAACATATTTTTAGCTAGCATCCCCTTCCACATTGCCCCTTTGTCCCCATTCTGACTTTCTCCTTTTTTGTGGCTTCAGGATAAAGTACAGAACGATTTTGTTGACTGTTCTGGAGTCAAATGTGTTTGTTTGACCTCTGTGGCATTTTGTTCTGGACACATGAATAAAATAAAGGTGGATGGAGCAGTCGTAATTGGCGTCCTTCCCTGGTAAGTTCTCCAGGCTGCTTCTTTGCTTGCTTTGCTGCTTGTTGATTTCACTGGTATGGTGCTAGCTCTGTGGCCCAGCCTCGATACTCCGTGTGGGAAGGACACTGAGGTGAAACAGGCAGGGTCCAGGGGAGCCTGGAGAACGCCCGAGACTGTCTTGTGTCTGTTTCCCTGCTGTTGCTTTATTAGCTGTTATAGAGTTGGCCTCCAACTCGTGGATACCCCGTGCATAACAAAATGGAACCTTGCCTGGTCCCATGTCATCCAACGACCCTTTGCGAATCAGACTGTTGTGATCCAGAGTGTTTTCGCTGGCTGATTTTCAGAGCTGAATCACCAGGTCTTTCCTCCTAGTCTGTCTTAGTCTGGAAGCTCCACTGAAACCTGTTCAGCAAGCCTCCAGCAAGCGTCCACTGACAGGTGGTGGCTGTGCGTGATGTGCCTTGACCAGGAATTGAACGTTGATCTCCTGCATGGAAAACGAGAATTCGATCACTGAACCACCACCGCCCTGTTATCCCTCCATTCCCCTTGTGGTCTCAAAGTGTCTAATTAAATTGAGAAAGAATCAAAGATATTGAGCATGAATACCATTCCAAAAACTTACATGTACAATAAGCTCTTTAAAAATATCTGCAAACCAACTTAATAGCTAACCTTGAAATCACATTATGTTTGGCTGTTGGAAAAGGAGAAGCAAAGGTGAGAAAAGGAAAGGAAAACCTTGCTCTTCCCCATGATTCTCTTTCTCTCTCTGACATTTTCCCACAGTTCCAGAACCTTGTCAAATGCCAAAGAATGGGTTGGGGCCCGTGTGATCTTTGTTCACAGTCCCCACACTTCCCTTTCTGCCCACACGGCACCTTCACATGGGGTGAGTCTCTCACTGTTTCTTAGTCTGGACAAGGTTTTCCCTCTTCCTCACTCTTCCCTGGGGCAGGGAGTGTGAATGTTTGACAGACAGGCTTTTATTCTCTTTCTTCCACATCCGCGCCCTAAAGCAATGAACACAGGTACCTTCTTGCTTGAATGGGGAGAAGGCGGGGGAGGCACAGGGAGAGAAAGGAGGAACATGTGAGGAAGAAAAATGACATAGTTGCTGTTGAGTTGACTACAACTCCATGTGAGTCAGAGTAGAATTGTGCTTTATACAGTTTTAATGGCTGATTTTGCAGAAGTAGGTGACCAAGCATTTTTTCTGAGGCATCTCTGAGTGGACTGGAACTCCTGAACTTTTGCTTAGCTGCCAAGCATGTTAACCTTTTGCATCACCCAGGGACTCCTGAACGTAGCTTGGTATCTTAAGAACAGTGTTCTGCCACACAAACAAATGTGCTAATAGAGAGGAGTGGTCTTCCAACAACAACGAGGACTGCCAGGAACAAAAAAATATTTGTAACTAAAAAACAACATTGGTGAATGACAATGACTTCTGGAAGGCTGAGGGAAAAGATTTTTGTGACTGGTAGAGGAGGTAGCTTGGGCAAGAGGTCTTTTATCTATATTTCTCCTCCCTTCCTCTTCTTTGCTTATCACTACTCTCAGCCACTCCTGGCTTCGTTGAATGTTATTGTTGTTGGGTGCCCTTGATTCATTGCTGACTCATAGCGACCCTAAAGGACAGGTTTCCAAGGAGCAGGTGGTAGATTTGAACTGCTGACCCTTTGGTTAGCGGCCGAGCTCTTAACCACTACACCACCAGGGCTGCACTTTGTTGAGTAGGTAAATTAATAACAGATACCTTACTTTGATTTGGGGGTTTTTCTTATCCACTAAACCAAATATTAACCATAAAAAATGTGACCCAAATGGCAAAAGCCTGCCAGAAACTGCTCTATAGCAAAGCAATGTAAATCTGTCATATCCTGCTAGAAAAAGATAGTTGTCAAACCATTACCTCCTAATTTAAATCTCAAAAAGCCTTATGGCTGCAGGTGGGTAGACAGCTAAATTTTTAGCAGCCAGGCCAGAAGTAAACTGATATTAGTTGATTTCAGTAAAGGTGAAAGGCACATTTCAATCAATCACTAAGATTAGCCAATGGTTGATCTCCTATGTTTCTCCCTCCTCTTCTCTTTGTGGAGCCCCGATGGCACAGTGGTTAAGAGCTACAGCTGTTAACCAAAAGGTCAGCAGTTTGAATCTACCAGGTGCTCTTCGGAAATTATATGGGGCAGTGCTACTCTGTTCTATAGGGTCACAATGAGTTGGAATCAGTCCAGTGGCAATGGGTTTGGTTTTGTTCTTCTCTTTATAAGCCCCATTGTACTTCGCTTTGCTGAGCCATTTGTTTTTTTCTGGAATTAAAATGGCCTTCCTATATGTATGTGGGTGGGTTCCTATATGTATATATGTTGTTGTTGTTAGGTGCCGTCGAGTGGATTCCGACTCATAGCGACCCCACGCACAACAGAAGGAAACACTGCCCGGTCCTGAGCCATCCTTACAATCGCTGTTATGCTTGAGCTCATTGTTGCAGCCACTGTGTCAATCCAACTCGTTGAGGGCCTTCCTGGTGGCTTAGTGGTTAAGTGTTACGGCCACTAACCAAAGTGTCAGCAGTTCGAATCTACAAGGTGCTCCTTGGAAACTCTGTGGGGCAGTTCTACCCTGTCCTACAGGGTCACTATGAGTTGGAATCGACTTGACGGCAGTGGGTTTTTTTTTTTTTTTTTTAAATATATGTATATATGTAGATATAACTACTCAGGATAAATCTTATGTTCAAATTCTGGTGAGTTTTGATTATTTTCAGCAGGTTGAATCACACTGTCTGCCGTTCTCTACCTGTCTCTTCCCTGCCATTATTCTTCACTCTCATCTTACAACACCCTTGGAAAGCCATTTAGAGGGCTGACCGGGCACTGGTCAGAAGGATGGTTTGTCATTTGGGGCATTGATTCCAAGGGGCGTACGCCTTTGGTATGACTTGGTCTGGCTTTTTCCTAGGGATTTGCTTTTGTAAAGTGTCTAATTCTAATTTCTGTGACAGATGTTCCAAAGGCTTTTTTGAACTAACTTTTACTTTTTTGATTATGTATAATATATATATGTGATTTCAAAGTCAAAATGATGCAGTCATACTCAAAACAGACTTGCTTTCATCCTTGTGTCCTCCACCTTTCTTGCCTCAGCTGCCTATGGGTAACTAATTATATTAGTTTCTGGTTTATTGTTCTAGCATCTCTTTCGCAAATCAGCAAAACCTGAGAAAGCTGGTAACTGCGTAAGGCAGAAACCTGTCAGAGAAAGTTTGAATATTTTCCACTAATAGAGAGCAATAGAAAAGCGATAAGACTACACCATGTCTAAGGCAGAAAACTAAACAAGGCAGTCCCGTACAGTTCAGGCTCTCAAAGGTGTCATTCTCTCTCTCCCTCTCTCTTCCTATCTGTCTGCACAAAGGTGTATACAAAAGGTAGCATACTACATACCATGGTTCACACCTTGCTTTTTGCACCTAAAGATTTATCATAGACATGACTCCATTTCAGTACGTAGGGATTTTTCTCATTCTTCAAAGCTGCATATACAGCCCAGTGAGAACATACCAACCAAAACCAAACCATCACTATCGAGTTGATTCCGACTCATAGCAATGCTATAGGGCAGAGTAGGACTGCCCCATAGGGTTTCCAAGGATCAGTTGGTGGATTTGAACTGCTGACCTTTCAGTTAGCAGCCAATTGTTTAACCACTGCGCAACCCAGGCTCCTTAGTGAGAACATATCTGTTACAAATCGAAGTGTTGAAGTCCTAACCCCTGGTACCTGTGAATGTGAACTTGTTTGGAGATAGGGTCTTTGAAGATGTAATTAGTTAACGTGAGGTCGTACTGGAATAGGGTAGGTCCTAATCCAATATGAGTGATGTTTTTATAAAAGAGGAGAAGAGACACCAAGGGACATAGAGGGAATGCTAGGTGATGCCGCAGCTGCAAGCCTAGGAATGCCTTGGGCTACCAGAAACTAGAAAGACAAAAAAGACCTTTCCCTAGAGCCTTTGAAGAGAACATGGCAATGGCAACACCCCGAATTTGGCCTCCTAGCCTCCAGAACTTTGAGAGAATAAATTTGTGCCCTTTCTTTTTTGAATAATATTTTATCGTGTTTTTGGTGAAAGTTTACATAGCACGTTAGATTCCCATTTAACAATTTCTATGCATATTGTTTGGAAACCCTGGTGGTGTAGTGGTTAAGTGCTATGGCTGCTAACCAAGAGGTCGGCGGTTCAAATCCGCCAGGCGCTCCTTGGAAACTCTATGGGGCAGTTCTACTCTGCGCTATGGGGTCACTATGAGTCGGAATCGACTCGATGGCAGTGGGTTTGGTTTTTGGTTTATACATATGAATTTTTACATATCATTCAGTGATATTGGTTACATTTTTCACAATTTGTCAATGTTCTCATTATTTCCATTGTAGTTTTTCTGTTTCCATTAATCTAGCTTCCCTGCCTCCTCCACCACCCCCCCCCCACCTTCTCATCTTTGCTTTAGGGTAAATTTTGACTATTTAGTCCCATATCCTTGATTTTTATTTGTTTCTAAAGAGCAAAGTACTCATGAGTGATGTTTGTTTTATGAGCTGATCTGTTAATTTAACTGAAAAATGACTTCCGGGAATGGTTTCAGTTCCAGGTTTAAAGGATGTCTCAGGGCAACAGTCTTGCGGGTTCCTCTAGTCTCTACTGGTCCAGTAAGTCTGAAGTTTTTTTTAAGATTTTGAGTTTTTTCTTTTGTTTTTTTAAATTGTGCTTTAGGTGAAAGTTTACAGCTCAAGTTAGTTTCTATTCAAACATTTATACAGATACTGTCTGTGACATTGCTTACAATTCCCACAATATGACAGCACACTCCCCCTTTCCACCCTGGGTTCCATGTGTTCATTCATCCTAGTTTTCCTGTCCCTTTCTGCCTTCTCAGTCTTGCTTTTGGCCAGGAGTTACTCATTTGGCCTCATATATTTGACTGAATTAGGATGCATGTTTTTCACAAGTGTTATTGTTTGTTTTATAGGCGTGTCTAATCTTTGTCTGAAAAGTGGGCTTCAGAAGACATTTCAGTCCTGAGTTAGCAGGTTGTCCAGGTGCCATAGACTTGGGGTTCCTCCAGTCTCTGTTAGACCAATAAGTCCGATCTTTTTTTGTGTATTTGATTTTATTCTACATTTTTCTCCTGCTCTGTCCAGGACTCTCTGTTAGAATGGGCAGTGGTGGGAACAAGGCACCATCTGGTTCTTCTGGGCTCAGGCTGGTGGAGACTGTGGTTCATGTAGTTCTTTGGTCCTTGAGGCTAATATTTTCCTTGTAACTTTTGTTTTCTTCAATTTCCTTTGCTCTGGACTGGATGGGACCAATGGGTGCATCTTAGATGGCTGCTCACAAGCTTTTAAAGGCCCAGGTGTTACTCACCAAATTAGGATGTAGAGCATTTTCTTTATGAAGTATGCTATGCCAATTGACTTGAATGTCCCCTGAGACTGTAGTCCCCAGACTCAGCCCCAACAACTCAGTTCCTCAAGGTGTTTGAATGTATCTGTTGTAGTTGGTAGATGCTGTTGAGTCCATTCTGACTGATAGCAACCTTGTGTATAGCAGGACTTAACACTGTCCAGTCCTGCACCATCCTCACAATCGTTGTTGTGTTTGAGCCCATTGTTGCAGCCACTGTGTCACTCCATCTCGTTGAAGGTCTTCTTCTTTTTTGCTGACCCTAAATTTACCAAACATGATGTTCTTCTCCAGTGACTACTCCCTTCTGATAACATGTCCAAGGTATGTGAGATGAACTTTTGCCATCCTTTCATCCAAGGAGCATTTTGGCTGTACTTTTTCCAAGACAGATTTTTGGTTCTTCTGGCAGTCCATGGTGTATTCAATATTTTTCACCAATAGGCATCAGTTCTTCTTTGATCTTCCTTATTCATTGTCCAGCTTTCACATGCATATGAGGCAATTGAAAACACCATGGCTTGGGTCAGGCGCACCTTGGTCCTCAAAGTGCCATTTTTGCTTTTTAACACATTAAAGAGGTCTTTTGCAGCAGATTTGCCCAATGCAAATGTTATTTTTACCCCTAAGACTGCTGAGCCCTCTCTTATTAATTCAAATCCCTAACCCTTGATTCACTGAAGCTAGAAACCTCAGTTACTTTTTACTTATCTGTGGATGTTGTTTACTCTTGTTTCCTCTTCTCTAGTCCCGTTATTCAGTGAATAAGGAAGACTGAAGAAGAATCGATGCCTTTGAATTATGGTGTTGGGGAAGAACGTTGACTATACCATGGACTGCCAGAAGAACAGACAAATTTGTCTTGGGAGAAGTACAATCAGGATGCTCATTAGAAGCGAGGATGGCAAGGCTTCGTCTCACATACTTTAGACATGTTATCAAGAGGGACCAGTCCCTGGAAAAGAACATCATGCTTAGCAGAGGGTCAGTGAAAAAGAGGAAGAGCCTCAATGAGATGGATTGACACAGTGGCTGCAACAATGGGCTCAAACATAACAATTTTCAGGATGGCGCAGGACCGAGCAGTGTTTTCATTCTGTTGTACATAGGGTCCTTATGAGTCAGAACTGTCTCGACTGCACTTAAAAACAATTCCCATTATTATTCTAGAACGGCCTCTCAGCATTTCTCCCCTGGATGATTTCAGAGTAGGGGAACAGGTAAGCATGGGGATTCCGGAGCCAGACTCTCCAGATTCAATTTCTGGCTCTGTACTTACCAGCTTTAACAGCCCAGGCAACTTATTTAATCTCCTGTGCCTCAATTTCCTCCTATCATTTTAGATGCAAAATAGTATTGGTCACCTTCAGTTATAGTGAGGATTAAGTGAAATAAAATATGTAAAATGTGTGGAACAATGCTTGGCATTTAATAAGCCCACAATGAGCATTAGGTAGCGTACTAGTTATCTAGCGCTACTGCAGTGAAACCTGTGAAAGCCGGAACCTATGTAAGGCGGAAACCTGGCAGACAAGGAAAACCCAAATATTTTCTACTAAATAGAGAGCTATAGAAAAGTGGTGACTGCATCCTTTCGAAGGTGGAAAACTTTCGGGAGACCAGGAAAAACAAGGCAGTCCTGTCGAATTCTGGTGCTCACAGGTTTCACTGTGTAACAGAAATACCACAAGTGGATGTCTTTAGCAAACAGAACTTTTTTTTCTCATAGTTTCAGAGGCTAGAATTATGAATTCAGGGTGCCAGTTCTAAGGGAAGGCTTTCTCTCTTGGCTCTCAAGGAAGGTCCTTGTCTCTCTTTTTTTTTTTAATTGTGTTTTAAGTGAAAGTTTACCATTCACGTCAGTTTCCTATACAAAAACTTAAGCACACATGGTTATGTGACCCTAGTTGCTCTCCGTGTAATGTGACAGCTCTCCGTCCTGTATTTCCCATGTCCATTCGACCAGCTCCTGTCCCCCTCTGCCTTCTCATCCCGCCTCTGGACAGGAGCTGCCCACTCAGTCTCATGTGTCTACTTGAGCTAAGAAGCACTCTCTTCACCAGTATCATTTTATGTCTTAAAGTCCAGTCTAATCTTTGTCTGAAGTGTTGGCTTTGTGAATGGTTTTAGTTTTGGGCTAACAGAGAGTCCAGGAGGCATGTCCTCTGGGGTCCCTCCAGTCTCAGTCAGACCATTAAGTCTGGTCTTTTTACTAGAATTTGAGTTCTGCACCCTACTTTTCTCCTGCGCCATCAGGGACTCTCTGTTGTGCACTCTGTCAGGGCAGTCATTGGTGGTACCTGGACACCGTCTAGTTCTTCCTATCTCAGGCTGATGGAGTCTCTGGTTTATGTGGCCCTTTCTGTCTCTTGGGCTTATATTTTCCTTGTGTCTTTGGAGTCCTTCATTCTCCTTTGCTCCAGGTGGAACAAAGCTTTTTTTGTTGTTGGTGCTAGCTTTTAATGCCCCAGACGCCATTCACTAAAGTGGGATGCAGAACATTTTCTTAATAAACTTTGTTATGCCGATTCACTTAGATGGCCCCTGAAATCATGGTCCTCAGGCCCCCGTCCCTGCTCCTCTGTCCCTCGAAGTGTTTGGTTATATTCAGGAAACTTCTTAGCTTTTGCTTTAGTCCAGTTGTGCTGACTTCCCCTGTACTGTGTGTTATCCTTCTCTTCTAAAATTCTTGTCTACTACTTAGTTAGTGAATACCCCCTCCCTCCCTCCCCACCCTCGTAACCATCAAAGAATGTTTTCTTCTGTGTTTAAACCTTTTCTTGAGTTCTAATGATAGTTATCTCATAAAATATTTGCCTTTTTGCGACTAATTCACTCAGCATAATGCCTTCCAGATTCATCCATGTTATGAGATGTTTCACAGGTTCATCGTTGTTCTTTATTGTTGCATAGTATTCCATCGTGTGAATATACCATAATTTGTTTATCCATTCATCTTTTGATGGGCACCTAGGTTGCTTCCATCTTTTTGCTATTGTAAACAGTGCTGCAGTGAAGATGGGTATGCATATATCTATTTGTGTGAGGGCTCTTATTTCTCTAGGATATATTCCAAAGAATGGGATTGCTGGATCGTTTGGTACTTCTATTTCTAGTTTTTTAAGGAAGCCCCAAATCAATTTCTAAAGTGGTTGTACCACTTTACATTCCCAGCAGTATGTAAGTGTTCCAGTCTCCCCACAACCTCTCCAACATTTATTATTTTGTGTTTTTTTGATTAATGGTAGCTTTGTTGGGGTGAGACAGTATCTAATCGTAGTTTTGGTTTGCATTTCTCTGGTGGCTAATGATCGTGAGCATTTCCTCATGTATGTCAGCTACCTGAATGCCTTCTTTGGTGATGTGCCTATTCATATCTTTTGCCCATATTTAAATTGGGTTATTTGTCTTTTTGTTGTTGAGGTTTTCAGTATCTTATAGATTTTAGAGATTAGACGCTGATTAGATTTGTCATAGCCAAAAATTTCTTCCCAACCTGTAGGTTGTCTTTTTACACTTTTGGTGAAGACTTTGGATGAGCATAAGTGTTTGATTTTTATTTTTTCCCAGTGTAGTTTTCTTTGTATAGGTCTTTTATGTCTCTGGTTGTATTTATTCCTAAGTATTTTATCTTCTTGGGGGCTGTTGTAAATGGTATTGATTTGGTGATTTCCTCTTCGACATTCTTTTTGTTGGTGTAGAGGAATCCAACTGATTTTTGTATGCTTATCTTGTATCCTGATGTTTTACTGAACTTTTCTATTAGTTCCAGTAGTTTTCTTGTGGATTCTTTAGGGCTTTCTGTGTATAAGATCATGTCGTCTGCAAATAAAGATACTTTTACTTCTTCCTTACCAATTTGGATGCCCTTTACTTCTTTTTGTAGCCTAACTGCTCTGGCTAGGACGTCCAGCACAATGTTGAATAAGAGTGGTGATAAAGGGCATCGTTGTTTGGTTCCCATTCTCAAGGGGATGATGTTGGCTGTTGGCTTTGTATAAATGCCCTTTATTATGTTGAGGAATTTCCCTTCTATTCTTATTTTGCTGAGAGTTTTTATCATGCATGCATGTTGGACGTTGTCAAATGCCTTTTCTGCATCAATTGATAAGATCATGTGGTTCTTGTATTTTGGTTTATTTATATGATGGATTACATTGATTGTTTTTCTAATGTTAAATCATACTTGCACGCCTAGTATGAATCCCACTTGGTAATGATGAATTACTTTTTGATATGTTGTTGAATTCTATTGGCTAGAATTTTGTTGAGTATTTTTGTGTCTAAGTTCATGAAGGATATTGATCTGTAATTTTCTTTTTTTTTTTTTGTATCTTTACCTGGTTTCATAGAAGGAGTTTGGGAATATTACATTTTTTCTATGCTCTGTAGTATCTTTAGTAGTAGTAGTATTAACTCTTCCCTGAAAGTTTGGTAGAATTCTCCAATGAAACCATCAGGGCCAGGGATTTTTTTGGCGAGGGGGGCAATTTTTAAATTACCTTTTCAATCTCTTCTTTTGTTATAGGTTTATTTAGTTCTACCTCTGTTTGTGTTAGTTTAGGTAGCTAGTGTCCATTTCCTCTAGGTTTTCGGATTTGTTAGAGTACACTTTTTCAAAGTATTCTGTTATGATTCTTTTAATTACAGTTGGGTCTGTTGTAATATCATCCATCTCATTTCTTATTCAGATTATTTGCCTCCTCTCCTGTTTTTCTTTGGTCAGTGTGGCCAGTGGTTTATTGATTTTGTTGATCTTCTCGAAGAACCAGCTTTTGGTCATTAACTCTTTCTATTGTTTTTCTATTCTCTATTTCATTTAATTCTGCTATATTTTTTATTTGCTTTCTTCTTGTGCCTGAGGGCTTCTTTTGATATTCTCTTTCTATTTGTTGGAGTTGCAGGGTTAATTCTTTGATTTTGGCCCTTTCTTCTTTTTAGATGTGTGCACTTATTGCTATAAATTGACCTCTGAGGACTGCTTTTGCTGTGTCCCAAAGGTTCTGGTAGGATGTGTTTTCATTCTCATTTGATTCCATGATTTTCTTTATTCCATCCTTACCTTCTTCTATAACTCAATAGTTTTTGAGCAAGGCGTTGTTCAGTTTCCTTGTGTTTGATTTTTTTCCCTTGCTTTTTCTGTTATTGATTTCTACTGTTATTGGTCAGAAGAGATGCTTTGTAATATTTTGATGTTTTAGATTCTGTTAAGGTTTGCTTTATGGCCTAATATGTGGTCTATTCTGGAGAATGTTCCATGTGCATTGGAAAAGCAAGTATACTTGGCTACTGTTGTGTGCAGTGTTCTGTATATGTCTATGGGGTCAGGTTGGTTGATTGTGGCATTTAGGTCTTCTGTGTCTTTTTAAAGCTTCTTTCTGGATGTTCTGTCCTTCACCAAAAGAAGTGTGTTGAAGTCTCCTGCTATTCTTGTGGAGCTGTCTATCTTTCTTTTCAATGCTATTAGAGTTTGCTTCATATATTTTGGAGCCCCGTCATTGAGTGTGTAAATATTTATCATGGTTATGTCCTCCTGGTGTATCGACCCGTTAATCCTTCCTTATCCTTTGTAGTGGATTTTACTTTAAAGTCTATTTTATCAGAAATTATTATTGCCACTCCTGCTCTGTTTTGATTGTTGTTTGCTTTATATATATTTTTTCCATCCTTTGAGTTTTAGTTTGTGTCTTTAAGTCTAACGTGTGTCTCTTGTAGGCAGCATATAAACAGATAGTGTTTTTTTAAATCTGTTCTACCACTCTTTGTCTCTTTATTGGTGCATTTAGCCCATTTACATTTGGCATAATTATTGATAGTCATGAGTTTAGTCCTGTCATTTTGATGCCTTTTTGTGTATGTGTGTATTGTTGACAGCTTCTTTGTTCCACCTAATTTTCTCTACTGAGTCATTTTTCTTTGTATATTTTCTTTTCCTCTTTTTCATTGTTGTTGATTTTGTATTTCCTGAGTCTTTAGGTTTTTCTTGTTTTTTTATTTTGATGTGTAGGATTGTTAGCTTCCTTTGTGGTTACCTTAATATTTACCCCTATTTTTCTAAGTTTAAACCAATCTTTTATTTCATTACATCACCTTGACTTCCTCTCCATATTAAAGATCTATGACTACATTTTTTGTCCCTCTTTTTTGTTTTAATGTTGTCATCTTTTACATAATGATGTCTCTGTTTCCCTGTTTTGAGCATTTTAGCTTTGATTTATTTTTGTGGTTTCTCTATCTGGGTTGATATCTCATTGCTCTGTCCTGTGTTCTACTCTTGGATTTTTATCTGATGTTATTGCTTTTCTAACCAGAGTACTTCCTTCAGTATTTCTCATAATTTTGGTTTGGTTTTTGCAAATTCCCTAAACTTCTGTTTATCTGGAAATGTCCTAATTTTGCAATCATGTTTGAGAGACAGTTTCGCTGGATATATAATTCTTGGCTGGCAATTTTTTTTTCCTTCAAGGCTTTTTACATATTTCCTCCCATTGCCTTCTTGCCTGCATGGTTTCTGCGGAGAAGTCCGAGCTTAGTTTTATCGATTCTCCTTTGTAGGTGACTTTTTGTTCATCCCTAGCTGCCCTTAAAATTCTTTCTTTATCTTTGGTTTTGGCTAGTTTGATTACAATATGTCTTGGTGACTTTCTTTTGGGATCTACTTGTGTGGGGGGTTTGATGAGCATTTTGGATAGATATCTTCTCATCTGTCACGATATCAGGGAAGTATTCTGCCAACAAATCTTCAGCAATTCTCTCTGTATTTTCTGTTTTCCCCACCTCCTGTTCTGGTACTCCAGTCACTTGTAGGTTACACCTCTTCATAAAGTCCCATATAATTCTTAGGGTTTCTTCTTTTTTAAAAACACTTTCATCTGATTTTCCCTCTAATATGTTGGTGCCAAGTGGTTTATCTTCAATCTCACTAATTCTGACTTCCATCGCCTCAATTCTGCTCATTTGACTTTCTGTTGAGTTGTCTGAATCTGGTATTTTTTGTTAATCTTCTGGATTTCTGTTTGTTATCTCTCTATGGATTCTTGCAGCCCATTAAATTTGTCATTGTGCTTTTCTATAATCTTCTTAAGTTACTCTATTGCTTTGTCTGTGTGTTCCTTGGCTTGTTCTGTGTTTTTGCCTGATCTCCTTCCTGATCTCTTGAAGAGTTCTGTATATTAATCTTTTGTGTTCTACCTCTGGTAATTCCAGGAATTTTTCTTCCTCCAGAAGATTTCTTGGTTCTTTGTTTTGGTCGCTTGTTGAAGCCATCATGGTCTGCCTCTTTATGTGATTTGTTATTGACTGTTGTCACCAAGACATCAATAAGTTATTATATATATATATTTATTTTATGTTTGCTTACTGTGTCCTAGCTTCTTGTTTTGATATGTTTCGATATGCCCAAATAGGCTGGTCATGTGAGCTACTTCAATTGTCTTTGTCTTTGAAGCTCTCATGTCCTGTCACCAGATGGTTAGAGCTGTTAGTAGGTATGTGAGCCCAGGAGTCCATTCACTTTTCTTTTATGGATTTAGCTAAGGTGTCCAGGTAGTCCATCACCACGTGTGTGGTGCAGGCTTTCACTTACAGTCCTAGACGAGCTGGGGTGATTGGTGTAGGCACAGGTATCTGGCTGCAGTAGGGGATCATGCACTTAGCCAGGTAAAGGGCTGACAACTGCCACTGAATGTCTGTGAGGAAAGTGTGTCCTTGTTCCCTAGAGCATGCAAGTGGGTGAGTTTTGCAACTGCACCATGGGCACTCAATGTTGTTGGCTGCAGGGACTGGGAGTCACCACTTATTCTTGAACCCCTGTTGAAGGTGGCCAGGTGGTGTGGGTAGAGCAAATGGTCCTCAGGCCCCTGATGTGTGTAGGTGAGGACCCTGATTAATAGGCAGAGTGGTGTCAAATGTCATGAACCTGCCTCTCCACCATACAGCTGAAACAGTTAAAGTTAGACTTCAGGTATATATACCTGTTGTACTGTGCTAGTGAGGGCCTACACTGTTGAAATGGGCCCACACAAGTCTATGCAGGGTTGAAAGACATTCAAAATCTGTGGACCCCCTATGCTTGTGCCTAGACAAAGGAGCTGTTTCTGCTGTGAATTCTCTGCTTACGGGAGCCGGCAGATTATTTTTTCCCTGTTTGTTAATTTGGTACAAGTTCCCTATCCAAGGCCAGGAGAATGACTGGGGGCAAGTACCAGGTCCTGCTTCTGGCCCAGGGGGTGCAGCCAGCTGGGATCCAGTGCAGAGCGGGAAGGGAGCAGGGAAGTGGGAGAGAGGTTTTTCCCAAAGGAGCATTTTTTTTTCATTAACTTTTATTAAGCTTCAAGTGAACATTTACAAATCCAGTCTGTCACATATAAGTTTACATACATCTTACTCCGTACTCCCACTTGCTCTCCCCCTATTGAGTCAGCCCTTTCAGTCTCTCCTTTTGTGACAATTTTGCCAGCTTCCCTCTCTCTCTATCCTCCCATCCACCCTCCAGACAAGAGTTGCCAACACAATCTCAAGTGTCCACCTAATATAATTAGCTCACTCTTCATCAGCATCTCTCTCCCACCTGCTGACCAGTCCCTTTCATGTCTGATGAGTTGTCTTCGGGGATGGTTCCTGTCCTGCGCCAACAGAAGGTCTGGGAACCATGGCCGCCGGGATTCCTCTAGTCTCAGTCAGACCATTAAATATGGTCTTTTTATGAGAATTTGGGGTCTGCATCCCACTGATCTCCTGTTCCCTCAGGAGTTCTCTGTTGTGCTTCCTGTCAGGGCAGTCATCGATTGTGGCTGGGCACCAACTAGTTCTTCTGGTCTCAGGATGATGTAGGTCTCTGGTTCATGTGGCCCTTTCTGTCTCTTGGGCTCTTAGTTATCGTGTGACCTTGGTGTTCTTCATTCTCCTTTGATCCAGGTGGGTTGAGAGCAATTGATGCATCTTAGATGGCCGCTTGTTAGCATTTAAGACCCCAGACGCCACATTTCAAAGTGGGATGCAGAATGTTTTCATAATAGAATGATTTTGCCATTTGACTTAGAAGTCCCCTCAAACCATGTTCCCCAGACCCCCGCCCTTGCTCCGCTGACCTTTGAAGCATTCATTTTATCCCGGAAACTTCTTTGCTTTTGGTCCAGTCCAATTGAGCTGACCTTCCATGTATTGAGTGTTGTCTTTCTCTTCACCTAAAGCAGTTCTTATCTACTGATTAATCAATAAAAAACCCTCTCCCTCCCTCCCTCCCTCCCTCCCTCCCTCCCCCCTTCGTAACCACAAAAGTATGTGTTCTTCTCAGTTTTTACTATTTCTCAAGATCTTATAATAGTGGTCTTATACAATATTTGTCCTTTTGCCTCTGACTAATTTCGCTCAGCATAATGCCTTCCAGGTTCCTCCATGTTATGAAATGTTTCAGAGATTCGTCACTGTTCTTTATCGATGCGTAGTATTCCATTGTGTGAATATACCACAATTTATTTACCCATTCATCCATTGACGGACACCTTGGTGGCTTCCAGCTTTTTGCTATTGTAAACAGAGCTGCAATAAACATGGGTGTGCATATATCTGTTTGTGTGAAGGCTCTTGTATCTCTAGGGTATATTCCGAGGAGTAGGATTTCTGGGTTGTATGGTAGTTCTATTTCTAACTGTTTAAGATAACGCCAGATGGGTTTCCAAAGTGGTTGTACCATTTTACAATCCCACCAGCAGTGTATGAGAGTTCCAATCTCTCCGCAGCCTCTCCAACATTTATTATTTTGTGTTTTTTGGATTAATGCCAGCCTTGCTGGTGTGAGATGGAATCTCATCGTAGTTTTAATTTGCATTTCTCTAATGGCTAATGATCGAGAGCATTTTCTCATGTATCTGTTGGCTGCCTGAATATCTTCTTTAGTGAAATGTGTGTTCATATCCTTTGCCCACTTCTTGATTGGGTTGTTTGTCTTTTTGTGGTTGAGTTTTGACAGAATCATGTAGATTTTAGAGATCGGGCGCTGGTCGGAGATGTCATAGCTGAAAATTCTTTCCCAGTCTGTAGGTGGTCTTTTTACTCTTTTGGTGAAGTCTTTAGATGAGCATAGGTGTTTGATTTTTAGGAGCTCGCAGTTATCTGGTTTCTCTTTGTCATTTTTGGTAATGTTTTGTATTCTGTTTATGCCTTGTATTAGGGCTCCTAGGGTTGTCCCTATTTTTTCTTCCATGATCATTATTGTTTTAGTCTTTATGTTTAGGTCTTTGATCCACTTGGAGTTAGTTTTTGTGCATGGTGGGAGGTATGGGTCCTGTTTCATTTTTTTGCAAATGGATATCCAGTTATGCCAGCACCATTTGTTAAAAAGACTATCTTTTCCCCTATTAACTGACACTGGTCCTTTGTCAAATATCAGCTGCTCATACGTGGATGGATCTATGTCTGGGTTCTCAATTCTGTTCCATTGGTCTATGTGCCGTTGTTGTACCAGTACCAGGCTGTTTTGACTACTGTGGCTGTATAATAGGTTCTGAAATCAGGTAGAGTGAGGGCTCCCACTTTCTTCTTCTTTTTCAGTAATGCTTTGCTTATCCGAGGCTTCTTTCCCTTCTATATGAAATTGGTGATTTGTTTCTCTATCCCCTTAAAGTATGACATTGGTATTTGGATCGGAAGTGCGTTATATGTATAGATGGCTTAACATTTTTACTATGTTAAGTCTCAAAGGAGCATTTTTTGATCCACATAGTAGGTTAAACACACGCACTTATTTTTGCTGATTGAGCACTTTTGCTGTTTCTGGAGGTGTGAGTAGACTCTCTACCACTTGGTCTCTCTCGGTGCAGAAAGAGCACCCCAAACAGCACGGCTCGGCTCACTGCAGTTGCACCAGAGGAGTCAGTTTCTGGGGTACCAGTTCCTGCCAGGTCGGGTCTGGCAGTTCCTTGCTGCTTCTGAACCATTTCTCCCACCCCCTGCTGCTCAGTCCTATTCTTCAACTTTGTCTTTGATGTTCAGGGCTCCTAGATTGTCATATATAATTGGTTCACTTGTTTTTTTGGTCTTTGTTGCAAGAGGGACCACAGGAAGCGTCTGATTACTCTGCCATCTTGCCCCCCAGTCTTTTTCTAGCTTCTGTCCCTTGGCAATCTTCATGTGGCTTGGCATCTCTCCTCTCGCATCTCTGCTTGCTTCCTTGTTGCTTGCTTGTTCAATCTGCTCTTTTATATCTCAAAAGAGATTGATTTAAGGTACACCCTACACTAATACTGTCAAATTGACATAACAAAGAAAACCCATTCCCAAATCAGATTATAACTGCAGGTATGGGGTTAGGATTTACAACACATATTTTGGGGGGTACATAATTCATAACAAGTATCATTTTGAAACACCCCTAATTGGTTTCACTGTGTGCTCATCTCTCCTGTCTCTAATCTAGCCCCTACACATGACCTGGTTGGTCTTTATAATAAATCTGGGCAAATCACTTACCACTGGATCTTCTCAAGCTGATTACAAACTATCTTCCCAGGCTTATCTGCCCCTGCAGGTAATCTGCTTACCTGGCCCTAGCACTGCCATCATATTCATATCCCCATGCCTTTGGAGTTTTCTGCCTGGGAGTTCTTTCTTCTGCCCTTGGTAAAACTCTTCTTATCTTTCAGGCAAAGGTCAGATGTCATGTGCTCAGTGAAGCCTTGGTTGACCTTCCCCTTCTCATCACCACGTAATGTTGACTGTTCCCTTTTTGTCATCCCATGGCAATAGTGCATCTCTCAATCTTAGCCCACCCACCATGCACAGTGTGAATGTCTGTGCACCCCGCATCACCCACACCTCCATGGATGGGGAAGCTGTGCCCTGCCTGCTCGTTTTGGCTCCCACAGGATTTCCTCAGGGTCAAACCCCTGTATATCCCCGTATACCTTCCCTCACAACATCACAGACCTCTCCCGTAGCCCTAATCGCAATCCTTGAAGAATTGAAGGGAGTGTTCTTTAGTTTGTGGATAGCAGTATCTGAGAAGGAAAGAAAGCTAGAGGATTGAGTTTAGGGCAGGGCAAATTTACAAGGGTTGAATTATAAGCAAACCTGTGTAAAAGACTTCTGTAAAATTCTAAAAGGCAAAGATGTAACCTTGATGACTAAGGCACTCCTGACCCAAGCCATGGTTTGTTTGCTTTTTTCATATGCATGCAAAAGCTGGACAATGAAAAAAGAAGATAGAAGAATTGATGCATTTGAATTGTGGTGTTGGGAAACAATATTGAATATACCACGGACTGCCAGAAGAACAAATAAATCAGTCTTAGAAGTAATACAACCAGAATGCTCCTTATAAATAAGGATAGTGAGACTTGGGCCCATTTACTTTAGATGCATCATCAGGAAAGACCAATCACCAGAAAAGGACATCATGTTTATTAAAGTAGAGGGTCAGTGAAAATGAGGGAAACCCTTAATGAAATGGATTGACACAATAGCCACAACAATGATCTCAAATGTATCAAAGTTCGTGAAGATGGTACAAGGTCGGGCAGCATTTCATTCAGATATACATAAAGTCACCAACTCAAAGGCAGCTAAAAACAACAAATGTTTTGTGTTTGCTTCAACAGCTTTCAGAAACGCTTTAATACAAGTGTCAAACTCTAGGGATGCCTAAAACAAGAATTTGGTATCTTCTTTTTGTGCTCGCTTCCCTCCCTGGGGTGTGGTTAAGAGAGGACAGAATAAAAGTCTCTGATATCACATAGACAGATACAATCTCCTTTTAGGTTACAAAACTCTCTCTAGAGGAGAGGGCTATATATCCTGCTGTTGTTCACTTTGACGTTTCTCCTTTTAGCAATGTAGCACTGATACTCAAATCTAATTGTTGCTAATCCATGTTGGCTTATTATTCCCCTTCAGCAAAAATCTACTAAAGACAACTGTCTTAGGTTGGGATCCCCAGAAACAGAGACTGAGATGAGGATTGCTAGGAAAGTGGTTATTGAGGGGTGCTCTGAGGATAAGGGGTGTGACAGGAGAATAGGATAGGGAAGAAAGCCAAGCATAGACATGGTCTTGGCTGGGGACTAACTTGAACCTAACCCTGCAGAGAGCTCTGGAGCCTGAATTACACCACAAGGTAGGTTCCCTCTTAAGACAAAGGGTAGGGCTTTTAAACCCCTGTGTCAGTCAGTCAGAGTTCCTGGGTGGTGCAAATGTTTAAGCACTCAGCTCCTAACCTGAAGGTTGGTGGTTCAAGTTCACCCAGAGGCACCTCAGAGGAAAGGCCTGGTGATACACTTTTGAAAAATCAGGCATTGAAAACCCTATGGAGCACAGTTCTACTCGGACACACATGGGGTTGCCAGGAATTCGAATCAACTCGAGGCAACTAGTTTCTGCTCTGAGTCATTGGCTTGTCTGCCTTGAAGGGGTAATGGTGGAAGGATAGTTTCCTGGATGAGACAGCTCTCTTTTGGCCTAGAAAATTCTCTGTTGAATTCTTGGCCTCACCTACACTACACCTTCTCCAACAGCATCCTCTACACTGATAGTTTTAGAAGCAAAGAAGTAGGGGAAGAGGGACAGCTCTGGGACAGCTGAGCTGACTATGAGAAACGCAATCTCATTGGAAGCACTTTGAGGATATTGACATGGGGATGGGGAATTTTGTGTATGTGATGTCTGTATGTACGTGGGTTGGAGGGAGTTGGTCACTGAGTTTCCCAAGGTGTATGGTATGGGACTCAGATAATTTTGTTAGGACATTTAAGGAACAATGACCCCAAAAGACATGAGAATTTAGCAAACACATGGCAACAGACATTTGTTTTTTGATAATCTAGGGACTCTTTAAAAGGCCATAGCTATACCACCTCTGTATCTCAGTCTAGTAGAAATTGACTATGGTGATATTGCATGCTTTCTACTTAATTAATTAACTTGAATTTTCTACCCTGGTTTTATAAAGTTTAACCCAGTAAACAAGGTAATTCAAAATGAAAGAGGCTCTTGCCAGGCCTTTTAGTTGGGGAGTTATGGCAGTGAGCTCTGAATTCAGCCCCATATTCCCTGAGAGCTAAAGCAAAAATGGAATGGATGTTGGGCTATAAGGTTCTCATCATTTGAAAAAAGGAACTATAATGGGGAGAAGGACTTAAAGCTTTATTAATCTTTCCCAATAGTTTTAAACCAAATGGGTGGTATTCCTCACATAGCTTGGTTAGCATTGTTCCTCACTAAGTAAATTCCAGGCATGACTCTTGGGGCCTCCCGGAGATTCTGGAGCTACCTAAGGTCCTCACATGCATTCTTTGTCTGCTTGAACTTGGCCTTTTAAGAATGGGTGGCCTCAGAAAACTGGAAGATTTGAAGGCATATGCATGGCAGACTATCACGTTTCTACACAAGTGAGGATGTTTTAAAAGACCATGGCTTGCTAGTTAGCTATGTATCTGTGGGTCCTACAGGTATTTTTACTCCTTTCAGAGAATCTAGCATTTATTTGCAAAGTTTTCTCCCATCTGGTCTTCAATGGATATTCCTATCTCTGCAGTTACCATTTTCTAGCTGCCCGAGTAAGATCTTTAAAGAGGTAGGGTTAAATACAGTGAAAAGGCTTGAATATGCCAAGTGAAAAAACCTTGCCCTCCCAAGAATCAATAGGTCCTAACAACTATAAGTACTATATTGTGTCTGTGTGTTTGTAGGTGTGTGTGTTTGCATGTGTATGTGTGCGAGTGTGTGTGTGTGTGTGTGTGTGTGTGATTGAGATCTACTGATGCAAAAGCTATTGCAACAGCTGCTGAAAATAGTCTCTGGCAAATCTGTGACTATTACCTTCTTGCCTTCTTCTTTTCAGAAGTCGGTGCAGAAGAAATAATAATAATGCTGATTGACGTGGCTTTTTCATCTGGATTCTGGTTAAGGTCAGGGCAGGCTCTGATTTTGGTGCTATTATTGAAACTACTGTTAATTAACAGGAAATTCTCTGTTATGCTATGGAATACAAAGCCAAAAAAAAAAACAAAAAAAACCAGACCCGTTGCCGTCGAGTCGATTCCAACTCATAGCGACCCTATAGGACAAAGTAGAACTGCCCCATAGGGTTTCCAAGGAGCACCTGGTAGATTCGAACTGCCAACCTTTGCCAACCTTTTGGTTAGCAGTCGTAGCACTTAACCACTACACCACATAGCATAATATTATTATTATATATATTAAAAGATGTTGTCAGAAAAGCAATTTTCTAAGCAGAGATATGAAGCTTGAAGATATGTTTGTAGAGTCCCTAGGTGGTACAAACAGTTAATGTGCTTGACTGCTAACTGAAAGGTTGAAGGAGAGGCACCTTGGATGAAAGACCTGGCAACCTACTTCAAAAAAATAGTTCTACTCTAACACACATGGGGTCACCATGAGTTGGGATCAACTTCATGGTAACTAATACAACTATAGTGAGTTGAATTTTATACAAATCCAATTATATGTACGTAGTTGGGTGCTTGGTGAGGTGATATTTCAAAAGTTAGTTTTTCAGAGCTGAACATTGAAAGTCATATTGGACAGCATCCTTTATATTAAACATAAGGATTGAGGGATGTCTTGACTTAAGATGGTGGTGTCCAAAGGAAAAAAAATTTTTAATCCTGTGCCTTAGCAAAGGTTTTTCCTCATTTTGCAGAAGTTTTGGGGAGAAGTGGTTGGATTTGCATAAGGATCCTAAAAGAGGGAAGGAACTGAGGCACCAATCCCTTCTACCAAATGTTAAAATTAGGGAAACCTGCCACAGTTGACTATGGTAATCCTAACCAAGGTACAATGAGTGAAGAGGACACCAAGGTTCCCAAAGGACACTCACCACAAGGGAAAGTGGAACCTGACAGTTACCTGAGTTTTATACAGCAGCTCTATGTACAGGTAGGGGAGCTTGATCTGGTGCACTGTGTGCCTGAGCTCAGAAGATCCCCAGGTAGGAGCCAGGAAACGAAGGCTATTGCATGCTGCAATAAAGAGCTTAGACATTACCTGATGTTTTAAGGGCCTCTGAAGGACCTTAAGCAAGGCAGTGGCTTGGTTCTTGTATCAGAGAGCTCATTTTGGTGGCTATGTGGAGGATATATTTAAGAGAAACAATAACAGAGGCTGGGAAGCTGTTGTTATGGTCCAGAGGAGAGAAAAAGAGGGCCCGAATGAGGCAGAGATGGAAGGAAAAGATTCAAGTGGTAGGAGGTAATGTCAACACCAGGTAATTGATTGGCTCAGGAGAACAATGCTTAATTTGTTTGCTATTGGTGCTGTTTGTAACAGTCGGAATTGGATTAAGTGGCCAATTATTCCCTTCTTGATTCCACTTGTTTCAGCTGCTGGTCTCCACTAAGAAAATTATTAAGTTGAAGCTTTGATTAGTTTTGCTTGCTTTCATAACGATTGTGGCTATCATTCCCAGTTTATTCAGTGGAGTCATTGTTTTAATTTGCATAAGTGGCTTTTGGATAAGCAAAGATCAAATTACACTAAAAGCAAGATATCCATTGATATAAAATAAGAGAGCGTTTATCTAGATACGGCCATGACATTAAAGAGAGCAAATGTCTGACTCAAGAATTTGCCAACATTTTCATTGAGCTAATTCTGGCTGCCAAAGAACCATGGCAGGAGAAGATAAAGAAAAAAGAAGAACTATAGATCGTCTTAGCCAAATGGTACCTTTGCAGATTAGAAGGAATGGAGAGGGAGTGTCTTTCTTTTTTTTTAACCAAAATGTTTAAGATTAGAATAACAATTTTTGTTGGAGAACAATGAAAACCTAAAACAATAAAAGGGTATATATAGTAAAAATGAAAAAGCACCCCCACCATGATCTCTTACTGGCCAGTACTCTGGCCAGGACTCTTAATAACCCTGTTTTACACCTGAGGAACCTGAGGCTATATCTGAGGTGACCCAGCTAGGAAGTAGCGGAGCTGGCCTTAGAACTTGACTGATCTGCCTCCAGGCTCTCTACCAGCACCCCATATGTGAGAAGAGGGCAGTGGTGGTTCAGTGGTAGAATTCTCACATCCCATGTGGGAGATCCAGGTTCAATCCTGGCCAATTCACCTCATGTGCAGCTACCACTAATCTTTCAGGGGAGACTTGTGTGTTGCTATGGTGCTGAACAGGTTTCAGCAGAGCTTCCAGACTAAGTGGACTAGGAAGGAAAGTGTGGCAATCTGCTTCTCAAAATCAAATCCTGTGGATCACAACATTCCGATCCACAACCAATCATGGGGATGGTGCAGGAACAGGCAATGTTTCATTCCTTTGTGCATGGGGCCGCCATGAGTTGGGGGTCTACTTGACAGCAGCTCACAACAACAACGTATATGAGAAAGTGGGCTAGACTACAGGAAAATCACCCCACCACTATTTACAGATTGGTGGGGATTCTTCTAGGTCAAAGGTGTCCTTAAAGAAATTCCATTTATTTAACAGCATCTGTGACGGCATCTGTTTCAGCACAGGTAACCTTGACCTATTTCCCTGGCTGATAAAGGCTACTTAAGAATTCGGTCCATAGCTCACTAGTTGGCTAATGCTAGAATTGTTGCTGGCCAGAGACATCGTCACAGTGAGACAGTAGGCTGAGAGAATAAGAGAAACAGGACAGAAAATCAGGAGAGGTACAAAAGGTAGATGCCAGGCATGAAAATGGACCAGCTTTGGAGGGATGAAGGACTGGAAGTCCATCTTCTGTGCTTTCGCTTTCTCACCACTAACAACTGTAACCCTTTACTGCTGACTTTTACATCATGCCTTCTCCCACATCATTCTCCTACAGGTCACCAAGGGACTATTTGGTCACCTGCTTTAATGACTGTGGTTGTTAAAGTTGGCTGGGCCATTAAAAAAAAAAAAAATTTTTTTTTTTTTAGTCACAGTAATTTGGCAGTTAGGTAATGATGTAGTTCAGAAGTTATGTAATGACATAATTTGGCACTTATTTAATGATGTAGTCATACTCCATGATGTGATCTGATGTGATCAGACAATCAGTTGCAAGGGGAGTTTCCTCAGGGATGTGGCCTGCATCCTATATATATATATATATATATATATATATATATATATATATATATATATATATATATATATATATATATATATGGATGTTCTGGCAAAGCTTGCTTGCTTGCTCTGGATCCTGCATCTGGCTTGTCATCATTTGACCTCTGGTTCTTGGGACTTGAGCCAGGCAGCCTTGCTTGCTTGCTGATCTTGGGAGTCGCCAGCTTCTGCAGCCTGTGAGCCAGCAGCCTGCTGTCTGACCTGCCAATCTTGGGATTTGTCAGCCTCCACAGTCCATGAGCCAGTGGCCTGGCATCTGACCTGCTGATCTTGGGTATGTCAGCCCCTGCAGCTGCATGAGTCAGGAGAAACCTCCAGCCTGACTTCTGACCCACAGACTTGGGACTTGCCAGCTGTCATTGATTGAATTGTTTCTCCCAAAAATGTCTGTCAACTTGGCTAGGCCATGATTCCTAGTAGTGTGTGATTGTCCACCATTTTGTCATTTGCTGTGATTTTCCTATGTGCTGTAAATCTTCTGTCTATGATGTTGATAAGATGGGATTAGTGGCAGTTATGTTAATGAGGCAGAAGTCAATCTACAAGATTAGGTTGTGTTTTAAGCCAATCTCTTTTGAGATATAAAAGAGAGAAGCAAGCAGAGAAACATGGGGACCTCATACCACCAAGAAACAAAAGCTAGGAGAATAGCACGACCTTTTGACCTGGGGTCCCTGTGCTGGGAAGCTCTTCAACCAGAGGAAGGTTGATGACAAGAACCTTCTTCCAGAGCTGACAGAAAGAAAGCCTTCCCCTGGAGCTGATGCCCTGACTTTGGACTTCTGGCTTTCTAAGCTGTAAGAGAATAAACTTCTGTTTATTGAAGCCATCTACTTATGGCATTTCTGTTATAGCAGCACTAGATACCTAAGACACCAGCCTCTACAACTACATAAGCCATTTCCTTGAGATAAATCTCTCTTTTTCTCCCTGTGTATATATACATATACACTTCACTGATTTTGCCTCTCAAACCTAGCCTAAGATGTTTGGTACTGGGAGTGGTTCTAGAGAAACAAAATCATAAGGATGAGTTTTCTAAATTGGTTCTCAAGTCTAGCTAGTCCTAAAGACCCTGATGATTCTGCCTCCAGTAGTAAAGAGAACACTGCTGATCCATGGCATGAGGTGGCAATATTAATAAGCAAACTATCACCACCAATAGATGAAGTATTGGTGAGAAGTGAGGCTCTGGGTGATTGTATGTTTGATACTTTTCTACAACTTTGTCAGAATGAGAAGTATAGGGAAGCTGGTTAGTTGGTCCTGCTTTAGCTAGACAAAGTGTTGAAAGAAAGAGATGAACTCAGGGCTCTAGAGTCACAGAGCAAGCGCTGCATAAAAGATCTCAAAGTTGACAATTGCGCTCTGAAAGAAAGCCTCATTCCTTGTAGTAACAGAGCTGATATTGTCAAAAACCAAACCCAGAGTCTTATGGTAAGAGTGGCTGAATTAATAACGCCAATTGAATTCCCAACCTTGAATGGTGTCTGAAGTTAAAGTGAGGACATTCATTGGGAAGAAATGGGATCCTGAAACTTGCAACCTAAGGGCAGATAATCGGGAAGCTGGGGGCTATGAGTTGGAATCAACTCGACAGCAATGGGTTTGGTTTTTGGGCTTTTTGGGACATTGCCCCTAAATTGTCTTAAGTATTTTTTTCTTTACCCACCTACTGCAGTCGAGTTGATTTTTTTTAGGGGCTATTATAAATGGTATTGTTTTCCTGATTTCCTTCTTGTTGTTCTCTATATTGGTGTATAGGAATCCTATTGATTTTTGTATGTTTATCTTGTATCTTGCAACTTTGCTGAGTCTATTAGTTCCAGTAGTTTTCTCGTGAAATCCTTTGGGTTCTCTATATATAGTATCATATCATCTGCAAATAGGAACAGTTTTACTTCTTCTTTGCCAGTTTGGATGCCCTTTATTTCTTTTTCTTACCTTATTGCTCCAGCTAGGACTTCCAGCACAATGTTAAATAGAAGTGGTGATAAAAGGCATCCTTGTCTTTTTCCTGTTCTCAAGGGGAATGTTTTCAGCCTCTCTCTGTTGAGAATGAAGTTGGCTGTTGGTTTTTTATTTTGTATAGATGCCCTTTATTATGTTGAGAAATTTCCCTTCTATACCTATTTTATTGAGAATTTTTTTTTTTATATATATATCAGGAATGGGTGTTGGACTTGCCAAATGTCTTTTCTGCATCGATTGAGATGATCTTGTGATTCTTTTGATTGATTTTCTAGTGTTAAACTATCCTTGCATACCTGGTATGGATCCTATGTGGTCATGGTGTATTATCTTTTTTATATATGATGCTGAATTCTATTGGCTAGAATTTTGTTGAAAATTTTTGCATGTATATTCATGAGAGATATTGGTCTGTAATTTTCTTTTTCTGTGGTGTCTTTTCTTGGTTTTGATATCAGGGTTATGCTGGCTTCATAGAATGAATTTGGAAGTATCCCTTCCTTTTCTATGTTCTGAAATAGTTTGAGTAGTACTGGTCTAAGCTCTTCTCTGAATGCTTGGTGGAATTCTCCAGTGAAGCCATCTGGAACAGGGATTTTTTTATTGGGAGTTCTTTTTTAAACTACCTTTTCAAACTCTTCTCTTGTTATGGGTCTATTCAGATTTTCAACATCATTTTGTGTTAATTTGGGTAGGTAGTGTGTTTCTAGGTTTTCAAATTTGTTGGAGTATAGTTTTTCATAGTACTCTGTTATGATCTGTGGATCTGTTGTAATGTCCCCCATTTCATTTCTTATTTGGTTTATTAGCATTCTGTCTTGTTTTTCTTTTGTCAGTTTGGCCAGTGTTTGTCGATATTGTTGATCCTTTCAAAGAGCCAACTTTTGGTTTTGTTGATTCTATTTTTCTTTTCTCTATTTCATTTATTTCTGCTCTGATCTTTATTATTTCTTTTCTTCTGGTGGCTGTGGGCTTCTTTTGCTGTTCTGTAGTTGTTCGAGTTGTGTAACTGATGTTTTGATTTTTGTCACTTTCTTCCTTTTTGATGTGTGTGTCTATTGCTATAAATTGACCTCTGAGCACTGCCTTTGCTGTGTCCCAAAGATTTTGGTATGATGTGTTTTCATTCTTGTTTGATTCTAGGAATCTTTTTAATTCAATCTTTGATTTCTTCTAGTACCCAGTGGTTTTTAAGCAGGTGTTATTCAGTTTTCATGTAATCAGTTTTTTCCCTTGCTCTTCCTGTTGTTAATTTCTACTTTGATGGTGTTATTGTCAGATAAGATACTTTTTATTGTCTCAGTGTTTTGAATTTTGTTGAGGGTTGCTTTGTGGTCTAAGATGTGGTCTATTCTGCAGTACATTCCAAGTGCATTGGAAAAGAATGTGTATTTTGCAGCTGTTGGGTGGCGTGTTCTATATATGTCTATGTGTTCAAGTTGGTGATTGTGGCCTTTAGATCTTCTGTATGTTTGTTGAGTTTCATTCTAGATGTTCTGACCTTTACCGAGAGGTGTGTTGAAGTCTCCTACTACTATGGTGGAACTACCAAGTTCTTTTTTCAGTGCTGTTAGTTTGTTTTATGTATTTTGGAGCCCTGTCATTGGGTGCATAGATATTTATTATGGTTATGTCTTCATGATGGATTGTCCCTTTAATCATTATATAATGCCCTTCTTTGTCTTCCATGGTGGATTTTATTTTAAAGTCTATTTTACCTGAGATTAGTATTGCCACTCCTCCTCTTTTTTGGTAGCTGTTTGCTTGATATATTTTTTCCATCTTTTTAATAAATTTACATCTTTGTTTCTAAGGTGTGTCTCTTGTAGACAGTATCCTGTTGAATCCTGTTTTTTTTTTTTTTTAATCCATTCTGTCACTGTCTGTCTCTTTATGGGTGCATTTAGGCCATTTACATTCAGTGTGATTATTGATATGTGAGTTTATTTCTGTCATTTTGTAGTGTTTTTTTGTGGTGCTAGTATTTTCTTTGTTCTTACCCTTCTGTACTGAATTCCTTTTGTTTTTGGATTTTTTTTTTCTTTTGTTTCTGTAGATTTTGTGTTTACTGAGACTATGTGTTTCTTTTTTATTTTGATGAGTAGGTTTGTTAACTTTCGTTATGGTTACCTTACCTTGAAATTTACCTTTATATTTCTAGATTTGAACCAGTCTCTTGTTACTTAGAATCACCTTGCCATCCTCTCCATTAGAAAGTTCTGTACCTACACCATTTATTCCCTTTTTTGTTGTTCTGAGGTTGTTGTCATTTACAGATTAACCTCTCTGGTGTCCTGGTGTAAATCTTTTAGTTTTGAATAATCCTTGAGAGTTCATTTCCTAGGTTGGTATCTGGCTAGTGGGATTTTGCATCCTAGATTCAGGCTGTCATCTCATATTGTTTGTTCTCAAACTGAAGGACTTCCTTTAATAGTTCTTGTAAATTTGGTTTGATGTTTATGTATTGTTTTAATTTCTGTTTATCTGGAAATGTCCTAATTTCACCACTATATTTGAATGAGGGTTTGCAGGATATATTATCTTTGTTTGGCAATTATTTTCTTTCAAGGTTTTATATATGTCATCCCATTGCCTTCTTACCTGCATGGTTTCTGCCGAGTAATCGGAGCTTAGTCTTATTTTTTCCTCTCTATGTGAATTTTTGTTTTTCTTGAGCTGCTCTCAGGATTCTTTCTTTGTTTTGGGTTTTAGTGAGTGTGATTATGATATGTCTTGGTGATTTTCTTTTTCAGTCTATCCTATGTGGGGTTTGTTGAGCTTCTTGGATGGTCAACTTTTCATCTTTCATGATTTTAGGGAAGAATTCTGTCAGCAGTTTTTCAGTATTTCTCTGTGTGTTTTCTATTTTCTCTACCTGTTCTGGAACTCCAATCAGTTGCAGATTTTTGCTTTTGATTGTATTCCACATCATTCTCAGTGTTTCTTCATTTTTCTTTGTTCTTTTTTCTGATTTTTCCTCAAAATGGTATCCAAGTATTTGTCTTCAATGTTGCTGAAACAATGTCCTGTCTTCCATTGTTTAAAACCTGCTCCTCAGGCCTTCTATGACACTGTCCGTTTCTGAAGTCTTGTTGTTTCTGTTTTGTGTTTCTAATTGCTGTTTTTGTATGATTTCTAGTTGTGAATTTATTTTGGCATTTTGTTCCTGTGTTATTTTCCTGAATTATTCCATTGTTTTGTCCATCTTTTCTATGACTTTGTCTATTTTTTTCCCCTCATTTTTGTGTGCTTTTTGCTTCAACTCTTGGATAGCTCTGAATATTTGAGATTTCAATTCCCTATCAGGTAGTTCTAGTGCCCTTTCTTTTACTGAAAGTCAGCTGCTGTTTTATTTTGGTTGCCTACTGTAACCATCCTGTCCTTTTAAAAAAAATATATGATTAGATATTGTCTGCTGTCTTTAGGACATTCAGTAGTTATTTTCTTCATTTATTGATTGTAGATTTGTTTGTTTCATCCTGCTTTTTTGGTTTCTTTGGTTATGTTTGAACAGGCAGGCTGTGCATTCTTTGTTGTTTCCTTGTCTGTGGGTATGATACTTCTCACCACCTTGTTCAATAGGTAGGACCAGTTGTTCAGCTATGGTGCAGTAAGGCAGGTCCAGCTGAAGGGGAAGGGATGGGATGGGTTGTTTGTGGCACATAGTGATGTCGACAGGGCAGAGCTGGGGGTCAGTGCAGGGAGGTTCTGGTAGGCCATGCCTGTACTGCTCAGGAGTGTGATGTTCAATGCATGGTGCAGATAGGGAGAAAAAAGGGGGGTGGTTGTGATATGTGGAGGTAAGTGGGTATGGGAAAGAAGAGAAAGTAGAGAAAGAAACAGGAGCAAAAAAAAAAAAGAACTGAGGGAGGCTGCTATGGGAGTGGAGATATGAGAAATGAAGAAAAACAAAAAGGAAAAAAGAAAGAGAGAAAAATAAATTAATTAATTAGTAAATGCCTCCAGGGATCCCATCAGTGACTGGGGAAGTGGCTCCCAGGCCTTGGGGCACAGCCTATCTGGAAGGGGTGGAGATGACACCCAGTCCCAGGTATTCAGGGGACAGGAAAGAAGATAAGTAGAGAGAGATGAGAAACTGAGAAATGAAGAAAAGAAAAGAAAAAAACAAAAGAAATGCCCCCAGGAATCCCACCGATGGCCAGAGAAGTGGCTCCCAGACTTTGGGGGACAGCCCTCCTAGAATAGGTGGAGATGGCACACAGTACTAGGTATTTAAGAGACACAGGAAAAGAAGGAAAGTAGAGAGATGAGATACCGAGAAATGAAGTAAAACAAAAAATCTATAATAATAATAAAATAAAAAAAGAAATGCCCCCAGAGATCCCACTGGCACAGTGGCGCAGGCTGGGGAACTGGCTCTCATGCCACGTGTTACAGCCCATCTAGAAGGGATGGAGATTGCACACAGCACCAGGTATTCAGGAGATAGGAAAGAAGGTAAGTAGAGAGAGACAAGAAACAAAGAAATGGAAGAAAAACAAAAAGGAAAAAGGGAAAAATAATTAAAAAGAAGAGGCCCCAAGGATCCCACCAGCATGGTGGTGTGGACTGGGGAAGATGTTTCCAAGCCGAGCAGTGCTTCACAGCCTGTTAAGAAGAAGTGGAGGTGGCACACAGAGCCAGAAGTTTGAGCAAAAGGAAGGAGGGGAGGTGAGAGAGAGAGAAGAAACCAAAAGAAGCTGAAAAAACCAACATCAGCAACAAAGAAATGGCACTGAAGGAGCTGGCTGGTGTGAGCAGGGCAAATCCAAGTGGCATCAAGCTGCAGCCTCCTGGGCTGAGAGACTGAGGCCTACCAGGAAGTGGTGGAGGCTGAGCAGGTGGAAGAAGGATGGAAGTGAAAAAGTGTGTATTGCTGGTTACTGGGTGCTCTGTCTCCTGCTGAGAGCTCCACAAAGCTGCTTTCCTGTATTCCCTGTTCTCCAGTCTCCAACAGGAGTCCAATGTGGCAAATCCTTGCCACATTAGCCAATAGTGGACCTCCACTCTGTATCTCTCCTTTCTGTCTGTTCTTTTGTTAGTTTTTTATTCTTTCTGTGCTTGGTTGAGTTCTTTATCTCTTCATTTGATGCTTAAGGTTCCAGGATTGACATTTGTCTCTGTTTTACTTAGTTTTTCAGGTCTCTGCTGTGGAGGAATGGTGTGGCGATTCTGTCTGTAGCCTCATGTTGGCTACGCCTCCTGAGCCTCTAAGTTCTGCTGAATTACTCCTGCCAACAAACCAGCCCTCTTTCTTCCATCTGAAGAAATTGCTCTATCTTACTCTGCTAAGTAACTCTCCCCAGTAAAACCGTTAGCTCTCTCACCCCCATTTGATGAGATTAACCCTGCTGTGTCTGAAGAGCCATTGTCTGAGATATCTCCTAGGGCCAAGTCTGAGTCATTGCTTGGGGCATTGCTTGGTGTAGATACCTTACAAGACATTGCTGAAAATTCCAAGGACCCACCCCCACCACCATTTTTGCTTCTAGACCTAAGTCCCAGCAAGCCCCCAAAAGTGAAGTACAAAGTGTGACCCAGTAGGAAGAATGTTACACTCCAAAAGAACTTCTTGACTTTTCTAATACGTACAAATAGAAATCTAGGGAATAGATGTGGGAATGGTTGTTAAAGGTATGGGACAATAATGAAAGGAAATAAAGTTGGATCAGTCTGAGTTTATTGATATGGTCTTACTAAACACAGCCTCTTCGTTTAATGTTTCAGCTCAAGAGGTTAGGAAAAGATCTAATAGTTTATTTGGTCGGCTCTCTGAGGCATGGATTATGCGGTGGCTTGCACTAAATCAAGTTGAAGTACCAGACCTGCTTGAGTATACTATAGAAGAAGACATCCAAAGGCTTAGAGAAATTGGTATGTTAGAATGGATTTATCAGGTCAGACCTGCAGGCCTACACATGGAGTGCCCAGAGGACACAACTTTTACCACAAGGATGAAGAACAAATTTGTCAAGGGATCCCCAGCATCCTTGAAGACTGCTGTGATTGCTATTTTATATAAGTCAGTTTTTTTTAAAACAGAGTGTTTATTTAATTTACAGTGACATAGTCACAGAACCAAGGTAATTGTGTCCCCAAGACAAACCTGTTGTTTTCCTGTTGTTGTTGTATGCTGTTGAGTCAATTCCCACTCATGGTGACCCTGTAAGACAGAGAAGAACTGGCCCATAAGACTTCTTAGGCTATAATATTTTTTGTATGTGTGCGTGCACTTTAGTTGAATGTTTACAGTGCAAATTAGTTTCTCATTCAAAAATTTATACACAAATTGTTTTGTGACGTTGGTTGCAATCCCCACAATGTGACAACACTCTCCCCATTTCCATCCGAGACTCCTCGTGTCCATTTGGGCAGTTTTCCTGTCCTTTTCTGCCTTCTTGTCTTGCTTTTGGGTGGGAGTTGCCCATTTGGTCTCATATATTTGATTGAACTAAGAAGTATGTTTCTCACGTGTGCTATTTGTTTTATAGACCTGTCTAACCTTTGTCTGAAAAGTGGTCTTCAGGAGTGGTTTCAGTTCTGAGTTAGCAGGGTGTCCAGGGGCCATAGTCTCAGGGAGTTCCTCCAGTATCTGTCAGACTAGTAAGTCTGGTATTTTTTTGTGAACTTGAATTTTGTTCTACATTTTTTCTCCTGCTCAGTCTGGGACTCTCTATTGTGATCCCTGTCAGAGCAGTCAGTGGTGGTAGCTGGGCACCATCTAGTTCTTCTAGGCTCAGGCTGGTGTAAGCTGTGGTTCATGTGGTCCTTTAGTCCTTTGGATTAATATTTTCTTTGTGTCTTTGGTTTTCTTCAGTCTCCTTTGCTCCAGATGGGATGGGTCCAGTAGATATATATTAGATAGCTGCTCACAAGCTACATATACTACTCACCAAAGAAGGATATAGAACATTTTCTTTATGAACTATGCTATGCCAATTGACCTAGATGCCTCCCTAGACCATGATCCCCAGCCGTCAGCCCCAGGAACTCAGTCCCTTAGGGTGTTTCAAAGTGCCTAGAAAACTTCTATGACTTTGTCTTGGTCAAGTTGTGCTGATTTCCACTATATTGAGTGTTGTCTTTCCTTTCATCAAAGTTGATACTTGTCTACTATCTAGTTAATGATTTCTTCTCTCCATCCCATCTCTTCTCTTCTTTGTAAACATAAAAGACTTTTTTTTTCCTGCCCGTAAACCTTTTATTGTGTTTTTGCTATAGTGGTCTCATACAATATTTGTCCTCTTGTGATTGATGTATTTCACTCAGCATAATACCCTCCAGGTTCATACATGTTGTCAGATGTTTTGGGGATTCATCATTGTTCTTTATCATTGGGTAGTATCCCATTATGTCTATGTACCATAATTTGTTTATCCATTCACCTGTTAATGGGCACTTAGATTGTTTCCATCTTTTTTCCTATTGCAAATAATGCTGCAATGAACATGGGTTTGCATATATCTATTCATGTGATGGCTTGTATTTCTCTAGTATATATTCCTAAGAGTGGGATTGCTGGATTGTATGGTATTTCTATTTCTAGATTTTTAAAGAGACATCATATCATTTTCCATAGTAGTTGTACCATTTTATATCCCCACCAGCAGTGCATAAGATTTCCAATTTGCCTACAACGTTTCCAACATTTATTATTATTATTTATTATTCCTATTATTGTTGGGGTGAGATGGCATTTCATTGTAGTTTTATGATGCATTTCTCTAATGGCTAATGATAGTGAGCATTTCTTCATATGTCTGTTAGCTGCCTGAATGTCTTCTTTGGTGAAGTGTCGGTTCATATCCTTTGCCCACTTTTTAATTGGATTATGTAAGTCAGATTTGACAGTGGGAACTGGTCTAACTCTATTAAGACACCTAACTACAATGGGCTGATTGGTACGGGCCAAGTGGCGGAACACAATCTACAAAGACAAGGTTGGTGTGGTTACCATAATGAACAGTGGAGTAAAAGCAGTGATCAGAATAGTCTCACTTGTATGGACTTATGGCATTGGCTACTTAGTCATGGTGTCTCTAGGAGTGAAATAGATGGGAAATCTACTAAATATTTACTTGATCTGTACAAGCAGAAGAATTCTAGTTCAAGTGAAGCAGCCTAATTCCAATCTCCAGAAAAGAGAGTCATGGCCCCTCGATCGATTTCCAGATTAGAGCCAGTTTACAGACCCACAGCCCCTTGAATGAAGAAGAGGCAAGGTCTGCTTGAGGAAGGACCCCACTATGCTACCAAAAATTTACACCATTAATCTTTCTCCCAGCCTTCCCCAAAGGGATCTATGGCCTTTTACGAGAGTGACTGTTCACTGGGGAAAAGGAAATAATCAGACTTTTCAGGGATTACTGAATATTGGTTCTGAACTGACAATAATTCCAGTAGGCCCAAATGTCACTGTAGCCCACCAGTCAGAGTGGGGGCATATGGAGGTGAGGTTATTAATGAAGTCTTACCTCAGGTTCATCTGACATTGGGTCCAGTGTGTCCCTGAACCCATCCTGTGGTGGCTTCCCCAGCTCCAGAATGCATACTTGGAATAGATACACCCAGTGACTGGCAGAACTCCCACACTAAATCCCTAATATCTTAGTTATCTAGTGCTGCTATAACAGAAATTCTGGAAGCAGATGGCTTTAACAAAAAGAAATTTATTCTCTCACAGTTTAGAAGGCTAACAGTCCAAAATCAGGGTGCCATCTGTAGGGGAAGGCTTTCTCTCTCTGTTGGTTCTGGGGGAAGGTCTTTGTCATCAATCTGCTATAACAGAAACAGCACAAGTGGATGGCTTTAACAAAATCTTCTCCTAGTCCGGGAGTGTCTCAGCACAGAACCTGGGGTCCAAAGGAAGTGCTCTTCTCCCAGAGTTGCTTTCTTTTTGATATGAGGTCTCTCTGCTTTCTCTCTTTTATATCTCAAAAAAGATTGATTTAAGACATAACTTAATCTTGTAGACTGAGTCCTGCTTCATTAACAAAGCTGCCTCTAATCCTTCCTCATTAACATCATAAAGGAAGGATTCACAACACATAGGAAAATCACATCAGATGACAAAATGGTGAACAATCACACAATACTGGGAATCATGGCCGCACATTTATGGGAACACAATTAAAACCATAACATTCCAACCTTTGGCCCCCCTAAGTTCCAGTCCTTTCCACATGTAAAACACATTAATCCCATTATATCATAGCAAAAATCTTAAATCAGCTCAAGTCCAAAATCCAAACATTCCTCTTTGTCTTTGAAATCTAGAATAGAAATGATCTGCTCCTGAGGTACAATGGTGGAACAGGCACAAGGTAGACATTTCCATTACAAATGGGAGAAAATGGAAGGAAAGAAGGGATAACAGGCACCAAGCAAGTCAGCAGACACATTACATTAGCTCTGAAGACTTGAAAATAATTCTTCTAACAGACCACTTACACAATGGTCCTACCCTTCGGACTCTAGGTATTGACCATGCTCTCTGGATACTGAGTGGAGGTGCCTCAACCCTGCCTCCAGCTCCACCTTCCAGGCCCCCTGGAACAGCAACTCTGCTCCCTCAGCTTTGGGTGGCCCCATTTTCCTAGTCCATCTGAGTGGTGACTCTACCCTTTGAGACCCCGGAGTTCCTGGCCCTACACTTTGAAACAGGCAGCTTTGCTTCCTGTGTTCCTTGTTTCTTCAGCTTCTGCTTCCTGGTTCCTTGGCCTTTCAGCCCTTTGGGCTTCACTGTCTGTGTCTGCCCCGTGGGGGCCAGTGTTCCAAAGCTCTTCATCTCCACCAATAAGTGCCTAGAGACACTCCATTTCTCCAGTAAACTTCTACCACATTTAAGACATAACTTAATCTTGTAGACTGAGTCCTGCTTCATTAACAAAGCTGCCTCTAATCCTTCCTCATTAACATCATAAAGGAAGGATTCACAACACATAGGAAAATCACATCAGATGACAAAATGGTGAACAATCACACAATACTGGGAATCATGGCCGCACAGCTCTCTTGCTCTGTGAGTCAGCAAGCCTAGTTCCCGAAAGCACTCCATTCCACCAGGAATCCTCCTACACAAAGGCACTTAGCTCTCTAGCTCCATGGGTCAGCTCCAAAGCTGTTTTCTGCCAGTCTCCTGGTTCTGCTGCTTCCATTTCTCTGCTACTGTTTCTTGCCATCTCCGTTGTCTCTAGTGTAATAGCTCTCCGCATTTCCTTCTGAGTCCTTACCAGAATTGTCTTTGATGCCTATAATTCCACCAACAGTCTCTTCAAGGCAATCTAGGCTTTTACTATGAGGCAGTTTAAAACTCTTCCAGCCTCTGTCCATTTACTGTTTCAAAAGTTTCCACATTTTCAGTATCAGTTAAAGCATCACTCCACTCCTGGTATCAAATTCTGTCTTAGTTAATCTAGTGCTGCTATAACAGAAATACCACAAGTGGATGGTTTTAACAAAAAGAAATTTATTCTCTTGCAGTTTAGGAGGCTAGAAGTCCAAACTCAGGCGCCAGCTGTAGGGGAAGGGTTTCTCTCTATTGGTTCTGGGGGAAGGTCCTTGTCATCAATACTCCCCTGGCCCAGCAGCTGCTCAGCATAGAAACCTCGAGTCCAAAGGATGCATTCTGCTCCTGGCATTGCTTTCTTGGTGGTAAGAAGTCCCCTAGTCTCTCTGCTTGCTTCTCTTTTTTGTATCTCAAAAGAGATTTACTAGATAAGATGGTGGAATAGATAGATGCTTCTGGCAAGCCCTCTTACAACAAAGGCCAAAAAAAAAAAAAAAAGTGAAACGAGTATGTTTATGACAAGCTAGGAGCCCTGAACATCAAAGACAATGTTAGAAAATGAACTGAGTGGCAGAGGGAGGAATAGACAGTTCAGAAATGGAGAGGAGTTACCAGACCTGAACTGCCCAGAGCCTTCAGGCACCACTCCCAGGAGTGGCTGCGACAGACTGGTACTAGTGTTCGGCAGCAGTTTCCTCAGGGAGAAGCAGCCAGCCACACAGCCTACTCATACCCCTGGAACCAGAGATGAATGGTGCTCTTGGCAAAAGCTAAGTACTTGTGTATATTTTACTGTGCCCCCCACCCCCAAGCCAGCTTCAGTGGCTGTTGATTTCCTTGGGCCTGAGACAGGCCCTGTTGAGCACCTAGGGCCATCCTCCCAGCCTTGGAGAAGGAATAAATTCACAGTTAGGGGAAAAAATAATTTGTCAGCTCCACTAACTGGGGGAGCTCCGGACAGAAGCAGCTCCTGTCCAGGCATAAACGGTCCATGGACTTTGAGTACCTTTCCCCGCTGCATGGACCTGACTGGGCCTGTTTCAGGAGAATAGGCCCTTGTTGGCAAACTACAACTGTTTCAGCTGTGCAGTGGAGAGGTGGGTGTTTGATGTTTGACACCACTTTGCCTATTAAACAAGGTCCTCACCTACCCACATCAGGGGCCTAAGAACTGGTGGCATCACTCAGGTCACCCAGCAACCCACGACAGGGGTCCAAGGATAACTGGTACCTCCCAGTCCTTACGACCAAAAACGTTGGATGCACATGGTCCATCTGCAGAACCCACTCACCTGGATGCTCTAGGGAAGAGGGACACACTTTCGTCAGAGACAATTGGGGGACAGCCCCCTGCCTCATTCAGAGTGTTACCCCCTGCTGTAACCAGACACCGGTACCTACACCAATCACTCCTGCTCCTCTAAGACTGTAGGACACAGTCTGTACGACACACTTGATGATCAGCTACCTGGACACCTGAGCTGAAGTCATACAAGAAAAGTGAATGGACTCCTAGACTTATATACCTGATAACAGCTCTAGCCATCTGGGGACAGGACGTCAGAGCTCCAAAGGTGAAAATAATGAAGCTAGCTCACTCAAGCAACCCATTTGGGCATATCAAAACAAAACAAAGCAAGAAGCTACAACACAGTAAGCAAACATAAAATAAACTAATACAATAACTTATAGATGGCTCGGAGACAAAAGTCGATATCAAGTCACATAAAGAAAGAGACTATGATCACCTCAAGAAGCTCTCAAAACAAAGGATCAAGGGACCTTCTAGATGAAAATGCCTTCCTGGAATTACCAGAGGCAGAATACAAAAGATTAATATACAGAACCCTTCAAGACATCAGGAAGGAAATGAGGCAAGACGCAGAACAAGCCAAGGAACACACAGATAAAGCAGTTGAAGAAATTAAAAAGGTTATTCAGGAACATAAGGAAAAATTTAATAAGCTGGAAAAATCCATAAACAGACAGCAATCAGAAATCCAGAAGACTAACAATAAAATTACAGAATTAGACAACTCAAAAGAAAGCCAAAGGAGAAGAATTGAGGAAGTGGATGGCAGAATTTGTGAGATAAAGCACTTGGCACCAATAAATTTGAAGAAAAATCAGATAAAAGAATTTAAAAAAAAATGAAGAAAACTTAAGAATCGTGTGGGACTCTATCAAGAGAAATAACCTATGAGTGACTGGAGTACCAGAACAGGGAGGGATAACAGAAAATACAGAGAGAATTGTTGAAGCTTTGTTGGCAGAAAACTTCCCTGATGTCACTAAAGATGAGAAGATATCTATCCAGGCTCATTGAACTCCACATAAGGTAGATCTTAAAAGAAAGTCAGCAAGACATAATCAAACGTGCCAAAACCAAAGATAAAGAATTTTAAGAGCAGCTAGGGATAAATGAAAAGCCACCTACAAAGGAGAGTCAATAAGAATAAGCTTGAACTACTTGGCAGAAACCATGCAGCCAAGAAGGCAAGGGGATAAATCATGTAAAGCATTGAAGGAAAAAAATTGCCAGCCAAGAATCATATATCTAGCAAAAGTGTCTCTCAAATATGAAGGTGAAATTAGGACATTTCCAGATAAACAGAAGTTTAGGGAATTTGTAAAAACCAAACCAAAACTACAAGAAATACTAAAGGGAGTTCTTTGGTTAGAAAATCAATAATATCAGGTATCAACCCAAGACTAGAACACCGGACAGAAGAAGAGCAATCAGAAGTCAACCCAGACAGGGAAATCACAAAAATAAATCAAGATAAAAAAATGCTCAAAACGGGGAAACAGCAATGTTATTACGTAAAAGAAGACAATATTCAAACAATAAAGAGGGACTAAGAAATGTAGTCATAGATCTTTCACATGGAGAGGAAGACAAGGTGATACAAAGAAATAAAAGTTAGGTTTAAATTTAGAAAAATAGGGGTAAATATTAAGGTAACCGCAAAGGAGACAAACTATCCTACATATCGAAATAAAATGAAACAAAAAAAATGGAGACCAGCAGAAACACAGAAACCCTGGTGGCATAGTGGTTAAGTGCTACAGCTGCTAACCACGGCGTCAGCAGTTCGAATCCACCAGGTGCTCCTTGAAAACTCAATCGGGCAGTTCTACTCTGTTCTATAGCATCGCTATGAGTTGGAATCTACTCAACGGCTGTGGGTTTTGGTCAGCAGAAACAAAATCGACAACAATGAATATGAGGAAAAGACAATATATAAAGATAATATACTCAGCACAGAAAATTAAATGGAAAAAAGAAACTGTCAACAATACACACAAAAAAGACATCAAGATGATAGCACTAAATTCATACCAATCCATAATTACGCTGGATGTAAATGGAATAAATGCACCAATAAAGAGACAGAGAGTGGCAGAATGGATTAAAAAGCATGATTTGTCTATACGCTGCCTACAAGAGACGTACTTTAGACTTAGAGACACAAACAAACTAAAACTCAAAGGATGGAAAAAAATAAATCAAGCAAACAACAATCAAAACAGAGCAGGAGTGGCAATATTAATTTCTGACAAAATAGACTTTAAAGTTAAATCCATCATAAAGAATAAGGAAGGACACTATATAATGACTAAAGGGATAGTATACCAGGAGAATATAACCAAATTAAATATTTATGCACTCAAGGATAGGGCTGCAAGATACATAAAACAAACTCTATCAGCACTGAAAAGTGAGATAGACAGCTTCACAATAATAGTAGGAGACTTCAACACACCAGTTTCGGTGAAGGGCAGGACATTCAGAAAGAAGCTCAATAAGGACACGGATGATCTAAATGCCACAATCAACCGACTTGACCTCATAGACATATACGAAACACTCTACCCAACAGCAACCAAGTATAATTTCTTTTCTAGTGCACATGGAACATTCTCTAGAATAGACTACATATTAGGTCATAAAGCAAGCCTTAGCAGAATCCAAAACATTGAAATATTACAAAGCATCACCTCTGATTATAAGGCAATAAAAGTAGAAATCAATAAGAGAAAAAGCAGGGAAAAGAAATCAAGCACTTGGAAACCGAAGAGTACCCTGCTCAAAAAAGATTGGATTATAGAAGACATTAAGGATGGAAGAAAGAAATTCATAGACTCCAATGAGAATGAAAACACTTCCTATCAGAACTTTTGGGACACAGCGAAAACAGTGCTCAGAGGTCAATTTATATCAATAAATGCACACATACAAAAGAAGAAAGGGCCAAAATCAAAGAATTATCCCTACAAATTGAACAAATAGAGAGCCGCAGAAGAAACCATCGGACACCAGAAGAAAACAAATAATAAAAATTAAAGCAGAATTAAATGAAATAGAAAACAGAAAAACAATTGAAAGAATTAACAAGACCAAAACCTGGTTCTTTGAACAAATTAACAAAATTGATAAACCACCGGCCAAACTGACAAAAGAAAAACAGGAGAGGAAGCAAATAACCTGAGCAATAAATGAGATGGGCGATATTACAACAGACCCAACTGAAATTTTATCAGAATACTGTAAAAAACTGTACTCTAAAAAATTTGAAAACCTGGAAGAAATGGACAAACTCCTAGAAACACACTACCTACTTAAATTAATACAAACAGAGGTTGTTATTGTTAGGTGCCGTTGAGCTACTCATAGCGACCCTATGCACAACAGAATGAAAAACGGCCTGGTCCTGACCCATCCTTACAATAGTTGTTATGCTTGAGCTCATTGTTGCAGCCACTGTGTCAATCCACCTCACTGAAGCTCTTCCTCTTTTCCACTGACCCTGTACTCTGCCAAGCATGATGTCATTCTCCAAGGACTGATCCCTCCTGACAACATGTCCAAAGTATGAAGACGCAGTCTCACCATCCTTGCCTCTAAGGAGAATTTTGGTTGTACTTCTTCTAAGACAGATTTGTTCGTTCTTTGACAGTCCATGGTATATTCAATATTCTTCACCAACACCACAATTCAAAGGTGTCAATTCTTCTTCAGTCTTCCTTATTTGTTGTGCAGCTTTCACAAGCATATGATGCGATTGAAAATACCATGGCTTGGGTCAGGCGCACCTTAGTTTTCAGGGTGACATCTTTGTCTTTCAACACTTTAAAGAGGTCCTTTGCAGCCGATTTACCCAATGCAATGGGTCTTTTGTTTTCTTGACTGCTGCTTCCATGGCTGTTGGTCGTGGGTCCAAGTAAAATGAAATCCTTGACAACTTCAATCTTTTCTCTGTTTATCATGATGTTGCTCATTGGTCCAGTTGTGAGGATTTTTGTTTTATGTTGAGGTGCAATCCATACTGAAGGCTCTGATCTTTGATCTTCATTAGTAAGTGCTTCAAGTCATCTTCATTTTCAGTAAGCAAGGTTGTGTCATCTGCATAACGCAGGTTGTTAATGAGCCTTCCCCCAATCCTGATGCCCCGTTCTTCTTCATATAGTCCAGCTTCTCATATTATTTGCTCAGCATACAGATTGAATAGGTATGGTGAAAGAACACAACCCTGATGCACACCCTTCCTGACTTTAAACCAATTACTATCCCCTTGTTCTGTCCAAACAACTACCTCTTGATCTATGTACAGGTTCCTCATGAGCACAATTAAGGGTTCTGGAATTCCCATTCTTCACAACGTTATCCATAGTTTGTTTTGATCCACACAGTCAAATGTGTTTGCAATAAAACACATGTAAACATCCTTCTGGTATTCTCTGCTTTCAGCCAGGATTCATCTGACATCAGCAATGATATCCCTGGTTCCAAGTCCTCTTTTGAAACCTGCCTGAATTTCTGGAAGTTCCCTGTCAATATACCGCTGCAGCCGTTTTTGAATGATCTTCAGCAAAATCTTGCTTGCGTGTGATATTAATGATATTGTTCTATCATGTCCACATTCGACTGGATCACTTTTCTTGGGAATAGGCATAAATATGGATCTCTTCCTGTCGGTTGGCCAGGAAGCTGTCTTCCATATTTTTTGGCATAGGCGAGTGATTAACTCCAGTGCTGCATCTGTTTGTTGAAACATCTCAATTAATATTCCATCAATTCCTGGAGGCTTGTTTTTTGCCAATGCCTTCAGAGCAGCTTGGACTTCCTCCCTCAGCACGATCAGTTCCTGACCATATGCCACCTCTTGAAATGATTGAACATCGACTGATTGTTTTCGGTACAATGACTGTGTATTCCTTTCATCTTCTTTTGATGCTTCCTGCGTTGTTGAATATTTTTCCCATAGAATCCTTCACTATTGAAACTCGAGGCTTGAATTTTTTCTTCAGTTTTTTCAGCTTAAGAAATGCTGAGCATGTTCTTCCCTTTTGATTTTCCATCTCCAGCTCTTTGCACATGTCATTATAATACTTTACTTTTGTCTTCTCGAGCCACCCTTTGAAATCTTCTGTTCAGTTCTTTTATTTCATCAATTCTTCCTTTTGCTTTAGCTGCCTGGCGTTCAAGAGCAAGTTTCAGAGTCTCCTCTGACATCCATCTTGGTCTGTTCTTTCTTTCCTGTCTTTTCAATGACCTCTTGCTTTCTTCATTTATGATGTCCTTGTTTTCATTCCACAACTTGTTTGATTTTCGGTCATTGATGTTCAATGCATCAAATCTATTCTTCAGATGGTCTCTAAATACAGGTTGGATGTACTCAAGGTCATATTTTGGCTCTGGTGGACTTGCTCTGATTTTCTTCAGTTTCAGCTTGAACTTGCATATGAGCAATTGATGGTCTGTTCCACAGTCAGCCCCTGGCCTTGTTCTGACTGATGATATTGAGCTTTTCCATTGTCTCTTTCCACAGGTGTAGTTAATTTGATTTCTCTGTGTTCCATCTGGCAAGGTTCATGTGTATAAACCAAACCCGCATGTGTATAGTTGCTGTTTATGTTGGTGAAAGAAGGGATTTGCAGTGAAGAAGTCGTTGGTCTTGCAAAATTCTGTCATTCGATCTCCAGCATTGTTTCTATCACTAAGGCCATATTTTCCAAATACTGATCCTTCTTCTTTGTTTCTAACTTTCTCATTCCAATCGGCAGTAATTGTCAGTGCATCTTGATTGCAGGTTCAATGAATTTCAGACTGCAGCAGCTGATAAAGATCTTCTATTTCTTCATCTTTGGCCCTAGTGGTTGGTGCGTAAATTTGAATAATAGTCGTATTAACTGGTCTTCCTTGTAGGCATATGGATATTATCTTATCACTGACAGCGTTGTACTTCAGGATAGATCTTGAAACGTTCTTTTTGGCGATGAATTCAACACCATTTCTCTTGAAGTTGTCATTCCCAGCATAGTAGACTAGTAGAGTATATGATTATCTGATTCAGAATGGCCAATACCAGTTCATTTCAGCTCACTAATGCCTAGGATATCGATGTTTATGCATTCCATTTCATTTTTGATGATTTCCAGTTTTCCTAGATTCATACTTCATACATTCCAGGTTCCATCCAGGCCAGGGCTTTTTTTTATTGTTGTTTTGTTGGGAGTTTTTTGATTACCTTTTCAATCCTTTCTTTTGTTATGGGTCTATTTAGTTGTCAAACAGAGGTAGAACAACTAAATAGACCAATAACAAAGAAGAAATTGAAAAGGTAATCGAAAAACTCCCAGCAAAAAAAGAAGCTCTGGCCCGGATGGCTTCACTGCAGAGTTCTACCAAACTTTCAGAGAAGAGTTAACACCACTACTACTAAAGGTATTTCAGAGCAGAGAAAAGGATGGAATACTTCCAAACTTATTCTATGAAGCCAGCATATCCCTGATACCAAAACCAGGTAAAGACACCACAAAAAAAGAAAATTGCAGACCTATATCCCTCATGAACACAGATGCAAAAATCCTGAACAAAATTCTAGCCAATAGGATTCAACAACATATCAAAAAAATAGTCCCACCACGACCAAGTGGGATTTATACCAGGTAATGCAGGGGATGGTTTAACATTAGAAAAACAATGTAGTCCATCATATAAATAAAACAAAAGACAAGAATCACATGATTTTATTAATTGATGCAGAAAAAGCATTTGACAAAGTTCAACACCCATTCATGATAAAAACTCTCAGCAAAATAGGATTAGAAGGAAAATTCCTCAACATAATAAAGGGCATTTATACAAAGCCAATAGCCAACGTCATCCTAAATGGAGAGAGTCTAAAAGCATTCCCCTTAAGATCAGGAACCAGACAAGGATGCCCTTTATCACCACTCTTCTTCAGCATTGTTGGAGGTCCTAGCCAGAGCACTTAGGCTAGATAAAGAAACAAAGGACATCCAGATTAGCAAAGAAGAAGTGAAAGTATCTCTATTTGCAGATGACATGATCTTATACACAGAAAACCCTAAGGAATCTTCAAGAAATCTACTGAAACTAATAGAAGAGTTCAGCAGAGTATCAGGATATAAGAGAAACATACAAAAATCAGTTGGATTCCCCTACTTCAATAAAAAGAACATGGAAGAGGAAATCTCCAAATCAATACCATTTACAGTTATCCCCAAGAGGATAAAATACTTAGGAATAAATCTCATCGGAGATGTAAAAGACTTACACAAAGAAAACTACAAAACATTTCTGCAAGAAACCAAGAGAGACCTACATAAGTGGAAAAATGTACCTTGCTCATGGATAGGAAGACTTAACATTGTAAAAATGTCTATTCTACCAAAAGCGATCTATAGATTCAATGCAACTCCAATCCAAATTCCAATGACATTTTTTAATGAGATGGAGAAATAAATTGCCAACTTTATTTGGAAGGAAAAGGGGCCCCAGATAAGTAAAGCATTACTGAAAAGGAAGAACAAAGTGGGAGGCCTCACTCTACCTGATTTTTAAACTATTATACAGGCACAGTAGTCAAAACAGCCTGGTACTGGCACAACAACAGGTACATAAACCAATGGAACAGAATTGAGAATCCAGGCATAAATCCATCCACATATGAGCAGTTGATATTTGACAAAGGCCCCAAAGCAGTTAAATGGGGGAAAAGACAGCCTTTTTTTTTTAACAAATGGTGCTGTCATAACTGGATATCCATCTGCAAAAAAATGAAACAAGACCCATCCCTCACTCCATGCACAAAAATGAGCTCAAAATGGATCAAAGACCTAAATATAAAATCTAAAACGATAAAGGTCATGGAAGAAAAATTAAGGACAATGTTAGGAGCCCTAATACATGGCATAAACAATGCAGAAGAAAAACTAGATAACTGGGAGCTCCTAAAAATCAAACACCCATGCTCATCCAAGGACTTTGCCAAAAGAGTAAAGAGATTACCTACAGACTGGGAAAAAGTTTTTAGCTATGACATTTCTGATCAGTGCCTGATCTCTAAAATCTATATGATACTGCAAAAAGTCAACTACAAAAAGACAAATAACCCAATTAAAAAATGGGCAAAAGATATAAACAGACTCTTCACTACAGAAGACATTCAGGTAGCTAACAGATACGTGAGGAAATGTTCGTGATCATTAGCCATTAGAGAAATGCAAATGAAAACTACAGTGAGGTTCCATCTCACTCCAACAAGGCTGGCATGAATCCAAAAAACACAAAATATTAATTGTTGGAGTGGCTGTGGAGAGACTGGAACACATACACTGCTGGTGGGAATGTACAATGGTACAACCACTTTGGAAATCTATGTGGCACTTCCTTAGAAAGCTAGAAATAGAACTATCATATGATCCAGCAATCCCACTCCTTGGAATATATGCCAGAGAAATAAGAGCCTTTACACGAACAGATATATGCACACCCATGTTCCTTGCAGCAGTGTTTACAATAGCAAAAAGATGGAAGCAACCAAGGTGCCCATCAACAGATGAATGGATAAATAAATTATGGTATAGTCACACAATGGAATACTACGCATTGATAAAGAACAGTGAAGAATTTGTGAAACATTTCATAACATGGAGGAATCTGGAAGGCATTATGCTGAGTGAAATTAGTTGCAAAAGAACAAATATTGTATAAGACCACTACTATAAGAACTCGAGAAATAGTTTAAACAGAGAAGAAAATATTCTTTGACGGTTATGAGAGGGGGGATGGAGGAAGGGAGGGAGAGGGGTACTCACTACTTAGTAGATAAGAACTACTTTCAGTGAAGGGAGAGACAACACACAAAATAGGAGAGGTCAGCACAACTGGACTAAACCAAAAGCAAAGAAGTTTCCTGAATAAATTGAGTGCTTCGAAGGCCAGCGTATCAGGGGCAGGGGTTTGGGGGCCTTGATTTCAGGAGACATCTAAATCAACTGGCATGATAAAATCTATTAAGAAAACATTCTGCATCCTACTTTGAAGAGTAGCATCTGGGGTCTTAAATGCTAACAAGTGGCCATCTAAGATGTATCAATTGGTCTCAACCCACCTGAAGCAAAGGAGAATGAAGAACACCAAGGGCCCAAGGTAATTATGAGCCCAAGAGGCAGAAAGGGCTACATAAACCAGAGACTACATCAGCCTGCGACCAGAAGATCTAGATGGTGCCCGGTACAACCGATGACTGCCCTGACAGGGAACACAACAGAGGACCCCTGAGGGAGCAGGAGAGCAGTGGGATGCAGACCACAAATCCTCATAAAAAGACCAGACTTAATAATGGTCTGACTGAGACTAAAAGGACCCCGGTGGTCATGGCCCCCAGATCTTCCTTCGCCCAAGACAGGAACCGTTCCCAAAGCCAACTCTTCAGAAGGGATTGGACTGGGCAATGGGATAGAAAAAATGCTGGTGAAGAATGAACTTCTTGGATCAAGTAGACACTTGAGGCTATGTTGGCGTCTCCTATCTGGAGGGGAGATGAGAGAACAGAGGGGGTCAGAAGCTGGTGGAATGGACACTAAAAGAGAGAGTGGAGGGAAGGTGCAGCCTGTCTCATTAGGGGGAGAACAATTAGGAGTATATAGCAAGATGTATATAACTCTTTGCTGGGTATATAAGTTTTTGTATGAGAAACTGACTTGATTTGTAAACTTTCACTTAAAGCACAATAAAAATTAAAAAAAAAAAAGAGATTTACTTAAGAAACAACCTAATCTTGTAGATTGAGTCCTGCCTTATTAACATAGCTGCCTCTAATCCTTCCACATTAACATCATAGAGGTAGGATGTACAACATATAGGAAAATCACATTGGATGGCAAAGTGATGAACAATCACACAGTACTGGAAATCGTGGCTAGCCAAGTTGACACACATTTTGGGGGGCACGATTTCATCCGTAACACCTGACATGTGGAGAAAGTGGTATTATGGTAGGAAAAGCCATGTTGAAGCTATTGCTATTGCCCCTACCTAGGAAAGTAGTAATACAGCAATATTACATTCCTGCAGGGACTGCAGAGATAATTGCCTCCTTCAGGGAGGTCTCAGAAAGAGGTCTGTAGTGCTGCCACTGTCCAGTTTTGAGTGGTGCCTGCATATCGTGCAGAAAGAACCATCTGTGAACCGGCATGAGTTTACTCTTCCTCACTCAACTGATCATAAGGAACTCCCCATGAGGCCACAGGTGCACAAAGGGAGATGGAAGGTAATGTGACAGGAGTGGAGACCATGGGCATTTGGGTCACTTGCTCATGCAAATTTCTTGTGCCTTCATGTCCTCTCAGGCCTGATCTCATATATACAACTTCCATTTAGTGATGGAGTTCTGCTTGTGCACATCCAACTTTGTGGCTCTGTGGGTCAGACAACACCCAGTTCATGATGGGCAGCTTAGGCCACATGATGACTTAGTGGTCCATGGTTAAGCATTCAGTCTCTACAAAGGCCCAGTAACAAGCAAAAAACTGTTTCTCAAAAGGAGGGTAGTTATCTGCAGAGGATGGCAGCACTTTGCTCCAAAATCCTAAAGGTCTGTGCTGTGATTCATCAATAGGGGCCTGCCAAAGATGCCAAACAGCATCTCTATCTGCCACTGACACTTCAAACAGCATTGAATCAGCTGAATCATATGTCCAAGTGGCAGAGTGACTTGCATGGCAGCCTGAACCTGTTGCAGAGCTTTCTCTTTTTCTGGGCCCCACTCAAAACTAGCAACTTTTTGATTCACTTGATAAATAGGTGGGACTAGCACATTTCTCTCTCTCTCTGTACATATACATACTCCTCACTGGTTTTGCTTCTCTAGAAAACCCAGCCTAAAACATTGTACATTTCTCCATTTTTACCCACCATGTCCTCTCTAGGTGTTTGAGGCTGCAATCAGCTTGCTTTATGAATCTTTCCCTTTCCTTGGCTACAGTGACATTATGCTTTTCTAGTTTTTAAATGTCCCTGGCAGTTCTTTCCCTGATTTCCGCACCTGCTCCTTTTCATCTTCTGCCAGGACCAGTTACCATTGAGTCCATTCCAACTCATGGCTACCCCATGTGTGTCAGTGCAGCACTGTGATCCATCAGGTTTTCAATCGCTGATGTTATACTTCTCTAAGTATGGGCATTGTCTACAGCTCTTTTTTTTTTCTCCACCCCTTTTCTCTGCAGTTTCTGTTCCCTGAGCATTTAATTTTCACTTCCATGACTGCAATGATAATCTCTATGAGGAAGACTCTGAAATATTATAGATTTTGATATTAATAAAAATATAAATCTGGCCATTACCTGCCCTAGAGTTCTGATCTTATATTTTCTAATACCTTCCAGATATGTCCTTTTTGTATTTCAAACTCGGCATTTCTAAAACCGAACTAGCCGTTTTCCCCATCACACAAAGTCTTTAGCATTTTCTAAAGGGAACTTCATGGTTTAACTCTCACCTACCTTGTTTCTTACCACTCTCCTACATACACCTTTTTCTCCAGTCATACCTAAATAACTGCAGGTGCATGAATGTATTATGCTGTCATATGCCTCTATTCTACTAAAAACTATGTTCTCTTGCTTAAAGATTCTATTGAAGAATCCTGATCAAAAGGGGGAAATACAAAACAGAATTTCAAATCCTCGTAGAATCTAGATGTTCTGGAGCCATTGAGGCTGATGAACTTCTGAAACTCTTGCCCTGAAATCATCTTTAATCCTTAAACCAAAAATATTCCCTGAAGTCTCCTTTACACCTAACAATAAAACAAAAAAAAACACAATAGGTTAGTTTAATCAGTAAAGAATGTCTGCCTTAAGCATCGTGTTCTTTTAAAGAACTATCTGGGATCAAACTGACAACAACTTGAAAGTTTAGAAGGGTGCTTAGGGGATAGTGGGTTTGTGTTAATGGGGGAGGAACAATTCAGAAAAGGAGGATGAGAATAGTTGCACAACTTGAAGAATGTAATAAATTTCACTAAATTGTGCAAGTGGAAATTATTGAATTGGTGTAAATACCTCATCATTCTTCTATCCTCATACCCTGATCTGTTTTTCTTTGCCATTTGATACTTTGTATATACTCGTATATCTATTAATTATCTTTTCTCACCGGTATATGAACTTCCCGAGGACAAAATCTCTGTCATGTTCTTGGCTGTATCTCCAGCATCTGTGACAGTTCCTGGCATATAGGAAGAGCCCATGATGACCTGACTGAATTATTTATTTATTGAATGTCCTGAGTCATCTTTGACTGACTTGCCTTCCATTGTATGTATAGTCACCAAGTTCTTTAGATCCTTCCTCCATAGTGTTTATTCAATAAACATTTGAGTGCAGTCTTAGAGTTTATTTTTGAGCTACTTACTTTCTACAATTGCTGTGAATATCAAAGGAAGTGAGTTAACACACCAAGAACTTTGTAAACTCTGATGCACTATACAAATGTCATTTGCCTTCCAGTGTCGCTGTGATGATCCTAACTGACTGACGTTAACTAACACTTCCCGCTAGTGCAGGATCGTCTAACTAATCTTCTTTCTTCTAAACTCTTCATAGATAACATATTCTGCACCCTGGTGCCCACTTAATCTTCTTAAAGCATTGCTATGATCGTGTTCCTCTCCTACTCAAAAATTTTGACCGCCTTCCAATTCCCAACCAAATAATGTACGAACTCACTGGCTGGTAATCAAGTCACTTCCCAGCCTGGCTCCTGAGAGCCTTTTCACACAGTCTCCCACTATTTGCCTATCAAAATCCTTGGTTTTTAAGTCAATATAGACCACTGACCTTTTCCTAAGCACAACTGCCTTTCACTCCTCCTCTCCTTCACTACCTCTTTCCCTCCCCCTGCATTGCTTCCTGCACACCTTCTCCCTTAAAAAACACGCCTTGAAGGGTCAAGCAAACGAATGTCCATGGTGCTTGCCTCCCTAGGGTTGTCCCCTTGTAGCTGATCTTTCTCTAGCTTCTATATGTTTATACCATTTAGTTCTTCCTTTTGAGGGTGGACTCTTATCCCCCATCCTCACTTTTGTTAAAGGAGGAAGGAAGAAAAAGATGCAAGGAACACTTTTAATGTCTCAATCTTCTCTCTCCTATCTGATTAGAAGGCAGAGAAAATCTGATCTCGAGTTCTCCCTGCTTCTCTAATTGTTTATCTTTCCCCTCAAGATAGATATGTGGTTTCCTCTCTGGTATCGGCTTAATGACAATAAGCATGCGTTCCTGGCTCCAATCTCCATTAGGTAGGGCTACAAGGATAGGTTTTACCCTTGCCAGAAGTGGTGGCTTACTTTTTTGAGCTGGTAGTGGAGAAAAACAGTGGAAAGCCTAAGTTTGCTACTGGATAATCTACAGTCTCCAATCTAGTCTTTCTAAATTATAAGGTTTATATTTGGCCTCTATCCTTCTGACTCTATTTCTTAATTAGTTCTGAACTCTGAAGGAGAAGGCATGATTATTTATCACCCTTACTCAAAATTAAATTTCACCCACATAAAATTTTTGCAAACTTCTTTATAGTGCAGATAATTATAATGTCTTATTTGTATTTGTAACTCAGATATCATAAACATATAGATGAGGCAGTATTATGTACTGTCATTCTTCCTAAATCTCTTTAGACTCCAGATTAATGAGCCCATACTTATTTGCATGGGGGTCATGACAGACCGATAAGTTTGATAGTAAGAAAAAAAATTAAAAAAATAAAACATATGTGATGGGAAATACTACGTTTCCTCTTTTTTGAAAAAAAAAAAATTTTTTTTCTGAAACCCAAAGCTGATTATCGTGTATGACAAATGTTCTGTATCATGAAGAGTGATGCCAGACATATTTCTGCTGGACTTACTACTAGATGATAGAATTGAATATTTGACAGGCAACTCCATCAACCACCTTCAACTTCAGTATAGGACAAGGTCTGGGAAGGTATTTTAAAGAGGGTTTACAGGTGAAAGGTGATGCAATGGTTAAGCACTTGGCTGCTAACTGAAAGATTGGAGGTTTGAACCCCCCCAGTGGCTCTGCAGGAGAAAGACCTACTGATCCGTTCCTGTAAAGACTGCAGCTTAGAAAACCCTATGGGACAGTTCTACTCTGTTGAAACTGACTTGACGGCACCCATCACCATTACCACCACCACCACAGCAAAAACACAGGTGTAAGGACCAATAACTAAAAAGGGCATCATGTTTGGTAAAGTGGAGCATCAGCCAAAATGAGGGAAACCTTCAATGAGATGAATTGATATAACTGCCGCGACAATGGACTGAAGCATACCAACAATCATGAAGATGGCACAGGACTGCGCAATGTTTTGTTCTGTTGTATGTAAGGCCACTATGAGTCAAAGCTGACTTGATGGCAATGAATAACCAAAACAACAAAGAACTAATAGGTGAAAGAGCACTGCGACATTTATCTGCTCCTCAATCTGGGGGAGGAAAGAAGGGTTTCTCCCCTCAAGACAAGTTAGGGTGGCCCTCAAAGAGAAACCAGAAAGCAGGGATATCTGCCAGGAAGGGATATTGACAGTTCACTCCATAAGTCTGGTGCCTTATTCCTGCCTGAGGGCTCAAGGCTGACTGAAGCTGTCTGAGATGGCAGGTGAGAACACAGGGCAGCAAAGTGACTGGCTGGCACTTTCAGAGCTTGACGGAGTAAGGATGTCTGAATGGGCCTCAGGGAAGGTATCCAGGATTTAGTTGTCTTAAAACAGTCATACCCAGAAGGAGTTTGAAGGCAGTTGTGGAAGAAAAATTTAGATCAGTTACATTAATATCCATGGAGTACATACCAAACAACAGCAACAAAAAAAAACAAAAAGCAGCCCAAGAGACAGAAAGGGCCACAGGAACCAGAGACCTACATCATCCTGAGACCAGAAGAACTAGTTGGTGCCCAGCCACAATCAATGACTGCCCTGACAGGGAGCACAGCAGAGGACCCCTGAGGGAGCAGGAGATCAGTGGGATGCAGACCCCAAATTCTCATAAAAAGACCAAACTTGGTGGTCTGACTGAGACTGGAGGAATCCCGGCAGCCATGCTCCCCAGACCTTCAGTTGACACAGGACAGGAACCATCCCCGAAGACAACTCATCAGAAATGAAAGGGACTGGTCAGCGGGTGGGAGAGGGACGCTGATGAAGAGTGAGCTAATTATATCAGGTGGACACTTGAGATTGTGTTGGCAACTCTTGTCTGGAGGGGGGATGGGAGGATAGAGAGAGAGGGAAGCCGGCAAAATTGTCAAGAAAGGAGAGACTGAAAGGGCTGACTCAAGAGGGGGAGAGCAAGTGGGAGTAGGGAGTGAGATGTATGTAAACTTATATGTGACAGACTGATTGGATTTGTAAACGTTCACTTGAAGCTTAATAAAAGTTATTTAAAAAAAAAAAAAAGCAAACAAACCCATTGCCATCATGTTGACTCTGACTCATACTGACCTTGCAGGACAAAATAGAACTGCCCCACAGGGTTTCCAAGGAGTGGCTGGTGGATTTGAATGACCAACTTTTGGGTAGCAGCCAAGCTCTTAACCACTGCACCACCAGGGCTCCAATGTAATATATAGACTTCTTTATTTATAATCTCAACAACCTTATGAAGTGGTACTTTCATTCCCATTTTATAGATAAGAAAATGGAGGCATGAAGAAGTGGTTATTTGCTCAAGATCCTAGAATTAGCATGGTTCATAACTAGTGTTTCTATAAGCAGATCTTTATTTGCTGTTGATATCCAAATTTACTACTCTGATATCTCTTCTCTTATCCCCTTGCCTCCTCCCTTCCCCTCCCCTCGCCTCCTCTCCCCTGCACTACCCTCCTCTCCTTCTCCTCCTCGTCCCCTCCTATCCTAAGCTCAAGACTTGTATATCCAACTGCTTACATGATACCTCTATTTGGCTATTTAAAAGGCAATTTTATGTACAAAATGGAAGTTCTTGATTGGATACTGTTCCTGCTCTTCCCTATCTCAGTTTCTGAAGCCAGAGTCCTTTTCCTCACCCTCCCTTATCCAATACATCCAGTTCCTGTAGAACTTGAATTCCTCAACTTCTCTGCATTTCCACTGCCACCTTCTCAGTCCAAGTCCCATTATCTCCCTGCCTTGGTTCTTCTCTTTCAGTCCACTCTCCAGAGTAGACAGAAAGTTCTTTTCATTTCCCTTCATTGACTTTATGTTTCTCTGAGAATAAAATTCAAACCCTGTGCCATGGAGCCCTGTGAGTTCCATTTTCTCTTCTGTCTACTGCTCATGGACTTTAACCACACTGGCCTCTTTTCTGTTCCTCAGAAGTCCCAGCATTTGCACTTTCTTCTCTTTCTGCTTGTACTGTTCTTTCCCCAACTCTGTGCATGGCTAGATTATCCTCAAACTTTTGGTCTCAACTTAAAGATCACCTCCTCATTGCTATTTCCAGTTATGCCGTGTCTGATCCCTGTTTATATTCTTCATGGTACTTCATACAACTGCTAGTTATTTTTTAATTAAATTTTTACTTGTTTATTGGATGTACAAGGAGTCCTGGTAGTGCAATGGTTAAGTGCTTGACTGCAAACCAAAGGTAAATAGTTCGAACCTACCAGCTTCTCTTCAGAAGAAAAGACCTGGCAATCTGTTCCCGTATAGTTTTCAGCCTAGAAAACCCTATGGGGCAGTTCTGCTTAAAGTTGCTGTGAGTTGGAATTGACTCGATGGCACATAACATCAATAACATTGGGTGTTTCATCACCCCGCACACACAGACACTAGATTTTAAGCTGCCTGAGGTAGGGGCCTTGTTTATCTTCTTGTTCATCATTATATTCCCAGAATCTGATATATCGCCTGGTGCATAATAGCTGCTCAGCAAATACATGATAAGTAAATAATTGAATATTTCATTAAATGTTTGTTGTATGAAAGAATGAAGAGAGAAATAAGTGTTGGATGCCAGGTACAGGATATGGGGAATGTTTTAACCTGATGGAGTGGAAAGTATGTTGCAAGAACGAGAGATGAATATTAAAAGGCACAATTGTCCTAGTTAGGACTCTTGACTCTCTTGGAGATGTTTAAAAAGCACCAACTCTTACCCATACTTATTCCTGTATTCAGACAATATTCATTGTTTTCTCGTGTTCTAGGCACTAGGTTAGCAGCTGGGAAGACAATGAAATAGACAAAGTCCCTGTCTTCAAAGCTCATGGTCGAGCATTCTCTACTGGAGAAGAGTTAAGTGGGGAAGGGGGACAAGAATTAGAGCAAGTCTCCAGTCCCCATAATATCCCTAGGAAGTTGAAGTCTCAATTGTTTAGTCTTAAATATAACCCATAAGAAAAATGTGGAAAGAGTCTGTAAAGTATAGCAAAAGGCCCAGTTTTTAAAGAATCACCAAAAAGAGACTGGGGCAGAGTTTTGTCCAGAAATCAGTTGGCTTTTGGTATGAATGTGCCACTTCTCTGATGTGAAAGATGGACAATGCCAACACTAAAGCTAAGAGAGCTCAAGAGACTTTTATCCATTTTAAAAATTGCAATAGCCCTGTTATTCAATACTTCTGCCAATATCAACTTCTAATGTAAGAGAGCATGGGCAATAGAAATAACAGTGGAAAAGTTGCAGTTGGAAAGCCTGGTTGAGAGCCCTTGCTCTGTTCCTTACCAGCTCTTTAGCCTTAAGGATATTACTTAAACTTTTCCAGTTCCATTTGACTCATCTATACATTGGAAATAAAGAAGTATATATCTTATAATATTGTACAGATGAAATTAGTTAAACCATGTAAAATGCTTAGCATAGTGCCTATCATATGCTGTTGTTGTTAGGTGCTGTCAGATCACTTCCAACTCATAGCAATCCTGGTGGATTTGAACTGCCAACCTTTTGGTCAGCAGCTAAGCTCTTAACCACTATGCCTCCAGGGCTCTGCCTATCATATAGCATGTGGAATAATGTTAGCTAATATTAATGTATTACACCTCAACATAAAAAAAAAAAATCTTCACAACTGGAGCAGTAAGCAACATAATGACAAATGGAGAAAAGATTGGCATTGTCAAGGATATCATTTTACTTGGATCCACAATCAAAGCCCATGGGAGTAGCAGTCAGGAAATCAAACGATGTATTCCATTAGGCAAATCTGGGGCAAAAGGCCTCTTTAAAGTATTAAAAAGCAAAAAATGTCACTTTAAGGACTAAGGTGTGCCGGACTCAAGCCATGGTATTTCAATTGCCTCACGTGCATGCAAAAGCTGGACCATGAATAAGGAAGACAGGAGGAGAATTGACATCTTTGAATTATGTTCTTGGCAGAGAATACTGAATAGACCACGGACTACCAGAAGAACAAACAAGTCTGTTTTGGAAGAAATACAGCCTGAATGTTCCTTGGAAGTAAGGATAGGGAGACTTCGTCTCAAGTGCTCTGGGCATGTTATCAGGAGGGATCAGTCCCTGGAGAAGGACATCATGCGTGGTAAAGCAGAGGGTCAGTGGAAAAGAGGAAGAGCCTGAAGGAGTTGGATTGGCACAGTGGCTGCAACAATGGGCTCAAACATAACAACAGTTGTGAGGTTGACACAGGATGGGGCAGTGTTTCATTCTGTTGTACATAGGGTCTCTAGGAATTGGAACTGACTTGATGGCACCTAACAACAATAACAATATTAATGCGATTTTTGGTAAACATTATTACCATACCACCTAGGTCACAGGGTTGTCATGAAGAATAAATGGTGTGGGTACATGTATGTGTGTGTGTGTAAATATCTATCTCTTGTTTTAAATATGGTAAAAACAACCAGTTGCTATGGAGTCAAATCCAATTCATGGCGACTCCACGTGTTTTAGAGTAGAACTGTGCTTCATAGGGTTTTCAATGACCAAATTTTTGTAAGCAGATCTCCAGGAGTTTCTTCTGAGGCACCTCTTGGTGAACTCAAATCACCAACCTTCTGCTTAGCAGCTGAATGCTTTAACCATTTGCACACCCAGGGGTTCCTGGTACATGGTTGTTATTGTTGTTAGTTGCCATTGAGCCAGTTCCAACTCATGACAACCCCACGTGTGCAGAATAGAACTGCTCCATAGAGTTTTCAAGACTTTGACCTTTTGGGAGCAGATTGCCAGGCCTGTCTTCTGAGGCACCTCTGAGTGAGTTCAAACTGCCAATTTTTGGGCCTGTAGTAGAGCACTTAACTGTTTGTGCCATCCAGGGACTTCTTCCTGGAACATTACCCATTGCTGACGAGTTGATTCATCTCATAGTGATCCTATAGGACAGAGTAGAACTGCCCCGTAGGTTTCTGGGGAGTGGCTGGTGGATTCAAACTGCTGACCTTTTGGTCAGGTGCTTAGCTCTTAACCACTGCACCACCAAGGCTCCTTCCCTGAACAGGCTAATGTATTGGAAAAGCTACAAACTACAGGATGCTATAAAAATGTCCCAGCTTCTTTTTTTTTAATTATTTATTTTTAACAAAAATAGATTGAGTAATTAAAAGCTTCTATATGTTAAAAAAAAAAAAAAAGTGCTCAGAACGCTTCGCTATCAACCTGATGTGACATTCAGACCATTTAGGAATCAGCAGGCATAGGCCCTGATTGAGCAGAATGGATGCTGCTGGTAGCTCCAGAGTAGAGTCCCAGGGGCCCCCACTCTGCCAAACCTTTTCCCTTTAGTTAGAAAGTGTGGGAAGGTGTTGGAGGGGTCCCACAGAGGGGCCTGAGAAGAGGGGTAAGGTATGAGGCGAGGCGGTGTGCATAACCTAGCAGCCATTTTCCAAATGGGAAAAACAATTACGCTATTTTAACAGCTGAGAGGGCTGCATTGGTGTCTATGGTCTGAATAGCAGCCCTGTCCCTCAATCTAAATCCAGCAAAACTGGAGTTGAAAGGACAGAGAATACATTTGTGTATACTGCTCTCCGATTCACTTCCAAACCTCAACACACGATCAAGGTTTGTTTGCTTGAAAATAGTCTGTTGATGAACTGGGTCAAAGGAGAGGCTGCCGCTCGGCATAAGGAGAAGGATGCTGGCATTATATCATGCATCTGTAAGAGGTGGGCTGTTTTTGGAAATATGTGGGTGAGTTGGCAGTTACATCAGCCCTAGCTATTGCTGCTCTGATAATACGTTATTAGTCATCTGTATTCTAACAGAATGCTCACCATTCTAAATAAAGACTAGATACTGAACTTCAAATCCACCTTAGTAATTGTCTTTACAGATGATATGTTTAGAAAGCCAATCTTCTTTGAATAAAAGCAACTTACCTGCAGATCAATGGGAAAGCTTACAAATAATCAAGCTCCTGGTCACTTATTATTTTTAAAAATAGCGATTCTATAGGATGGAGTAGAACTGTCAAACAGGGTTTCTAAGTAGCGGCTGGTGGATTTGGACTGCTGACCTTTTGATTAGCAGCCAAGCTCTTAACCATTGTACCACCAGGGCTCCATTTAAAAAAAATACTAACAAATTGAGGCTTAACATTCCTCTGTGTAAATATTTTAAGATCTGTATCAATATACTGGGAGTCATGAAAATACAGTGGCGTCTGTAGGGATTAGAAAAAGATTGGAAATTACAGTTACGAGCAGGAAAGGAAGAGGGATAACATATTAGTATGTCCCTTTCCAAGTGAAAGAATTTTGAAAAGGCGGTATAAGCTGATTTGCACAAATGGTTTCCGTGACTCACCTCCTGGATAGTGTAAGTGTAAGCTTTTTTCAAATAAGGTAATGTGAAAAACTATTTTTTTTTTTTTAATTTATCTATTTTCGAGAGAAAGCTCCTAAGATGGCAAAACCACTGCTATTTGAGGACTGCTTGCAGGGATATGAGATGTTAAACCAGAAGGGAGAATATTTAGGAGCAGATAGTAACACAAAGTAGCCCTGGTGGTGCAAGGGTTAAGAGTAATGGCTGCTCACCAAAAGGTCGGCGGTTTGAATCCACCAGCTGCTCTTTGGAAACCCTATGGGGCAGTTCTGTTCTGTCCTATAGGGTCGCTATGAGTCAGAATCAACTTGACAGCAACGGGTTTTTTTGTTTGTAACACAAAAGGGAGCCCTGGTGGCACAGTGGATAAGAGCTCAGCTGCTAACCACTAGGTTAGCAGCTCTGTGGCTTAAAGGTGAAGCAGTCTGTTTCCAAAACGTTTACAGCCTTGGCAACCCTGTGGGGCTGTTTTACCCTGTCCTATAGGGTCACTATGCATTGGAATCAACTGGACAGCAATGGGTTAGTACCACAAAGATACTGATGTTCCATATTCCCAAAACTCAGTGGCCACCACTTGATTCCAGTCTTGTTCCACGTGGCAAATGGGTTCAGTGTTGGAAGGTCTTCTTTTTGCTCCAGAGAAGCCAGTCATCTTGATTTTTTGTATGAAACAACTTGGATTTGAATACAGGCAATTATTTTCACACGCGCACACACACACACACACACAGTTTGGGCCCAACAAAACACGTTTATGCCCTGGATTTGGCTTGTAGAACACCAGTTTGCTACCTAAGGCCTTAAATTTCTCAGGTATATTGGTGATATGTTTCTCATAGAGCTAGGATTTTTTCAAAAGGATATTTTATTGTGTTTTTGGTGAAAGTTTACACAGTAAATTAGATTTCCATTTGAAAATTTCTATACCAATTGTTCAGTGGCTTTAGTTACATTTTTCACGGTATGTCAACATCCTCTTTAGTTGTGATCTGGTTGTTCCGTTCTTAGAGCTAGGATTTTGATTTTCTTTTCTAGATCATCCATTGCCAAATAAAATCCAAGATCTGACCTTGAGGATGTCTTAATAATAACTGTCATTAGTAGCTATTGAGAAGCCGTGGTGGTGCAACGGTTAAGAGCTCGGCTGCTAACCCAAAGGTCGGCAGTTTGAATCCACCAGTCACTCCTTGGAGAAACACTGTGGGGCAGTTCTCCATCGTACTATAGGGTCACTGTGAGTCAGAAACTACTCCAAGGCAATGGACTTGATGCCATTATTTGTTATTACATGCTGCCACCTAGTGTAAACCGCTGCCTTGACCATAAGGAAGCAGGAGGACTGTGCCTGTTATTTCGGATTTTGTCCTTTTGTTTCTGAATTTTGGTAAGCATTACAGTTCTCCTGAACTATGTAGCACTTTTGAGTAAAAACCTTAGTATCCCTAAGATTACCTTGAAAATAGGAGAGCTATACAATAGGTATGTTTTTAGTCTTTTTTTTTTTAAGATATAAATTTACTTTGTTAGGTTTTTGGAGCACTAAAATAAAATTGATATGTTCAAACTGTATTATCCTTAAATATAGCTCGCTTTGCTCACAAAATTGTCGTGTTTCATTTTTTGGAAATTCAGAAAAAAGGGTAATTTTCTGGAAAAAAATTTTATCATGAGTTTGGGTGTTTGTGGGAAATTGTTCCTCCTCCACGAGGCTTCCACCCCAATAAATATGTTCTGTTACCCAGGCTACATCCCATCACTCCCCATTACCATACCTTTTTCTGCCTAACTCTGGGGATTTGTTTGTTTAATTTCTCAGTAAAAGTACTTGCTGTTGTTGTTGTTAGTTGTTGTCAAGTGGCTCTGACTCATGGCAATGTTACGTATTTCAGAACAAAACATTGCCTGGTCCTGTGCCATCTTCATGATCGTTGAGATGTTTGAGTCCACTGTTTGTGGCTATTGTGTCAATCCATCTCACTGAGGCTTCCCCTCGTTTTCATTGGCACTCTCCCTTACAAACATGATGTCCTTTTCTAGCAGCCAGTCTTTCCTAATGACGTGTTCATTTGTCATGCTGTGGTGACTTGCATATTGCTGTGTTCCTGGCAGGTATATTTCTGGTATTTCAAACACCAGCAAGTTGACCCATGGTGGACAGGTTTCAGTGGAGCTTCCGGACTAAGACAGACTAGGAAGAAGGGTCTGGCAATCTATTTCTGAGAATCAGTCAATGAAAACCTAATATAACAACAAAAAAGTACTTAGGATTTGAAATTCCCAGTGCATGGAAAGTACAATCAGCAACTGCAATAAGATTCACTGATTTATAGTGTTGCCTTCAGCTAGAAATGATCTCAGACTTAAAAAAAAAAAAGATATACCTCTCTCATTCTTGATATACTGTGTCTATCAAGAAGAAACTATAAGGAAAATTGTAAATATTTAGAACAGAGTAACAACAAAAACAGTGCAAATAAAAAAAAAATGGGATCCAACTATTGTAATATGTACTTGGAAGTAAATTTATGGCCTTAAATACATGTAATAGGCAAAAGGAGATATAAAATTAAAAAAAAATTAATTCAAGAAGCTAGAAAAAGAATGACAGAGTAAAACCAAGCTAGGGAAGAAGGTAGTAATAAAGATAAGAGCAGAAACTAATTAGTAAATAAAAATAGAGAACCAATAAACATTAAAGTGGGTTCTTTGAAAAAACTAACAAAATAGACAAACTTTCAAAAATAGTAAATTATATTGATTGTAATTGATGATATTAGAAATTAAAAAGGAATCACTACAGATACAAGAGAAGACAAATATTCATAAGACTATATCATGAAAAACTTTATGTTAATACATTTAGAAATAGACCATGTTGCATGGAAAATATAGATTACCAAAACTGTAGAAGCTTGTGAAAAAATACAGATTACTATAACTGACTCAATAGGATATAGAAAACTTGAAAAGCCCTATTATTATTAAAGAAATGGAGACAGTGTTCAAAAATCCACACACATGCACACACATATGCTCATTTCCTCACTTGGATTAGACAATTTTCAAGGCTAATTTTATTACATCTTGAAGGAAGACTATTCCCTAGCTTATATAAACTTCCCTGGCAACTAGAGAAAGACAGAAAACTCTTAAGTTCATTTTATGAGACTGGTATCACCATGAAAACAAAAACAAGGACAATATGAGAAACAAGACCCCATCGCTGTCGAGTCATTTCCCACTCATAGTGACCCTGTAAGACAGAGTAGAACTGCACTATAGAGTTTCCAAGGAGTGCCTGGTGGATTCGAACTGCTGACCTTTTGGTTAGCAGCTGTAGCACTTAATCACTATGCCACCAGGGTTTCCACAAGAAAGGAAAGATATAGGCAAAACTTCTGTAAGAATATAAATATCTTAAAAATTCTAAAGAAAACCTTAATACAGTTAGTTCAGCATTGCATACATGAGAACAAGATTTACTAGTTAAGAAAGGAGAAAATATTAAACATTGGGAAAAGAAAATGGTTACTTTGTACCAGTTTAAAGTTAACAATGATACTGAAGACAAGAGCACTGAGATGGATTTTTTTCTTTTCTTCTCCTCCCCTTTCTTCTAGGAAACTTTTATTCAGAACCCGTATTAATCCTGAACTTATCTCAGTCCATCATTTTATTTTCACAGAGGATGAATCGCTCATTCATTCATTCAACAAACATTTATAACTTATTTTCTAAATGCCAGGCACTGGGCTAGGCCCAAATATATTCTCCCATCTTCTGCACCTATTAACGCCTACCCATTCTTTGAGGTTCAATTCAAATTTCAAATTTATCAGTGCTACAGTGCCTAGTTATGCCCATTACAAAGGTGATCCAATTGAACACGTAAATTATTGAGCAGTGTTAATACCACACACAAGTAAAATTTTGCTAAATATCATTTGAAAGCAATTGCAGCAGTACATCAACATAGAACTGCCAGAAATTCAAGCTGGATTCAGAAAAGGATATGGACTGAGGGATATCATTGCTGACGTCAGATGGATCCTGGCGGAAAGCAGAGAACACCAGAAAGAAGTTTACCTGTGTTTTATTGACTATACAAAGGCATTCAACTGTGTGGGTCATAAAAAAAAATTATGGATAACATTCAGAAGAGTAGGAATTCCAGAACACTTAATTGTGCTCATGAGGAACCTGTACGCAGTCATTTGAGTAGGAGGAGGCGGAGCCAAGATGGCGTAAAGACAGACACTCCCCACGAGCCCTCTTTACAACAAAGAACCAAAAAAAAAACCAAGTGAAACAAGTATATTTATGACAAGCTAGAAGCCCTGAACATCAAACACAAGCTTAGACAACGAACTGAGGGGCAGAGGAAGGAAGAGGCTGTTCAGAAGCGGAGAGGAGTTACCGGACCTGAATTGCGGGGAGCCCTCAGGCACCATTCCCAAGCGGCGGCAGTGGTAGCCGGCTGGCACTAGTGTTTGGCTGCAGTTTTCTCAGGGAGAAGCATCCAGCCCCACAGCCTACTCACACCTCCGGAACCTGAAAAGAACGGCACTTCGGCAAAAGCTAAGTACTTGTGTATATTTTACCATTCCCCCCACCATGCCCCCAAGCCGGCTTCAGCAGCTGAATCCCTGGGCCTGAAATAGGCCCTGTTGCCCGCCTAGAGCCATCCTCCTGGCCTTTTAAGAAGGAATAAATTTGCAATTGGGGAAAAAGATAATTTGCCAGATCCACTAACCGGGGGGCCTCAGGACAGAAGTGGCTCCCATCTAGGCATAAATGGTCTGTGGACTTTGAGCATCTTTCCCCTCTGCATGGACCTGTGAGGGCCTATTTCAGGAGAATAGGCCCTTGTTGGCAGATTCCAACTATTTCAGCTGTGCGGCGGAGAGGTGGGTGTCTGACATTGCTTTTCCTATTAAACAGGGCCCTCACCTACCCACATCAGGGGCCTAAGGACTGGTAGCTCCACTCAGGTCACCCAGCCACCTGCGACAAGGGTCCAAGGATAACTGGTACCTCCCAGTCCTTATAACCAAAAACATTGGGTGCCCATGGTCCATCTACACAGCCCACCCACCTGGATGCTCTAGGGAAGAGGAACACGCTTTCCTCAGAGACACTTGGGGGATGATTCTCAGCCCCCTGCCTTGTCCAGAGCATGACCCCCTGCTTCAACCAGATACTGGTACCTACACCAATCACCCCTGCTCCTCTAAGATTGTAGGACAGAGCCTGTACCACACACCTGATGATCAGCTACCTGGACACCTCAGCTGAATTCATATAAGAAAGTGAATGGACTCCTAAACTGATATACCTGATAACAGCTCTAGCCATCTGGTGACAGGACGTCATAGCTCTAAAGACGAAAATAATCAAGCTAGCTCACTCAAGCAACCCATGTGGGCATATCAAAATAAAACAAAGCAAGAAGCTACAACACAGTAAGCAAGCATAAACTAATAGAATCACTTATAGATGGCTCGGAGACAACAGTCAATATGAAGTCACATAAAGAAACAGACCATGATTGCTTCAACAAGCTCTCAAAACAAAGAATCCAGGGGTCTTCTAGATGAAAGTGCCTTCCTGGAATTAACCAGAGGCAGAATACAAAAGATTAATATACTGAACCCTTTAAGACATCAGGAAGGAAATCAGGCAATATGCAGAACAAGCCAAAGAACACACAGATAAAGTAACTGCAGGAATTAAAAAGATTATTCAGGAACATCACGAAAAGTTTAATAAGCTGGAAAAATCCGTAGAGAGAGCAGTCAGAAATTCAGAAGATTAACAATAAAATTACAGAAGTAGACAACTCAATAGAAAATCAGAGAAGCAGATTTGAGCAAGTGGAAGGTAGAATTTCTGAACTTGAAGATAAAGCATTGATGATAATATATTTGAAGAAAAGTCAGATGAAAGAATTAAAAAAATGAAGAAACATTAAGAATCATGTGGGACTCTATCAAGAGAAATAACCTACGAGTGATTGGAGTACCAGAACAGGGAGGGATAACAGAAAATACAGAGAGAATTGTTGAGATTTATTGGCAGAAAACTTCCCTGATATCATGAAAGATGAGAAGATATCTATCCAAGATGCTCATTGAACTCCACATAAGGTAGATGTTAAAAGAAAGTCACCAAGACATATTATAATCAAACTTGCCAAAAACCAAAGATAAAGAGAGAATTTTAAGAGCATCTAGGGATAAGCAAAAAGTCATCTACAAAGGAGAGCCAGTAAGAATAAGCTTGGACTACTTGGCAGAAACCATGCAGCCAAGAAGGCAAGGGGATGACTTACATAAAAAACTGAAGGAAAAAAATTGCCAGCCAAGAATCATATATCTAGCAAAAGTGTCTCTCAAATATGAAGGTGAAATTAGGACATTTCCGGATAAACAGAAGTTTAGGGAATTCGTAAAAGCCAAACCAAAACTACAAGAAATACTAAAAGGAGTTCTTTGGTTAGAAAATGAATAATACCAGGTATCAACCCAGGAGTAGAACACTGGGTAGAGCAACTAGAAGTCAACTCAGACAGGGAAATCAAAAAAATAAATCAAGATTAAAAAAAAAAAAAACGGTAACAGCGATGTTATTATGTAAAAGAAGACAATGTTAAAACAATAAAGAGGGACTAAGAAATGTAGTCATAGATCTTCCATATGGAGAGGAAGAAAAATAGGGGTAAATAATAAGGTAGCCACAAAGGAGACAAACTATCCTACACATCAAAATAAAATACAAGAAGCAGTCATTTGAACAGAACGAGGGGATACTGTGTGGTTTAAACTCAGGAAAAGTGTGTGTCAGGGTTGTATCTTTTCACCATACTTATTCATTCTGTGTGCTAAGCAAATAATCTGAGATGCTGGACTATATGAAGAAGAATGGGGCATCAGGATTGGAGGAAGACTCATTAACAACCTTCATAATGCAACAGACACTACCTTGCTTGCTGAAAGTGAAGAGGACTTGAAGTACTTACTGATGAAGATCAAAGACGACTGCCTTCAGTATGGATTACACCATAACATAAAGAAAAAAATGCTCACAACTGGACCAATAAGCAACATCATGATCAACGGAGAAAATGTTGAAGTTGTGAAGGTTTTCATTTTACTTGAATCCACAATCAACACCCATGGAAGCAGCAGTCAAGAAATCAAAAGATGCATTGCATTGGGCAAATCTGCAGCAAAAGACCTCTTTGAAGTGTGAAAAAGCAAAGCTGTCACCCTGAAGACTAAGGTGAGCCTGACCCAAGCCATGGTGTTTTCAGTCTCCTCATATGCGTGTGAAAACTGGACAATGAATAAGAAAGACCAAAGAAGAATTGATGCCTTTGAATTGTGGTGTTAACAAAGAATATTGGATATAACATGGACTGCCAAAAGAATGAACAAATCTGTCTTGGAAGAAGTACAGCCAGAATGCACCTTAAAAACAAAGATAGCAAGACTTTGTCTCACATATTTTGGACAAGTTATCAGGAGGGATCAGTCCCTGAAGAAGGACATCATGCTTGGTAAAGCAGAAGATCAGCAAAAAAGAGGAAGACCCTGAAGGAGATGGATTGACACAGTGGCTGCAACAAGGGGCTCAAGCCTAACAATGATTGTGAGGAAGGCTCAGGACCGGGCAGTGTTTCATTCTGTTTTGTTCTGATGGCATCTAATGACAACTGTGGATCAAAGGTGAGTGCATTCATTTCATAGGGCTGTTGTAATAAAATAGCACAAACGGGGTGGCTTATAAGAACAGAAATTTATTATCTTATGGTTTTGGAGGCTACAAGTCCAAATCAGCGTATCGGCCATGCTGATCACTTTTGAAGGCTCTGGGAGAGACTCTGTTTCTTGCTTCTCTTCTAGCTTCTGGTAGCTCCAGGTATTCCTTGGCTTGCAGCTACAGCATATAGCATTCTTCCTCTCTCTCTGTCTCTTCTCTTTTTCAAGGACTCTAGACTTAGAGGATTATGACCTACCTTACTCTAGTATGACCTCATGTTAACCTAACTGAGGACATCTTCAAAGACCCTATTTTCAAACAAACTCACATTCACAGGTACCAAGGGTTAGAGCTTCAGCATACCTTTTTGGGGACATACTTTAATTCATAATTGTGAGTAAGATGCATTATTTTCCTCTCACATTACTTCCAAGTAATTGGAGGAGAGGAGGAGAAAGCAATGCAAAGTTTTGAAATAGTATCATAAAAAGGAAAGTTAAAAAAATCTCGTAAAATAAATACAAACAGTACTTGAAGTTTCGGAAGATTTCAGACTTTAGACATTTCTGTATTATTTTTAATTTCTGTATGATTTTTAAAAGCAAAACCTAAAAAAGCAGAAAGGCAAAGTACAAATACCAACAAATTAAACTTTACCACAGGGATTTGGTGATTCAAATAAGGGGAAGATTTTATTTCAGGGTGGAGAAGGCATAGAGAAATTGTGAGCCTTTTTAAGCCCGATACAATGGAAATGGATAAAAGACCGTCATGGCCTCTATATTTCTGTTTACCTCTGAACCTGGCAAGGTTTGTTTCCCACAGAGCTCATTAAACATTTAATTATGTTCTGTTTTGTGTTGTTAGCTTTTAAACTATAAATTTTATCTCCTTAAATAGATTTAAAAAATTAGGGCAAAAAGGAGATTATGATTGTCATTTGTTTTGACTTAGAAGTAGGCTGAGATTAATATGATTGAAAGAACTTGTCTTTCTATCTCCCATTGTCTCCCATTGAAGACTTAAAAAGTTTTTTGGAACTGTTCATTGAGCAAATACTTACCCAGCTTTTGCTGGATGCCAGGCACTGCCCTCGGGGCTAGAGCTAAAATGGTGAATAGGAGGCATTGTCCTTGTCTTCTGGGAAGGAGAGCAGGTTGGCACTCCATAAAAGCTAAATTTCCTCCTACTCTAAACCTAAATTAACTTCCTCTCCATCCCTATCCTGTGTTGGTAGCAGCAGGTGGGGAAAGATGATGGTGGTCCTCGTTCTATTGAAATGGCCCTGCTCAGTAAGTCTTAGAGAGAGATATGTGACTGACCCCAAATTCTGGCAGTGCCCAGAACTGAGAATGTTGGCTATTTGGCACCTTTTGCTAGGATAACGTCAGGTGCTGAGTGCTCACATCTTGGAGAGAGACACATACCATTCCGCTACTGTTAAAACCCGTTGGGTTCAGCCCGGCAAGTACTGCAGGAGTCTCTACTGAGCCTTATGCTGCCATCACTAATCAGCAAGCCCCTGTGAATGGGCTTCCTCCACTGCGCTCTGCCTCAATTTCCCTGTGCCAGCGGAACTTCTACATAGATTAAGAGACAGCTGTAGGAGCAGAACAAGCAGATACTATGTGTTTTAAAATTGAAAAGGTGTGCATCATAGCTATATTCATTCACCTTCTTATTCAATCTCTATGCTGAGCAAATAATATCAGAAGTGGGCTATATGAAGAGTGCAGCATCAGGGTTGGAGGAAGACTTATTAATGACCTGCAATATGCAGGTAATAGAACCTTGCTTGCTGAAAGTGAAGGTGACTTGAAGCACTTATTGATAAAGGTAAAAGACTACAGCCTTCGGTATGGATTACATCTGAACATAAAGAAAACAATAATCCTTACAACTGGTCCAATAAACAGCATCATGATAAATGGCAAAGGAATTGACATTGTCAAGTATTTCATTCTTCTTTGATCAACAATGCCCATGGAAGCAGCAGTCAAGGAACCAAATGACGTATTGTATTGGGCATATCTGCTGCAAAAGACCTCTTTAATGTGATAAAAACCCAAGATGTCACTTTGATGACTAAGGTGCACCTGACCCAAGGCATGCTATTTCCAGTTACCTCATATGCATGTGAAAGTTTGGACAATGAAAAAGGAAGATGGAAGACCAAAGAAGAATTGACACGTTCAAATTGTAGTGGTGAAGAATATTGACTATACCACGAACCGCCAGAAGAACAAGCAAATCTTGTCTTTTAAGGAGAAGAATGCTCCTTAGAAGTGAGGGTGATGAGACTTCATCTTGCTTACTTTGGATATGTCATTAGAAGTGAGGATGATGAGACTTCATCTTGCTTACTTTGGACATGTCATTAGGAGAAAGATGACTAATTGCTGGAGAAAGATACCATATTTGATAGAGGGTCGGTGAAAAAGAGGAAGACCCTCAATGAGATGGAATGACCCAGTGGCTGCCACAATGGGCACAGGATAGCACAGGACTGGGCATTTCATTGCTATACACGAGGTCTTTGAGAGTCAGAGCTGACTCGAGGGCACTGAACAGCAATAACTACAGCAACAGCAGAAAAGATGTACCTCTCTGAGGGCTCAACTTTCCTCAGTACCCTGCCTTTTGCTCAGGGGTTTAACAATACTCTATTCTGAAGCCTCATATCACCCAGCAGACTGAACTTGGTGCCCATTGACACCTTGTGTTATTCAGGGTTCTCTGGAGGAACAGAACTAAAAGATCTTTCCCCCTCTACCTATCTATCCACCTAGCTATCTTACCTACCTACCTACCTGTCTGTCTACCTACCTAATCTATCCATCCATCCATTTATCTATCTATCCACCTATCTATCTATCTAATCCACCTACTTACCTATCTAATCTATCTATTTTGAGAAATTTGTTCACATGATTGTGGGGACTGGCAAGTCCAAAATCCATAGACAAGGCAGGCTAGAGACTCCTACAGTCTTAAGTCCAAAACCCATAGATCAGGCAGACTGGAAACTCCAGCAGGACATTTATGTTACAGTCTTGAGGTGGGATCCTTCTCCTCTGGGAAACCTCAGATTTTGCTCTTAAGGCCTTCAACTGATTGGATCAGGCCCGCGCACATAATCAAGGGGTAACCTCCTTTCCTTATAGCCAAGCGATTGAAAATGTTAATTGCATCAACAAAATGCATTCACAGCATTATCTAGGCTATTTTGACCAAACAGCTGGGAAGTATACCCTAGCCAAGTTGACACATAAAATTAACCATCACACACCTATTGACTTCAGTTGCAACCTGTTTCTCCAGGTGTAGGGAACTGAAAGAGCTTTCATTTAAGAACCTGACCAGTCAAGCTCGGAGTCCTCCCAGAGCACATCACTGGAGAGCCAGTAGCCTACCACCTAAAAATTAGTTACTGCCAGGGGATGATGCCCCCGTGTGTTCACTGTGGGGCCTGGTGATCACCTTTTTGGCTTGAAACATGACTGGGCGAGTGTAGCTTCTATTCAACCACCACCGTTCTTCTGGTTCAAGTGTGCATTGAAATACACCTGTGCCTTGATTATATCCTCCACCCCCACTCCTCTCCAAAACGTCTGTAGGCACAAGGAATTTCTGTATGTTGGAGTTTTGGAAGAACATCCATGGACTTTTTAATTTCCTGCCGTTTTCAGCAGCTTGGAGTTAAGGTACTTCACTCAGAATACTGATTGAGGGGCTATCTTTAAGTCCTGAGCTGTGTAAAGTGTTAACTTTAGTAAGACACTGGGAAAACAAAACAGAACACAACACCTCAAAAACAAAACACATTGCCATTGAGTTGATTCTGACTTATGGCGACCGTATAGAAGACCAGATCTGTCCCACAGGGTTTCCAAGGGCGTAATCTTTTTGTTTGTTTGTTTTATAGTGCTTTAGGTAAAAAGCCCAAGTTAGCTTCTCACTCAAAAATTTATACACATATTGTTTTGTGACATTGTTTGCAATCCCCACAATGTGACAGCATTCTCCCCCTTTCCACCCCAGGTTCCCTATGTCCATTTGTCTAATTCCTGTCCCTTTCTGTCTCCTCATTTTGCTTTTGGGCAGGGGTTGCCCATTTAGTCTCATATATTTGATTGAACTAAGAAGCATGTTTCTCATATGTGTTATTGTTTGTTTTATGGCCTGTCTAATCTTTGTCTGAAAAGTGGGCTTCAGGAGTGGATTCATTTCCAAGTTAGGAGAGCGTCTGGGGACCATAGTCTTGGGGGTTCCTCTAGTCTGTCAGACTAGGAAGTCTGGACGTTTTTTGTGAATTTGAATTTTTTCTACATTTTCCTTCCGCTCTGTCCAGGACCTTTTATTGTGATCCCTGTCAGAGCCATCAGTGGTGATAGCCAGGTACCATCTAGTTCTCCTTGGCTCGGGGTGGTGGCGGTTCTAGTTCACACGGTCCTTTAGTCCTTTGGGTTAATATTTTCCTTGTGTTTTTAGTTTTATTCATTCTCCTTTGCTTCAGAGGAAATAGGATCAGTAAACATATCTTAGATGGCCACTGGCAAGCTTTTAAGACCCCAGATGTTACTCACCAAAGTGGTATGTAGAACATTTTCTTCATGAACTATGTTATACCAGTTGACTTAGATGCCACCTGAGACTATGGTCCTCAGACTCCAGGCCCAGAAACTCAGTCCCTCAAGGTGTTTGAATGTGTCCAGGAGACTTCTGTGCCTTTGCTTTGATCGAGTTGTGTTGACTTCCCCTGTGTTTTGTGTTGTCTTTCCCTTCACCAGAGTAATACTTGTCTACTATCTAGTTAGTGATTTCCCCTCCCACTCCTTTGTAACCATCAAAGAATTTTTTTTTTCTGTGTGTAAATCTCTCCTTGAGTTCTTTTAATAGTGGTCTCATACAGTATTTGTCATTTCGCAACTGACTTATTTCACTCAGTGTAATGCCCTCTAGATTCATCCATGTTGTGAGATGTTTCATGGATTCATCATTGCTCTTTATCATTGTATAAGGCTGTAATCTTTACGAAAGCAAACTGCTACATCTTTCTTTTGAGAAGCCGCTGGTGGGCTCCAACCACCAAATTTTCGGTTAGTAGCTGGACACTTTAACCAGTGCATCACCAGGACTTCTTAAGATACTAAGGGCAAATAATACATAGATTCATCTCCTGAAAACTGGTTCAAATTAACATGCATCAGAGGCTGTTATAAACTGACAGATACTGGTTACATCTGGGGAGCCTATTATTGTACTGTGGATACTGTAAGGAGCAATCTCACCCTAGCCTAGATGAAGGACCAAGAGGAAGCAGCAGAAAAAGTAGTAACTGATTAAGACATTCTTGTCATTCTTATTGTTGCCACTGAGTTGGGCCCCTCACTCATGGCGATCCCATGCCTGGTTCTGCGCCATTCTCATGACTGGTTGCAAATTAGACTGTTGTGATCCATAGGGTTTTAATTGGCTGATTTTTGGAAGTAGATCTCCAGGCCTTTCTTCCTAGCCCATCTTAGTGTGGAAGCTCTGCCGAAACCTGTTCAGCATCATAGCAATGTACAAGTCCCCACTGACAGGCTAGTGGTGGCTGTACGTGAGGTGCGTTGACTAGGAATTGAACCTGAGTCTCTTGCATGGTGGACGGGAATTCTACCACTGGACTACCAGTGCCTTCTTCAAGATGTTCTAGCAGAAGTGAAACAAGGGGTCACGGGCAGGAAAATTTTCTCTGGCCTGAGGCTCGCTTGGCAGCCATCTGAGACCCTGTCAAGGCCTGTGATGAGGCTTAGGGTCTTGGGTTTGAGATTTTCCTGCCAGGCAAGCACTTGCAGTTGTTCCACAGGACTTGGTTTCCTTCCGAGTCCGTGGGGCCCGTGGGAGCAAGTTCCTCACCTCCGTGGTTATTGGAGCATTAATTATCGGACAGGGCTCCTGTGACCACAGGGAGGAACGCCATACCTGTTATACATATTTCAATGCTGTGGTTGTTGCTGGGGGCCATAGAGTCAATTTTTGACTCATGGCGCCCCCATGTGACAGAGTAGGACTGCCCCATAGTGTTTTCTAGGCTGTGATCCTTGTGAAAGCAGATTGCCAGGTATTTTATCACCTACCCACTGGGTGGGTTCAAACCATCAAGCTTTCAGTGAGCAGATGCGTGTTTAACTGTTGCGCCACCAGAGCTCTTACAGACTTCAGTAGTTACTCCCTTCTGGTGCTTATTAACTAAACTCCTTTTTATCTGCAACAAGGCAATCAGACCTATGCGTGGCAGGCTCTAAATAAATTTTTAAAGGAGATATTCTGGAAAAAAAAATAGAGAATAACTTTGTAGTCCTAGGTGGGGTGGGGGTTACTGGAAGCTACACAACTATTTGTATACACAGGCCCAGTAAATTTATTGGCAAAAAAGAAAAAAACATTATCTTTAAACACCGATTTGCTAATAGCAGCACATCGACTATTTTTCTGAAGCCTTAATAATCATATTTTACATGTAATGGATGCTTGCTGGGCACCAGGCTCTGCTCTATGAATTCTGCATGTATTACTCATTCGGTCCTAGGAGGAATACATTTTATGTTTAAGTAACTTGCCCAAGATCATACAGTTATTGAATGGAGGAAGTGAGGTTCAAAGTCACATGGTCTGGCCCCAGAGCTTGGTTCTTAACCACTACCTCTGTGGCTTCTCATCATGTCATCTACTAGCAGAAGAATATTTTCCTCACATTTAAATTGGTCACAAGCAATCTTTAGAAAAGAGCCCTGGCGGGGCAATGTTTAAGCACTGAGCTGCTAACTGAAAGATTGGTGATTAGAACCTATCCAGCTACTCTATGGGAGAAAGCCTGGGCAATTTGCTCCTGTAAAGAGTACAGCCTAGAAAACCCTATGGGACAGTTCTACTCCATCAGTTGGCCTCACTATGAGTCGAAAGTGACTTGATGGCACCCAATAACAACAACACAATCTTTAGAAACTGTCCCAATTGACCAGATAATTTGGTATAGTAGAGGATTGACAGAAACAAGGGAAATCCTCAGTGAGATGGGTTGACACAACAGTGGCAACAATGGACCCAAACATACCAATGATCATGAAAATGACACAGGGCTGGGCAACATTTTGTTCTTTTACATGTAAGGTTACCATGAGCTGGAGCAGAGTCAACAGTAACTAACAACTGGATAATCATGACCCTATTTCATTCACTGAATGCCATGTACGTCTGTCTTAAATTTCTTTTTTTTTGAATTGTTTTTATTTATTTGTTCTACTTTAGATGAAGGTTTACAGAAAATTAGTTTCTCATTAAAGAATTAATACACAATTGTTTTCCGACATTGGTTGCCAACCCCACAACATGTCAACACTCTCCCCTTCTTGATTTTGGGTTCCCCATTATCAGCTTTCCTGTCCCCTCCTGCCTTCTTGTCCTTACCCCTGGGCTGATATGCCTATTTAGTCTCCTTTTGTTTTATACGCCTGTCTAATCTTTGACTGAAGGGTGAAACTCAGGAGTGACTTCAGTATTGAGTTAAAAGAGTGTCCAGGGCCCTTACTCTTGGGGTTGCTCCAGTCTCTGTCAGACCAGTAAATCTGGTATTTTCTTGTGAGTTAGAATTTTGTTCTACGTTTTTCCTCAGTTCTGTCTCTATTGTGATCCCTGTCAGAGCAGTTGGTGGTAGCAGCCGGGTACCATCTAGTTGTGCTGGACTCAATCTAGTGGAGGCTGTGGTAGTCGTGGTCCATTGGTCCTTTGGACTAATCTTTCCCTTGTGTCATTCTTCATTCTTCCTTATTCTGCACAGTGTGGGACCAGCGAAGTACCTTAGATTGCCATTCACAAGCTTTTAAGACCCCAAACACTGCTCACCAAAGTAGAAAGTAGAACATTTTCTTTATAAGCTATGCTATGCCAGTTGAGTTAGATGTTCCCAAAGGCCATGTTCCTTAGTCCTTGGCTTAGTAATTTGGTCCCTCAGGGAGTTTGGATGTGTCTATGAAGCTTCCATGACTTTGCCTTGGTCAAGTTGTGCTGGCTTCCCCAGTATTGTGTATCTTAAATTTCTTAAGAGAGGCATATATCAGTTAGGGTTCCATTTTGGAAACCCACAAAAATGAGTTCTGGCTAAGATTATATAAAAGGGGGATTTGTTAGAGGGATATTGTGTGGATCAGAGAATGGGTGGGAAGCTGGGGAATCTGGCTTAGAAATAGGGTAGGAGGAGACATAAGCAGGCATCATATCCATTGAGGGAATCTAGGCAAGCAGGAACCCCTCAAAATTTGGAGAAATGCTGCTGGAGTAATAAACTCCGTTTTGTATGTGTGTTTGTGGATGTACTCTAGCTTCAGATCATTCAACATTTTGAGTCTTGGGAGAATGAATCTGGTTGGCCAAGCTCAGGTCACATGCCCTCCCAGTGGCTGTACAGAATTGGGTGAGGAAGGCTCTGGCAAAAGGAACCTCTTTCTAGGTGCCTTTAGACTTTAATAATGGGAGGGAGGAACCTCAGAATTTACTACTGACGTAACACAGAATGGGAAGAGGTAAGTAGGAATGAGGGGAAGAAAGGAAAGAGAAGGAAACTGGCTTGAAAACTATTACAATAGATTAAGTAGATGGTAATGCAGATTTAAATTTGGGAAATGGAAAAGGGAAAAAAGGATTTAAGCAACTTCCTTTGTTTTTGTTCTCCCCAGTTCTTCAGGTTATCAACCATCCACTTATGCCCCAAGTATATTTAGGCAACTTTGGGAATGAAAGATTGTTTATTTTTATATGCCTTTACTACCCATCTGTCAGTTTGTCATATTTGCGGTGGCTTGGTTGTTGCTGTGATACTGGAAGCTATGCCACTAGTATTTCAAATACCAGTAGGGTCCCCCATGGTGGACATGTTTCAGTGGAGCCTCCAGGCTACAACAGACTAGGAAGAAAGACCTGGTTGATCTACTTTTGGAATTTAACCAATGGGTTACAATAGAACATTGTCAGATACAGTGGTAGAAGATGAGCCCCCTAGGTTGGAAGTTACCCTGGATACACAGTGGCCACAACAACGGACTCTAGTATACCAACGATCATGAAGGTGGTGCAGGACCAAAGTTTCCCTGTCTTGTATATGGGGTCACCATGAGGTACAGCCAACTCGATGGCAACTAACAACATTTATGTGTCTATCCTCTGTCTCGAAGACACTCAGTTGCCCTCCTTTCCTCTGAAATCCTAAAATCTCATCTCTTTATCATTTTTTCCTTAATATTTTCAATCCAAATAATTTTCCTGATGACAGAGACTGAAGCAAGTATGGTTCATCTTCTTAATGTAAACCTCATTTCAGAAGTAGACTGTTACCCTTGATTATAAGCAAAATAAATCTAATATTAGCTTGAGTTTGTTTTACTGTTAATATTATTTACTTTCTGAAAACAGACTAACCCCAATTAACATGGTGAATTGCCTGCCCTGTAATGACCAGATATTCCATTCCATTCCATTATTGAAATCATTTGCATAGTAATTATGGTCTAACTCTACTAGTAATTGGAAATGTTTGCCTGCTGGTAATGTTGTGCAGTGGGCTCTCTAATCACGTGGAAAACCCTGCCAGATGGCAGAATTAAGGAAGTTCAGTAACACGTTCCCACTAAATTCATGGCCATTCCTAAGCCCTCATTTTAGGTTCAAAACCAGAGTTTCAGTTTGCTCTGTCATCATCCTTCTAATTTTGATTTTTTAGAGCTTTTAAACAACTCATGCAACAGAGAAACAGTTTAAGCTGCAGATGTGACTGGTTCAGTGAAATTTTACCTAAAAATCAGCAGTGTGAATTATCCATTCTCTCGTCTCCCCCTTCCACCTTCCACCCTCTCCCGATATAATAATTCAAGCCTTGAAACAAATATCACAGGTCATTAAGGCAACTGAGACATATATAGGTGTGTGCATGTGTGTGCGTGCATGTGTATGTACGCATGTGTGCCTGTGTGTGCGTGTGTGTGTGTATCATCTGCTCTGAGTAAACCAAATGCGGCATAGGACAATTTGAGTTGGCATGAAAAACCTGGGAACTTAGCCCCTTTTACAAAATAATTCTTTTTTTAAAAAAAAGAGTTTAAATTCCAAGTGCCCCCATGCAATTAAGATATTATTTAATCTCTAAAATTTTAATTTGATAAAATGATTTAAATCCATGTGTACACACACATATACACATGATGAAACTGAACCTTTGGTTTTCCAATTTTTACCCATTGTTGTTGTTGTTAGGTGCTGTTGAGTCAGTTCCAACTCATAGCGATCCTATGCATAACAGAACGAAACACTGCCCGGTCCTGCGCCATCCTTACAATCGTTGTTATGCTTGAGCTCATTGTTGCAGCCACTGTGTCAATCCACCTCGTAGACAGTCTTTCTTTTTTCTGCTGACCCTGTACTCTGCCAAGCATGATGTCCTTCTCCAAGGACTGATCGCTCCTGACAACATGTCCAAACTATGTAAGATGCAGTCTCGCCATCCTTGCCTCTAAGGAGCATTCTGGTTGTACTTCTTCCAAGACAGATTTGTTCGTTCTTTTGGCAGTCCATAGTATATTCAATATTGTTCGCCAACACCACAATTCAAAGACATCAACTCTTCTTTGGTCTTCTTTATTTATTGTCCAGCTTTCACATGCTCATGATGTGATTGAAAACACCATGGACTGGGTCAGATGCACGTTAGTCTTCGGGTGACATCTTTGCTGTTCGACACTTTGAAGAGGTCCTTTGCAGCAGATTTGCCCAATGCAACGCGTCTTTTGATTTCTTGACTGCTGCTTCCATGGCTGTTGATTGTGGATCTAAGTAAAATAAAATCTTTGACAACTTCAATCTTTTCTCCATTTATCATGATGTTGTTCATTGGTCCAGTTGTGAGGATTTTTGTTTTCTTTATATTGAGGTACAATCCATACTGAAGGCTGTGGCCTTTGATCTTCATTAGAAAGTGCTTCAAGTTGTCTTCACTTTCAGCAAGCAAGGTAGTGTCGTCTGCATAATTCAGGTTGTTAATGAGTCTTCCTCTATTCCTGATGTCCCGTTCGTATAGTCCAGCTTCTCATATTATTTGCTCAGCATACAGATTGAATAGGTATGGTGAAAGAATATAACCCTGATGCATACCTTTTCTGACTTTAAACCAATCAGTATCCCCTCTGAAACTTGCTCTCGAAAGTCGAGCAACTAAAGCAAAAGGAAGAATTGATGAAGTAAAAGAACTGAATGGAAGATTTCAAAGGGCATCTCAAGAAGACAAAGCAAAGTATTATAATGACATGTGCAAAGAGCTGGAGATGGAAAACCAAAAGGGAAGAACATGTTTGGCGTTTCTCAAGCTGGAAGAACTGAAGAAAAAATTTAAGCCTCGAGTTGCAATAGCGAAGGATTCTATGGGGAAAATATTAAACAATGTAGGAAGCGTCAAAAGAAGATGGAAGGAATACACAGAGTCATTATACCAAAAATAATTAGTCAATGTCCAACCATTTCAAGAGGTAGCATATGATCAGGAACTGATGGTACTGAAGGAAGAAGTCCAAGCTGCTCTGAAGGCATTGGCAAAAAACAAGGCTCCAGGAATTGATGGAATATCTATTGAGATGTTTCAACAAACAGATGCAGCGCTGGAGGTACTCACTCATGTATGCCAAGAAATATGGAAGACAGCTTCCTGGCCAACTGACTGGAAGAGATCCATACTTATGCCTATTCCCAAGAAAGGTGATCCAACCGAATATGGAAATTATAGAACAATATCATTAATATCACAGGCAAGCAAAATTTTGCTGAAGATCATTCAAAAACGGCTGCAGCAGTATATTGACAGGGAATCGCCAGAAATTCAGGCTGGTTTCAGAAGAGGACATGGAACCAGGGATATCATTGCTGATGTCAGATGGGTCCTAGCTGAAAGCAGAGAATACCAGAAGGATGTTTACTTGTGTTTTATTGATTATGCAAAGGCATTTGACTGTGCAGTTTTCTGGGTAGAGTGTAGTGATCAGGAGGGGTGGTGGTTCCTGCACGAAATATTGGCAGTCATCGTGTAAGTTTCAAAAGCGATATTCATGAAGTAGAAGACCAGTAGACTGGATTAGACAATTAGACTTTAGATTCCCTTTTTTAATTATTTATTTTTACTGTGCTTTAGGTAAAATTTTGCAGAGCAAAGTAATTTCTCATTAAACAATTAATACACATATTGTTTTGTAACATTGGTTGCCAATCCCACAATGTGTCAACAGTTTCCCCTTCTCGACCTTGGGCTCCTCCTTTTCATTTGTCCAGCTTTCCTTTCTCTTCCTGCCTTCTTGTCCTTGCCCCTGGGCTGGTGTGCCCATTTAGTCTCATATATATGGTTGAGCTATGTGTATTATTGTTTGTTTTGTGGACCTGTCTAATCTTTGACTGAAGGGTGAACCTCAGGAGTGGCTTCAGCATTGAGTTAAAAGGGTGTCCAGGGGCCATACTCTCAGGGTTTCTCCAGTCTCTGTCGGACCAGTAAGTCTGGTCTTTTTTTGTGAATTAAAATTTTGTTCTACATTTTTCTCCCACTCTGTCTGGGACCCTCTATTGTGATCCCAGTCAGTGATGGTAGCCGAGAACCATCTAGTTGTGCTCAGCTTGGTCTGGTGGAGGCTGTGGTATTTGTGTTTCATTAGCCCTTTGGACTAATCTTTCCCTGATGTCTTCGGTTTAGACTTTAGATTCTTATCTTGGTTTTTGGACAGTCTGTCATTGTGATCTTGGTATGAGAAGGTAGTTTTTGCAACAAGCCTGGTGGCCATGTCTTCTCTGTTCCTCCCCGTGCTAGCATCTTAGTTTCAGAAAAATCCACCTCACCCTCCTCTCCCCCCGAAATTTGATGGTTCGTTGAAATGTCAGCAGGGTTCAAGAGTTACAATGCACAGCTTGGCACCAAGGTGTCTGACCTCCCCCTTCTAGGGTAGTTTGTATAGTGGGTCATGTAGATCCTAGTAATGTAACCCTAGGATATAAAAATGCCTGGGCAAGGGACCTTGGGGTCCCTCAGCTATGGTGTTAGTGGGAAACACATGTAGCAGAAATTTTCAGCCTACCTAATTAAGCCAGCCTGGCCAGAGTGTCCCGGCAGAAGGTAGACCCTTTTTGTTTCTCTCATCTAGGGTGCCAAGTGAAGGCATGAATGGAAGAGTTCTCTATCTCCACCAGGAGAGCTTCCATGAGCCAGGGGGAACTGGCATGTCATGTACCTGTCCCCTTCAGTTCTACATGCAGTGGGGCGCATATAGAAATTTTCTATCTCCACTCAGACATCTTTGGGCCATGGGGACCCACTCACCTGTTGTAGATTGTCTGCTTCTTTTTTGTAAGTAATAAAAGCTACTTTCCCTGTGTTAACCTGTGTTCAGACTCTGATCAGAAGAATATGATATTCATGAAGGAATCACATTTAGTGACTGGTCCTGTTTTTCCAATGGTTTCCTGGCTATTTAGAAACCTGGGACCACCTCTGAGTACCTCACAGATTTGGCACAGTGTCCCAGACTTGGACAAGTCTTTTTACCTCTCAGGACCTCAGTTTTCTCACTGGCAAATTGAGTGAGCTGTAAAGGAAGACCTAAAAGTTCCATTCCAATTCTTATTCTTATCTAGCAAAGTCAATACATGGAAAGTGGAGGAGTGAATGGATAGATGTGAACTAGCTGATAACAGTTTGATTCTCAGAATGGGTGATGCGTTTATAGGTGTTTACCATATAATTGAGAAAAAAAATGATAGGTAAAAAATAAATAAGTAAATGAAGGCCATCCATGGAGCAGTGATGCTGGTGTTTTGTGAACCAAAGGTTATGATCAATGAAATTCTGTGCACATGGGTTCAAAAAGAATAAAAAAACAATTTTGAAGTGAAAACCAGTGGAAAAAGCAAAATTCTAAGTGGACAGAGCCTTAAATCCTGAGTAGCAGAGTAATAATGTCTTCATTCCTTCTGAGGTATTATATGGTTAAGCTGTTGACACATTCTTGACTCAGAGTCAAGGACTGTTACTCCTTCAAAGCTTCAGACCAATGAAGTGTCAACAGACATGGGGAAATAATAAAAGACCCCATAACCTGCAGATCACAGGCACAATGCTCTGTGATTCACACTCTTCTTAGTTAAAAAATGGAAAGTTCCATGGAAGCTTGCCTTAAGCATAAATACTTGGCCTTATTCTCACTCTATTTTATTCCTCCCTCACTTTCAACAGTCAATGTCCATGAAAGCAGCAGTCAAGAAATTAAACGATGTATTGCATTGGGCAAATTTGCTACAAATCCCCACAACAAACAAACAAACAACCCAACCCTTTGACATTGAGTCAATTCTAGTTCATAGTGATCTTGCTGCAAAAGACCTCTTTAAAGTTTACAAAACCAAAGATGACACTTTGATGACTAAAGTGTGCCTGATCTAAGCCATGGCCTTTTCGATCATCTCATATGCATGCAAAAGCTGGACAATGAAAAAGAAAGAAGAAGAATTGATACATTTGAACTGTGGTGTTGGCAAAGAATATTAATATAATGTGGAATGCCAGAAGAACAAACAAATCAGTTTTAGAAGAAATACAACCAGAATGCTCGTTAGAAGCAAGGATGGAAGATATCGGCTTGCTTACTTCAGATACATTATCAGGAAAAATCAGTGACTAGAAAAGAATATTGTGTTTGGTAAAGTAGAGGTCAGTGAAAATGAGGCAAACCTTCAATGAGATGAATTGACACAGTAGCTGCAACGATGGGCCTAAACATAGCAACAGTCATGAAGATGGTGCAGGACTGGGCAAAGTTTTGTTCTGTTGTACATAAGGTTGCCACAAGTCAGAGCTGACTTGATGACACCTAACAACAACAACACCAATCACTTTCAACAAGAAAATTGAGAGACAACAGCTAAATTGAGGAACACATCTTACTTTTTGGTAAGATGACTCTGTTGGCAATATGGAGGATAACTTGAAGGAAAGTATGATATGAGTCAGGAAAATCAGCTGTGAGACTGTAGCAGTGGTACATGTGAGAGAAGATGATGGTAGGACTGCTGTTGTTGGACACTGTTAACTGGATTTGAATTCATAGTGGCCCCATGTGAGAGAGTAGAACTGTGCCATAGGATTTTCTTGGTTGTAATCTTTACAGAAGCAAATCAACAAGTCTTTCTCCTGCAGAGCCACTAGATGGGTTCAAACCACCAACACTTCAGTTAACAGCTGAGACCTTAATCATTTGTGCCACCAAGGCTCTTTAGTGCTGGGACTAGGTGATGGTAATGGGGATGGAGGGAAGTGAGGAGAGATAATCAGTTTTATGGGCTGAATTGTGTTCTCTTCAAAACAGGGCTTCGAACTGGTTTGTTCTGATTCGAGCCCCTGCTGAGAATTTGCATTCTAACAAGTTTCCAGGTGATGCTAATGATGCTGGTTAGGGACCAGCTCTGACAACCACTAGTAGAGCAGTGGGTCTCAAAATTTATTATACATAAGAATCACCTGTGGATGTTGTTAAACTGTAGATTCTGATTCTGTATATCTGGGGTGGAAATGCAAATTCTCAGGAGGGGTTCCAACTGGAATGATCCAGTTCAAAACCTTGCTACAAAATATGTGTTGGGATCCAATTCCTTTTGGGAAAAGGTTTTTCTTTGTTATGTAATGCGACCATATCAGTGTAGTGCATGTCTTAAACCTAATCCCTTCTCAGTTATAAAAAGAACAAATTACGCACAGAAGGAAGCACAAATGGGAAAGTCAAATGCCATGTGAGCTTGCCAAGGATTTGAGAGATCTTGGGGCTACAGAAGCTGAAAGAAAAAAAGATCTTCCCCTACAGCTGAAAGAGAGAGCTTTCCCTTATAGCTGGTGCCCTGAATTTGGCAAAGTAAATTTTTTTCTTTAAAGCCACCCACTTGTGGTATTTCTGTTACAGCAACACTAGAAAATGAAGATGATCTGCTTGATTGATGATTGGTTATGGGGAGAGAGATGAGGAATCAAAGAGGACTCTCATTTTTGAGAACTGAATAATTGAATCGGGCAGGGTCATTTACTGAGATGGGAAATATAGGAGAAGGAACAGGTTTGGAAGAAAAGATGGTCCCTTGAAGTTGAGAAGCTTGTAACTGCAACTTGCCCAAGTAGAAATGTCCATTGTGTAGTTGGATGTATGAATTTGAAGCTTAGGAGAGGAGTATGGGGTGGAAGTATAGATGGCAATTAACACCATGGGAAGGAGTGACACCTAGGTTGAATGTTCTGAGTGAGAAGAGATGAGAACTCTGAGCACATCAAAGTTGAAACAAAGAGTAAAAGGCACTAGGAAGGAGAGAAAGTCGGAAGAGTGTGGTGTAATGGGTGCCAAAGGAGGAGAGGGTTTCAAGACGAAAAATTTCAACAGGGGCTAACGCTGCCAAGAGGCCAAGCAAGATCAGGAATTAAAAGTGCCTCAGACTCAGTGACATGTAGATCATTGGTAACCTGGGCAAGAGCAGTTTCAGTGGAGCGTTGGGGCAGTTGTCTCAATTCTAGGCTGGATTCTAGAAAATTAAAGAGAAAGAAAAATCAGTTATGTTATAGTATAGTAGAAAAACGAAACATGAAAAGCTTAGCGTATTTTAAAAGACAAGTGGCAATAATTCAGTTCAAATAATATGGAGAAAAGTGATTTTGCTGATTGGTTGTAGCCTTCATTGAATACTCTTGACATTTCAAATATGAAAAACCTACAAGAAGTGTCAGAAGATTATATATGATCTTTTATATAAAATTGTGAGCTTTGTGAAATGGAGAGGATAATGTCATTAAGTGGGCAAAAGGCAAGCTTTTGAATATAGGCCTAAAAACTTAGCCTGTATCATAGGGATACTTGTTTAAACCAAAGGAGGAGAGGGATAAAATGAAATGTGGCTTGTTAAGATGACTTTTACCACAAACAAATTAGTCTCAGAAGAAATACAGCTGGAAAGATCCTTAGAAGTAAGGATAACAAGACTCTGTCTTGCTTACTTTGGACCTGTAATCAGGTAAGACAAATTGCTAGAAAAAAGACATCATATTTGGTAAAGTAGAGGATCAGTGAAAATGAAAGAAACCCTCCATGGGATGGTTTGAGTCCGTAGCCTTAACAATGGACTAGAACATATCAAAATCATAGAGATGATACAGGGCTGAGCAGAATTTTATTCTGTTATACATAAAGTTGCCATGAGTCAGAAATAACTCAACAGCAATTAATGACAAAAACAATCTTCATGTTTGGCAAAGTAGAGGGTCATCAAAAGTGAAGAAAACCCTTGGTGGTTGACACAATAGCCACAACAATAGGCTCAAACATACCAATGATCATGAAGATGGCATAGGACCAGGCAACGTTTTGTTCTGTTCTGTTGCGTTGTTGGGTGTCGTCAAGTTGATTCTCACTCATAAGGTCAGCAGCAGTTGGAGACCGCTCGATGGCAACTAACAACAACATCTTCATCATAAGAAATAAATGATATACGAGAATTTTATTTACATATCATTTCCAAAGGAGAACATATCAAGATTGGGTATGTCCAGGTTAATGAAATAGATGTATCTCTGAAAGTTCATAAAATGAAGTTTTTTTTATATTGAATTCCATCTTTCTATACTTTCCATGGAAACCCTGGTGGCGTAGTAGTTAAGTGCTATGGCTGCTACCCAAGAGGTTGGCAGTTTGAATCTGCCAGGCACTCCTTGGAAACTCTACTCTGTCCTACAGGGTCGCTATGAGTAGGAATTGACGGCAGTGGGTTTGGTTTTTGGTTTTTTATACTTTCCATTAGACTAACGAAGGACAAAAATCTATGAAAAATTAATGGTTTCCCACAATTTTTCAGAAACAGTCTTAGATATGGGGATACAACAGAGAACAAGGTGGATAGGACTTGTTTTCTAACAGCATCCAGCCTCATTCGTTCATTCATCCAATTCATATTGGGTGCCTTCTCTGTGCCGGACCCTGGAGATAAGAAGTGAAAAGGTCAGACATGTTACCTGCCTTCTCGACATAAAGTAATGGAAATAGTAAAACCAGTTGCGGTCAAGTTGATTCTGACTCATGGTGTCCCCGTGTGTGTCAGAGTAGAACTGTGCTCCACAGGGTTTTTGATGGCTGATTTTTCAGAAGTAAATCACCAGGCCATTCTTCTGAGATGCCTCTGGGTAAACTTGAACCACCCACATTTGGGTTAGCAGCTAAGCCATTTTAACCGTTTGCACCACCCTGGGACTATGAAAATAGCAACAGCCATCAATTATACTTAGCACTATGCTAAGCAAATTACTTATAATAATTACCAAAACACTCTCATGTTCATATTATTTGTCAGATGAATGATACCAAGGCTCAGAAATGGTTAAACAACTTGCCCAAAATCATATAGCTAATAAGTGGCAGACCTGGGGTTTGAACCCGGATCTCATTGATTCAAAATCTATACTCATATCCACTCTGCTGGACCACTTCCTCCCACAGCAACTGTTAATGGAAAACAAGAAGAGTGAATAACTATGTTGACTGATGTAATTGTTGGCTAAGATACAATTCAATAAATTCATAGGGAAAGAAGTAAAAGGAAAGGTAAAGAATTCGTCTTTGGAGTCTAACATTTATTGACTATTTGCTTCAGGGTGACTTACATACAGAATGAAGTTTTTCAATACCCCTTTGAAATAGGTAATCTCATTTTACAGATGTAGAATTGATTTTTTTCAGTTAGGAATGTTTTTAACTACAAAAAATGGAAAAACTGACTACAGAGGAGAAACTAATAGGAGTTTATTGTTTTCACATAATAAGTTTGGTATGGATTCAGAAATCAACAATGTCAGGGGTGATGTCTATACATGTCTCTTGGCTTTTTCCTCATGGTTGCAAAATGGCTGCCACAGCTTCAGCTATCATGTCTGCATTTAAAGGAGGAGGAAGGAGAAAGGGGTGACATTAGATTCATTTGTCTTTATTTTTTTTAATTGGGAAAGTAAAACATTCCTCCTAAACTCTTTTCAGCCCTAACAGATTTTGTTGGTTGTTGTTGTTAGGCTTTTCAGCCCTAACAGATTTTGTTGGTTGTTGTTGTTAGTTGCTGTTGACTCGGCTCTGACTCGTGGTGGCCTTATGTACAACACAATGAAACGTTGTCCGGTTCTGTGCCATCTTCATGATTGAAACTTTTAGTTACATACCAGAAAATTATCACATGGCTACATCATGCTGCAAGGGAACTTAGGAAAGTGAGTATTTAGCATTCCAACTTTTACACTGGAAGGTGGCAAGGGAGACAGAAAATGAATAGGTACCGAATTAGACAGCCAAGAGTGCCTCCCGACTTATATCAGAGAGGTTAAGTAACTTGTATAAAATTATACAGTCATTGAAACTCATGCCTGCTGACTTCCAAAGAGTGTGTTTTCCACTAAGTCACTGATTTTGGCCAGACTCTTCTGACAACCCATGTCAACCTCTTGTGGGGAAATTAACGGACAAGACAAGCCCTGAAACCCCTCCATTCCATAGTCTTGGAATTTTCCATGCAGGGTTCACGAGAGTAGGTATAAGGACTGGCTTAGACACACAAAGTATCTGGGATGGGATTTTTCATCTCTCCAAGTCTCCCACTCATCATGAAGTTATTCCTAGTCAGTAACTGGTTTTCCAAGCCGAGAAAGCTTGCTCTGCTCAGATAGTGGATATTTACGTAGAAAAATAATCCAAAAACCGCGTGCAGTTGAGTCAACTCCAACTCATGCCACCCCTGTGTATCAGAGTAGAACTGTGATTCATAGGGTTTTCAATGGCTGATTTTTTCAGAAGTAATTGCTAAGTCTTTCTTCTGGGGCATCTCTGGGTGGACTTGACTCTCCAGCCTTTTGGTTAGTAGCAGAGCATGTTAACTGTTTGCACGACAACGAGTTTATTCTCTGACAGTTCTGGGGGCCAGAAAACCTGAAATCAAGGTATCAGCAGGGTTTATTCCTTCTGGAAGCTTTGAAGGAGAATCTGGTCCATGCCTCTGGTTGCTGCTGGCAATCTCTGGTGTTTTTTGGCTTGGATCTCTGCTTTCTTCACGTGGCCGTCCTCTGTGTGTGTCTTCTCCCCTTCTCTTCTCTTCTAAGGACACTTGTCTTTGCATTTAAAGCTTGTTCTAAATCCAAGGTGATCTCATCTTTGGATCTTTAACTTAATTACATCTGCAAAGACTTTTTCCAAAGAAAATCTCATTAATAGACTCCATATGGACATACTTTTTGGAGAACCACCATGCAACCTGCTACAAGCACTTACCGTCAGACACTGTTAGTTTTGTTGTAGTATCATTTATCCTCACAACAATTCTGTGAGATACATACTGTGATTATCCCATTTTACAGATAGGGAAAAAGACATACAGAGAACCTGAAGTCAGACAACAAGTAAGTGGTGGAGCTGAAATTCCACCATCTTAGCTGCCATGTTTTCATTCCTTGATGCTGCCCACATAGTATAATGTCAGAGACCCTGTACCTCCTTCAACAGCGCACAAATGCTGTCACGTACTGATAATAAGGATTTATGTCTCTTTCCAGTTTCATCGTTTTATTTAATTTTCAAAGAAACCCTGTAGGTAGGTTTGGCAGGAGTCATGATAATCTGAGCGAAATTAAGTTAGTCTTGCCGGACCATGCAGGTAGTAAGTACTTCAGGTAGAATTGAAACTCCAGTCATTTAATTCTTTGCCCAGTGCACTTTCTACTCTCTCAGAGCAGCCAAGGAGTCCAAAGATTGTTGTTAGTTGCTGTTAAGTTCATTCCAACTGACGGAGACTCCAAGTGAGCAGGGTAGAACTGCACTCCATAGGGTTTTCAAGGCTGTGACCTTTTGGAAGCAGACTGCCAGGCTTTACTTCCAAGATGCCTCTAGGTAGGTTTGAACCACCAACCCTTAGGTTAGTAACCCAACACTTAACCATTTGCACCACTAAATTAACGCAAACGCCCACGGGGAGAGGCAACACAGGCAGATTTATATGGAAGTAAATATGAGCTATATAAAAATGAGAGTGGGAAAAGAGAAACTGAGTCCCAAAAAGGGGAAGGAAGTAACGTGGTAGGGGAAAGTAATGCTGGAAATGACAAAGACAGACTTTGCCGGCTTCTAACTTTGGCTAGAAAAAGTATCATCAGACGCCCTGGATCAGGGAAAACACCACTTCTTCCTTATACATACATGGCAGGCATGATTAATGGATTGTGTGGGTCTTTTCCTATGAACTCAGGTAGGACCCCAGCATTCTCGCCACTACAGCGCTCTGAGCAATCACTACTATTCAAATGGATTGCCATGTGGAATTAAGTATTTCCCATCCCTACTCTGAAGAGTCTAAATCTAAGACTTTGTGGGTGTGCTCTTGGTCAAGGAAAGAAGCTTAATGAGAGACATCTTGGCAAAGATCTGGATAAATCCTGAGAGTAAACTTGGGCATTTTGATGAAAAGCTAAACCTTAATTTTCTTATCTATAAAATGAAGATAATAGTATTTTTCTCAGAGGAGTGTTGAAAAATTTAAAGTCATAATCTGTTCATTTACTAATATTACTATCAGTTCCAGTTTTTGGGTGGCTATTACTACCTCAAAATCTGAAAGTATAAATGTAAGGAAAAAGCAGAGAATCTATCCTCTAATTTGATTTCCAACATAGAACAAAATTCATTTATTCATTCACTCATTCATTCATTCATTAAAATTATTGAGTACCTTCCATGTCATAGGCACCCTGTTGTTATCGTGAGGTGTCATCGAGTCGGTTCTGACTTTTAGCGACCTCATGTATAACAGAACAAAATGCTGCTGGTCCTGCACCATCCTCACAATCGTTGCTATGCTTGTGCTCATTCTTCCAGCCACTGTGTCAGTTCATCTCATTGAGGGTCCTTCCTTCTTTCACTGAACCTAGGCATAGGAAGTACAATGATGAACAGACCAGTTGAGGTTCAATGTCTTTCCCACAGTCAGCCTCAAGGAAGATACAACTATGTAACAGAGTATTGATTAGGACTTTTCCTATACCTTCTTTCTTTCTGTTATAACAAACCCAATGCTGCAGACAAAGAGATACAGGGTACGTCCCATTCTAAAGAAAGCTGTCAAACGTTGATTGGGGCCTGATTGCCTCCTGCCTAGGATTATGTTTTGTTATGCTGCTGTTAGGTGCTGTCGAGTTGGTTCTAACTCATAGCGACCCTATGTACAAAAGAATGAGACACGGATGGTTCTGTTTGATGCATTATTGCAGCCACTGTTTCAATCCATCTAATTCAGGGTCTTCTTTTTTGTTGACCCTCTACTTTACCAAGCATGATGTCCTTCTTCAGGGACTGGTCCCTCCTGATAACATGTCCAAAGTACTTGAGACAAAGTCTTGCCATCCTTGCTTCTGGCTGTACTTCTTCCAAGACAAATTTGTTCTTTTGGCAGTCCATGGTATATTCAGTATTCTTTACTAACACCATAATTCAAAGGCATCAATTCTTCTTCGGTCTTCCTTATTCACTGTCCAGTTTTCACATGTATATGAGGTGAAATTACATAGAGGTGGCAAAACTGGTCTTACCACTGTTAGCCATGCTGTGTCCCTTCACCCAAGTTTAGGGTTGTTGGCCTTGTTGGGGGGGAAAGGAATACTTTTCTCCTTTATGGGCCCAACCAGGTGACATTCTAAGAAAGTCGTGCTTAGAGATTAGAGATGCCTGCAAGAAGGACTGACTGCCATCTTGTTCCCCTGCTGAGTACAGGAGGACCTGTAGGCCCACCCTGGTGCTGCCATCAGTTGGACACAACAGTGGTAAGCAGTTCTTGGGAGTGCATGATGAGTCCCTTGGAGGCAGACATTAGCAAAGATTTCATAAGTTACTTTTTGCTTCTACATTGCTGAAGGCCTTCCTAGAGACTTCTCAGCCAAGAGGGCAAGTAAGGCCTATGGAGTGTGTACCTGGGAAGAAAAGAATGGAAGACACATTCTTATATCCTCAGAGGGGGTCCCCAAGGAGGTGGAAAGTACTCTACAACCTCTTAGGCTCCACGTGAGGGGTACAGAAGTTAGAGGGCAGGACAGTAACAGAGGGCCTCCCCTGGTTGGTCTCAGGTCAAGTAAGAGGGTGCCCCACTCAGAATGAGGGTCTGGGGAGTGGGCCACTGGCATGGCCTGAGGGAAAGATATGCACCTCCCTGAGGATTCAGGATGAAGCCAAACACTGCCCCTTAGAAAACCAATCTCAATTCAGACCTGATCCAAGCAGGTCACTTCTCCACTACCACCAGGTCACAGTATGGCAGTAGTTAAAATTATTTCCACACTTTCTACAAGCCTCAGGAGAGCCAGACCAAGAAGTGGAAGGGGAAGGAGGGTTATATTTTAAATCTGACCACATTTCTCTTTCCCTTTTTAAGGAGTCTGGGGTGGAGGAGGAAGGAATAGATCATGCCCCACAATTCTAATCCCTTATGTCACCAATCCAGGCTGAATTGGGTAGTGGTGAGGGGGGAAAAGAGAGAAGATGAGATTAAAATTTTGTTTGCATCTGAAATTTTAAACTAGATCAAAGTTTTAGTAACTGAATATGGCCGGAAAGTTATGAAATGTGCCCAAGATGTCCCTAAAGAGTTCAAAGGGACTTTTAAAGAATATAATTGAAGGCAGTGGTCGTAGAAAAGTAAATGTTTCTGGTTTTATAATAATGTCCCACCAAAATAAGGCTCCTGGTAACTGGTGCATATTGAGGTGTATATTGAGTTGCTGAGGGGTCAGTCCTTGGGTAGTGCAATTGACTAAGCACTCAACTACTAACTAAAAGGTTGAAAGTCTGAACCCACCCAGAGGCACCTGGATATCTGCTTCCAAAAGGTCACAGCCTTCTAGGAATAAAAACAATTTTTGATCCAGCAATCCCACTCCTAGGTATATATCCAAGAAATACAAGAGCAGTGACACAAATAGACATATGCATGCCTATGTTCCCTGCAGCATTTTTCACGATAGCAAAAAGATAGAAAGCACCTAAATGCCCATCAACAGAAGAATGGATAAACAAATCGTGGTACACACATACAATGAAATACTACGCAACTATGAAGAATAACGAGGACCCTGTGAAACATACCATGGATGAATCTAAAGGATATTGTACTGAGTGAAATAAGTTAATAAGCCAAATATTGTATGGTCTCATTATTGTAAAAAGTCAAGAATAGATATATACAGAGAAAGCAAAGTTCTTTGATGGTTACCAGGGATGGGAGGGACAGGAAGGGAGAATCATTTTCTAGGTTGTAGGCAGTTGTTATTTTTGATGATGGGAAAGGCAATACCAAATATGAGTGAAGTCTGCACAACTTGGCCAAGGTAAATGAGGACACTAAGAGGTACACAAGAAGACGGGACAATTCTAGTAAATGTTATAACATATGTAATATTGCAACAACAGTAATGTCTTAGGCTGGGTGCTCTAGAGAAGCAAAATCAGTAAAGTGTATAGACAGATAGATAGATAGACAGATAGATGATAGATAGATTTATATCAAGGGAATGGCTCACACCGTTTTTAGAGGCTGTAATGTCCCCAATCTGTGGGGCAGGAGAGAGGCTTTTCTGGATTCACATTGCCACAGAGGCTGGCAAACTCAAGATCGGCAGGCTGGAAAGCAGGGCCGTTGCTCACAGGTTGTGAAGATGGACGAATCTCAAGATTGGCAGGCAAGACTGCAGGTAAGCTGCTAGCTCAAGTGCTAAGAGCTGGAGGTCAGATGAACAAGAGGCAGCTGCAGGATCCGGAACAAGCCAAAGCCCCAGCAAGCAGGGCAGAAAGCACTAGGTGGAGGAGGGCAAAGAGATGAAGGCTGAGGGGGTGGTGAGCTGCCACAGGCCCTGCCCCCACTGGTACCACTCACAGCCGATCCCATCCTGGGAGTGATCATGTATCGAATCTCAACAGGGAATTGAGCACAACATTATATGACTGCCAGAACACTGAGAATCATGGCCCAGCCAAGTTGACACACAGCCTTAGCCATCAGAAGTAATAACAACCAAAAAATATACGTGTGCTTACGTAGGTAGATATCTGTGCGTGTATGTGTATAGGAAAGCATATGTGAGCAAACACACGTGCATGTACCGGTGTATCTGTAGACGTATGTATACACATGTTTGTGTGAGCCACATATATATCCATACATATAATAAAGCACATAAGGGGCAGAGTTACGGAGACTTCCTAGACATATCCAAACAACACACGGGATTGGTTTACTGGCTTAAAAGGCTTAGGATCGTAGTCTGGTGGGACAACTTAGTCCACTAAAATAATTCATAAAGATAGTGCTCCTCATCCTAGTTTGGTGAATAGTGTCTGAGGTCTCAAAAGCTTTTGAGCGACCATCTAAGGTCTCTACTCATATGGAGCAGAAGTGTATGAGGCAAGCCAAAGACACAAAGAAGAAACTAGTCCACAGGACTAATAACCCACATGAAACTCGACCTTTTCTAACCTAAGACCAGAAGAACTAGATGGTGTCTGGCTACCACTACTGATGGTTCTGACCCGGGACACAATAGAAGGTCCCAGGTAGAATGGGAGAAAAACATAGAACAAAATTCAAATTCCTAAAAATGTCCAGGCCTACTGGACCAATAGAGACTAGAGGAATCCCCAAGACTGTCGCCTTACAATACCCTTCGAACTTGGAATTCAAGCTTGTTATAGAGGTCATCTTTCAGCCAAATAATAGATTGGCTTATAAAACAAACAGTATCACCTGTGAGTAATGTGCTCCCTTAAGCAATCGACTATATGAGACCAAAAGGTCATCATTTACTGAAAAGCAAAGATGAGAAGGCCAGGAGAGAAAGGGAAGCTAGATCAACGGAAACAGAACAAACAGAATAGAAGTAATGAGAAAGCCTGACACATTCTGAAAACTGAAACCAATGTCACGGAACAATTTGTATAAAAATTGTTAAATGGGAACCTAATTTGCTGTGTAAACTTTTATGTAAAACACAGTAGAATGTAAAACAAAACAAAACAAAAACCCAAAAGGTCACAGCCTTGAAAACCCTATGGAGTACAGTTTTACTCTGCACACCTGGGGTCACCAGGAGTCGGAGTCAAGTTGAGCAACTAACTGGTGGTTTGATTTTTGGAGTTGTTGCAAAACTGAAGGACACCTGTAGGTGGAGCTGTGCACCTTTCACAGAACCGTATCATTTTGTGTTGGGAGGAAGTTCAAAACAGTTGATGCCGAACCTGACTGCCCATTGGGATCACCCCGGAGAGTTTGTTAAAACTATGGATTCCTGGCACCAGAATCTCAGATCCCAATTCAGTGGGTCTGCAGTGGGGCTCGGTTATGGGGTGCAGGCTGCATGGGGGCTGTGTTTGAGAATCACTGCCCTTGGAGGGCTTCCAGCTCACCACGGGACAGCCCCTTGGTGATGTGGTCACCAGCTCTGCCTCACGAATTGGCAGAGGAGCTCCTGTCATCCTCCAGGAGAAGCAGGATTTACTGGGTGTTTCTCTGCATGTCCTGAGATCTTTACATGATCTATTTCCGGGTCCTCAATTTGGAGCTGCCTCTTAGTGGTTAAGTGCTACAGCTGCTAACCACAAGGTCGGCAGTTCGAATCCACCAGGCGCTCCTTGGAAATTCTATGGGGCAGTTCTACTCTGCCCTATAGGGTTGCTATGAGTCGGAATCCACTCGATGGCAACGTGTTTGGTTTCGTTTTTTTCTTCTCATAGTATTGGTGCTTTGGATGAAAACAAAAGGTGAGAGACCCCAGAGACTGAGGCCTGCCAGTTTTCTTTAAATGAAACTTCAGATTGTTAATCTGCACTTAATATGATGTAATGAAAGGGCAATTCACTCATGTAGTTGTTAGGTGCTGCCAAGTCGATTCCGACTTGTAGCGACCCTGTAGGACAGAGAAGAACTGCCTCGGAGGGTTTCCAAGTAGACTGCCACACCTTTCTCCCGTGGAGCCATTTGTGGGTTTGAACTAACGACCTTTCAGTTAGTAGTGGAATGCTTAACCATTGTGTCATCAGGGCTACTTACTCATGTAGTGGTCTTTCAAAAAACCCATAAACCCCTGTCTAATCATGAAAAGAAGGAGTCCCAGTAGTGCAGTCGTTAAGTGCTCTGCTACTAACTGAAAGGCCGGGGGTTCGAACCCACAAGCCACTCCGAAGGAGAAAGATGTGACAGTCTATTTCTGTAAAGATTACAGCCTTGGAAACCCTATGGGGCAGTTCTACTCTGTCCTATAGGGTCTCTGTGAGTCAGAATTGACTCGACAGAAGCAGGTTTGGTTTTGGTAATCATGAGAAAAATCTCAGGCAAACCCAGTTTGGGGGACATTCTACGGGATACCTGGCTAGCACTCCTCAAGACTCTCAGGGCCGTGAAAATCAAGGAAAGACTGAGAAACTGTCACAGACCAGAAGGGACTGGGGAGACATGACAATTAAATACAGAGTGGTACCCTGGATTGGATCCTAGAACAGAGAAAGGACTTTTATGGAATAACTGATGGCATACAAATAAAATCTAGGGTTTAGTTAATAGTGATGCACTAATGTTGCTAGGTTTTGACAAATGTACCATGAAAACGCAAGATGCTGACAAAGGGAAGCTGGCTGAGAGGTATACCGGAACGCTTATATACGCAAGTTTTCTGTAGATTATAAATATTGCAAAACAAAATTTTATTTAAAAAAAAGCAAGCAAACATGATTTCTAAACTGAAGAAAATTTTAATGGGAGCATTGCATGCATTCCCTCATTTCAGGTATATAGACTATCTGTCAGAAGAGGCCAGAAGGAGTCCTTGGTGTCCTTGTCTTAAAGCCCAGGCTCTTATAGCATCTTCCTTAAGTGAAAAAGAAAATGATGGTATTAGAGGTCTTAAGCCCTATATGGAGTAATTTTTGAGGGCCTCTAGAACCCCTTCATTTTTTGAAGGAAGTTCCTTAAATCAAAGGAGCACTTGTTTCTTTCTGCACAGTCTAATGATCTGCTTCAGGCATTTTCAGGATGCATTAATTCTTTACCTAATTAGAAAGTTAGACATTAGGGTCAATTTGTGTGTTTATAATCTTTGTAAATATTACTATCAGAGGTATATAATTAATTCAACTTCAGAATCATTTCAAATAGTTTATCTCATCCTAGATGGTGCAAATAGTTAATGTGCTTGGCAGCTAACCCAAAGATTGGAGGTTCAAGTCCACCCGGGGCACCTTGGAAGAAAATCCACCAATCTACTTCCAAGCCATTGAAAACTCTATGGAGCACAGTTCTACCCTGATGCAAATGAAGTTTTCATAGTTGGAATCAATGCAACAGCAACTGGTTTTATCTCATTTGTATGAGAGTTAAGGTCTCTGGGTATTGCAAATGGTTTGCTCTCAACTACTAGCCTAAAGGTTGGCAGTTCAGAGCTCACTCAGTTGCACCACAGAAAAAAGGCCTGGCAATCTGCTACCGTAAAGATTACAGCCAAGAAAACCCTGTGGGGCTCAGTTCTATTCTGTAACACATGAGGTTGCCATGTCAAAATCGGCTCGACAGGAATGGGCTTGCTTTTTTGGTTTATATGTGAGTTAAGATAAATGTGAGCAAAAATAAGGGCTTCTCTAAGTTCTCAAGGAATCCAACAAAAATAATCCACGTACTCACCTTCCGTGCATGACAACCAAATCCCATTTCACAGATATTGGATTTAGTCAGAACTTGGACAGCATGTGGGATCTCATCCCTGCTTTGATAGAGAAGAAAACCGAGGCCCAGTGACCTGCTCAAGGCCGCTCAGTTAGCTGGTAACTGTCTTCATTATCTAGTGCTGCTATAACAGAAATTCCACAAGCAGATGGCTTTAACAAACAGAGATTTATTCTCTCACAGTCTAGGAGGCTAGAAGTCCGAATTCAGGGTACCAGCTCCGGGGGAAGTCTTTCTGTCTCTGTTGGCTCTGGGGGAAGGTCCTTGTCATCAATCTTCCCCTGATTTAGGAGCTTCTCAGTGTAGGGACCCTGGGTCCAAAGTATACGCTGTTTTCCTGGCTCTCGTTTCTTGGTGGTATGTGGTCTCCCTGTCTCTCTGCTCACTTCTCTCTTTTATATCTCAAAAGAGATTTGCTTAAGACACGACCTAATCCTGTAGATTGAGTCCTGCCTCATTAACATCATAGAAGTAGGATTTACAACACATAGGAAAATCACATCAGATGACAAAATGGTGGACAATCACACAATACTGGGAATCGTGGACTAGCCATGTGGACACACGTTTTTGGGGGGACACGATTCAATCCATAACAGTGACAAAGGCAAGGGCAGCACCAGGGCATCCTGACTGTCACTCCAAGGCACTGCCAATACACTCAGTTGTTCAAAGTCCAATAGACCAGAAGGTAAAGCCATGATAAAATATCAACCAAATATTGCTGAAAAGAAAAACAAATGCTTTTATGGTCCTTTAACAAGCATTGTTTTGTTTTCAACAGTAATCCATGTCTGGAAAACCATCATTTATCAATGTCCTAACTTTCCTATTGCTGCTTACTCTTTCTCAGGCAACAATATTTAACTTTAAGTATACTTTTTTTTTCCATTTTTAAACTTTGCTCTTAGCTTTATTTTTATTTTTAAAATATTGTGATTTTGCAGAAAATTTACATAGCAAATTAGCTTCTCATTTAACAATTTCTATGCATATTATTCAGTGACATTGGATATACTTTTAGCAATGTGTCTGCATTCTCATTATTTCCATTATGGTTGTTCTGCTTCTCTTAATCTTGTCCCGCCTTACCTTCTCATTTTTGGTTTAGGGTAAATGTTAGCTATTAGGTTTCATTTAAATGATTGTTTAGAGAAGCACAGTACTTATGGGTGATAATATTTATTTTATGAGCCGCTTGGTCCTTTGGCTGATACGTGACCTTGGAGAGTGGTTTGAATTCTGAGTTTAAAGGATATACCAGCGTGACATCTTGGGGGTTCCTCCAGTCTCTACCAGTCTGGTAAGTCTGGCTTTTTTTTTTTTTTTTTTTAGGAATTTGAGCTTTGTTTTACATTTTTTCCCCATTCTGTCCCAGACCATCTATTGTGTCCCTGGTCAGAACGGTTGGTAGTCATATCTGGGCACCATCTACTTCTTCTGATCTCAACGTAGGTGAGGCTGGTGTTTAGCTTTAATTACCTAACCTTGTGCTTCCATTATAATAGTTTTGAGAAAGCTCTTCTTTTCCCTAAATAAAGAGTAGCTGAAGAACCAAGGGCTTGCCTCTGTACTGCAGCGTTTGGAAAACAACTTCAGGAAAAGGATATTTCTTACTAGATGGCATATTACAGGTAGAATACACAGGAACCAAAATGACTACATCTGTGGAAAGAGACGTTGGAAACGCTCAATATCATCAGTCAGAACAAGGCCAGGGGCTGACTGTGGAACAGCCCATCAACTGCTCATATGCAAGATCAAGTTGAAACTGAAACAAATTAAAACAAGTCGAGGAGAGCCAAAGTACAACCTTGAGTACATCCCACCTGAATTTAGAAACTTTTTCAAGAATAGATTTGACACTTTGAACACAAATGAAGACCAGACAAGTTGTGGAATGACATTGAAGACATCGTACATGAGGAAAGCAAAAGGTCATTGAAAAGACAGGAAAGAAAGAAAAGGCCAAAATGAATGTCAGAACAGACTGTGAAACTTGCTCTTGAACACACAGAAGCTAAAGCAAATGGAAGAAATAATGAAGTAAAAGATCTGAACAGAAGATTTTACAGGGCATCTAGAGAAGGCAAAGCAAAGTACTATAATGAAACGTGCAAAGACCTAGAGTTAGAATACCAAGGCAGAAGAACGCGCTTGGCATTTCTCAAGCTGAAAGAACTGAGGAAAATTTCAAGCCTCAAATTGCAATACTGAAGGACTCTAGGGATAAGATATTGAATGATGCAGGAAGCATCCAAAGAATATGGAAGGAATACACAGAGTCACCGTACCAAAAAGAATTGGTCAACGCTCAACCATCTCAGGAGGCAGCATATGATCAAAAACTAATGATACTGAAGGAAGAAGTCCAAACTGCACAGGAAGGTATTGGCAAAAACAAGGCTTCAGGAATTGATGGAATATCAATTGAGATGTTTCAACAAATGGATGAAACACTGGAAGTGCTCACTTGCCTATGCCAAGAAATTTGGAAGACAGCTCCCTGGCCTACCAGAGATCCATATTTGTGCCATTCCAAAGAAAGGTGAGCGAATAGAATGTGGAAATTATTGACCAACATCATTAATATCACACAGAAGTAAAATTTTGCTGAAGATCATTCAAAAATGGTTGCAGCAGTACATTGCCAGAAATTCAGGCCAGATTCAAAAGAGGACGTGTAACCAGGGATATCACTGCTGATGTTAAGATGGATCCTGGCTAAAAGCAGAGAATACCAGAAAGATGTTTACCTGTGTTTTATTGACGATGCAAAGGCATTCGACTGTGTGGATCATAACAAATTTTGGACAATATTGCAAAGAATGGGAATTTCAAAATGCTTAATTGTGCTCTTGAGGGACCTGTACACAGATCAAGAGGTAGTCATTTGAACAGAACAAGGGGACACTACGTGGTTTAAAGTCAGGAAAGGTGTGTGTCAGGGTTGTATCTTTTCACTATGCTTAATCAATCTGTAAACTGAGCAAGTAATTTAAGAAGCTGGATTATATGAAGAAGAACATGGGATCAGGATTAGAGGAAGATTCATTAACAACCTGCGATATGCAGATGACACAACACTGCTTGCTGAAAGTGAAGAGAACTTGAAGCACTTACTGATGAAGATCAAAGACCACAGCTTTCAGTATGAATTACACCTCAACATAAAGAAAAATCCTGACAACTATACCAATAAACATCATGATAAAAGAAGAATATATTGAAGTTGTCAAGGATTTCATCGTACTTGGATCCACAATCATGCCCATGGAAGCAACAGTCAAGAAATCTAAGGATGTATTTCATTGGGCAAATCTGCTGCAAAAGACTTGTTTAAACTGTTAAAAAGCAAAGATGTCACCTTGAGGTCTAAGGTGGGCCTGACCCAAGCCAGGGTATTTTCAATTGCCTCATGTGAATGTGAAAGCTGGACAACGATTAAGGAAGACTGAAGAAGTAATGCCTTTGGTTTGTGCTGTTGGTGATGAATATTGAATATACCATGGACTGCCAGAAGAATGAACAAATCTGTCTTAGAAGAAGTACAGCTAGAATGCTCTTTAGAAGGGAGGGTGGTGTGACTTCATCTTACATTCTTTGGACATGTTATTAGGAGGGACCAGTCCCTGGAGAAGGTCATCACTCTTGGTAAAGTAGAGGGTCAGTGAAAAAGAGGAATGCTCTCAATGAGATGGATTGATATAGGAGCTGCAGCAATGGGGTCAAACATAATAACAATTGTGAGGATGGTGCAGGACCGGGCAGTGTTTCATTCTGTTGTACACAGGTTTGCTATGAGTTGGAACTGACTTGAGGGCACCTAACAACAGCAACATATTTCCTTCTCTCCCTTCTTTCCCACTATTCTTGGAAATGCCACAGAGGAGAAGGAGAGGTTGATGGATCTGAGAAAGTGAGTAAATCTATGAGAAACTTGCAAAGAGAAAAAGTGGCTGGGTCACAATGTTCAAGAGCCATGACACCTATGCTAGAAAGTTGGCATTGCAGATGGAGGAAGCTCTTTTTCTGTGTTTGTGTCTTTTACCCATATGTTCTGCCAATGTAAACCATGAAGACAGTAGCATAAGCCCAGCCCTGGCCAGAGACCACAGAGAATTGACACTCACATCCTCCTTGGGTGGGAAGCACGTAATAACAGGTGAGGGCAAAACTCCTGTTCATTTTCTGTATATATCAGGGACTAGATAACTGTTGTTGAGTTGATTTTGACTCATAGCATCCTTATGTGATGGTAGAACTGCTCCATCGAGTTTCCTTGGCTGCAATCTTTTTGGAAGCAGATCACCAAGTCTTTCTCCCACAGAGTCTCTGGGTGGGTTTGACCCACCAACCTTTTGATTAGCAGCTGAGTGCTTAATCGTTTGTGCTACCAAGGCTCCTTGATTAGGTGGTTAGATTATAAAATTGTGGTGCTCAGGGCAGAGGTTCGGGCAGGTTCTCTGAAGGTCAGCATCGTCTGGTGGGGGTGGCAAATGGGAGAAATTGAGCAGAGTGTATGTCAAAGGCTCATTATCCCGAGGCATGGTCCTCTTGCCTCCTTAACTCACTAGGAGGGCAACTAGGGACTGAGCTTTAGCTTCTCCTCCTAGTACAGACTACCTGGAGAGGAAATTCATACTCCAAGGGGAATATGAGCTCACAGGGCAATGGAGACATCTGAACGCACAATCAATACTAAACAAATAATAGTGAAAACAAATGGAAATAACCTATGCCAGATGAAGCAGAATGAATGGAGGAAATAGAAAAAGACTTTTAAATAAGTATAATAAATATCCTGGAAGGGACAGTGGAGGGAATTGGTAATATACAGCCAGAACAGCTACAAGGTAAGGCCCTTCATCTGGTGTGATAGCAGCTGCAAAGGTAAATAGGACATGCTCTCTTTCTTTAAGAATTTACTATCCACTCAGGGATCCACTCTGGGAATCCTTGGGTGGTGCAAGTGGTTAACAGGGCTGCTAACCAAAAGGTTGCAGGTTTGAGCCCACCGAGAGATACCTCGGAAGAAAGTCCTGGTGATTTACTTCCAAAAAAAGCAGACATTGAAAACCCTACAGAGCACAGTTCTACTTGACCCATGTGGGGTCCCTATGTTGGAGCTGGCATTATGGCAATTTTTAAAAAATCTACTCAGGCAATTATAAGCTGTAGAAAGTCTGAAATAGTTTATGCAAAGAGTAAAAAACAGTCTTTAAAATCATAAAAGAGAAAGTTTAATTCTCTATGATTAGGAGTTGCCTTCCTGGCGATGGCCGTGAATAGTGGGCAGAATTTGGGTGCAGAGGCATTCTTTGAGAGATCAGTGTGATTAAAGGCTTAGCTATAGGAAAAGGCAGGTTATTTAAATCAGAAATAGTGAAGGGAGTTGGAAATAAAGGACGGAATATAAGGAAGGACATGGGAATCAGAGACACAATTCCGTGGATATGATAGTTACAAGTCTGAAATTCTATAGCATCACTGAAGGACAGGTTCCAAACATGGGATCAGGAGCTTCATGAGCTCTGTGACAGTGTTGATGAAAATGTGTGAGCATGGGTGTGATTTTGTGTGTACCATAGTGTGTAAAAAAAAAAACTACCCAGTGCCCTTGAGTTGATTCCGACTCATAGAGCGTGTATGATATCGTATGTGTGTGTGTGTGTGGGGGGGGATTCATATGAGTGTTCCTTTCAGGGGAGAAGACTCATGGTGCATGGCTGTCCACAGGTTCTCTGTGGGCTATGTAATCTATGAAAGGGTGAAGAACCAGTGCAAATGGTGAAGAATCGATGTCTGGCAAAAAACAGACCTTAGGAGTCACACAGATAAAGTGGGTTTGATGAAGGAGGTTAAAAGAAAATTGTTAGAGAAGGGAACACAGAAATGAAGACACTACTACAGAAGACCAAAGGGTGAAAAATTTTCAACGCATGGTATAACTGGTCAACCGTGCCACACAAGGATGAGTGATATGTTAGTTCTACCAGGTCCTCTTGGGTTATCAGGAAATCATTCTCAGGCTGCAATGCATGCCTTACTTGATTAGGAAGTCAAGCTAAACACAATTCACAACTGAAAACTCAGCCCTATTTAAAATGGCCCACAAGATGGCACTATGGACCAATAAGATTATTCATCCAGCCTTCAGTGAAATATGTTTACTTCAACTTTCTCATTTTTTCCTTTATCTTTTGCTAATATACTGCAGCCTGAACTTATGCACCATTTGTCTAATAAAAATACTGGCATTTGGAAACAATATTACTAATTTTCATTATTCCTGCTTGCTTTTTATATAATCCTCAGTAGACTTGGGAAAACCTTTTGAATCCCAGTTCTAATACAGGAAATTGGGCCCAATTCCTAATTTACTACAAACCTTCGTAAGGCTGTGTGTAGTCTCTGCTGGTATTTATTGGTCTTTAGGGAGCTTGGCAATTTGAAAGGACAGGAGGGAAATAAGAGTGAAAGGAGAGAAAAAAGCTTGAAGTTTGATCAGAAAAGTAAAGAACCTGAGCTGTGGCCATGATGGTCGGCCTGGTGAATAAAGGAGCTGGGGAACCCACAGAGTGCCGTGTTGCTTTAAGGAAGTGCATCTTTTCACCTTGAGGTGAATATTAGTTCAGGCTTCTGCTTAGAACGCTTATTTTTTAAAAAATTATGTAGCCATGAGAACAAATGGTTTAAATTAGACACCAAAAAGAGAAGTTAAGATATATTCTTTGACCAAAGGAAATCATAATAGAATTTCATATTTACATGGCATTAACCGGTTCATAAATTGCTCTTATACCTCCGTCATCTTGTTTGATTCTGAGGACTACCTTGTGGGAGGCCACTATAATCAACCTCACTTCAGATATCAGTACTCTGAGGCTCAGAGAGGTCCAGAGACTTGCCTAAGGGTATAAAGCCACTGAGTGGGTGAAATGGCATGAAAATCCAAGTCTTTGTCTTCCTCACCTATGAAATGGGGATAAGGAGACCAACTGTTGCAGAGGTGTGTTAAATATATCCACAAGGTAAAGGACTAAACAGAGAGTCAGTAAATGTAAGCTAGTTTCATTATTTTAAACAATAGATTGAAATGTCAGTTTTCAAGGAAATATAATAAGAATCTTTGGTTGTAAGCAATAGAAACCAATTAACTTGCTCACTTAACTTACCTCCCCACCCTCGTATCTGCAAAAAAAGGAATTTACTGGAAAGACACAGAATAGCTGCAGAATCAGAGGGAAAGCAGAAGAGTCCAACTTTGGGAGTGTAGGATCCAGGAGAGAGCCTGACTGACCCAGCTCAGGCCACTGTGATGGTTGATGTTATGTGTCAACTTGGCTAGGCTATAACTCTCAGTGGCTGACACTATGTATCACCTTCTATTTCCTGATCTAATGTGAGCAGCCCATCAGTTGAAGAGGAGTTTCTTTGGAGGTGTGGCCTACATTCATGATATAAATGAATGTTCTGGCAAAGCTCACTCTCTTACTGATCCTCCAATCTTCTTGGCATCTGACCCTGGCTCATGGGATGTAAGCCAGCAGGGGCCCCCGGCTTGTCATCTGACGTGCAGGTTTTGGGTTCGTCAGTTCCTACAACCATGTGAGCCAGCGGAGATCGTCAGCCTGTCATCTCACCCACAGATTTGAGACTTGCCAGCCCCCACAACTGCGTGAGCCATTTTCTCACAATTACATAAGCCATTTTCTTGAAGTAATTCTTTATATATCTATATATGTTTCACTGGTTTCGCTCCTCTAGAAGACCCAGACTAAGACAGCCACATATCACACTGGAAGCTCTGCCACCGGCATTTCAAATATCAGCAGGGCCATCCATGGTGGACAGGTTTCAGGGGAGCTCCCACACTAAGACAGACTAGGAAGAAAGGCCTGGTGATCTACTTCAGAAAATTAGCCAATGAAAACCTTATGGATCACAACGGAATACTTCCCAGCAGAGTGCTGGAAGATGAGCCCCCTAAGTTGGAAGGCACTACACGACAGCCACAACAATGGACTCAAATATACCAACGATCATGAAGATGGCACAGGATTGAGCAACATTTCATTCTGTTGTACATGGCGTTGCCATGAGTTGGAGCTAACTTGACAGCAGCTAACAACAAAAACGTTCCAAAAGAAGAGATAGTAAGAGCTTATCAGGCAAAAATATCAGATGTCTACTTGCCCAGGGCATTTCTAGAATGAGGGGGACCTTAAAATTACTTTATGTAGAGCTAATGATAGTGAGCTATGTTTATTGAGCACTTACATTCTGCACACTGTTGCATTCATTAACTCAGTTAACCCCCCTAACCCTATGAAACGAGTAATATTATTAGTCCTGGTGTACAGGGGGCGTCTCTGGGTGGTGGAAACAGGTAAGCACCCTACTACTAACCAAAAGGCTGGTTGTTCAAAACATCCAGAGGTGCCTCGTAAAAAAAGTCTGGTAATCTGCTTCCAAATGGTCACAGCCTTGAAAACCCGATGAAGTTTAGTTCTACCCTGACATACATGAAGACACTATGAGTTTGAATCTACTTGATGGCAACTGATTCGATTTGATTTTACAAGGACAAAAACTCACATTAGATCACCCTAGATCACATAGCTGGTGAATGGCAGGGCTGAGTTTAAAACACATTTTCTTAACCACCATAGAGAAATAACAGCAGAAAACAACAGTCCCTATTTTAGAAGACTTGTGATAATCAAACGAGTTAATATTGGGAACATACGAAATTTCCAGTGTTTTTTCATCTTTGGCCTGGAAAAAAGGCAATTTCATAAGGCTTTAGTGGTTAAGTGCTATGGCTGCTAACCAGAAGCTCAGCAGTTCGAATCCCCCAGGTGCTCCTTGGAAACTATGGGGCGTTTTCTACTCTGTTCTATAGCGTCACGATGAGTCAGAATCGACTTGACTGCAAAGGGTTTTGCTTTTTGATTTTTTACCTAATGCATGTACAGCACTGAGAACTGTGCCTGAGACATAGTCAGTGCCCAGCAAATGTTTCTTCTGCCACAAGAACGAACAAATCTGTCTTGGAAGAAGTACAGCCTGAATGCTCCTTAGAGGCAAGGATGGCGAGACTTCGCCTCCTGTACTTTGGACATGTTATCAGAAGGGACCGGTCCCTGGAGAAGGATATTATGCTTGGTAGAGGGTCAGCAAAAAAGAGGAAGCCCCTCAATAAGTTGGACTGACACAGTGGCTGCAACAATGGGCTCAAACATTGCAACGATTGTGAGGATGGCACAGGATGGGGCAGTGTTTCTTTCTGTTGTTGTACATATTGTCGCTATGAGTTGCAAATGACTCGACAGCACCTAACAACAACAACAGTACTAGATGATACTATCTGTCTAGAGGCAAATGTGTTTTAAAAACTATAAAAATGTGAGGAGCCATTGATATTTAAACAAAACTGGGTTAGGTGTTGTTGTTAACTGCTGTCCCATAGACTCCGGCTCATGGATACCTTATGTGCAACAGAATGAAACGTTGCTCACAACTGTCAGCATGTTTGAGTCCATCAGAGTGTCTGTTGTGCCAATGCGTCTCACCGAGGGTCTCCCACACCCTTACTGGCCCCCTACTTCACCAAACATGACGTCCTCCTCTAGTAATTGATCCCCCCTGATGACGTGTCCAAAGCAAGTGAGTTTAACAATGTTCTGTTGTGATCCATAAGGTTTTCAATGGCTAATTTTCAGAAGTAGATTGTCAAGTCTTTCTTCCTAATCTGTCTTAGTCTGGAAACCCTGCTGAAACTTGTCCACGATGAGTGACCTTGCTGGCATTTGAAATACCGGTGACAAAGCTTCTAGCATCATAACAACACGTGAGCCACCACAATACAACAAACTGACAGATGGGCATTGGGAGATAGGGGTAAAAGCCCAGAGAGTGGTCTTGGAGTGGTCTGACATCATAGTTCTCCAAGGAGCAAGCTAGTCATCTTGTTAGTTCTTTTTCCATTTTTAACTTCCATGTATCTACAACATGTACTTCTGAGATTTCTTTTCAGGCTTCAGCTTGTGTCATATTCTTTGGGTCTGAGAAGCAGGGCAAGAAGTCTTTGTTTTATTACAATGCAAGAGCAAGCGGAGAAGCTCTTGTCTAATCATCTGGGGACTGATCCCCTCTCCTCCTGCCCCTGCCCCACACTTCTTGGCCTTGCAGCTCTGCCTCTTAACTGCCCTGAAGAAATCAGCCGAGTGACCCAGAGCTGAAAGTGTCTGTGGGAGGCACTTAGCTCAACGTTTGAGCTGTTTATCAACAAAGAGGTAGGGAATCTAACCCCACAACTGCAGAAACAGATGGGGGATAGGCCACACTGAAGAGAGGCCCCTACTCGCCTTCCTGGGAGCCCTCTGAGCCTCAGATCAGGGGGGAGCCATCAGTGACTCCACAATTCACTGCAGATCCCTATACACAGCTCCACACACTGCCCCTTAAAGAGAAAAGCAAGTCCTGCAGGCAAAATTCTATGCATCTCCCTCCAATCTGCCTGAAGAAGCAAGGCCAAGCACCAGTCAAGGGTTACTTATTTTCTGGAAGGATAGATGAGGGCCAGTTTTCAATGAAACTGGTTTTCAAGAAGCATGTGCCTTCCTGACTGCTGACCCACTTCTGGATTCAACCCTGGCTGCTGTGGTTTTGCAAATATTATCAGGGCACCTTTCCTGCAGGGCAGCTCATGTTGGAACTTACATCTTCTTTAAAAGGCACAGGTAGCTGCATTGCATAATGTAACCCGATTTCTGACAACCCCACTTATGCTCAGGCTACATTTAAAGGTCACCATTGCGGAGAAATAGGGGCAAGAGAATGGAAGTGACTTAAACACGAATTGCACAGACGTTTCCCCGTTTTGAAAGCCTTCCACTATACAATAGAGGCCAAATTGCCTGGGAGTTTAATAAAATGAACAAGCATAGAATGCGTTTCTTGGAAACAAGGTAGTTTTAGGAAAATTTGTAAAATAGGTAGACACAGCTGTGAAGTGGACAAATTTTATCTTAGATGTTTTCTAGAATACCATGCCCATTCATTCTTTCCCCAGGTAATTATCAAGCACCTACTGTGTGTCAGGAACTGTGCTTAGCATTGTGGCTCAAGTAGTAAACAAGACAAACAATCCCTGCCCTCCCAGAGCTCACCACTTAGCAGGAAAGACACGGAAACAAATAATCACAGTAGACTGAGATGAGGGTTAAGAAAGAGGAAATGCATGTGGAGAGCAGACAGCAGCTGGACCTGTTGTTGTTGTTGTTGTTCTCAGTTCCTACTCAGTAGTTTAAGATGAGGACAGCCCCCTCCTCCATCTCCTCAATGACGTAATGCTTTGGCTGAGAGCTAAGACGTAACCAGGAGAAAAGCGTTTCAGGAGAGGTGAAAGTGTAATACACATAGCTGTTGTTGTTAGCTGCCATCGAGTCAGCCCCTGAATTATGGCACCCCACAAAAAATGAAGTGAAATGCTGCCTGGCCCTGTGCCATTTCCATGAGTGGTTGCAGATCAGACCATTGTGATTCATAGGTTTTTTCATTGGCTGGTTTTTGGAAGTAGATTGCCAGACCTTTCTTCCTAGTCTGTCTTAGTCTGGAAACTCCACTGAAACCTGTTTATTATAATAGCAACAGGCAAGCCTCCACTGACAGAGGCATAGTGGCTGCCCGTGAGGTTCGTTAGCTGGGAGTCAAACCTGCATCTCCTGCGTAGAAGGCAAGGGTCCTGCCGCTGGATCATCAGTGTCTTTAGTAAAGATAGATGGAACAGCACATTCAGAAACTAGGAAGGGAGAAAGAACATGGCATAGCTGGCATTAAAGCTAATTTAGAGCAGATATAATCTAGAACTAGATTCCAAACACTTAACAATAGCCACCACAGTGGTTTCAAACATACCAAGGGTCACGAAGATGACACAGGATCAGGCAGCGTTTCTTTCTGTTATATGTGGGGTCGCCGTGAGTTGGAGCCAACTCCATGGCAACTAACAACAACACTAACAACTTCTTGTGTTGTTTAAGGAGAACAAGAAGCACTTAGCAGGCAATCCTCAAGTCTTTGCGATGAACACAGTAAAGGGCCGTTTCTCACGAATGCCACCGTCCAACGTGGGTAGGCGGGACCGTCATTCAGGGTCCAGGCTCCTTCCGCCTGGTGGCCAGGGCCTTGGAGTCCTCCACTGGGCCCTCTGCACATGACCAGGAAGCAATGGAAGGGAGGTGGAGAGGGTGCAGAACTTGTGTTTTAGGGCTGAAGCTTGGGGGTGGCCCCCATTCCTGTCTGCCCAGTGACGTGGCCCAGCACCTGGACTAAGAATGTCACCTAGCAGTGTGAAAAAAGGAGAAACACAAGGAAATTGGTGAACAACCAGCCATTTTCTGCCACACATATTTGTATTCTGAATGCTTCCCACATACTAACTCATTTAGTCCTCACACTACCCAGTGAGGGAGGTGCTAATATTACCTCCATTTCATTAAAAAAAAAAAAAAATTTTTTTTTTTTTTTTTTTTAAGATAAGGAAGTATACAGAAGTTAGGTAGTTATTCAAGGTTATGGAATTAGGAAATTTTAGAATGGAGATTCAAACCTTAGGAGTCTGGTTTAGGGGCATGCTGCCTCCCGAGCTATGGGATGAAGGCTTGTTTGGGGGAAGGAGGCATTAAATATTGGGTTGCAAGATTAGAATGAAGTAGCAGGTAGGATGACTGGACGCTGGATCACCTACCCTGGACTTCTTTCTTGGACTGAGGGCAGGGTCTGCAGCAGGGAGTAAAATGGACCCTGCCTTGGGGAAAGGAGGGTTTCAGGAACTGGTTATTATATCCCTTGATCCCCTCTCTGCTTTCCCTTCTTACCTCTCATTTGCCACCATACCTTCTGGTGCCCAGTGTCAGCCACCATAAAGTCACTTGACCTACTACCTCTGGACTTAATATTTTTTCCTTTGAGAGAGAATCCAACATCTATCATGTTTGGGCCACCATTATTTTTAGGTTTTCTATTATACGTAGATAAACTTAATCTTAACTGATAAAATGCCTTAGCTGTTCAGCTTAGTATATAATACATTCAAAGAAAACTTAAGTGTTAGATCTTTGATGTCTCTGTAATTCTCTAAGTAGCAAAGAGCCAGTCCATCATCAGATTAAGAAACAGCAAAAAAACAGAAAAAAAAACCAAAAACTCATCCTTGCTGAGTCGATTCCAACTCATAGTGACCCTATAGGACAGAGTAGAACTGCTCTGTAGGGTTTCCAAGGAACAGCTTGATGAATTCAAACTGCTGACCTTTTGGTTAGTAGCCATCACTCTTAATAAAGAGCTAGTTATTGTTGTTGTTAGTTGCCAGTGAGGCAGCTATAACTGATGGTGATCCCGTATGTACAAGGTTGAACTGTTGCATAGGGTTTTCAAGTCTGTGACCTTTCAGAAGCAGATTTCCAGGCCCATCTTCCAAGGAGCCTCTGGGTAGGGCTGAACTACCCACCTTTGGACTAGTGGTCAAACACTTAATCATTTGTGCTACTTAGGAACCCATCAGGAGCAAATACAAGAATGTAAATCAATGCCTTCATCTAGGAAGTCATGCTGCAAAAAAATTAAAAAAACCCAAAATAAAAAAGTCAGGAAAACAAAACACTGTGCGCTGAAGTGGTTGATTTACATTATGAAGCAAGCTTCTTAATTGTTTGTGGGTTGAAAAAACAGCATGCAGACCAATAGCCAGTCCACAAATCACACTTTAAGTAGTGCTGTTCTAACTCTGACCAATCTCTTTTCTAACCACAAGATTTCGAGCAGCAGTATTTAATAGCATGGCTATCAGTTTCTTTTCCTTTCTCCTCTTCTATTTTCTTCTTAATTTCTCAAAATGAGAGGGAGGGAAGTGAGGGCAGAGTACTGTATGCAACTAACAATTTTCCATGTGAATGCAGAAGAAGAATGGAGAGAAGGGGCTAAGAGGACTAGATGTTTGACAGATGAAGTCATGAAAGTCATGGAAGAGCAGTTATCATCTGCTTAATGGCAAATGGGGGCTTTTCTTTATTTACAGAAGTGTTATAAAATGTCTCTTTAAATAAACTTATGTTTATTTAACTTAATAGCCTGGGTTCGCCAAAAGCAAAGCCTCAGACAAGAGTTTGCATATAGGTTATTCATCTGGAAAGTGATTCCAGGGAGCAGAAATTGAAGATTTAGGAGCAAAAGGGAAGCAAACACAAGAATGCATTATTGAATTTGTCATTGTTGCAAGAGGCTGGTGCTTGGTCTTACCAGCATCTTCTGAGGGCCTTTTAAAATACTTATCTCCCTGGGAAGAAAAGGGAAAGATATTTATCAATTGGCTTCCATCCCCCATTAATCAAAGATGGCTTCCTAGTCTTAACTTTCCTTTACTTCCAAGTTGTATGTAAGTATTGAGTGTGTTCCCACAGGGGACTGTTCCTCCAGAGTTGTGTCGGGAGAGCTCCAGGCCAGGAAACACGAGTCATGGAGAGACAGAGACCAAGCTCTCTCTTCTTATTCTTCTGCAGAGTTAGGTCAAAGTCTACTTGGAACTTTCACAGCAGTAGCTGTAGCAACATACAGGCCCAAGAAAATTTGTATAGAGCAAGAGATGTCCAATTGGATACGTTTAAATAAAAAATGCATTTTTAAAATAAAAAAAAAATCAAGCAGGGACTTCTGGTTTCATCTCTGACATGTAAAGAGTTTAGAAGCCATTACTCTCATTTTTTTAGAATTAGGAAACCTGGACAAACTGAAAGTCAATGCTTTTTCTTGGATGCGTCAGAGAACTGAAGCCACGGAGTTAATTACTACCCCAAAACCTGGAGAGAAACAGAGTCTAATCCAGAGATCACAACTGAGATCTGCTTACTTGGAGCAGAAGCTGCTGGAGCCATACACTGGTATGAACACTTAAATGGTAATTTTTACAAATCGCTGGAAGCAGGGCGTGAACCTAGCTTGAGAATGAGAAACACCTAGGGGCCCCTGTCTTTGGGGAACTCACGCTTGCATGGCCTTTCCCTTCAGGAATCACACCAAGATCTCATAGTGAGGACCTGAGAAAGATTCCTTTCTAGCTCTGGCAGAGGGACAGGAAGGGTAACAATGGTAAAATAAACCCAGAGACTTCTCTATCTCAAAGGCCTACTATCCAGAGAAAAGGACTTTGTTAGGGACTTATCCCAGCTTGATGGAAGGGAATTCTTCTCTAGGGTTCAAGTTTCCTCTCAGGGGGAAAAACATAGTCAACAGGTGTTATTGATTGAATTGTGTTCCCCAAAAATGTGTGTCAACTTGGCTAGGCCATGATTCCCTGTATTGTGTGACTGACTACTATTTTGTCATCTCATGTGATTTTCCTATGTGTTGTAAATACTACCTTTATAATGTTAATGAAGCAGGATTAGAGGCTGCTATGTTAATGAGGCAGGACCTAATCTACAAGATTAGGTTGTCTTTTGAGTCAATCTCTTTTGAGATATAAAAAGAGAAGCAAACAGACAGAGAGAGGGGCCTCCTACCACCAAGAAAGAAGAGCCAGGAGCACATGTCCTTTGGACCTGGGGTCCTTGTGCTGAGAAGCTCCTAGGCCAGGGGAGGATTGATGACAAGGACCTTTCCCCAGAGCCAACAGAGAGAGAAAGCCTTCCCTTGGAGCTGGCACCCTCAGTTTGTACTTCTAGCCCTCTAGACTGTGAGAGAATAAATTTCTCTTTGTTAAAGCTATCCACCTGTGGTAGTTCTGTTATAGTAGCACTAGATAACTAAGACAGAATTTGGTACTGGGAGTAGGGTGATGCTCCAACAGATACCTAAAATGTGGAAGCAGTTTTGAAACTGTGAATGAGTAGAGCCTAGAAGAGTTTTAAATTGCCTAATAGCAAAAGCCTAGACTGTCTCGAAGAAACTGTTGGTGGAATTATGAACATCGACGACAGTTCTGGTGAGAACTTAGAAGGAAGTCGGGAGAGCTGTTACACTGTGGATGACGCAGATGGTGAGGAGCAGCAGCAGAGAAATGACAGCAGCAGTATCAGGAGACCAGTGCCACGCAGCACTGGAGCTGACCCACAGAAAGAGAGAGAGCTGAGTGCATTTGAGCAGAAGGCTTCCTTGTGGAGTAGGGTGCTTCCAGGCACTTACTAGTGAAGCTAGGCTTGCTGACTGTCGTGGAGTGAATTGTGTCCCCCCAAAATATGTGTCAACTTGGCTAGGCCATGATCCCCAGTACTGTGTGATTGTCCACCATTTTGTCATCTGATGTGATTTTCCTACTAGAAGAAGATAATGACAAGGACCTTCCTTCAGAGCCAACGGAGAGAGAAAGCCTTCCCCTGGAGCTGGCACCCAGAATTTGGACTTCTAGCCTACTAGACTGTGAGAGAATAAATTTCTGTTTGTTAAAGCCACCCACTTGTATTTCTGATACAGCAGCATTAGGTGACTAAGAAACCTACCCAAGGAGAAAGGGAGCTAAATGCCTTCTGGCTGAAGTTTACTGGTGGAGTGGGGTGCCTCTGGGCACTTACTGGTGGCGCTAAAGAGCTTTGGAACACTTGCCCCAGTAGGGCAGACAAGGGCAGTGAGGCCTAAGGGGCTGAGAGGCCAAGGAAGCAGAACTTGAAGAGACAAGGAACACAGGAAGTAGAGCTGCCTCAGTGTCAAAGGGTAGGGTCCTGACCTCTGGGATCTCAAAGGATAGAGCCATGGCCTCTGAGGTTTCAAAGGGTGAGGCCACAGCCTCCTAGGTTTCAAAGAGTCAGATCTTCACCAGCTCAGTTCTAGAGTGTGGGGCTCCCTTTCAAGAGTGCCACCGGGATGGGACCAGGTCTGCTGCCCAAAGCTGAGGGTGTGGGGCCGCCATGCCCAACCAGAAGAAGAATGGCTTCTGTCAGGGATGAGGAGGTAGGGTTGCCACTCACTTGGACTAGGTAAATGGGGCTGCCCAAATGCGAGGGAGCAGAGTTGCAATTCTAGTGGGCCTGGAAGGTGGAGCTGAAGCCCAAAGGTGATGGGCCTCCACTCAGAATCTGGACAGTGTGGTCAACACTGAGAGTCTAGAGGGCCACTGCCTAAATGGTCTCAGAAAACAAAGGAATATTTACAAGCCTTGAGAGCTAATGTAATGTGTTCTGTTGACTTGCTTGGTTCTGTTACCCCTTCTTCCTCTCTGATTTCTCCCGTTTTTAATGGAAATGCCTATCTTGTGCCTGTTCTACCATTGTACTTTAGAAGCAGATAACTTGTATTCTAGATTTCATAAATGAAGGGGAATTTTTTGGATTTGGACTTGGAGTTGATTTAAGACTTTTGCTATGATATGATGGGGTGAATGGCTTTTACATGTGGCAAGGACATGAGTTTTTGGAAGTTAAAGGGTGGAATGTTATGGATTGAATTGTGTCCCCCCAAAATGTGCGTCAGCAGGGCTAGTACATGATTCCCAGTACTGTGTGATTGTCCACCATTTTGTCATCTAATGTGATTTTCGTATGTGTTGTAAATCCTACCTCTATGATATTAATGAGGCAAGATTAGAAGCACTTACGTTAATGAAGCAGGACTCAATCTATAAGTTTAGGTTGTATCTTGAGTCAATCTCTTTTGAGATATAAAAGAGAGAAGTGAGCAGAGAAGTAGAGGGAACTTCTATCACCAAGAAAGAAGAGCCAAGAGCTTGCATCCTTTGGATCTAGGGTCCCTGTGCTGAGAAGCTGCCAGACCAGGAGAAGATTGGTGACAAGGACATTTTCCCAGAGCTGACAGAGGGAGAAAGCCTTCTGCTGGAGCTGGCAATCTGAATTCAGACTTCTAGACTTCTAGGCTGTGAGAGAATAAAGTTCTGTTTGTTAAAGCCATCCACTTGTGGTATTTCTGTTATAGCAGTACAGGATAATTAAGACAAGAGAGATTGGGACTCAAGGAAATAGATAAGAAACATACTAGCCAGGAAAAAGAGTAAAGAACAGGGTGGGAGTGGGTTATGACTGGAGTAATACAGTATTTTTATGCAAATAACACACTCCTACATTTGTTTGTCCATTGCTCCCTCTACTCATGAGGTATTTTTGTAAGCTCTGCTATGCCAAGTTTTGCTTTTTTTTTTACATGCTGTTGTAAAAAATTTTAGCATAGCATGCTTCTGAAAATAGCTCAGGGTGGGAGGAAGTGGTTGGCAAACAAATGTAGAAGATGCACATTATTTGCATAAAAATACAGTAACATTAATGATATTGTTCAATAATTTCCACATTTGGTTGGATCACTTTTCTTGGGCATGGCCAAAAACATGGATTTCTTCTAATTGGTTGGCCAGGTAGCTGTCTTCCAAATTTCTTGGCATAGACGAGTGAGCATTCCAGCACTGTATCCATTTGTTGAAACACCTCAACTGGTATTCAGTCAATTCCTGGAGCCTTGTTTTTTTGCCAATGTCTTCAGTGCAGCTCGGACTCCTTCCTTCAGCACCATTGGTTTCTGATCATATGCTACCTCCTGAAGTGGCTGACTGTCAACCAATTCTTTTTGGTATAGTGACTTTGTGTATTCCTTTCATCTTCTTTTGATGCATCCTGTATCGTTTAATATTTTCCCCATAGAATCCATCAGCATTGCAACCGGGGGCTTGAATTTTTTCTTCAGTTCATTCAGCTTGAGAAATACCGAGTGTGTTCTTTCCTTTTGGTTTTCCATCTCTGGTCTTTGAACATGTCATTATAATACTTTCATTTGTCTTCTCGAGCTGCCTTTTAAAATCTTCTTTTTTAGCTCTTTTACTTCATCAATTCTTCTTTTTGCTTTAGCTACCTTATGTTCAAGGGCAAGTTTCAGAATCTCTTCTGACACCCATTTTGGTCTTTTCTTTCTTTCTTGTCTTTTTAATGACATCTTGCTTCTTCATGTATGAATTCCTTCCACAACTCATCTGGTCTTCTGTCATTATTATTCAACGAATCAAATTTATTCTTGACATGGTCTCTAAATTCAAGTGGGATATACTCAAGATTTTACTTTAGCTCTTGTGGGCTTGTTCTAATTTTCTTCAGCTTCAACTTGAACTTGCTTAGGATTAATTGATGATCTGTTCCGTAGTTGGCTCCTGTCCTTGTTCTGAGTGCTGATATTGAGCTTTCCCATCATCTTTTTCCACAGATGTAATTGATTTGATTCCTGTGTATTTCATCTGGTGAGGTCCATGTATATAGTTGCTGTTTATGTTGTTGAAAAAAGGTATTTGCAATGAAGAAGTCATTGGTCTCGCAAAATTCTATCATGCAATCTCTGGCATCATTTCTATCACCAAGACCATATTTTCCAAACACAGATCTTTCTTCTTTGTTTCCAACTGTTGCATTCCAATCAACAGGAATTATCAATGCATCCTGATTGCATGTTTAATCAATTTTTCAGACTGCAGAAGTTGGTAAAAATCTTTAATTTCTTCATCTTTGGCATTAGTGGTTAATGAGCACATTTGAATAATAGTTGTATTAACTGGCTGTCCTTGTAGTTGTACAGTTATCACCCTATCACTGACAGTGTTGTATTTCAGGATAGATCTTGAAATCCTCTTTTTGATGACAAATGCAACACCATTTCTCTTCAAGGTGTCATTTCTGGTATAGTAGACCATATGATTGTCTGATTCAAAATGGCCAGTATCAGTACATTTCAGCTCACTAATGCCTAGGATATAGATGTTGAACACTGATGACCAAAGACCAGATGAGTTGTGGAATGACATGAAGGACATTATACGCAAAGAAAGCAAGAGCTCATTAAAAAGAAAGAAAGAAAAGATCAAATGGATGTCAGAAGAGATTCTGCAACTTGCTCTTGAATGTTGAGCAGCTAAAGCAAAAGGGAGAAATGATGAAGTAAAAGAGCTGAACAGAAGATTTCAAAGGGTGGCTCAAGAAGACAAAGTAAATATTATAATGACATGTGCAAAGACCTAGAGATAGAAAACCAAAAGGGAAGAACATGCTCGACATTTCTCATGCTGAAAGAACTGAAGAAAAAATTCAAGCCTTGAGTTGCAACAGTGAGGGATTTTATAAAGATGCAGGAAGCACCAAAAGAAGATGGAAGGAATACACAGTCACTGTATCAAAAAGATTTGGTTGACATTCAGCCATTTCAAAAGGTAGCATATGATCAGGAACCTATGGTGCTGAAGGAAGAAGTCCAAGCTGCACTGAAGACGTTGGCAAAAAACAAGGTTCCAGGCATTGACTGAATACCAGTTGAGATGTTTCAACAAATAGATACAGTGCTGGAAATGTTCACTTGCCTACACCAAGAAATTTGGAAGACATCTACCTGGCCAAATGATTAGAAAGAATCCGTATTTATGGCTATTCCCAAGAAAGGTGATCCAACTGAATTCACAAATTATTGAACAACATCATTAATATTACGCACAAGTAAAATTTTGCTGAAGATCACTCAAAAGCAGCAGCAGCAGTATATCAAAGGAAACTGCCAGAAATTCAGGCCAGATTCAGAAGAGTTGGTGGAACCAGAGATATCATTGCTGATGTCAGATGGATCCTGGCTGAAAGCAGAGAATACCAGAAAGAAGTTTACCTGTGTTTCATTGACTATGCAAAGGCATTCAACTGTGTGGATCATAACAAATTATGGATAACATTGCAGAGAATGGGAATTCCAGAACAACTAGTTGTGCTCATGATGAATCTGTACCTAGATCAAGAGGCAGTTGTTCAGACAGAACAAGGGGGTACTGCACGGTTTAAAGTCAGGAACGTTGTCCGTCAGGGTTGTATCCTTTCACCATACCTATTCAGTCTGTATAGTGAGCAAATAATCTGAGAAGCTGGACTATATGAAGAAGAACGGGGCATCAGGATTGGAGGAAGACTCATTAACAACCTGCGTTATGCAGATGACACAACCTTGCTTGCTGAAAGTGAAGAGGACTTGAAGCATTTGCTGATGAGGTTCAAAGACCATAGCCTTCAGTAGGGATTACACCTCAACATAAAGAAAACAAAAATGTTCACAACTGGACCAATAAGCAACATCATGATAAAAGGAGAAAAGATTGAGGTTGTCAAGGATTTCATTTTACTTGGATCTGCAGTCAATGCCCATGGAAGCAGCAGTCAAGAAATCAAAAGACAAGTTTCGTTGAGCAAATCTGCTGCAAAAGACCTCTTTAAAGTGTTGAAAAGCAAAGATACCACCTTGAAGACTAAGGTGTGTCTGACCCAAGCCGTGGTATTTTCAATCACGTTTTATGCATGTGAAAGCTGGACAATGAATAAGGAAGAGTGAAAGAGAATTGACACCTTTGAATTGTGGTGTTGGAGAAGAATATTGAATATACCAAGGTGTCATGGATTGAATTATGTCCCCCCAATAATGTGTGTATTAACTTGATTAGGCCGTGATTCCCAGTAGTATATAGTTGCCCTCCATTTTGTAGTTGTAATTTTATGTTGAAGAGGATTAGGGAGGGATTATAACACCCTTACCAGGTCACACCCCGGGTCAATTATAAACTATCTGCACCACCTTTTATCTCCCAAGAGATAAAAGGAAAGGGAAGCTAGCAGAGAGTGGGGACCTCATACCACCAAGAAAGCAGTTCCAGGAGCACAACATGTTCTTTGGACCCAGGGTCCCTGTGCAGAGAAGCTTCTAGTCTGGGGGAAGATTGAGGGGAAGGCTGACAGAGAAAGCCTTCCCCTGGAGCTGACACCCTGAATTTGGACTTTTAGCCTACTCTACTGTGAGAAAATAAACTTCTCTTTGTTAAGGCCATCCACTTCTGGTATTTATGTTATAGCACCACTAGACAACCAAGACACATGGACTGCCAAAATAATGAACAAATCTGTCTTGGAAGAGGTACAACCAGAATGCTCCTTAGAAGCAAGGATGGCAAGACTGTGTCTTACATACACGTTTTCAGGAGGGATCAGCCTCTGGAGAAGGACATCATATCATGCTTGGTAAAGTACAGGGTCAGCAGAAAAGAGGAAGACCCTCAAAGAAATGGATTGACACAGTGGCTGCAACAATGGGCTCAAGCATAACAGTGATTTTGAGCATGGTACAGGACCGGGAAGTGTTTCATTCTGTGGTATATAGGGTTACTATGGGTTGGAACCGACTGCATGACCCCTAACAACAACAACAGTGATGTTAATGAGGGAGGATGAGTGGCAGTTGAATTAGTGAGGCAGGAGTCAATCTACAAGATTAAATTGTGTCTTGAGGCAATCTCTTGAGATATAAAAGTGAGAAGCAAGCAGAGAGAAAGGGAAACCTCATACCACCAAGAAAGCAGTGCTGGGACCGGAGCGTGTCCTTTGTACCCAGGGTGCCTGTGCAGAGAAGCTCCTAGTCTGGGAGGAAGATTATCAAGAAGGCCAACAGAGAGAGAAAGGCTTCCCCTGGAGCTGATACCCTGAATTTGGACTTTTAGCCTACATTACTGTGAGGAAATAAACTTCTCTTTGATAAAGCCATCACTTGAGGTATCCCTGTTAAAGCAGCACTAGATAACTAAGACAGATGCTGTTTTCTGGAAGCCTTTATCACCTGAGAGCCTGGGTGCCTCTCCTCTTCAGAGTTCAAGTGCTACCCAACAAAGCAAGAAGCCGTGTGTGTTTGGGAAGAAGGGACAACTTTAAGGCATTTTATTTGCAAGTTTGCTTGCCCAAGGGCCTACATGGGCTGGTTTCCTCCAAACCCTTCTAGAAGCTCCATTTCCTGATGATCAGTGGGGAAAATCCCCAGAACTGTATTGGTTGTGTGAAATTTCAGATGGTATGTAAGTTCACAGTTAGAACCCATACACAATTATTGCTAAGAGTTTATTTTGTCACTGTGAAAGCCCCTTGGATAGGAGTAATGGAAAAAACCGCTTCTGAACTTTGCGCCTTCGTTGGCTATTCCACGACAGAACAGCCTTGGTACTGCCAGGGCGCTTACAATGTAAACATTTCTTTTCAAGGTCGGGGTTTTACAGCCCAAGGCCGCTATTGAAACTGCGGAGGCAGAGCCAGAACATTTCTGCTGGCATTCTAAAAATAAGAAGCTTTATGTCCAAACTGCAGGATGGGGTTTAAAAGACAGAGCCACAACCATTTACTTTTTTTGACTGCCTCTTGTATCCCATTTCTGTCAATTTGGCCTGCGAGAAAGAGGCTGACCCCATAGAAAGGGGATACCAATTTCTGAGAACTGCATAAGATTAACCTACCTGCATCCTGGTACGAATGCCCCCAACCTTCTCCTCCCTTTAGGGCCTAGGCGACAAGTTATTAGGTGCATGGTTACCAAATCCTAAACAAGATCAAGCCTCAGTCAGACACATCAGCAGAGAGAAAATTCTGAGAAGAAATAAAAAACTGCAGCTACTGACAGAGCTGGAGCACAGAAGGCCTTAGGGAGGAGCTTCGCAGCGCAGACTCAGAGGTAAACCGGCCCATGAGGCAGGCTGGGGATCTCAGTCCTCTTCATCCCTTCCTTCCTTCCAACTATCATTCTTATGGAAAGGCTGTTGTTAGCTGCCATGGACTGGGCTCTGACTCATGGTGGCCTTATTTTTTCAACCTCTTCGTATGCATGTGAAAGCTGGATAATGAAAAAAAAAGAAGAAGACAGAAGAAGAACTGATTGATTTTAATCGTGGTGTTGGCAAAGAATATTGACTATATCGTGGACTTACAGAACAAACAAATCAATCTTAGAAGAAATACAACAAGAATGTTCCTTAGGAATGAGGATGGCAAGACTCCAGCTCGCTTAATTTGGGCACGTTGTCAGAGCAAAGACCAGAGTATAGAAAAGGACAACATGCAGGCAAAATAGAGGGTCAGCAAAAATGAGGGAAACCCTCAATGAGGTGGATTTACACAATAGGCTCAACAATGAGCTCTAACGTGTGGAAGATCATGGAGATGGCTTGGGACCGGGCAATGTTGTGTTTTGTTATGAGTAGTAGTGGGAGCCAACTCAGCGGCAACTAACGACAACAGCATGTGTAACGGAACAAAATTTTCCCCGTTCCTGCGCCATCTTCATCATCGTTGATATGTTTGTGTCCATTGTTGAGGCTATTGTGTCACTCCATTTCACTGAGGGTTTCCCTCATTTTTGCTGACCCTCTAGTTTACCAGACATGATATCCTTTTCTAGCTATTGGTCTTTCCTAATGACTTGTCCAAAAGAAGTGAGTGGAAGTTTTGCCATCCTCACTTCTAAGGAGCATTCTTCTGGCTACGAGTAAAAAGGAAGGAGAAAATGTCTTTTAGTGTACTAATGCATCCAAGATATAAGAATCACACAATGTTAGCACCAGTAAGGTTTGTTTGTCTTGAAGATTCTCTTCCCTGAAGGCCCTGGAAGAACCTAGCCATCATTGCCCTCTCTGGATGGTGGATCTTTGCTTTGACCATACTGGATTAAGGCAACCTGAAGCTGGGGCTCCAAGGAATGAGCTGTGTCAGGGAGTGTGGGGGTGGAATGATCAGAGGAAGGCCAGGGGATCTGGGGAAGAAAGATGGAGAGTTCAGGGGTGAAGGGCACTTCTGTTTGAGCATCTGGGTCTAAGTGTGTGTGGATGGAAAGCTCACCCAAGGGGAACAGCAACATATGCTATAATCTCCTCAGTCTGCTCATGGTCAACTCTCAGTAAGACTGTGCACTTTCTGTTAACAAACTGCACCAGCAGACTCTTCACATTCTGCTGAGCACAACAGCAGCCTTTCACGTATTTTTCATTTTATATGTACTTACAAAAAAGCCAAAAACCTGTTGCTGTCAAGTGGATTCTGACTCATAGTGACCATATACACACACACGTATACATATATATATACACATATCTGTATTTTTATACACACACACGTCTGTGGGTGGCACGAATGGCTAAGTGTTTGGGTACTAACCAAAAGGTTGGTGGTTTGAATTTACCCAGAGGTGCCTCAGAATAAAGTCCTGGTGATCTGCATCTGAAAGATCACAGCCACTGAAAACCCTATGGAGCACAGTTCTATTCTGACACACACGGGGTCCCCATGAGTCAAAACCAACTTGAAGCAACTGACGTGAAGATATATATATATATATATATATATATATATATATATATATATATATATATATATATATATATATATGACGAAACCCTGGTGGCGTAGTGGTTAAGTGCTATGGCTGTGAACCAAAGGGTCTGCAGTTCGAATCTGCCAGGCACTCCTTGGAACCTCTGTGGGGCAATTCTACTCTATCCTATAGGGTCGCTGTGAGTCGGAATTGACTCAATGGCACTGGGTTTGGTTTTGGTTTTATATATACATGAAACCCTGGTGGTGTAGTGGTTAAGGGCTACATCTGCTAACCAAAAGGTCAGCAGTTCAAATTCACCAGGAGCTCCTTTAAAACTCTAAAAAAACTCTGTGGGGCAATAATTCTACTCTGTCCTGTAGGGTTGCTGTGAGCTGGAATCGACTCAACAATAATGGGTTTTTGTTTGTTTTATGTATGTACCCACCCAGTGCCGTCGACTCCAGCTCATAGCGACCCTACAGGACAGAGTAGGACTGCCCCGTAGAGTTTCCAAGGAGCGCCTGGCAGATTTGGACTGCTGACCCTTTGGTTAGCATCTGATATATATATAATACACACATATAAAACATACATATATACACAATATTATCCATAAGACCGCCTTTGAAACCCAAGCTGCTTTTGACAAGATTGGAGAAAACATTTTATAGCCATCAAATATTAGACATCATTCTCTTCACCATCAGTCTTTTGGGATTTTTCAGTGACACTTGTTTTCTAAAAAGTATTATTTAGAATCGTTTTTCTGGTGCTTCAGAGTCTTGACTGGCTAGTTCTGTGAATGGAAGGGTTTAATATGCATTTGAATGCTTTTCTCTGCTCCTTCCCACCCAAGAGCTAAACCATTTTATCTATCTCCCTGCTGAAGTTATTCACATATTTTAGATATCTATCTGGAGGCACAGTGGTTTTGCACTCAGCAGCTAAGTGAAAGTTTGGTGGTTCGAACCCACTAGCAGCTCTGTCAGAGAAAAGACCTGGTAATCTGCTCCTGTAAAGAGTGTTGTTGTTGTTAGGTGCCATCAAGTTGATTCCGACTAATAGGTTCCCTACGTACAACAAAACGAAACGCTGCCTGGTCCTGAGCCATCCTCACAATTCTTGTTATGCTTGAGCCCATTGTTTCAGACGCAGTGTCAATCCATTTCCTTCAGGGCCTTCCTCTTTTTTGCTGACCCTCTAATTTACCAAGTGTGATGCCCTTCTCCAGGGACTTTTTCCTCCTGAGAACATGTTCAAAGTATGTGAGACATAGTCTCACCATTCTTGCTTTTAAGGAGCATTCTGGTTATACTTCTTCCAGGACAGATTTGTTTGCTTTTTTGTCAGCCCATGGTGTATTCATTGTTCTTCACCAACACCATAATTCAAAGGCATCATTTCTTCTTAGATCGTCCTTATTCATTGTCCAGCTTTCAGATGTATATGAGGTGATTGAAAACACCATGGTTTGGGTCAGGCACACCTTAGCCTTCAAGGTGACATCTGTAAAGATTAAAAAAAGTCCTGGTTTGCATGAGACTTTCTTGTAGCATTGAGAGTTCCACATACAAGAAAATCCTGTCTTGGGCTAACCAGGACCATTGGCCATGTTGTGCCCACCACACAAGGTAGTAACTCGTCTTCTTGACAGAAGAGTTGAGGGAGCCCAGATTCGTCACAGTGAGACCCCTTATCACAATTTCTTATGAAAAAAATTACTTTTAATATATACATTTTTAGATATCGTGGGGTATTTTTTAAGCAGTGGGAGTTCCTGGGTGGTGCAAAAGATTAACACACTCAGCTGCTAACTGAGAGATGGAGGTTTGCATCCATACAGAGGTGCCTTGGAAGAGGAAGAAAGGCCTGCTGATCTACTTCCAAAAAATCAGCCCTTGAAAACCCTGTGGGACGCAGCTCTACTCGGACACATGTGGGGTTGCCATGAGTTGGAATTGACTCGGCAGTGGAGATAAGTGTCATAGCTAGGGAGTAGTACTAGAGCAGACTTAGCAGCCCTCAGTGGTTGCTGAAGGGAATGAGCAGGAGATGACGGGGCACACACAATGCTCACTATTGTCTGGGATGGCCCAAGCTTGGTGAGGATGGCTAAGCGGCAAGTAGGGCAAGCAATATTGGAGGTTGCATCACTGGTGAGGCCTGAGACACAAGGTCCCCTGGTCTAGGCCATGTGGGAAGCCCTGGAATCCAGGAACAAAGACAGGTGTGAGAGGCTGCAGAGAAGCGCTTTAACTGCAGAGAAGCATTGGGCAAAGAGAACCCACTGACCATCTCTGATGGAGAAGTCATTGAAAGATTTTGATGTGGTTCCCTATGTCTGATCACCAGTCTGAGTGGTTCAGGGTGGACTCCTCAGTGTTTGAGGGAAAAGAAAGTTGCTAGGACTATCCATCTACAAGTCTCACACCAGTAAGTTGAGGATTGGGAGCAGATATTTTCCTAGTATTCTCATAGATAGTCCTGTGTTCTTAAAAAGAACATGTTATCAGGAGGGATCAGTCCCTGGAGAAGGATATCATGCTTGGTAAAGCAGAGGATCAGCAAAAAAAGAGGAAGGCTCTCAATGAGACGGATTGACACAGCAGCTACAACAATGGGCTCAAGCATAACAACAATTGCAAAGCGTATCGGTCAATCAGCAAATATTTCCTGAACACTTAGATGCCATGTGACATCCTGTGACACCTGAAAACCATAGCCATCTTCAATGTCAAAGCATCCAGGAACGTTCCTCATGAATTGATTTTATAATCATTAGGTGTGATGCAAACCAGGCCTTTGTATAAGTGTTGGATTTATCTTAATCATCACTGCTCTTACTTGATGTCACAAATTTATCACCATCTACCTTTCCTTTTGAAGATCAAAGACCACAGCCTTCAGTATGGATTGCACCTCAACATAAAGAAAACAAAAATCCTCACAACTGGACCCATGAGCAACATCATGATAAATGGAGAAAAGATTGAAGTTGTCAAGGAGTTCGTTTTACTTGGACCCACAGTCAACAGCCACGGAAGCAGCAGTCGAGAAATCAAAAGACGCACTGAATTGGGTAAATCTGCTGCAAAGGACCTCTTCAAAGTGTTGAAGAGCAAAGATGTCACCTTGAAGACTAAGGTGCGCTTGACCCAAGCCATGGTATTTTTAATCACATCATATGCATGTGAAAGCTGGACAATGAATAGACCAAAGAAGAACTGACACCTTTGAATTGTGGTGTTGGTGAAGAGTATTGAATATACCATGGCCAAAACAACGAACAAATCTGTCTTAGAAGAAGCACAGCCAGAATGCTCCTTAGAGGCAAAGATGGCGAGACTGCATCTTACACACTTTGGACATGTTGTCAGGAGGGATGAGTCCCAGAAGAAGGACATCATGCTTGGCAGAGTACAGGGTCAGTGGAAAAGAGGAAGACCCTCAACTAGGTGGATTAACACAGTGGCTGCAACAATGAACTCAAGCATAGCAACAGTTGTAAGGATGGCTCAGGACCAGGCAGAGTTTCGTTCTGTTGTGCATGGGGTCGCTATGAGTCGGAACCGACTCGATGGCACCTAACAACAACAACACCTTTCCTTTTTCAAATTCAACTCCAAAGAGCTTCATTTACCTCACAAAATAAATAAATAAATTGACTCCTGAAATAGGATCCCATATCGGCAGCTTTCCGATGTCACCTGGTCTAAGAATGATGGCAAAAATCATAGGCACGCTTGTCTGAGATAAAAAATTAACACCTTTCTTTAAGCTTTAAAAAAAAAAAAAATCCAAGCCAGTTGTCTTTAGTAAAAGAGAGAGATATGTGCAAACCTCAAACAAACCTTATAAAGTAAATTTTTGTTTTTTGAAGGAAAAAGACAACTGTAACATACAAGGAGGTAACTTCTTTTCTACTACTTGGCATGTGTTAGTAGTAGAAATTGCAGTCTTTCTAGCAAGATCAGGAGCTGTAATCAGTGATAACTACAGTATTATAGTTTTGATGATGGCTCACTCAACTTCGTGCCCTTTCTACAGAGAAAAAGTGCCAAGGAAAACACTGAACACTCTAAAAAAATACAGAACAACTGGACAAAACATTTGCAACTCATATTCCAGAGAAAGAGCTGATTGTTATTGTTAGGTGCTGTTGGGTCAGTTGGGTCAGTTCCGACTCATAGCGACCCTATATACAACAGAATGAAACACTGCCCCGTCCTATGCCATCCTCACAGTTGTTGTTATGCTTGAGCCCATCGTTGCAGCCACTGTGTCAATCCATCTCATTGAGGGTCTTTCCACTTTACCAAGCATGATGTCCTTCTTCAGGGACTGGTCGGTCCCTCCTGAGAACGTGTTCAAAGTATGTAAGATGAAGTCTTGCCATCCTTGCCTCTAAGGAGCATTCTGGTTGTACTTCTTCCAAGATAGATTTGTTCATTCTTTTGGCAGTCCATGGTATATTTAATATGCTTTGCCAATATCATAATTCAAAAGTGCCAATTCTTCTTTGGTTTTCTTTATTCATTGTCCAGCTTTCACATGCATATGAGGTGATTGAAAACACCATGGCTTGGGTCAGGTGTGCCTTAGTTCTTAAAGAGACATCTTTTTTTTAAACACTTTAAAGAGGTCTTTTGCAGCAGACCTTAACTGGTGAAAAAGCTTTCAGTATCATAGCAACATTCAAACCACCACACTGTGACAAACTGATAGACACACGGTTGAAAGACTAATCAGAAAACAGTAAAAAAAGACCCATCATCGAAAGAAAAATGTGCAAAGGATATGGACAAACAGAATAAGAGTTATAAATGGGAATATGAAACATATTAAAAGATGTCCAACATACTCATAAAAAGAGAAATGCAAACTAAAACTATACTGCAATGTTATTATTCACCTGCTATATTGGAAAAAAATTCAAAATTGGATATTGCCAGGGCCACGGGAAAGCAGGTCCTTTTATAAGTTTTTGTCAGTAGTACAAGTTTGCATGACTCTAGAGAGGACAATTTGGAAGTAGCTATCAAATCTACTCTTTGTTCTAGAACTTCTTCCACTAGAAATTTACCCAACATATATCTCCCAGGCATGAGAAATGATGTATGTAAAAGGTTATCCTTTGCATCATTATTGGTAACCATTCTCAGAAGATTGGAAACTATTAAATGTCCATCAGGAAGGGTCTGTTAAATAAATTTTGGTTCATCTACACAATGAAGAAGATCTTCATGTATATTTTTGGGAAAATTACTAAGATGTAGTAAGTAAAAAAACTAAGGAGCAGGAAGTTTGTATAGCATGCTACCATTTGTGTAAAAGCAAAAAGGAGAAAAACTAATACGTGGGTATGTGGGTGGAATCCCTGGATGGTGCAAATGGTTAAATGCTGGACTACTAGCCAAAAAGGTTGGCAGTTTGAACCCACCCAGAGGTGTCTTGGAAGACAGGCCTGGTGATCTGCTTCTGAAAAGTCACAGCCTCGAAAGCCTTATGGAGCAGCTTTACTCTGCACACGCGGGGTCGCCATGAGTCAGAATTGACTTGATGACAATTAACAACAACAAATGTAGGTGGGTAGGGAGGTATTTACTTGTACATGCATGGAGTGCCTATGGAATGAGGAACTCTCTGTATAATGAAGAAATGATTCTATTACCATGTAAAATGTGATACTAAAGCAGGAATTACAAGGTACCATATGGTCAAAGTCTTTGCAGATTTGGTAAAAGGAGAAGGTAAAGATTGATTCATGGATAGTGGTTCTCCAGATAGAGAAGAAGAAAAGGGACACTCCGGGGGGCAGGGGGGGGAGGGTGGAAGGGTGGGCACAAGGTCTCTAAAGAGGCTGATGTGACATTTGATCCCCAGGGAGAAGTACAACATGGCAGGGTTTTCAGGTGAGCTGGGAGGGAGCGCAAGAGATGAGTCACGTACGGCTGAATTCCAAGCCAAGGGAGCAAGATGACTAAAGATTCTGGGGTGAGATTGTGTGAATGTCACCAGCCTCATCCCAGCAGGGCCATTGCTTTGAGCCATCAGAAATATAACTGAAGCAGCAAGGAGAGCTTTGCAGAAACCAAGCTAGCCTCATGCCCCATGCCTTCCCTCTGAAGCCAGAATGATAACAATAGCCTGGTTACTAGGCTTGTTTCATCCAATTTACCCTCCACCCAGCGGGTAGTGTGATTCCTAAAACGCAGAGCAACCTGTGTCCACCACTGGCTTGAAACCCTTCAAGCCTGCTCAACTGCTCCCAGAATCTAGTCCAGACTCCTTAGCAGACACACAAAGCCTTCTGTGATTAGGTCCTGGGCTGTCTATCTCCCTTGCTATACCTCTGTTTTTCTATCGACAAAATGAGGGTTATAATCTTTTCTTAAAAAAAAAAAAATTGTGGTAAATATATATGTAACAAAACATTTGCCATTTCAATATTCTTCACATGTACAATAGTGTAATTAACTGTGTTTATCACATTGTTCAACATCACCATTATTCACTTCCAAATTCATCCATCATCCTTAAGAGAAGGTCAGTGTTCACGAGGATTATAATCTTCTTTTGCATGTTTGCCATGTGGACCAAATGGGATTGTGTATGCAAAAGCAGGACTCACACTGTCTGGCTCCGAGTAGGCGCTCAGCTAGAGGTACCTTCTGGTGCAGGTTATTAGTGTAGGTCTCATTGCTGCTGTTGTCACTATATACAAACTTGTTATCATGGAGTCAGTTTTGACTCATGGTGACCCCATGTGTTAGAACTGCTCCAGAAGGTTTTCTTGGCTGTAATTTTTAGGGAAGGAAACCACCAGGTCTTTCTTCTGTGGCACTGCCGGGTGGTTCAAATCATTAGCCTTTAGGTTAGTAGTCAAGTGCAAATTGTTTGTACAAAGAGGGACCCTGTCACCATCATAGTATTTGTATTTTCCGCATTGACGTTATCTGTTTATGTGCTTGTTCCTTTTCCATTGAGAGACCATAGTTTGTTATCTCTGCATCTCCTATGCTTAGCACAGTGTGTAATTCATACTAGCCACCCATGAAGTTGGGAGAAGTACAACCAGAATGCTCCTTAGAAGCAAAGATGGCAGACTATGACTCACACACTTTGGGCATGTTATCTGGAGGGATCAGTCCCTAGAGAAGGACATGATCCTTGGTGAGACAGAGGATCAGTGAAAAAGAGGAAGGCCCTTGAAGAGATGGATTGACACAGTGGCTGCAACAATGGGCTCAAGCAGAACAATGGTTGTGAGGATGGTGCAGGATTGGGCAGTGTCTCTTTCTGTTGTACATAGAATCGCTATGTACAACGGAAAATTGACTCAACGGCACCTAAAAACAACAATAAGCTACACAAGGGATACTTATTGAAATCAACTACCTAACTATAAACTGTATAAAAGTATTTTATATGGTATATAATACCCAAACATGGTCATAATAATGGCAGTGATGACAACATACATTTGTACAACTTTTCATTTTCACAAAGAACTCTAGCATACTTTTAAACTGTACTTCTTACCTCATTTTTCTTTGTCAAAGAGCACCATTATTTACCAATGTTCCCACTTAAAAAAAGAATGTGTTACTTACTGCATCATTTTAAATGTTCATAAGAAATACACCCTTGTGCTATCTTTTTGATCTATAATTTGATTATATAAGAAAATATCTCTGCAGGGGCTCCCTGGAGACACAGGAAAGAGCACAGGAGATGGGGAACAAAATCAGCAGATGGTAAGGAACTCAGCGGGACACTGGGAGGGGGTGGTGTTGCTCATAAAAAAAGAAGAAAGAAGGTCTTCATCTAAAGCAAGAAAAAAGAAGAGAGAAAACCTGCTGCCTTTATACAAGGTGGTATGATTTGCTTCCTTTTATGGGCATAATGGGAAAAAAATAACTGGAACATTGGGGTTAAAACTGGGCTGCATTGAAAAGAAATCTAGCTGGATAATGTGGCAGATCAGAACTGAAATGTAAGGTATCCTTGAAACGGCATTAAAAATGTGAGGAAAATGCTCATGCTTTAGGGTGGGTGATTGCTCTGTGACTCAGAGGAGGCTGCGGTATCTACTCATTTAAACTTTCCTGATTTCCAGCCTTTTAGAGTTCACAGAAATCTAGCTTTCTCTCCTCTCACTCTGTGCAAGGTAAATATAGCTGAGCTGGCCCAACTGGCATTCTGTGTAAACTATGCAGGAAGATATCCGTTGTTATGGATTGAATTGTGTTCCCCAAACTATGTGGTGGAATCAAGGGTGGATTACCTGGTAAGGTAAACTTAGACTTACCTTGTTTACTGGGTAATCCACCCCTGTCTGGGACTGCAAATTTGAAGAGGCTTTGATTCTGTAGGAAGGTACTGTGGGGTTGGGAGAAAGACATATGCCAGCTATACTTAGATGCAAAATCTTTGATATGGTGAAAAATGTGAAATTGTTCACTACAGATGATCTGGTAATCAAAATAAACACCATGCCTACCTTGCCTATTGTATAACCCACTCTTGGTTGGAATCCTAACCCCTATACATATGGAGGAAACCCTAGTGGTGTAGTGGTTAAGAGCTACAGCTGCTAACCCAAAAGGTCGGCAGTTGAATTCACCAGGTGCTTCATGCAAACTCTATGGGGGCAGTTCTACTCCGTCCTATAGGGTCACTATGAGTCAGAGTTGACTCGACGGGAATGGGCTTTTTTCTTTTTAATGCATGTGGAGGAGCCCTGGTGACACAGTGTTTAAGAGCTACAGGATGCTAAGGCTGCTAACCAAAAAATCAGCAGTTCTAATACACCAGCCACTCCTTGGAAACAATGGAGCAGTCCTACTCTGTCCTATAGGGTCACTATGAGTCAGAATCTACTCTATGGCAATGGGTTTGGTTTTGGGTTTTATACCAGTGGATGTAATCCCATTCAGGAATAAGGGTTTCATTGTTATGTTAATGAAGCCATATCCCGTGTAGGGTGTGTCTTAAACCTAATCACTTTTGAGATATAAAAAGAGCAGATTAGACCCAGAGATTAAAAAAAAAAACACTGCCCTCAAGTGGATTCCGACTCATAGCGACCCTATAGGACAGAGTAGAACTGCCCCGTAGAGTTTCCAAGGAGCATAAGGAAGCACAAACAAGGGAAGATGGATGCCACGTGAACATTACCAAAACCAAAACCAGTTGCTGTTGAGTCCATTCAGATTCATAGCGACCCTACAGGACAGAGTAGAACCGCCCCATAGGGTTTCCAAGAAGCCGCTGGTGGATTTGAACTGCCAACCTTTTGGTTAGCAGCTGAGCTCTTACCCACTGCACCACCACGGCTCCAATCACCAAGGAGCTGAGGAATGCTGGAAGAGACAAGGATCTTCCCCCAGAGTCAACAGAGAGAGAGCCTTCCCCTAGAGCCAGTGCCCTGAATTTGGACTTCTAGCCTCCTGAACTGTGAAGAAACAAATTTCTGTTTGTTAGAACCACCCACTTTTCTGTTACAGCAGCCCTAGGAAACTAAGATATCTGGCTTCTGCCCCAGTATTTCTCAATCCCAGTAATGCAGCAGATGAGTATAAATCGAAATCCCAATCTATGTTCACCTCCACTCTTCACTCAACCTGTCATTACCTACTCAGCAAATGGCATCACAATTCCTTGGCTACCCAAGACAGAAACCTAGGAGTCATCCTTCATTCCTCCTTCCCTCACATTTTCCTTATCCAGTTCATCAGGCAGTCTATCAATTTTACTTCCTAGGTATGTCTCCAGTCTGAACATGCCTCTCCCTCTCCATTCCCAGGCCCCTAGTTCAAGCCTCCGGCATTTTTATATCCTTGCTGGTCTCTCTGCTTTCCCCAATGCCCTTTTCATACCCAGTCTCCTTACAACAGCTAGAACTAACCTAGTAACCAGTTGCCATCAAGTCAGGTCTGACTCATGGTGGCCCCGTGTATGTCAGACTAGAACTGTGCTCCACTGGGTTTTCAATGGCTGATTTTTCAGAAGTAGATTGCCAGATCTTTCTTCTGAGGTGCCTCAGGGTGGACTTGAACTGCCAACTGAGTGTGTGAACCATTTGCACCAACCAGAAAGTGCACAACAGCCAGAAGGAGCCTAAAATTGAAACCAGCTCTTTAGCTGTTTGAAAACCAAGCATCCTTCCATGGCTGAGCCAGCCCTGCATCACATGGCTCTCTCCTTTCACTTCAAACCCTCTACCATTCTTCCTCTTGTCCACCACACACCGGCCACTAGACTTCTTTCTTTCTTTTTTTAAAATAGACTTTATTTTTCAAAGCAGTTTTAGGTTAACAGAAAATTTGTGCAGAAAGTACAGAGAATTCTCATATACCCACTCTCTCCCTGCATACAATTTCTCTTACATTCCTGTAGTACATTTGTTATAATTGATGAACCAATGTTGGCATGTTATTATTAACTAAGCCAACAGCAACAAAAAAGCCCAAACCTGTTGTAGTTGAGTAGATCCAACTCATGGTGACCTCACGTGTTACAGAATAGAGCTGCCTCATTGGGTTTTCTAGACTGTAATTGAAGCAGATTGCCAGGCTTTTCTTTCCTGGCACTGCTGGCTGACTTTGAAACACCAACTTTTAGGTTAATGTTTGAATGCAAACCATTTGCACCAGTTAGTGTTCACTCTTTGTGTTGTACAGCCCTATGGGTTTCAACAAATGCTTAATGTCGTGTGTCCATCATTACAGTGTCATGCAGAATAATTTTACTGCCCTAAAAATGCCCTGTGCTCCATCTATTCATCCTTCCCCTCCTCCTGAACTCCTGACAACCACTGATATTTCTTTACCATCTCTATAGTTTTGCCTTTTTCGGAATGCCATATAGTTGGAATCATACAGTATGTACTTTTTGAGACTGCCTTCTTTCACTTAGCAATATGCATTTTAGGTTTCTCCATGTCTTTTCATGGCTTTTTTTTATCGCTGAATAATATTCTGTTGTATGGATGTACCAGTTTGTTTATGCATTCACCTATTCTTTCACCTGGCCCTTACAGTCCCCACAAATGTACTTAACCTTTTCCTGAAATACTTGACTTCCCCCCCTCTCCAGTTCATTCTTTGCTGGATTGGTGGAGTGACAAATCTGCACTGCCTTGAAGCCCATTTCCTTCCTACCTTTAGGTACTTAGCAAGCAGTGAACACAAGGGCCTGTCTTTTGGAACACCTTCTGTGGTGGGTTCGGCCCAGCTTTGTCTGTGGGATAATGAGAGCTGGAGAATTGTGTGCCTGTCTACTTCTCCACATGCAAGTGCTCCCTGCCCCCACCCAAGAAAATTCACTTTATAGATTTACAGTGCATGTTATTAGTGTGTTTCTGCCCCCTTTGCATGATAACTGACTTTATCTCTCTCTGACTTTATTTCTCATCTGTAGAATGTAAGCTCCATGAAGGCAGGGCACATCTACCTCCTGGCACATTTATTTCCATCTCCTCTCCACCTTCTGACATAGTGCTAACTGTGTACTGACCCTGGCACCTGTGCAGGCTTTTGGCTCTGGAATGTACCGCCCAAGGTCCAGTACTGAAAGAAAGAAAAAAAGAAAAGAAAGACAGAAAGGCCCTTGGAGTGTGTCCAAGTGGGTGTGTGTCCTAGTAATGGACATTGGGGGTTAAGGATAGATGCCTTGGGATCATATGCACATGACTCACAAGGCTATGGGAACCCAAATGAGGTTGGTGAGGGAGCCTTGGGGACCCTATGCCCACTGATTAATAAACAACCAAGCCAATTATTGTCAGGTAGGTTTTGACTCATGGATACTTCATAAACGTCAGAGTAGAACTGCGTTTCATCAGGTTTCCAATGACTGATATGTTTTTGAAGTAGATCTCCTGACCTTTCTTCTGAGGTGCCACTGGGTGGACTCAACCTCCAACCTTTCATTTAACAGCTGAGCGTGTTAACCATTTGTACCAACCAGAGACTCCCATGTGAAAGTAGTTCGAAAATATGGCCTTGGTGACAGAAATGATGCTGGAGAGCACATGAAAGAATTTTACAAGACCAATGGCTTCTTCATTGCAAATACGTTTTTTAAACAACATAAACGGTGACTATACAGGTGGACCTCACCAGATGGAATGCACAGGAATTAAATAGACTAATCTGTGGAAGGAAAGGATGGAGAAGCTCAATATTATCACTTAGGACAAGACCAGGGGTCGAATGTGGAACAGACTATTAATTGCTCATGTACAAGTTCAAGTTGAAACTGAAGAAAATCAGAACAAGTCCACAAGAGAAAAAGTATATTCCACCTGAATTTAGAGACCATCTCAAGAACAGATTTGACACGTTGTACATTAATGACCAAAGACTAGACGAGTTGTGAAATAACATCAAGGACATCATACATGAAGAAAGCAAGAGGTCATTAAAAAGATAAGAAAGAAAGAAAAGATCAAAATGGATATCAGAAGAGATTCTGAAACTTGCTCCTGGACATCGAGTAGCTAAAGCAAAAGGAAGAAATGATGCACTAAAAGAGCTGAACAGAAGATTTCAAAGGGTGGCTCAAGAAGACAAAGTAAAGTATTATGATAACATGTGAAAAGACCTGAAGATAGAAAACCGAAAGGGAAGAACACACTCAGTATTACTCAAGCTTAAAGAACTGAAGAAAAAATTCAAGCCTCGAGCTGCAACACTGAAAGATTCTACAGAGAAATTATTAAATAACAGAGGAAACATCAAAAGAAGATGGAAGGAATACACAGTCACTATACCAGAAAGAATTGGTCTGTTTTCAACCGTTTCAGGAGAAAACATATGATCAGGAACCGATGGTACTGAAGGAAGAAGTCCAAGCTATACTGAAGGAAGAAGTCCAAGCTGCAGTGAAGGCACTGGCAAAAAACAAGGCTCTGAGGATTGACAGAATATCAATTGAGATGTTTCAATAAATGGATGCAGTGCTGGAAATGCCTACTTGTCTATGCCAGAAATTTGAAAGACAGCTACCTGGCCAACTGACTGGAAGAGATCTATATTTATGCCTATTCCCAAGAAGGGTGACCCAACCAAATGCGTAAGTTATCAAACAATATCATTAATATCGCATGCAAGCAAAATTTTGCTGAAGATCTTTTAAAAGCAGCTGTAGCAGTACATCGACAGGAAACTGCCAGAAATTCAAGCTGTAGTTAGACAAGAACATGGAACCAGAGATATTACTGCTGAGGTCAAATGGATCCTGGCTGAAAGCAGAGAATACCAGAAAGATGTTTCCCTGTGTTTGATTGACTATGCTAAGGCACTCGACTGTGTAGATCATAACAAATTATGGATAACACTGCAGAGAATGGGAATTCCAGAACGCTTAAATGCGTTCATGAGAAATGCGTACATGGATCAAGAGGCAATCATTCAAACAGAATAAGGGATACTGTACGGTTTAAAGTCAGGAAAGGTGTGTGCCAGGGTTGTATCCTTTCACCATACCTATTCAATCTGTATGCTGAGCAAATAATCCAAGAAGTTGGACTATATGGAGAACAGAGCATCAGGACTGGAGGAAGAGTCAACAACCTGCATTATGCAGATGACACAACCTTGCTTGCTGAAAGTAAAGAGGACTTGAAGCACTTACTGATGAAGATCAAAAACCACAGCCTTCAGTATGGATTATACCTCAACATAATGGAAACAAAAATCCTCATGACTGGACCAGTAAGCAACATCATGATAAACAGGGAAAAGATTGAGGTTGTCAAGGATTTCATTTTACTGGGATCCACAATCAATACCCATGGAAGCAGCAGTCAAGAAATCAAAAGACACATTGCATTGGGCCAAATGGCTGCAAGAGATCTCTTTGAAGTGTTAAAAAGCAAAGATGTTGCCTTGAGGACTAAGGTGTGGCTGATTCAAGACATGGTGTTTTCAATTGCCTCACATGCATGTGAAAGCTGGACAACGAATAAGGAAGACCAAAGAAGAACTGACGTCTTTGAATTATCGTATTGGCAAAGAATATTGGGTATAGCATCAACTGCCAAAAGAATGAACAAATCTGTCTTGGAAGAAGTACAACCAAAATGCTCCTTGGAAGCAAGGATGGCGAGACTGCGTCTCACATACTTTGGACATGTTATCAGGCGGTATCAGTCCCTGGAGAAGGACATCATGCTTGGTAAAGTAGAGGGTCAGCGAAAAAGAGGAAGACTCTCTATGAGATGGGCTGACTCTGAGGCTGCAACAATGGGCTCAAGCATAGCGACAATTGTGAGGATGGCACAGGGCCGGGCAGTGTTTTTTCTGTTGTGCATAGGGCCGTTATGAGTCAAAACCAACTCGATAGTACCTAACAACAACAACAAGGACTATCACTGATAAATACAAAAAAACATTGCTTTTGAGTCTATTCCGACTCATAGCAACCCTGTGGACAGAGCAGAACTATACCACAGATTTTCCAAGGAGCACCTGGTAGATTCGAACTGCCAACCTTTTGGTTAGCTGCTGAACTCTTAACCACTATGCCCCCAGAGTTTCTGATTAATTTGATTGTCCATGAATCCTTCAAATCAGAGCAGTATTATAGATAGCTAAGATCATGGTCTTTGGAGTCAGAAATGTTTGCAAATCCTGGCTCTGGAACCTTCTGACCACATGACTTTAGGCAAATGCGTTAGCATCTCTGAGTCTCATTTCCCTATGTGTATATATATATATATATATATATAAGGGAGATAATTACCACTTGTCTCATAAAATTGTTGTTAGAATTAAATGACAGAATGCATGTAATTTGCTTAGGAAATATAGAATATTGAACACTTATTGACATTTTCTTTGGGGAAACCTCTATACAATCAGGGTGTCAATAACTAGTGGTTTTCTCTGGAGCAATTTTATTTCTCCAAAAAAGAACCTTCTGATCTCCTGTGTGTATGTGTGTGTGTGTGTGTGTTGGTGGTGGTAGGACGAAGACAGAATATCCCTGAATAATGAGATTTTGGAAGCGAGTTCTTTGCTCCCTTCTGGACCTCCACTAAAATGAAAGTAAAGGAATAAAACAAGAAAGGGAGAAGTGGGAGAGGAGAAATCAGTACATAAGAAATAGCAACACAGTGTTAGCAGATGGAATGTGCTTGGAAGAGTTTAATATCCAGCTAACAGGAATTCCAGAGAGTGAAGAAAAGAAAAATGGGAGGAAGTTATCAAAGAAATAGTACAGAGAAATTTTTCAGAACAAAAAGATATTACCCTTCAGATTGAGGGGGTCCACCCAATAACTCTCACATTAAGTGGAAAAAAAAAAAAAAGACCCATGGAAAGGCACATAATTAAGAAATTTTAGACTACCAGTGAAAATGAAAAGAATGAAAATTTTTAGATGAAAAAGCAAATTGATACAAAGAAGTGAGATACAGAATAGTATTAGAAAATTGAATAGGGACATTATATGCTAGAAGGCAAGAGCAATGGCTTCAAAATCCTGAGGGAAAATTCTTTTTAAGATATGATTCTGTGTTAATTCACCTTTCAATGAAACATGAGTGTAAACTCAAGCCATTTTCAGATGGGAGAGGACTTAAAATTTTTATGTCCCATACATCCATTCTTACAAAACTATTGGAAGATGTACCTCCACCAAAGAAGAGAGTAAACCAAGAAATAGGAATGTATTGGATCCAGAAAGCAGGGAATTCAACAGAGAGGCCATGAAAAGAAGTCCCAGATTACAGCTATAGAACAGGCCTAAAGGTAGAGTGGACTTTCAATCTGTAGGGACAAATGTTACCAGTTCAGTGATCCTAAATGGTTGGCTCATTACCTTGTCATGAGTAAATCCCTTTTCCAAATTTATTTTTGGCATGTTTTTAACCTTTTGTGCTACAGACCAGAAAGTCTAATGGGAAAGTTTTGTTATCTGGAGGCCTGGTTTTCAATAACATTCAATAAATATTGACTGAATGTGTGCTGTGTTGCAGGCATGGTGTGAAGTGCTGGGGACACAGTGATGAATAAGACATAACACTTGCCTTTATGATATTCAAAATCCTGTGGCAGGAGGCTGACAAGGAAACTTGCAATTGCAATACAGCATGACAAGGCTATGATGGAGAAGGAGAAGGTGTTAATGGGAACACATTGGAAGGCATCTCTGCAGAGCTGTAAGCCACAGAAGACTTGCTGGAGGAACTGAGCTGTCCTACTGCACTTGTAAAGAAGCCCTGGTGGTACAATGCTTAAAGCACTTGGCTGCTAACCGAAAAGCTTGAGGTTGGACCCCATCAGCTCTGCTCCTTGAGAAAAAAGACTTGGCAATCTGTTCCTGTAAAGATTACAGCCTAGGAAACTCTATGGGGCAGTTCCACTTTGTCTTACAGGGTCACTGTGAGTTGGAACTGACTCCACGGTGCACAACAATAATGGGACCTGGAAGATGAGCAGAGGTTTACTCAGTGAAGAGCTAGAGGAAGATGATTCCTGGGAGAGGAAAAGGAAAAAGGCCTAGAGATTAAAAAAAAAAAAAAAAAAAAGGTGTCTTTGTGAAATTGCAAATAATTTTGCATGGCTAGAAAGTTTGTGGCTGGACTGATGAGTGATGAGCCTGGGGAGGTTTAGTTTGGACTTTGTCCTGAGGAAAAAGGGAGCCACTACAGGGATTTAGATTGTGACCAAAACTGAAAAACCAAACCCGCTGCCGTCGAGTCGATTCCGACTTATAGAGACCCTATAGGACAGAGTAGAACTGCTCCATAGTGTTTCCAAGGAGCATCTGGCAGATTTGAACTGCCAACCTCTTGGTTAGCAGCTGTAGCACTTACATTTACTTTTTAAAATGATGACTCAGAATCTAGTGTGAGAGTACAAGAGAGGACTATCACAATATAGTCCAGGTGAGATGTGATATGAGCCTGAATTTGGGCAATGGCTCTAAGTATGGAGAGAAATAAGGAGCCCTGGTGGAACAATGGTTAAGTGTTCGACTGCCAACCAAAAGGTCAGCAGCTTGAACCCACCATCAGCTCTGCAGGAGAAAAGACCTGGCAATCTGCTCCTGTAAAGATTCCAAAGCCAAACCCAAACCATTGCCATCAAATAGGACAGACTAGAACTGCTCCATAGGGTTTCCAAGGTTGTAATCTGTAGGGAAGCGCACTTTCTTTCTCCCACATCTTTCTCCCACTGAGTGCCTGGTGGATTCAAAGTGACAACGAGCTTTTAACCAGGAAACCTACGGGGCAGTTCTATTCTGTCCTATAGGGTCTCTATGAGCCGGAATTGACGCAGTGGCACAAAACAACATGGACAGAAATGGACACTTTAAATAGAAATTTAGGAACTGGATTCAACAGAACGGAGTGATTGGTGAATTATGGGGGTCAAGAGAGAGGGAGGAGCCACAGGTTATTTTTTGCTTTAACAACAGGTTGGCAGAGCCTCTGTAACCCCAGCCCTGGATCAATGGAACCAGCTTTCTTCCCTGAATGCCTGTCTGGCTTCTGGGAACTCCTGGGTGAAGTTCCCTACTGGTGTGACTGGTACCTATTTGACCTTCTGCTCTTTGTGCTCTCCTGGGCTTCCATGTTGCCTAGTAACACCTGAGCATTTCTTGAGTCAGCTCTCTTTCCACTTCTCCCGAGTTTTTCAAAACTTTCTCCTTTCCTTAAGTCTCCCACCCAATTATCTCTACCTTTTCAGCTCACAGACTTCCCTCCTGAATTGCTAAAAAAAAAAAAAAAAAAAATCAAAGCCATCCAACTGAATTGATGTTCCTTAGTGCTTTTTGTCCTGTATGCTAATTTATCTTCACAGTTTTGCCTTCTGGCTCAGAGATAGCTACTCAGTTCCTTTGCAAGGTCAGTACCTCTACCTGTACATCAGATCTCCTTCCCTCACTTCCTCAGTCACCTTACTTCATGGTGCCACTAATTATCTCCACCCTCTTCAGCTTTTCTTTCTCCTCTGTCTCTTTCCCATCAGCATCTAAATATGCCCAAGTGTCCACCATCTTGGAAAATCTTTGATTCTTTCCCACTTGCTGTAACACGCTCTTTCCTTTTACAGCTTGCCTCCAAGACCTAGCTACCCTTTCTCTCACCACTTCTGACTTCCTTTTGGTTCCTCAGCCTTATGAGACCACTAATACCTTCTGTGGGCTAAACCCAATGGATATTTTATTAGCCTTTGTCTTACTCTTCATACTGCAATAACATTCTTAACATAGTTGAAGCTTCTGGACACGTTCTTAAAATTCTCTCCTCCTTGCTGTTCTTTCAAGTTGCTTTTGTCCATCGTCTTTCTTTGCTGGAATATAAAAAATGCTCAGGCTAGTTCCTTCACTCTTTAAAAGATTTTTTTTTTTTTAATTTGACTTACACAACCAATGCGTGAATATCTCTTTATAAACTATTCATTGTTTACAGATAAAGCCAATTTCCTCTTAAAAACCATCTTTAGTCCCTCTATGCACTAAAGGGAAACCTGGTGTCATAGTGGTTAAGAGCTATGGCTGCTAACCAAAAGGTCGGCCACCAGGTGCACTTTGGAAACCCCATGGGACAGTTCTACCCGGTCCTATAGGGTCGCTATGAGTCAGATTCAACTCGATGGCAATGGATTTTTTTTTTTTTTTAATCCACTGAAGAGGGGACTGAGATTATCTGTTGGTGAGATGTGGAGATTTACAGCCTAGGAAACCCTATGAGGCAGCTCTACTCTGTCCTATAGGGTTGCTATGAGTCAGAATTGACTTGATGGCACATGACAACAACAGAAATCCACAAATATATAGTTTGGCTTTATGCAAGTGCTTTTCATCTTTCGTAAGTATATTTGCGTAACCTGTTTTTATAAATTAACAGTATGTCTTGAGACTTTTTCCTTGTTAGCACAGATTTTTTTTTTAACATACCACACAGTGCTCCATGTATTATTTTCCTATTGCTACTGTAACAAATTATCACAAATTGAGTGGCTTTAAACAACACAAATTTATTATCTTACAGTTCTGGGAGTCAGAAGTCTAAACTGGGTCTAACTGGCCTAAAATCATGGTGTTGGCAGGGCTGCATTCCTCCTGGAAGCTCTCAGGGAGAATACATTTCTTTGCTTTTCCAGCTTCTAGAGGCTGCCTCTATTTCTTGACTCATGGCCCTTTCCTCCATCTTCAAAGCCAGCAGTGTAGCATCTTCAAATATCTCTCTCACTCTCAGCCTCATGCCACACTCTTCCATTCATAAGTACCCTTGTGATTACATTGGGCCCATCCAGATAATCCAAAATAATTTCCCCATCTCCAGATCCTTAAATTAAACATACCTGCAAAGCCCTGTTTGCGATGAAAGGTAACATATTCACAGGTTCTGGACATTAGGATGTGGAAGTCTTTGAAGGGTCATTTTCTGCTATCATAGAGCCCATAGTCTGTAGTTGTTTTTCTCTTCTCCCTGGTGATCTTTCTCACTGAAAAGATCACATGTACCTACATGTGAATGTCGCCACATTTCTTTCTCCCACTGTTAACCAAACATCTCTCCTGTGATGTCTCATGGACCCTTAAACCCATGCTGTTTCTCATCTTTACATCTTTGCACACTTTGTTGTCTTGGTTTGAACACCCTTCTTTGTTTTCCTCAAGTTACACATTTTATTTATCCTTTAAGACTCAATGCATATATACCCTTCTCTGTTGTTGGTGTTGGGTGTTGTTGAGTCAGTTTTCGACTTATAGCAATCCCATGTGACAGAATAACCCACAGAGTTTTCTTAGCTGTGATCTTTACAGGAACAGTTCACCAGATCTTGCTCCCATGGAGCTGCTAAGTGGTTTCAAACCAACAACCTTTCGGTTAGCAGCTGAGCACTTAAGCCATTGTGCCATCAGGGCTCTTTACATGTTTCCAGAACTATGCCTATAGCAATTTTCATTCTGTATTGTAAATGCCTCTATTTACTGTTCAATTTTTTGGGGTTTGATCATTGCTCTTTGTAATTCCAGGGTCTGACTGATACTGTTACACAGTAGAAACTCAATAAATGTTGAATATATGAAATCAGAGAGAGCAGTCCTAAGAAAAAAAAAAAGGGCTAGCATTTATTTTTAAGCCTGCCCTCAAATCTACAGCTGTCTCTAGGTGTCCAACCCATGAACTTCTGACATTACCTCACTGATGTATTTTAGCAAGAGGTCGTTGCAAGTTCGACTTCATGCCAACTCTCTGGGGGTTACCTAAAGATGTCAACAATGCCAGTAAGATGTCCTTCACCATGTATCGACTCCTTTCATGTTCTGGTGACCTCCCACCCCTTTTGCCTTCAGAAAGATGGGTATACTGCTCCCCACTGTTACTAAGCTCCGGGCCCTGCATTATTCCATTTTGATTCCTCAAATCCTGCCCACCTCTGTGCAAATATTTCCTTTATTATCCTCTCCTCAACTTTCCAACTTGGGCGTGCTCTGTTTCCTGTGAGGAACCTGATTAATAGGAGAAGTGGTCATATCTGATCTGTAAGTGTATCCTTGATATTTAGCCTGTGTCCCAGCACTTGATTAATGTCTATGGAATATACTTTTATGAAATATTACCAAAGTTGTTTACTTTTGTAATGGCATAGGGTACATGGAATGTTATAATTAGACCTGCTCTTAGACAGGGCCAATCATTTTATCTAGGAGGAATTTTAGTGTGACTGTGATAGAGATGAGAGAGAGAAATAGTTGGTAGAGTAAAGACATATAGACTGGGGTTTGGATCCTAGAGGCACCACTTACTGGCATGGTGACTTGGGTATACTCGATTTTGTCAACTGAAAAATGAAGAAAATATTAATTATGTCGCTGGGTTGTAGTGAAGGTTAAATTAGCTGATGTATCTGTATTTCCTGGCATAGAATTTAGCACTTAGCAATTGCCTACAACTATTATTACATAACCTAGATGTCCTGACTTCCAATCCAGGATGTATTCCATCTGCCATTTGACCAGTCAAACTTAGGTGAACATGGGAGAGCTCAGTGGTAAGAATGGTTTGATCTGGCTCAGCTTCCGGGATGAACTTCCTTGCTGTGAGACTGGTCGTAAGAGAAGAAGCTCAATTGTCTCTCAACCAATTCTTTTCTAGACCCTGATTGACATTTGTGGTTTTTTCTCTTTCATCCTGTCCTTACATTTGTATTTGTAACTACAAAATTCTATAGTCAAAATCATACTCATAGGAGGTAGAAACAGAGAAAAAAAAAAATGGTGGTTCAAGGGAACTCGACACAGCTCCCACTGGTTTTCCTAAATAAATTGTCTTTCCTAATCCCAAGATCTCTTCCTGCAAAGGTTCCTCCCAGGTGGGCCCTCAATGAAACAAGCTTCTTATTGGGTGAAGGCACCAGCAAGCTCTTACCCCTTATCTTAAGGGTTATATTTTGTGAATCTGTAATGCTAATCCAGCAAATCTTTTGATACAGCAAACATTTTCTGAAGTGCTATTTCCTTCCCAAGTATTTTGGAGCTTGCAAACTCAGATATAATGAATGGAGCTGTTAGCGTGAACAATCACTCAACAGCATAAGTTATTTTAATGGGCCCATCACTTGAAACTAAACTTCCACCATCTGTTCTATCCTTTAACTGCAAATGCAAAAAGAGCACCATTCCCTATGGCATCATAAAAAGTTAGATATAAGTGACTTAAATGCATGTTTTGGTTCTGTATTCAGTGCAACATACATCTAAAGGAAGGTTTATATTGGATTTTTTTTTTTTTATGGGAAAATAAAAATTCAGAGTGGGAGAGTTTTCCTGTTCACAAAAGAGTGGCTTTTTAGTTGGCATGGAAAATGTTCTATTATGTTATTTATTCATTACCCAGTATTTTTTCCTACAAATATTAATGGAATGCCACCATATGCCTGGCACTGTACTAGACACTGGGGATATAGAAGATAACAGCGATAATTGGCAGGTCCCCTGGAACGACCAAGGAAGATAAAATGAAACATTTCATATAAATACACATAAAAGTCATATAAAAACCAAAACATAAATTGTGTGTTCTGCTTCAGAATGGTAATGTGATGGAGTGGGAAGAAGTTTGCAATCAGTTGGATCTTGGTTTAAAATTCAAATTTGTTTCCTTTGAGTGGATTCCAACTCATGATGACCCCATGTGTTACAGAGCAGAGCTGCTTCAAATGGTTTTCTCGGCTGTAATCTTTTTGTTGTTATTGTTATTGTTGAGAACATACACAGGAAAACATTCACCAATTCAACTGTCTCTACGTGGACGATTCAGTGACATTGATTATATTTTTCGAGTTGTGCAACCATTCTCACCCTCCTTTTCGGAGTTGTCCCTCCCCCTTTAACATAAACTCACTATCCCCGAAGGTTTTCTACCTAATCTTTTGCAGATTGCTTGGCCTTTCTTTCATGGTGCCTCTGGGTGAGTTTGAGCTGCCAACCTTTAGGTTAGTAAAAACTCATTGCTGTTGAGTTAATTTTGACTCACAGCGACCCTATAGAACAGAGTAGAATTGCCCTGTACGGTTTCCAAGGAGCAGCTGGTGGATTTGAACTGCTGACCTTTTGGTTAGCAGCCTCAACTCTTAACCACTGTGCTGCCAGGGCTCCTTTAGATCTTTCCTGAAATACAACACTGTCAGTGATAAGATAATATCCATATGCCTACAAAGAAGACCAGTTAACATGACTATTATTGAAATTTACACACCAACCACTAAGGCCAAAGATGAAGAAATTGAAAAATTTACCAACTTCTGCAGCCTGAAATTGATCCAACATGCAGTTAGGATGCATTGGTAATTACTGGTGATTGGAATGCAAAAGTTGGAAACAAAGAAGAAGGATCAGTAGTTAGAAAATATGACCTTGGTGATAGAAACAATTCCAGGGATCGCATGATAGAATTTTGCAAGACCAGTGACTTCTTCATTGCAAATATCTTTTTATCACCAACATAAACAGCGAGTATACACATGGACATCACTGTATGGAATACACAGGAATCAAATTGACTACATCTGTGGAAAGAGATGATGGGAAAGCTCAATATCATCAATCAGAACAAGGCCAGGGGATGACTACGGAACAGACAATCAACTGCTCATATGCAAGTTCAGGCTGAAGCTGAAGAAAATTAGAACAAGTCCACAAGAGCCAAAGTATGACCTTGAGTATATCCCACTTGAATTTAGAGACCACCTCAAGAATAGATTTGACACGGACACTAATGACCAAAGGCCAGAAAAATTACAGAACGACATCAAGTATATCATACATGAAGAAAGCAAGAGATCATTAAAAAGGCAGAAAAGATAGAAAAAAACAAAATGGATGTCAGAAGAGACTCTGAAACTTGCTCTTGAATGTAGAGTAGCAAAAGAAATAAATGATGAAGTAAAAGAGCCAAACAGAAACTTTCAAATGGCAGCTCGAGAAGACAAAGTATTATTATGACATATGCAAAGACTTGGAGATAGAAATCCAAGAGGGAAGAACACACTCAGTGTTTCAAAAGCTGAAAGAACTGAAGAAAATACTCAAACCTCAAGTTGGAATATTGAAGGATTTAATAGGGAAAATATTAAATGACACAGAGAGCATCAAACGAAGTTGGAAGGAATGTACAGAGCCACTGTATCAAAAAGATTTGGTCAGTGTTCAACCATTTCAGGAGGTAGCATATGATCAGGAATGATGGCTCTGAAAGAAGTCCAAGCTGCACTGAAGGCATTGGTGAAAAACAAGGCTCCAGGAATTGATGGAATATCAGTTGAGATGTTTCAACAAACAGATGCAGCATTGGAGTTGCTCACTTGTCTGTGCTAAGAAATTTGGAGGACAGCTACCTGACCAATTGACTGAAAGAGATCCATGTTTATGCCTATTCCCAAGAAAGGTGATCCAACCGAATGTGGAATTTATCAAACACTATCATTAATATCACACACAAGTAAAATTTTGCTGAAGATCATTCAAAAATGGTTGCAGCAATATATTGATGGGGAACTGCTAGAAATTCAAGCTGGATTCCGAAGAGGATGTGGAAACAGGAATATCATTGCTGATGTCATTTGTATACTGGCTAAAAGCAGACAATACCAAAAAGATGTTTACCTGTGTTTTGTTGACTATGCTAGGGTACTGGACTGTGTGGATCATAGCAAATTATGGATAACATTGCGAAGAATGAAAATTTCAGAACACCTAGTTTTGCTCATGAGGAACTTGTACATAGATCAAGAAGGAGTTGTTGGAATAGAACAAGGGGATGCTATACGGTTTAAAGTCCGGAAAGGTGTGTGTCAGGGTGGTATCCTTTCACCATACTCATTCAATCTGTATGCTGAGCAAGTAATCTGAGAAGCTAGACTATATGAAGAAGAACAGGGCATCAGGATTGGAGGAAGACCTATTAATGACCTGCATTATGCAGATGACACAACCTTGCTTGCTGAGAGTGAAGAGGACTTGAAGCACTTACTTACTGATGAAGATCAAAGACCACAGCCTTCAGTATGGATTACACCTCAACATAAAGAAAACAAAAACCCTCACAACTGGACCAAGAAGCAACATCATGATAAATGGAGAAAAGATTGAGGTTGTCAAGGATTTCATTTTACGGGGATCCACGATCAACACCCCAGAAAGCAGCAGTCAAGAAATCAAAAGACACGTTGTACTGGGCAAATGTGCTGCAAAAGACCTCTCTGAAGCGTGGAAAAACGAAGATTTGACCTTGAAGACTAAGGTGCCTCTGACCCAAGCCCTGGTGTTTTTAATTGCCTCATATGCATGTGCAATTTGGACAATGAATAAGGAAGACCAAAGAAGAATTGATGCCTTTGAATTGTGGTGTTGGCAAAGAATATTGAATATACCTGTTGTTGTTCTTGCTAGGTGCCGTTGAGTCGGTTCTGACTCATAGCGACCCTATGCACAACAGGATGAAACACTGTCCGGTCCTGCGCCATCCTTACAGTCGTTGTTATGCTTGAGCTCATTGTTGAAGCCACTGTGTCAATCCACCTCATTGAGCGTCTTACAGTTTTCTGCTGACCCTGTACTTTGCCAAGCATGATGTCCTTCTCCAGGGACTGATCCCTCCTGACAACATGTCCAAAGTATCTAAGACACAGTCTCGCCATCCTTGCTTCTAAGGCGCATTCTGGTTGAATATACTATGGATTGCCAAAAGAAAGAAAAAATCTGTCTTGGAGGAATTACAACCAGAATGTTCCTTAGAAGCAAGAATGGTGAGAGTACATCTCACATGCTTTGGACGTGTTATCAGGTGGGATCAGTTCCTGGAGAAGGACATCATGCTTGGTAAAGTAGAGGGTCATTGAAAAAGAGAAAAACCCTCAATGAGATGGATTGACACAGTGGCTGCAATAATGAGCTCAAGCATAAAAATGATTGTGAGGACAGCGGAGGATCGTGCAGTTTTTCCTTCTGTGGTACATAGGGTCACTATGAGTTGGAACCAACTCAATGGCATCTAACAACAACAACATGTATCAACTAACCAGTTGCCGTTGAGTTGATTCTGACTCATGGTACATGTGCAGAGAGAGTAGAACTGCTCCACAGGGTTTTCAAGGATGTGACCTTTTGAAAGCAGATCACAAGGCCTTTATTCAAGGTTCCCATGAGTGGGATCAAACTGCCAGTCTTGTGGTTAATAGTCAAGAGCTTAAATGTTTGCACCACCCAGGGACCAAAAAATGAGGCAATAACAAAAGAACAATATTTGTCATGTCTCACTAGTTGTGATAGCGCCGTAGTATCCTTAAGGCATGTATACTAGTCTCTGAAGACATGCTATACACTTAGGATAAAGTTGGTCATTAACATGAATATATCATTCACCTAGGCCAACATTTAAAAAATGTGTTTGAGGAATTTTGAACTGACCACTTGTTAGATCTGATTAGAATATTATTATTTCTCTCTTGTGTTGGACTGACCAAGAGTTCATATCAGGAGGAATGTCAGCTCTGCCATTTTTTTTTCACTTGTATTTGTTTTATGCTCAATGGATGGCTTCTTTGTAGGAGGAATGTTTTTAGCCTCTTTTCCTTTTCATGTTGATTAGTTGGTTAAAACTTGACCAAAAAAATGCACAAGTTTACTCAACCAGGTTCATATTAATATGCTGACAGTGAATGAATGTATAAGGGAACCATTGCCAGCTCTTCCCCGTCACGGCCTTGTGCTTGTGGACACCCTGTAGTCAGTATGTGGCATGTGACCCTCTGTCATAAGGGCCAAGTGACGGTGAAGTACCAATCTGTATATCAAGTACTAAAAAACCTTTTCTTATTTTTTTAAGGATAAATAAATTATTGTTCCATTTTTTTCTCCATCTATCCCAAATCATGATCTTGTTCACCTCCCTCTGGAGACCACTAAATTCATGAAAGAGGAAGGAGTAGAGTCTGAGTCTACTGGTTCCAAATCTAGTGTTTTTTCCTTAAAAAATATAAAGAAGCAATGAATGCATTTTTATTTTATCGTGGTATAACATATCTACAGAAAAGTGTACATATCATAAGTGTGTCTACCGTTAAGTGTACACCATCAGGAGTTTTCCGAGAGTGAACCCACCCACATAACCACCATGCACAGCAAGCACTAGAGCTTCCCAACACCTCAGAGTGTTCTTACGCTTCCTCTTTTCCCTAACTCCTATCCTGACTCCTAAGACCACAGATTAATTTTGCCTGTTTTTGCATTTTACATGTATGGAATCATTATTTTTGGATCTGGCTTTCTTTTGTTTGACATTATCTTTGTGAGATTTATCTGTGTTGGAAAGTGTAGAGTTTATTCATTTTTCTTTGCTATATAATATTTTATTGTCTGAGTGAACTACTACTTATTCATCCAATCTAGAGTTGATGGAAATTTGAGTTGTTTCCAGTTTTGGGCTATTATGAATAATGCTCTAATGAGCATTATTATTCACTTGGTGCATGCTTGGTTTGCATATATATGCCTTTCTGTTGGATATGTAATTCAGGAGATGTATTTAGCACTGGAATTGCTGGATCATAGACTAGATGTAGGTTCAGATTTAGTAGGTATAGCATGTATTAGTCAACTATTGCCATAATATTGTTATGAAATTAACCACATCGGAATGAGTAACAAACAAACTTAGCATTTATTAACCACACATCTGTGGGTTGGCTGGGGTTCTGTTGATATCAGCTGGGCTCAGCTGGGCTTGGCTCCAAGCTGGGAGTTGGGTCCAGGTCTATTTCATGTGTCTTTGAACCTTCTTGGACCAGTGGATCCTTAAGGTATATTTTTCTCATGGTCAAAGGCTAGAACCAAGATGGCATGCCCAACTGCAAAAGCACATTTCAAGCCTCTGCTCGCATTATGTCTATGACCACCCCATTAACCAAAGCAAGTCACAGGGCCAAAATCCAGGGATAAAGGAAATTCACTTTACCCACTATGAGGCCATTCTAGTGTGTGGATACATAACTCTTTTACAGAGAAATGAAGAAAGAGGAACAATAGTTCAACCAATCAGATAGTTTCTGTGACGTACCTATTTACACTGCCACCACCAGTTTCTGAAAGTTCCCGTGACTCCCCATCCTCAACACTTGGCATTTCAGTCTTTGTAATGCTGGTCACCCAATGTTGTGGTTTCAATTTGTATCTCCCTTATGGTGACTGAGTTTGAGCATCTTTTCATATGTTTATTGGTCTTTTCTAAAGTGCCTGCTCAAGTCTTTTACCCATTAAAAAAATTAGGTTGCCAGTCTTTTCCTTACTGATTCATAAGATTTATTCTGAATATGAATCTTGGATGGTTTTGTCTTCTCCAACTCTGCATCTTGCCTTTTCACTTTCTTAATTGTGTGTTTGCCTCAATAAAGCATTTTTAATTTGAACATAGTCAAATTTATCTACCTCTTCCTTTATTATTAATGAATATTATATTACATTTAAGAAATCTTTACCTACGTCAGGGTGATGAAGTTATTCTCCTATGTTTTCTTCTAAAAGTTTTAGTTGTTCTACTTTTCATGTGTAGGTCTACAATCTCTCTGAAATCGATATTTATGTACTTTACGAGGTAGTGGTCCACATTCATACAGATATCTACTTGACCCAGCACCATTTATTGAAAGATTATCTTTTCCCCACTACACTGCAGTGCCACTCTTATCTATCAATCGTTCATTTACATGTTGTCCAATTCTGGACTGTTTGTTCTATTCCATTGATTTATTGGTCTGTCTTTGTGCCAATACTATACTGTCTTAATTACTGTAGCTTCCTAATAAGTCTCGATGTCTGATAGTGTAAATTCTCAAACTTTTTTCTTCTTCAAGAATGCTTTGACTTTTCCTTAACCTGTGTTTCAATTAACAGCGTTGAAAACAGCTTGCCTAATTTTACAACAATTCTACAGGACTATTGGTTAAAATTACAATAATTAACTTGTGGAGAATTGATTATTACAAAATATTTTCAATCTGTGAACATGATATAGCCCTTCATTTATTTATTTTTAAATGTTTTACTCAGTAGATTTCTGTGTAGAGATCTTGTATCTCTTTTTCTCTTTCTGTTTCTTTCAATATTATTCCTAGGTACTTGATATTTTTTTGATGCTACTGTAAAAGGTCTCTTTTAGAATTTCATTTTCTTACACTTTCTTGTTTTTATATAGTATTTATTTTTATGTAATGCTCTTATCTAGTGACCTTGCTAAATTTGCTTATAAATCTTAATAGCTTATCAGTGTATTTTTTAGATTTTATACATATGAAACATCATCTACAAATAATGACAATTGTTTCTTTTTTTCCAACCCTTATATTTTTTTCTTTATCTTGCATTATTGCTTTAATATATCACCTTTAAATAAGGTATTTTTTGATGTTCTTTTTTTGTAAATGCTCACAATCAAATTTAAGATGTTACTTTCTAGTACTAGTTGGCTAATGTTTTTTTTTTAAATATTTTTATTGTGCATTAAGTGAAAGTTTACAGAGTAAATTAATTCCTCATTCAACAATTTATACACAAATTGTTTTGTGACATTGGTTGAAATCATTGCGATGTGTGGATAATAGTATTTAATGTTGAATTTTATCAAATTTTTGCATCATTAATATGTTTGTATAATTTTATTATTTTACTTCATTAATACTGTGAGTTACATTCACTGATGTTTGGTAGCACATGTTTGTGAGTGAGGCATTGGTGGCTCAGTGGTAGAATTCTCACCTTTCATGTGGGAGGCCCAGGTGTGATCCCTGGCCAGTGTGTTTACATGCTTATTTCCACCTGTCTGTCAGTGGAGGTTTGCGTGTTGCTATGATACTGAAACCCCACACATCTGTCAATTTGTTGTACTGTGGGGTCTTGCACGTTACTATGATGCTGGAAGCTATGCCACTAGTATTCAGATACCAGCAGGGTCACCTATGGTGGACAGGTTTCAGCTGAGCTTCCAGACTAAGACATTCTAGGAGGTAGGACCTGGCAGTCTACATATGAAAAGAATTAGCCAGTGAAAACCTTATGAATAGCAGTGAAACACTGATACAGTGCTGGAAAATGAGCCCCTCACATTGGAAGACACTCAAAATATGACTGAGGAAGAGCTGCCTCCTCCAAGTAGAGTCAACCTTAATGATATGGTTGGAGTCAAACTTTTGGGACCTTCATTTACTGATGTAGCATGACTTAAAATGAGAAGAAACAGCTGTACACATCCATTAATAATCAGAATATAGAATGTACAAAGTATAAATTAAGGTAAGTTGGAAGTTGTGAAAAATGAAATGGAATGCTTGATGATCGATATCTTAGGCATTAGTGAGTTGAAATGGACTGGTATTGGACATTTTGAATCAGACAATCATATGGTCTACTATGCTGTAAATGAAAAATTGAATAGGAATGGCATTGCATTCATCTTCAAAAAGAACATTTTAAGACATATCCTGAAGCACAATGCTGTCAGTGATAGGATAATATCCATATGCCTACAAAGAAGACCAGTTAATATGACTATTATTCAAATTTACACACCAACCACTAACACCAAAGATGAAGAAATTGAAGATTTTTACAAACTTCTGCAGTCTGAAATTGATCCAACATGCAGTCAGGTTGCATTGATAATTACCAGTGATTGGAACGAAAAGTTGGAAACAAAAAAGAAGGCTCAGTAGTTGCGAATTTGGCCTTGGTGATAGAATGATGTCTGAGATCCCCTGAGAGAATTTTCAACGACTTCTTCATTGCAAATACCTTTATACACCAACATAAACGGCGACTATACACGTGGACCTCACTGGATAGAATACACAAGAATCAAATTGACTACATCTATGGAAAGAGACAAAGGAAAAGCTCAACATTGTCAGTCAGAACAAGGCTAGGGGCCAACTGCAGACCAGACCATTGCTTATATGCAAGTTCAAGTTGAAGCTGAAGAAAATTAGAACAAGTCCACAACAGCCAAAGTGTGATGTTGAGTATATCCCACCTGAACTTAGAGGTCATCTCAAGAATAGATTCGACCCACTGAACACTAATGACCGAAGACCAGACAAGTTGTGGAATGACATCAAGGGCATCATACATGAAGAAAGCAAGAGGTCAATAAAAATACAGAAGAGAAAGAAATGACCAAAAAGGATGTCAGAAGAGACTCTGAAACTTGCTCTTGAACATCAAGTAGCTAAAATGAATGGAAGAAATGGTGCAGTTAAAGAGCTAAACAGAAGATTTCAAAGGGCACCTTGAGAAGACAAAGTATTATAATGACATGTGCAAAGACCTGGAGTTAGAAAACCAAAAGGGAAGAACATGCTCAGCGTTTCTCAAGCTGAAAGAACTGAAGAAAAAAATTCAGACCTTAAGTTGCAATGGTGAAAGATTCCGTGGACAAAATACTGAATGATGCAGGAAGCATCAAAAGAAGATGGAAGGAATACAGAGTCACTACACCAAAAAGAACTGGTTGATGTTCAGTCATTTCAGGAGGTAGCACATGATCAAGAAGACTGATGGTACTGAAGGAAGAAGTCTAAGTTGTATCAAAGACATTGGCAAAAAACAAGGCTCCAGGAATTGACAGAATACCAATTGAGATGTTTCAACAAACATATGCAGTGCTGGAAGTGCTCACTAATCTATGCCAGGAAATTTGGAAGACAGCTACCTGGCCACCTAACTGGAAGAGAACCACATTTATGCCTATTCCCAAGAAAGGTGATCCCACCGAATGTGGGAATTATCAAACAATATCACGGATATCACACATAAGTAAAATTTTACTAAAGATCATTCAAAAATGGTTGCAGCAGTACATTGACATGGAACCATCAGAAATTCAAACCAATTCAAAAGAGGATGTGGAACGAGGGATACCATTACTGATGTTACATGGATCCTGACTGAAAGCAGAGAATACGAGAAAGATGTTTACCTGTGTTTTATTGACTATGCTAAGGGGTAACAAATTATGGGTAACATTGCGAAGAATAGGAATACCAAAACACTTAATTGTGCTCATGAGAAATCTGTACATAGATTGAGAGGCGCCGTTCGAACACAACAAGGGGATATTGGGTGGTTTAAAGTCAGGAATAGTGTGCATCAAGATTGTATCCTTTCACTATATTTATTCAATGTGTGTGTTGACCAAATAATCTGAGAAGCTGGACTATATGAAGAACGTGGCTTAAGGATTGAAGGAAGACTCATTAACAACCTGCACTATGCAGATGACACAACCTTGCTTGCTCAAAGTGAAGAGGACTTGAAGCACTTACTGATGAAGATCAATCACTACAGCCTTCAGTATGGTTTACATTTCAACATCAAGAAAATGAAAATCCTCACAACTAGACTAATAAGCAACATCATGATAAATGGAGAAAAGATTGAAGTTGTCAAGGATTTCATTTTCCTTGGATTCACAATCAACATCCATGGAAGCAGCAGTCAAGAAATCAAAAGATGCATTGAATTGGGCAAATCTGCTGCAAAAGACCTCTTTAAAGTGTTAAAAAGCAAAGATGTCACTTTAAGGACTAAGGTGTGTCAGACCCAAGCCATGGTGTTTTCAATTTTCTTATTTAAAAGCTGGGCAATGAATAAGGAAGACTGAAGAAGAATTGATGGCTTTGAATCAAGGTGTTGGCGAAGAATATTGAAAATACCATGGACTGCTAGAAGAAGGAACAAATCTGTCTTGAAAGAAGTATAGCCAGAATGCTGTTTAGAGGCAAAGATGGTGAGGCTTCGACTCACATACTTTGGACATGTTATCAGGAGGGACCAGTCTCTGGAGAAGGACATCATGGTTGGCAAATTAGAGGGTCAGTGAAAAAGAGGAAGGCCAAGGACATGGATTGACACAGTGACTGCAACAATGGGCTCAAGCATAACAATGATTGTGAGGATGGCACAGGACTAGGCAGTGTTTTGTTCTGTTGTACATAGGGTTGCTATGAGTTGAAACCAACCCAAGGGAACCTAATAACATGATACTGAACAGATTTCAGTGGAGCTTCCAGCCTAGCATGGACTAGGAAGAAAGGCCTGGCTACCTACTTCTGAAAATCAGCCAATGAAAGCCCTATGGATCAAATGGTCTGATCCACAACAGATCATGGGGATGGCACAGAACAGAGCAGCATTTTGTTCCATTGTGAGTGAGGTCACCATGAGTTGGGGCTGACTCCAGGGCAGCTAACGACAAGAGCACTTGTGTGCAGCTATTGGAGTTGAATGTTCTATCAGCTGGTTTCTTGCCTGTAGCATTTTGGGAGTTAGATAACCTTCTTTTATTTTGTGTTTTCTCCTTGCCTTTCAGTGCAGGTCGACAGTGTTTCTGCTGGTCTAAAATTCCCAAGAGTCTTTGGGTCCTGTGTATGTCACGGCTATTCATTCCATTTAGACAAGAGACTCCACAGAACTTTCCTGGAGAATCTCATCTCTATTCCTGGCTTCTGCTAAAATGGTTTAGGGAATCCATGAGTAATGCTCCTAATCTCTTCAAAGAACTTTCCATTTACTGAGTATTTTAATCTTTTGATCCTATTAAAGCAGGATTGTTGCTGTTAGCTGTCCTTGAGTTGGACCCCCATGATAGTGACCCCATGTACAACCGAAGGAAGGGTTGCCTGGTTCTGTGCCATCCACATGATTGATTGGAGTTCAGACCATTGTTCTCCATAGGATTTTCACTGACTCATTTTCAGAAGCAGATTTCCAGGCCTTTCTTCCTAGTCCATATTACTCTGAAAGCGCTGCTGAAACCTGTTCAGCATCATTGCAATGCGAAAGCCTCCATTGCCAAAGGGGTGGCTGTGCATGAGGTGCATTGGCCGGGAACCGAACCCAGGTCTCCTTTATGGATGGCGAGAGTTCTACCGCTGAACCACAACTGCTTTGTCCAAAGTGCTAACAAAGGGCTTGTCCAGCCACACCCTTACTCTTGGCTTTTTCTCCAGAGAACATGTTCTGACACTGAATTTCCTAATTTTAGCATCTTCTGCAATTCAGGATAGGCTGAGAATTTCCTGAATCATCTAGCTCTTGTTTCTTTTGCTTAACAATTCTTTGGTCTATTTCCTCTCATATTTTACTAAAAACTGAAAAAAGAAACCAGCTACTCTTTCAACATCTTGACAGCAAAATTTCCTCAGTTAAACATCCAACCTCATTGTTTGGACATTTTGGTTTCCCGGTAACTGCAGGACACAATCCACTAAGCTTTCTGTCACTACATAACAAGGATCTCCTTTCTGTTTTCAATAACACTTTTCTCATTTCCATCTGAGTCCTTACTGACAGTACCTTTGGTGTTCATATTTATACCAATAATCTGTTCATAACGATTTAGGTATTCTCTAATATGACATAGATTTTCTCTACCACACTCCCCACTTTCTTCTAAGTTCTCACTAGCAGAATTGTTAACATTAAAATTTCTACTAATCTGTTCATGGCAATCAATCTTGCTCCTCCATGTTCTTTCAGACTCTGCCCATTGCCGAATTCCACAGCAACTTCTACACTTTTATTTTTTAAATTGTGTTTTAGATGAAGGTTTACGGAGCAAATTAGATTCTCATTGAAAAATTAATACACATATTAGTTGCCAACTACATGACATGTGAACACTCTCCCCTTCTCGACGTTGGGTTCCCCATTACCAGCTTTCCTGTCCTCTCCTGCCTTCTCATCCTTGCCCCTGTGCAGGTGTACACCTGCACCTTTAGCCTTCTCTTATTTTATGTGTCTGTCTAATCTTTGGCTAAAGGGTGAACCTCAGGAGTGACTTCAGTACTGAGTTACAAGGTAGTCTGGGGGACCACACTCAGGGTTTATCTAGTCTCTGTCAGGCCAGTAAGTCTGGTCTTTTTTTGTGTGTGTGTGAGTTAGAATTTTGTTCTACGTTTTTCTCCACCTCTGCCCAGGACCCTCTATCGATCCCTGTCAGAGCAGTCATTGGTGGTAGCTGGGCACCATCTAGCTGTGCTGGACTCAGTCTTGTGGAGGCTGTGGTACTTTTGGTTCATTAGTCCTTTGAACTAATGTTTCACTTATGTCTTTGGTCTTCTTCATTCTCTCTTGTTCCACACGGGGTGAGGCCAGTGGAATATCTTAGATGGCCACTCCCGAGATATTTAGACCCCAGACACTACTCACCAAAGTAGAATGTAGAACATTCTTTTTTTAAACTATGTTATGCCAATTGAGCAAGATGTTCCTAAGACCTGGTCCCCACAGCCCTCAGCCCAGCAATTTGGTCACTCAGGGACTTTGGATGCATCTATAGAGTTTCCGTGACCTTGTCTTGGTCAAGATGTGCTGGCTTCCCCAGTATTGTGTACTGTCTTACCCTTCAGCATGTCTATTTTTTTTTTCTTCACCACCCTTCCCCTCCCTTGTAACCATCAAAGATTGTTTCTTTTTGTGTAAACCTTTTCATGAGTTTTTATAAGAGGGTCTCACATGATATTTGTCCTTTTGTGATTGACTTATTTCACTCAGAATAATGCCTTACAGATTCATCCATGTTGTGAGATATTTCCCAGATTCATCAATGTTCTTTACTGTTGCATAGTATTCCATAGTGTGCGTGTACTATAGTTCATTTATTCATTCATCTTTGGTGGACACTTAGGTTGTTTCTATCTTTTTGCTATAGTGAATAAAGCTGCAATGAATATGGAATATGGGTGTGCATGTCTATTCGTGTGATGGCTCTTATTTCTCTAGGATATATTCCTAGCAGTGAAATTGCTGGATTGTATAGTATTTCATTGTCCAAAATCATTGTATCACTTTACATTCCCACCAGCAGTACATAAGAGTTCCGATCTCTTCGCAGACTCTCCAACATTTGTTATTTCCTGTTTTTTTAATTCTTGTCAGTAACGGCGGGGTGAGATGGTATCTCATTGTGGTTTTGATTTGCATTTCTCTAATGGCTTTTTTTTTTTTAATGGCTAGTGATGGTGAGGATTTCCCCATGTGTCTATTGGCCGCTTGCGTGTCTTCTTTGGTGAAGTGTCTATTCATTTCCTTTGCCCATTTTTTAATTGGATCATTTGTCTTTTTTGTTGCAGAGGTGTTGGATTTTCTTGTAGATTTTAGAGATTAGACCTTTGTCTGATTTGTAATAGCTAAAATTTTTTTCCCAGTCTATGGGTTCTCTTTTTACTCTTTTAGTGAAGTCTTTTGACAAGCATAAATGTTTAATTTTTAGAAGATCCCAGTTATCTAGCTTATCTTCTGGAGTTTGTGTATTCTTGGTTGTGGTTTGTATCCTGTTAATGCCATGTCCTAGGGCCTGTAGCATTGACCCTATTTTTTCTTCTGTGATCTTTATAGCTTTTTGCTTTATATTTAGGTGTTCGATTCATTTTGAATTAGTTTTTGTGTATGGTGTATATGTCCTCTTTCACTTTTTTTACAGATGGACATCCAGTTTTGCCAGAATCTTTTCCCCATTTAATGGACTTTGGGTCTTTGTTGAAGATCAGGTGGCCACAGGTGGATGAATTTACATCTGGGTTCTCAATTCTATTCCATTGGTCAGAGTAACTATCGTTGTACTAGTACAAGGCTGTTTTGACTACCGTAGCTGTATAATAGGTTCTATAATCAGGCAGTATGAGTCCTCCTACTTAATTTTTTTTTCTTCAATAGTGCTTTACTTATTCGGGACTTCTTCCCTTTCCACATAGAGTTAATGATTAGTTTTTCCATCTTGTTAAAGAATTCTGTTGGTATTTGGATCGGGATTGCATTGTATTTGTAGACTGCAAAAAATAAATAAATAAATAAAATTTTTTTTACAAAAAAAATCTTTTTTTTTTGGGTAGAATTGTCATTTTTACAATGTTGAGTCTACCTATCCATGAGCATGGGATGTTTTCCATTTTTGTGGGTCTCTATTGGTTTCTTGCAGTAGTGTTTTGTAGTTTTGTTTGTATAGGTCTCTTATTCCTAAGTATTTGATTTTATTTTTTAGGAGCTATTATAAATGGTATTGTTTTCCTGATTTCCTTTTCATCATTCTCTCTATTGGTGTATAGGAATCCAACTGATTTTTGTATGTTTATCTTGTATCCTGCAACTCTGCTGAATCTGTTAGTTCCACTAGTTGTCTTTTGGAGTCTTTTGGGTTTTCTTTTTATGCACGGTATCATATCATCTGCAAATAGGGACAGTTTAACTTCTTCATTACCAGTTTGGATGCCCTTTATTTCTTTTTCTTGCCTTATTGCTCTAGCTAGGACTTCCAGCACAATGTTAAATAGGAGTGGTGATAAAGGCATCCTTGTCTTGTTCTTATTCTCAAGGGGAATATTTTCAGGCTCTTTCCAATAAGAATGACGTCGACTGTTGGTTTTGCATAGACACCCTTTGTTATGTTGAGGAATTTCCCTTCTATACCTATTTTATTGAGAATTTTTATCAGGAATGGATTTTGGACTTTGTCAAATGCCTTTTCTGTTTTGATTGAGATGATCATGTGATTCTTTTATTTATGTGGTGGGTTATGTTAGTTTATTTTCTAATATTGAACCATCCTTGCTTAGCTGGTATGAACCCCTCTTGGTCATGGTGTATTATTTTTCTGATATGATGCTGAATTCTATTGGCTAGAATTTTGTTGAGAATTTTTGAATCTATATGCATGAGAGATATTGGTCTGCAATTTTCTTTTTTTGTGATGTCTTTGCCTGGTTTTGATGTTAGGGTTACACCAGCTTCATAGAATGAATCCCGAAGTATCCCTTCCTTTTCTGTGTTCTGAAATAGTTTGAGTAGTAATGGTGTAAGATTTTCTCCGAATGTTTGTTTGAATTCCCCAGTGACGCCATCTGGGCCAGGGCTTTTTTTTGTTGGGAGTTTTTTTTTTTTTTTTAATTACCTTTTCAATCTCTTCTCTTATTATGGGCCTGTTCAAATTTTCAACTTCAGTTAGTGTTAGTTTGGGTAGGTAGTGTGTTTTAAGAAATTTGTTTATTTCTCCTAGGTTTTCAAATTTGTTGGAGTATAGTTTTTCCTAGTACTCTGTTATGATTCTTTTTATTTTAGTCGAGTCTGTTGTAATGTTCCTTGTTTCATTTCTTATTTGGGTTATATGGATCCTCTCCTGTTTTTCTTTCGTCAGTTTGGCCAGTGGTTTGTTGATTTTGTTGTTTCTTTCTGGAGCCAACTTATGGTTTTGTTGATTCTATTGTTTTTTTATTCTCTATTTCATTTATTTCTGCTTTGATCTTTATTATTCCCTTTCTTCTGATGGCTGTGGGCTTTTTTTTTTTTGTTGTTCTCTTTCTATATTTTCAAGTTGTGTAGCTAATGTTTTGATTTAGTCCCTTTCTTCTTTTTTGATGCGTGCATCTGTTGCTGTAAATTGATCTCTGGGGCCTGCTTTTGCTGTGTCCAAAGGTTTTGGCATGATGTGTTTTCATTCTTTTTTATTCTAAGAATTTTTTGATTCCATCTCTGATTTCTGCTATTACTCAGTGGTGGTTTTTAAGCAGGGTATTATTCAGTTTCCATGTAATTGATTTTTTTCCTTGTTCTTCCTGTTATTAATTTCTACTTCCATGGCACTGAAATCAGAGAATATAAATTTCTTTGTGGTTACCTTGATATTTACCCCTATATCCCTAAGTCTGAACCAGCCTTTCATTGCTTGATATCACCTTGATTTTCCCTTCATTTGAAAGTTCTATACCTACACTGTTTATTCCCTCTTTTATTGTTCTGATGTTGTTGTCATTTAGAGATTAACCTATCTGGTTCCCTGCTGTAATTTTTTTAGTTTTGTTTTATCCCTGAGAGTTCATTACCTAGGTTGGTATGTGGCTGATGTGGTCTTGCACCCTAGATTCAGTGTGATATATGATGTTGTTGGTGCTCTTATTGAAGGACTTCCTTTCATGATTCTTCTAAGTTTGATTTGATTTTTACATATTCCTTTAAATTCTGTTTATCTGGAATGTCCTAAATTTGCCATCATATTTGAGTGGGAGTTTTGTGGGGCATATTATTCTTGTTTGGCAATTTTTTTTCTTTCAAGGTTTTATATATGTCATCCCATTGCTTTCTTGTCTACATGATTTCTACCAAGTAATCAGAACTTAGTTTTATTGTTTCTCCTCTGTATGTGACTTTCAGTTTTTCTCAAGCTGCTCTCAGGATTCTTTGTCTTTGGTTTTAGCTAGTGTGATTATGTCTTCGTAATTTTTTGGGGGGGTCTATTGTATATGGGGTTCATGGAGCTTCTTGGGTGGTCAGCTTTTCATCTTTCATGATATTAGGGAAGTTTCCTTTCAGCAAATCTTCAGTGATCCTCTCTGTGTTTTCTGTTTTCTCCCCCTGTTCTAGAACTCTGAACACTTGCAAATTTTTGCTTTTGATTGTATCCCAGATCATTCTCAGGGCTTTTTCATTTTTCTTCATTCTTTTCTCTGGTTGTTCCTCAAACAAGCATTTGTCTTCAATTTCACTGATCCTGTCTTCTACTGTTTCACATTTGCTCCTAAAACCTTCTATGGGACTGTCCTATTTCTGAAATCTCCTTACTAATCTTATAGATTTCTAATTGCTGTTTTTGTATGATTTCTAGTGCTTATTTTGACATTTTGTTCCTGTATTCTTTTCTTGAATTGTTCCATTGTTCTGTCTTTTCGATAATTTCTTTTGTATTTTCCATGATGTTGTCTATTTTTTCCTTATTTTTGTACCATCCTGTCTTTTTTCTTTTTTTTAAATATATGTTTTGATATTGTCTGCTGTCTTTGGGATGTTCAGGAGTTATTTTCTTTGTTTATTGATTGTAGATTTTTTTGTTTCATCCTGCTTTTTTGTTTAATTTGGTTATGTCCGTGCTGGAGGGCTGGGCGTTCTTTGTAGTTTGCTCAACTGTGGGTGTGATACTTCTCTCCACCTTGTTCAGGTGGGCAGGGTTGATCGCTCAGGTGTGCTTCAGCATGGCAAGTTCAGTGGTGGGGGAGGGATGGATGGGTCATTTGTGGCACATACTGGGGCTTACATGGAAGGCTGAGGGGTGGCGCATGGTGGGGTCTGGTGGTCCATGCCTGTGCTACTTGGGGTTGCAGCACTCAGCACACAGTGCAATTAGGAAGGAGGGAAGGGACAGTATGTGATGTGTGGAGCTAAGTGGGTGTGGAAGAGAAGAGAGAAAGAGAAGCCAAAAACAAAAACACTAACAGCAAAACAAAACAATAGAAAAAGCAAACAAACAAAAAATAATGCTGAGGGAGCCTGCTGGTTGAGTGGTGAGGACCCAAGGAAGCCATGTGCTTCTGGCTTCTTAGCTGAGCAGTGTGGCACAGCCCATGAAGAAGGGACAGAAATGTCACAAGTGGCTAGGTGGGCAAAGGAAAGGAAGGAAGGCAGAGAGAGATAAGAACCTGAAAGAAGAAGAAGAAGGGGAAGAAGAACAAGGAGAAGAAGAAGAGGAGGAGGAGGAGGAAGAGGAGAAGAAGAAGAAAGGCACACATGGTCAAGTGTTTGGGAGAAAGGAAAGGAAGGAATGTAGAGATAGATAAGAAACCAAGGGAAAAAAAGTTCCCCAAGGGAGCCCACCAGCATGGTGTCACAGACTGGGGAAGCTGTGTGCTGGTAGTTCCCTAGCCAAGCGGTGTGACTCAGCCTGTCAAAAAGTTGTAGAGATGGCACCTGGAGAAAGGAAAGGAAGTAAGGTAGAGAGGGTCAAGTAACTGAGAAAAAAAAAAAATGTCCAGAGGCAGCCCACCAGTGTGGCAATGCAGACTGGGGAAGCAGTTCCCCAGTTGAGTGGTGCAGCACAGCCCTTCAAGAAGGAGTGGACATGGCATACTGTACCAATTAGGTGGGAGAAAAGAAAGGAAAGAGGTGAGAGAGAGAGAAAAAAGAAAAAGAAGCTAAAAAAAAAAATAACGCCATAAAAATGGCACTGAAGGAACTGGTCAGTGGAGGTGGCAGCAAGGAGCCAGTGTCTCTCTGACCAAGCAACCACAGCGCACTGGAAAGCAAGAGAGGCCAAGTAGAGCAAAGAATGGTGAGGGCTGGGAAAGTGTGTATTCCTGGTTACCAGGTTCTCTCTCTCCTGCTGGGAACTCCACGAAATTGCCTTCCTGTACTCCCTATCTGCTGTTCTTGGTGGCTGAGGGGCCCGAGACGGTGTGTCCATGCCATGTTAGCTGGTAGGGGATCCTCACTCCATAGCTGTCCTTGTTCTCTGTTCTCTGTGAACTTCTTATTCCATTCGGTGCTTGGTTGAGTTCTTTATCCCTTCATTTGATGCTTAAGTTTCCAGGATTGATGACTGTATTTGTTTTGCTTCGTTTTTCAGGTCTTTGCTGTAGAGGGACGGCATGGTGCTTCTGTGTATAGCACCATGTTGGCTCTGCCTCCCTTACGCTTCCACATTTTTAGGTATTTGTTATATCAATATCCAACTTCCAAGCACAACATCTGCATTAGCTTCCTAATGCTCCTGTAACAAGTACCACAAACTTCATGGCTTAAAACAACACAAATTGATTATCTTATACTTTTGGAGGTCAGAAACCCAAAATGGGTCTCACTGGGGTAAAATCAAGGTGCTGGTAGGGCTGCAATTCTGGAGCCTCAAGATTAGAATTCATTTTCTTGTCCTTTCCAGCCTGTAGCACTTGCCCACATTTCTTGGCTCATGGCTCCCTTTCACCATCAAGCCAGCAATGGCTGGTTGAGTCTTTCTCACATCCTATCACTCTAACTATAACTCTTGCCTCACTGTACCACATTTAAGGAATTATGGTGGCACAGTGGTTAAAGCATTCAGCTGCTAACCAAAAAGGTCAGTGGTTTGAACCCACAGCAGTTCCATGGGAGAAATAAGTAGCAGTCTGTTTCCACAAAGATTATAGCCTTAGAAACCCTATGGGGTAATTCTAATCTGTCCTGTAAGGTTGCTGCGAACCAAATTAACTAGATGGCAAAGGGCATCCGCATTTAAGAACCATCATGATTACATTTGGCTCACCCAGATAATCTAGGATAATCTCTTTATTTTAAGATCATCTGCTTAGCAGCCTTAATTCCCCTTTGCCATGTAACATAACTTATTCTGTAGATTAAGATTTTAGGGATTAAGACATGGGCATATTTAATAACCAAACCAAACCGGTTGCCATTGATTTGATTCCACCTTATGGTGACCCCATGTGTTACAGAGAAGAACTGCTCCATTGGGTTTTCTAGGCTGTAAAGTTTATGGAAGCGCATTACCTGGCCTTTCTTCTGCAGCACTGCCGTGGGGGTTCAGGCTGCCAACCTTTAGGTTTGTGGTCAAGGGCAAATGGTTTGCTCCACCCAGGGACCTTGTGGGCATATGGGGGGGGAGCATTATTATGCCAGCCACTGGTGACACAGTGGTTAATCATTCATCTACTAACCAAAAGGTTGGCAGTTCAAACTTACCCAGCATCTCCACCAGAGAAAGTCCTGGTGATCTGTTCCTATGAACAAACTGAGTTCCTTGAGGGCAGAAAATGAAAATAATAGTAACAGCTGACACTTTCTATGATGTATAATATATGCAGGTAATATTTCAAGGCTGTTGAGTCCCTGGGTGGTGCTAATGGTTTGTGCTTGGCTCCTAACCAAAAGCTTAGCAGTTCAAACACACCCAGGGGCACCATGGAAGAAAGGCCTGGCAACCCACTTTCAAAAGATCATAGCCAAGAAAACCCTATGGGGCAGTTCTACTCTGTCACATGGGTCACTATGAGTTGAAAATTGACTGGAAGGCACTAACAAAAAACAACTCATTTTCTATAGACTGTTGTGAATGTCTTTTAACAAATAGACTTTTATAAATATCTTTTATCAAATAAGGAAGTAACACCGAAATTTCAGGAAAGACAGCTACATATTCATTTACTCACTCATTCATTTGTTCTGAAAATATTTTCGAATACCAGTGTTTTGGGTATTCTGGTGGACATTATTAAAGTGGAAACTGTCTCTGACAGGCAGTAGAGCGTTAAACTCACAGATTCTAGAGCCTAACTGCCTGGGTTTGAATCCACTGCTTGAGCAGTGACAGTACATATGATTCTGTGATCCTGGGATATTTACTTATCCCTCTATGCCTTGGTTTCCTTATCTACCTCTCTAAACTATTGTGAGGATTATTGCTGTTAGCTGCCATTAGTAGATTCTGACTCATGGTGACCTGATATACGCAGAATAGAGCTGCCCCATAGGGTGTTCAAGGCTGTGACCTTTTAGAAGCAGATCACCAGGACTTTCTTCCATGGCACCCCTAGGTGGGTTTGAACTGCCAACCTTTTGGTTAGTGTTGTTGTTAGGTGCTGTTGAGTTGGTTCTGACTCAAAGACACCCTGTACAACAGAATGAAACACTGCCCAGTACTGCACCATTCTCACAATTCTTGTTATGCTTTAGTCCATTGTTGCAAGCACTGTGCCAACACATCTTGTTGAGGGTCTTCCTCTATTTCGCTGACCCTCTACTTTACCAAGCATGATGTCCTTCTTCAGGGACTGATTCCTCCTGATAACATGTCTAAAATATGTGAGACATAGTTGCCATCCTTGCTTCTAAGGAGCATTCTAATTGTACTTCTTCCAAGGCAGATTTGTTTGTTCTTCTGGCAGTCCATGGTATACTCAATATTCTTCACCAACACAATTCAAATCATCAGTTTTTCTTTGGTCTTCATCATTCATCGTCCAGGTTTTCCATGCATATGAGGCTTAGGTCAGGTTCACCTTAGTCTTCAAGGTGACATCTTTGCTTTTGAACACTTTAAAGAGGTCTTTTGCAGCATATCTGCCCAATGCAATGTGTCATTTGATTTCTTGACTGCTGCTTCCATGGGTGTTGATTGTGGATTCAGGTAAAACAAAATCCTTGACAACATCAATCTTTTCTCCGTTTATCATGATGTTGCTTATTGGTCCAGTTTTGACGATTTTTGTTTTCTTTACGTTGAGGTGTAATCCATACTGAAGGCTGTGGTCTTTTGATCTTCATTAGTAAGAGCTTCAAGTCCTCTTCACTTTCAGCAAGCAAAGTTGTGTCATCTGCATATCGCAGGTTGTTCATGAGTCTTCCTCCAATCCTGATGCCCTGTTCTTCTTCATATAGTCTGGCTTCTTGGATTACTTGCTCAGTAAAGTAGCTGAATGCAAACCGTTAACACCACCTTGGGACTCAACAGACTTGAAATAGTACCTGCATATATTAAACATCATAGAAGTGTCAGCTCGTGCTATTATTTCATTTACTGCCCTCAAGGAGCTCAGGATTTTTTTTTGTGAATTCAGAGAAGTAAACGAAGTATGATCATTTCTATGATTGAGGCACATTTTAGATACAATGAGGCTAAATTAATTCTGATTACACTATGAATTCAATTTATCTGAAATTAAATGAATTATTTTCTCCTCCTCACATTTAATTTGTTCTTTCTCTTGTGTCCCCTCAGGGAAGGTTACCATTCTTTAGCATTCATACATGCTAGAAACCTCAGACCTTTCCTGCTCTTCCAAGTCCTTCATCCCTTACGTCTAATCGGTATCTGAGTTCCATCAATTCTACTCCTTAGTATCTAACTTTTCTATTCCCTACTTTTCATTCCTCTTGCTATCTCTTCTTTCAGGCTTTTATCACCACAAACCTTAACTACCACCACCCATGTGTCAGTTTGTTGTACTGTGGTGGTTTGCATGTTGCTGTGATGCTAGAAATTTTGCCACCAGTATTTCAAATATTGGCAGGGTCACCAGAGTGGACAGGTTTCAGTGACAGACTAGGAAGAAAGGCTTACCTATCGACTTGTGAAAATTAAACTATGAAAATCCTATGGATCACAGCAGAATATTTTCCAATACAGTGCTTGAAGGTGAGCCCCTTAGGTTGGAAGGCAATCAAAACATGCAGTGGCTGCAGACAATGGACTTAACATGCCAACAGTCGTGAAGACTGCATAGGACTAGGTAATGTTTCATTGTGTTGTATATGGGATTGCCAAGAGCTGGGGTTGATTTGATGGCAGCTAACAGCAACAAACCTTGACTATTATACCAGCCTATCCGTTGGGCTTCTTGCCTCTTTCATCTCATTCTTTATTCTATCCTTCATAAACTTTTCAGGATGATTTTTCCATAATAAAGATTTTTCCCTCTGTTCAAAACATTTTGTTGCCTGTGGAAAAAATATCTGAACTTTTTAGCATGACATAGTCATCAATTAATATGCTTTTGTCCACAAGTAACATAAAATCTAATGAGTAATAACTGGTATGTGAGCAATAAGTACTTCTTATATAATAAGAAGTCTGAAATCAAATGATGGTGGTATTGGTTCAAAGCCTCAGTATTGCCGTTAAGGACTCAGGGTTTGTCTATGTTTATGCTCTGTTATCTTTAGCATGCTCATTTTTAACTCTCGTGTGTATCAACTCATGAGCATAGGATGGCTGCCACTGCTCCAGGCATGACATCCATGTTTAAGGTAGGAAGAAAAATAAGAGGCAAAAGACTTTACATCTTACTGGCCAGAACTGAATACATATCTACTCCTCGACCAATCGTTGGAGGCGGAGGGGGGGATGGTATTACCTGACTGGTTTAAACCAATCATCATTCACTCCATAGGTTGAGTTGGGGAACTGTCTGCCTTTCCTGAGATCAAGAGATTTCTGTCCTGTCTAAATCATGTTCTCTTAGGGGGGAAGAATTGGCTGTTGGTGTTGGGTCAGCCACAGGCGGGGTCTGCCATAGGTACCATTCCTGATCTGGCCTCTATGTAGCTCTCCAAACTCATTTCTAACCATTGCTGCACTGTCGATTTCTCCCCATCCTCACCAGGGCTCCTCACCCACAACCTAGCTCCAGTTAGAAGTAATTTTTCAAAGTGCTGTTGTTGCATCGTGCTTCTGTGCCTTCCCCTACTCTTGCCTCTGGCTGGTGACCCTCTCTGTCTTGTCTGCCTGGAAAACATGTTCTCACCTTTCAAGAAAAGTAGAGTATCAGTCCCTTTATGAAGCCTGTTTGTGCTCCCACTACAACCTGTAAACATGTCTATCCCAGCTGTTATAGATTGAATTGTGTCCCCTACAAGACATGTGGAAACCCTGGTGGTATAGTGGTTAAGTGCTACAGCTGCTAACCAAAAGGTTGGCAGTCTGAATCCACCAGGTGCTCCTTGGAAACTATGGGGCAGTTCTACTCTGTTCTATTGGGTTGCTGTGAGTCGGAATCGACTTGATGGCAATGGGTACAAAATATGTTGAATTCTTTTTTTTTTAATTGTACTTTAGATGAAGGTTTACAGAATAAACTATTCTCATTAAACAGTTAGTACACATATCATTTTACGACATTGGTTAACAACCCCACATGTCAACACTCTCTCTTCTCGACCTTGGGTTCCTTATTACCAGCTTTCCTGTCCCTCCTGCCTTTTAATCCTTGCCCCTGGCCTGTGGTGCTCCTTTAGTCTCATTTTGTTTTATGGGCCTGTCTAATCTTTGGCTGAAGGGTGAACTTTGGGGGTGACTTCATTACTGAGCTAAAATGGTGTCCAGGGGCCATACCCTTGGGGTTTCTCCAGTGTCTGTCAGGCCAGTAAGTCTGGTCTTTTTTTTTTTGAGTTAGAATTTTGTTCTGCGTTTTTCTCCAGCTCTATCCGGGACCCTCTATTGTGATCCCTGTCAGAGCAGTCAGTGGTGGTAGCTGAACACCATATGGCTGTACTGAACTAGGTCTGGTGGAGGACATGGTAGATGAGGAGCATTAGTCCTTTGGACTAATCTTTCCCTTGTATCTTAAGTTTTCTTCATTCTTCCTTACTCCCAAAGGGGTGAGATGAGTGGAGTATCCTAGATGACCGGTCACAGGCTTTTAAGACCCCAGACGCTACTCACCAAAGCAGAACGTAGAACATTTCCTTTATAAACAATGTTATGCTAATTGAGCTAGATGTTCCCTGAGACCATGGTCCCCACAGCCCTCAGCCCAGCAATTCAGCTCTTCAGGGGGTTTGGATGTGTCTATGGAGTTTCCATGACCTTGCCTTGCACAGTTGTACCAGTTTCCCCAGTGTTGTGTACTGTCTTACCCTTTACCATTGTTACCACTTACCTGTTGTCTATTTAGTGTATTTCCATCTCCATCCATTCCTTCCTTCGTAACCATCAAAGATTGTTTCTTTTTGTGCAGTCTCATACAATATTTGTCCTTTGTGATTGACTTATTTCACTCAGCATAATGGTCTCCAGGTTCCTTCATGTTATGAGATGCTTCGCAGATTCATCATCGTTCTTTATCATTGTGTAATACTCCATTGTGCATATGTACCATAGTTTGTTTATCCGTTCATCTATTGATGGGCATCTAGGTTGTTTCCATCTTTTTGGTGTAGTGAACAATGTTGCAACGAACATGGGTGTGTATATGTTATTTCTGTGACCATTCTTATTTCTCTAGGATATATTCCTAGGAGTGGGATTGCTGGATCATATGGTATTTCTATTTCTAGCTTTCTAAGGAAGTGCCATATTGTTTTCCAAAATGGTTGTATCATTTTGCAGTCCCACCAGCAGTTCATAAGAGTCCCAATCTCCCCGAAGCCTCTCCAACATTCGTTATTTCCTGTTTTTTTGTTTGTGCAAGTAGCGTTAGGGTGAGATGGTATTTCATTGTGCTTTTGGTTTGCATTTCTCTAAAGGCTAGTGATTATGCGCATTTCTTCATGTGTCTGTTGGCCGCCTGAATGTATTCTTTGGTGAAGTGTCTGTTCATAGCCTTTGTTCATTTTTTAATTGGATTTTGTTTTTGTTGTAGAGGTGTTGGATTTTCTTGTAGATTTTAGAGATTAGACCTTTGTCTGATTTGTAATGGCCAAAAAATTTTTTTCCCATGTCTGTAGGTTCTCTTTTCACTCTTTGGTGAATTCTTTCAATGAGCATAGATGTTTAATTTTTAGAAGATTCCAGTTATCTAGCTTATCTTCTGGAGTTTGTATGTTGTTGGTTATGGTTTCTATGCTGTTAATGCCCTGTATTTGGGTCTCTAGTGTTGATCCCACTTTTTCTTCTATGAACTTTATAATTGTTGGCTTTATATTTAGGTGTTTGATACATTTTGAATTAGTTTTTGTATATGGTGTGAGATATGGGTCCTGTTTCATTTTTTTGCTTATGAATATCCAGCTTTGCCAGCACCATTTGTTAAAAAGACTATCTTTTCCCCACTCGTTGGACTTTTAGGCCCTTGTCAAAGATCAGGCGTCTGTAGGTTGATGGATTTACATCTGGGTTCTTGATTCTGTTCCATTGGTCAATGTATCTGTCATTGTACCAGTATGAGGCTGTTTTGACTAACTTAGCTATATAGTAGGTTCTGACGTCAGGTAGTGTGAGTCCTCCTACTTTATTCCTCTTCTTCAATACTGCTTTACTTATCAGAAGCTCCTTCCTTTTCCGTATAAAGTTAATGATTACTTTTTTTTGTTGGTATTTGGATCGGGATTGCATCGTATTTGTAAACTGTTCTGGGTAGAATTGTCACTTTCACAATGTTGAGTCTACCTATCCATGACCATAGTATGTTCTTCCATTCATGTAGATCTCTTTTGGTTTCTTGTGGCACAGTTTTGGAGTTTTCTTTGTATAGGTCTTTCGTATCCCTGGTTAGATTTATTCCTAAGTTTTTTTTTTTTTTTTTTTAGGGGCTATTATAAATGGTATTGTTTTCCTAATTTCCTTTTCATCGTCCTCTTTATTGGTGTATTGGAATCCAACTGATTTTTGTATGTTTGTCTTGTATTATGCAACTCTGCTGAATCTTTCTATTAGCTCCAGTAGTTGTCCTCACAGAGTCTTTTGTGTTTTCTATGTATAGTAGCATATCATCTGCAAAGAGGCACAGTTTAACTTCCTCATTACCTAGTTGGATGCCCTTTATTTCTTTTTCTTGCCTTATTGCTCTAGCTAGGACTTCAAGCACGATGTTAAATAAGAGTGGTGATAAAGGGCATCTTTGTCCTATTCCTGTTCTCAAGGGGAATGTTTTCAGCCTCTCTCCATTAAGAATGATGTTGGCTGTTGGTTTTGCATATAGATGCCCTTTATTATGTTGAGAAATTTCCTTTTGACACCTATTTTATTCAGAGTTTTTATCAGGAATGGATGTTGGACTTCATCAAATCTCAGAGTGTCTATTGAGATTCTTTTCTTTCCTTTTATTTATGTGGTGGAATATGCTGATTGATCTTCTAATGTTGAAGTATCCTTGCATACCTGGTATGACTCCTACTTGGTCGTTGTGTATTATTTTTTTGATATGGTGCTGAATTCTTTTGGGTAGAATTGTGTTGAGAATTTTTGCAGCTGTATTCATGAGAGATAGTGGTCTATAATTTTCTTTTTTTTTTTGTGGTGTCTTTGCCTGGTTTTTGTATCAAGGCTATGTTGGCTTCATAGAATGAATTCAAAAGTTCACTTCCTTTTCTATGTTCGGAAATAATTTGAATAGTACTGGTGTAAACTTTTCTCTGAAAGTGTGGTAGAATTCTTCAGTGAAGCCATCTGCGTCAGTGTTTTCTTTGTTGTTGTTGTTGGAAGTTCTTTTTTTTTTTTTAATTGTCTTTTCAATGTCTTCTCTTGCTATGGGTCTTCAGATTTTCAACATCATTTTGTGTTAGTTTGGGTAGGTAGTGTGTTTTTAGAAATTTGCCCATTTCCTCTGGGTTTTCAAATTTGCTGGAGTGGTTTTTCATAATACTTTGTTATGATCCTTTTTATTTCAGTTGGGTCTGTTATAATGTCCCCTATTTCTTTACTTATTTGGGTTATTTGCATCCTCTTCTGTTTTTCTTTTGTTAATTTGTGCAGTGTGTTGATTTTGTTGATCCTTTCAAAGAACCAACTTTTGGTTTTGTTGATTCTTTCTATTGTTTTTCTAACCTCTATTTCATTCTTTTCTGCTCTGATCTTTATTATTTCCTTTATTCTGGTGGCTGTGGGCTTTTTTGCTGTTCTCTTTCTATCTGTTCTAGTTGTGTAGCTAATGTTTTGTTTTTGTCCCTTTTTTCTTTATTGATGTGTGTGTTTATTGCTATAAATTGACCTTTGAGGATTTCCTTTGCTGTGTTCCAAAGGTTTTGGTATTATGTGGTATTATGTGTTCTCATTCTCATTTGATTCTAGGAATCTTTTGATTCCATCCTGGATTTCTTCTATTTCCCAATGGTTTTTAAGCAAGGTGTTATTCAGTTTCCATGTAATCCTTTTTTTTTCCTTGCTCTCCCTGTTGTTAATTTCTACCTTGATGGCATTGCTATCAGAGGAGACACTTTCCATTAGGTCAATGTTTTGGATATTGTTGTCAGTTGCTCTGTGGCCTAAGATGTGATCTATTCTGGAGACTGTTCCATATGCCTTGGAAAAGAATGTGTACTTTGCAGCTGTTGGGTGGAGTGTTCTGTATATGTCTATGAGGTCAAGTTGGCTGATTGTGCCCTTTAGCTCTTCTGTATCTTTGTTGAGTTTCTTTCTGGATGTTCTGTCCTTTATCGAGTGTGGTATGTTGAAGTCTCCTGCCATTATTGTAGAGTTGTCAATTTCTCTTTTAGTGACGTTACAGTTTGTTTTATGTGTTTTGGAGCCCTCTCATTGGGTGAGTAGATGTTTATTGTGGTTGTGTCTTCATGATGGATTATCCCTTTAATCATTATATACTGCCCCTCTTTTTCTTTTATGGTAGATTTTGTTTTAACATCTTTTTTATCTGAGATTAGTATAGCCACTCCTGCTCTTTTTTGGTAGCTGTTTGCTTGATATATTTTTTCCATCCTTTGATTTTTAGTAAATTTACATCTTTGTTTCTAAGGTGTGTCTCTTGTAGACAGCTTATTGGTGAATCCTGTTTTTTTTTTTTTTTTTTAATCCATTCTGTCACTCTGTGTCTGTTTATGGGTGCATTTAGGCCATTTACATTCTACGTAATTATCGATAGGTGTGAGCTGATTGCTGTCATTTTGTAGTTCTTTTGTGTGTGTGTGTGTTGCTGATGTTTTCTTTTTTCCTCTTACTCTCCTGTGTTGAATTCCTTTTGTTTGTGGATTTTTTTTGTTTTTACTGAAACTTTATGTTTTTCTTCTTTATTTTGACGAGTAGCTTTGTCAACTTTCTTTATAGTTACCTTGAAATTTACCCTTATCTTCCTAGGTTTGAACCAGTCTGTTATTACTTGGTATTGCCTTGCCTTTCTCTCCATCAGAAAGTTCTATACCTACACTATTTTTTCCCTTTTTTATTGTTCTGACATTGTTGTCATTTACAGATTATCCTCTCTGGTTCCCTATTGTAATTCTTTTGGTTTTGGATAGTCTCCGAGAGTTCATTTCCTAGGTTGGTATCTGGTTAGTATGATTTTGTGTCCTAGATTCAGGCTATGATCTGATGTTGTTTGTTCTCAGACCAATGGACTCCCTTTAATAATTCTTGTAAGTTTGATTTGTTTTTTGTGATGGTTAAGATTGTGTGTCAACTTGGCTGGGCCATGATTTTCAGTGTTTTGGCAGTTATATAATGTTGTGATCAGTTCCCCGTTGAAATTTGATATGTAATCACCCCCATGATGGAATCTGCTGAGTGGTGCCGGCAGGGGTGGAGCCTGTGGTGGCTCACTGCCCCCTGAGCCTTCATCTCTCTCCCTTCCGCCACCTACTTCTTTTCTGCTTGCCTTGCAAAAGTTTTTGGCTGGTTCTGGATCCAGCAGCTGTCTCTTGTCTGACCTTTGGTTCTTGGGACTTGAGCTAGCCGGCTTACCTCTCCATCTTGGAATTTGCTGATCTTCATGGCCTGTGAGCAAGAGTCTTTCTCCCCGACCTGCCTATCTTGGGTTCGCCAGCCTCTGCAGCTACGTGACTCAGGAGAAACTTTGCAGTTTTACCTGCAGACCTCAGGGATTCCACAACTGTCACAGCCTATGAGCAGGTGCCCTGCTCCCTGACCTGCTCATCTCGTGTTCACCAGCTTCTGTGGCTGTGTGAATTGGAAGAGGCCTCTATCCTGATGCAAGGACTTGAGATGTTCCAAGCCCTAAAATTGCATGAGCTGTTTCCTTGATATAAATCTCTTTATGTATATTTATACACATTAATGGTTTTGCTTCTCTAGAGAACCCAGCCTAAGACAGTCTTTACATAACCCCTTGATTTCTGTTTATCTGGAAATGTCCTAATTTCACCATCATATTTGAGTGAGAGTTTTGCTGGATGTATTAGTCTTGGTTGGCAATTTTTCCTTTCAAGGTTTTATATATTTCATCCCATTGCGTTCTTGCCTGCATGGTTTCTGCCAAATAATCAGAGCTTAGTCTTATTATTGCTTTTCTGTATCTAACTTCATTTTTCTCAAACTGCTTTCAGGATTCTTTCTTTGTCTTTGGTTTTAGCAAGTGTGTTTGTGATATGCCTTGGTGATTCTTTTGGGGTCCATCCTATATGGGATTTGTTGAACTTCTTGGATGGTCAGCTTTTCATCTTTCATAATATTAGGAAGTTTTCGGTTAGCAATTCTTCAATGATCTCTGTGTATTTTGTTTCCCCCCCCTTTCTGTAACTCTGATCACTTGCACATTTTTTCGTTTTGATTGTACCCACATAATTCTCAGGGTTTCTTCATTCTTTTTTTGATTTTTCCTCAAACATAGTTGTACCCAAGTGTTTTCTTCAATTTTGCTGATACTATCTTCCATCATTTCAAACCTGCTCTTCAGACCTTCTATGTCCATTTCGGAAATCTTGTTGTTTATCTTTTGGATGATTTTTGGATGATTTCTAGTGGTGAATCTATTTTGGCATTTTGTTTCTGTGTTATTTTCCTGAATTCTTCCATTTTTTTGTCTGTATTTTCTATGAATTTGTCTGCGTTTTCCATGAATTTGTTTATTTTTTTCTCATTTTTGTCTGCTTATTTCTTCAACTCTTGGATAGCTCTGAATGCTAGAGACTTGAATTCCCTGTTGGGTCATTCTAGTGCCTTTTCTTCTACCAGAAAGTCATCTGGTGTTTCATTTTGGACACCTACTAGAACGGTCCTGCCCTTTTTTAAAAAAAAAAAAATATGTTTTGATATTGTCTGGTGTCTTTGGGACACTCAGTAGTTATTTTCTTTATTTATTGATTGTAGGTTTGTTTGTTTCACCCTGCTTTTTTGTTTTATTTGGTTATGTCTGAGCAGGCTGGCTGTGCATTCTTTGTTGTTTGCTAGTCTGTGGGCATGATATTTTTTACTTCCTTGTCCAATGAGCATGTCCAGTTGCTCAGATATGGTGCAGCAGGGCAGGTCCAGGTGAAGGGGAGGGGCTTGGATGGGTTCTTTGTGGCACATACTAGGGCTGAAATGCCAGGCCAGGAATCAGTGCAGGGCAGGTTTTGGTAGGCCATTCCTGTGCTGCTCAGTGGTGTGATGTTCAGTGCAGAGTGCAGGTAGGCAAGAAAGAGGGGGGAGGTTGTGATGTGTGGAGCTAAGATCTGTATGGGAAAGACCAGAGAAAGGAGAAACAGGAGCCAAAAACAAACAAACAAAACAAAGTGCTAAGGGAGCTTGCCATTGGAGTAGAGAGTTAAGAAACAAAGGAATGGAGAAAAACAAAAAAGAAAAAAAATTAAAAGGGGAAAAAAAAGAATTAGAAAAAGAAAAGTCCCTAGGAATTTCACCAGTGTTGCTGTGAAGACCAGGGAAGTGGCTCCGAGGCCACGCAGTACAGCCTGCCTAGAAGAGGTAGCAGTTTTGCACAGTGCCAGGTGTTCAGGAGACAGGAAAAGGAGGTAGTTGTAGAGAGACAAGAAACTGAGAAATGAAGAAAGACAAAATGGAAAAAAGAAAAAAAGAAATGCCTCCAGGGATCCCACCAGCATGCCTATGCAGATCAGGGAAGTGGTCTCAGTGCTGCTCAAAGCAGCCCGTCTAGAAAGGACTCCCAAGCTGCGAAAAGAAAAAGAAAACAAACAAACAGAACAAAACAAAAAACAACCCAAAAAGCCCCCCAAAGTAACCCCCAGGGATCCCACCAGCATGGTGGTGCTGCCCAGAGAAGCAGTTCCCCAGTTGAGTGCTGCTTCACAGCCTTTCAAGAAGAAGCAAAGGTGGCGCACAGAGCCAGGTGTTCGAGAGAAAGAGGGGGAGGTGGTGAGAGGCTAAGAAGAAGCCAAAAAAGTGGAAAAAAGCAACACCAGCAACAAACAAAAGGCACTCAGGGATCTGGCCAGTGTAGGCAGGGCAAATCCAAATGGCAGGGTACCGAAGCCAGTGCCTCCCACCCAAGAGACTGTGGCCAGTGGGAAGCAGAGAAGGCCAAGTGGGGAGGGGCAGGGAAGAAGGGTGGGAGGTGGGAAAACATATATCGCTGGTTACCGGATGCTCTGTTTCCTGCTGGGAGCTCAGTGAAGCTGCTTTCCTGTTCTCCCTGTCCACCGATCTCTGATTTGGGTGGGGTGAATCCAAGTGGCTCAGGTCCTGCACTTCCTGGCTGACCAAGGTACTGTAGCCAGCTAGGAAGTGGTAGAGGTAGAGCAGTGGGGGAGAAAAATGGGGATGGGAAAGCATACATCGCTGGATACCAGGTACTCTGTGTCCTGCTGGGAGCTCTGTGAGGCTGCCTTCTCATGCTCCTTGTAAGCCAATCTGCGATGAGAGTCCAAGATGGTGAATCCATGCTGCATTAGCTGCTAGGGGACCTCTACACATATCTCTTCTTGCTCTCTGTTCTCTGTCAGTTTCTTATTCCATTCTGTGCTTGGCTCAGTTCTTTGTCTCTTCATTTGATGCTTAGGGTTCCAGGATTGACATTTTCTTTGTTTTACTTAGTTTTTCGGGTCTTTGCTGTGGAGGGATGGCATCGTGCTTCCACCTATAGTGCCATGTTGGCTCTGCCTCCTCAGTATGTTGAATTATTAAGTCCTCCACCCCACCCTGTACCTGTGAATGTGACTTTGTTTGGAAATAGGGTTTTTCTTTTGTTATCAGTTAAATGAGGTCATACTGGAGTAGGGTGGGCCCTAATCCTAATTTATCCTGTTGTTTTTAATTGCAGTCAGGTTGATTCTTACTCATGGCATCCCCACATGTGCAGAGTAAAACTGCTCCTTAGGGTTTTCAAGGCTGTGATCTTTTGGAAGCAAATCATCAGTCCTGTCCTTTGAGGTGTCTCTGGGTGGGTTTGAATTGTCAATCTTTAGCTAGAAGTTAAGCACTTAATCGTTTATGCCACCCAGGTGGTGTCTTACAAGGGAGAGGCATGCAGGGGGAAGAGATGCCATGTGATGATGAAGGCAAATGTACCTATAATCAACAAAGGAAGGCCAAAGATTGCCAGTAGTCTCCATAAATTAAAGGAGAGTACTGGAACAGTTTCTCTCTCAAAGCCCTCAGAAGGAATCAACATGGCCGATACCCTGATTTAGGCTTCTAGCTTCTAGAACTGTGAAAAAAAATGAATTTTCTTTAAAGCCACCCACTGTATGCTATCTTGTTATGGAAACACTAGGTGACTAAGACACCAGCACATATTGAATTTGTTTGTTATGTGCCCCTTGCCTCACTAGATAGTAAAGTCCTTGAAGTTGGATCAATGTCTTACTGTCTTTGTATCCTCAGAATCCTGCATAGTGCCCATCACAAAGCTGCTCATTGACCACATTCAGCCTTTTGGAAAGTTTCTTAGGGGAGGAGATACATGAGCTGAATTTTGAAGGATGAAGAGGCTTGGCCAAGAGGTTGTAAAAACGGGTGTTCAAGGAAGAGGAAATAGTTTTGCTTATGTTTCCTAAGTGAGCTTTAAGTGCTACGTTAAAAGTCACACACATGGTAGTTTTTCATTAACGCTGAATTCTAAATACACACACACACACACACACACACACACACACACATGCACAGGCACACAAGGGCAACCACTGCCATCAGAAGGAAATCCAGACTCCTTTCCCCATCCTATTGGGCAGACATGACCTGCTGAAACATGATCTTGTTCCTGTCTCTCTCTGACCCAACCTCTAACCTTGCTCCTTTTCCCTTATGAGACTCCTCCCTTAGTGTGGGTTTCTTCCTGCAGGACTCCTCGAAGCACCTGGCAAAAGCCTCTTGGGCTTACCCCACTTGCCCTCCAGGTGGCCCCTAATATTTCTGCATTTGCAGCCAGCACTCAGCTATGTTTTTCTCTAGGGTCCCCAGTCTAATGCATGCTTCAAGCTCCTCCTCAAATCCATTTCTGTACTTTCAGTCATTTCACATGCTACCTAGCACCTGTCTCCAGCCCCCTCTGCCCTTCCCCTGCTCCTTATACAACCTCCATGCCAAGGGAGTTTAGTGCCATGCTGTTTGGTTACAAAGGGAATTTTAGGGGCATTATCAATAATGTTAACATACTGCCCTAGCCTTCTTGTTTCTCTGTGTCCTCTCTACATGGATTATAATCAATAACTCACATTGACAGGGTACACAATTCCAATTTTTATTTTTAAAAAAATATTATTACTTTACTTCTGGGCAAGCCCCTAACTTGGGAGGTAGACAACTAAATCATTGTGATTTTACATTCTTACAGAGAGATAAAATGATATAATGTGATAATAATTAAAAAGCTATTATGCCAGTTAATTATAATTTAATACAATTTATTGTTTTGAAGAAATAATAAATAGATGGGAATATAGAGAAATTATGGCACACTACACAAATATTTCCTTGGTAGCCACTCAGTAAAACAAAACTCATTGCCATCCAGTCATTTCGGACTTAACAGTGACCCTACAGGACAGAGTAGAACTACCCCATAGGGTTTCCAAGGCTGAAATCTTTACAGAAGCAGACTGCCACATCTATCTCCAGCAGAGCAGCTGATGGGTTTGAACTGTTGACCTTTTGGTTAGCGGTCCAGAGCTTAACCATTGTGCCACCAGGGCTCCTTCTTTGATAGCGATTATGTGTAAATACAATCCTTCTAAAAATAAGATTTTGCATACACTTGGAATTTCACTCCTGGTCCCAGCTTAATAATGATAGAAAAATATTCCTTTGCTTTTAACACGTTGCTGTGACACAGAGCTTGTTTATCGTTTTGGAATGCTTAGGGCCAAACTGGAATGGTGAGAGCATTAAACCAGTTCTTAAAATACATAAATAAAACTGGGATAAAATAATTAAGTACCCTTTGCCTTCTAATGTGCTGGCATGCAACTGTATCCAATTTCCCGTCTGCTTTTCCTCTGATATCTGTAAGCTCTCCACTGGTCAAACCTCTTCTGTTTGAATTGCACTAATTTATAATTCGGCACCTTCCATCTAGGGACACAGATTTGTGCAGACCCGTTCCACATTGGGCAGAATTTCCTCAGCACCTGGCTGAACATATTGGTTTCGGCATATTTACCCAAATTGTTAGTAAAACATCAGAAACATTCAGCTCTGGCGCATGAAATCGCAAGCAGCATCCCTGTCACTTAACGTTAATGAATTTGGACTTGAACTTCGCTCACAGAAGCACCTCGTTTCCATTCAGATCATGACAGTTCCTGGAACCCCAGATGTGACATTTAAAAAATCCATGGAAATAGGGGACTTGAGGGAGGTAGTTCAGCTAGTTTCAGCCTCATGTTTTGTACCTATTCAGAGGATAATTTCTAGACTCTTCCTTTTCATCTTGTTTTAACTTCCCCAAGTCCTTTGGCTGGAACTGTGTCCAGAAAAAAAAAAAAATCTCATTTCCTGTGGACCTATCGAATCCAGTGTTTTTAGCTTCTTCTGTTAGGTTGAGGGATTAGAGTTTCTCAGCCTTAAAGTGAGTTTTGGAATGCAGGTTAAGGGTCAATGAGGAAGAAACTGTTTGCCCCTTCCAGTTTTGCCTTTACATGTCTGGAAACCAACAAAAGCCTTCTTATTGTTCTCGTAGCTGGAAAACGCCCCGTTCTAGCCCAGTCCTTTGTAGCAAAGAGCTCCTTCCCTGCTCCTGCCTTTGCTGTAGAATTCATTATTGCAATGCCTTGTTTGCTTACATTTCTATCTCCTGGTAATAGGCTTTTCAGCCTTTAGGATTCAAGGTCCCTACCCTCAGAGGGAGCCCTGATAATGCAGTGCTTAAAGTATTCAACTGCTAACCAAAATGTCGATGGTTCAAACCTTCCAGTCACTCCACAGGAGAAGGATGTGGCAGTCTGCCTCCATAAGGATTTATAGCCTTGGAAACCCTATGAGGCAGTTCTGCTCTGTCATATAGGGTCACTGTGAATCAAAATTTACTTAATGGCAGTGGCAGTGGGTAGCCTCACAGGGGGAGTGAGAAAAACAGAAAACAATGGGAGGGGAAAGGATTTAGCTCTGGGAGTAGCTTCTCTGTGTTGATTCTAAACACGTCATTAACCCTTTGTGTTTGCCCTCTCCCCCTTACGAAAATCAGTTTTTGTGAGTGAACTACCTATTCTAGTTCTGTATCTGGCCGGTGTCCCAGAGTTGTGGATGAAGTATTATAGTTGTTGTTAGATGCCCTCTGGGCGACTGACTCATGGTGATCTTATGTTTAATAGAAGGAAGCGTTGTCCTGTTTTGTGCCAACTTTGTGATCATTGGTATGTTTGAGCCCATTGTCGTGCCTATCGAGTCAATCCATCCTCATGGAGGGTTTCCCTCATTTTTACTGACCCTCTCCTTTACCAAACATGATGTCCTTTTCTGCTGATTGACCTTTCCTGATAATGCTTCCAAAGTAAGCAAATCAAAGTCTTGCCATCCTCACTTTTAAGGAGCGTTCTGGTTGTATTTCTTCTAAGACTGATTCGTTTATTCTTCTGGCAGTTCATGGAATATTCAATATTCTTCACCAACTCCATCATTTAGATACATAATTTTTTCTTCTTTTTCATTGCCCAACATTTGCATGCATATGCAATGATTGAAAAGAATGTGGCTTGGGTCAGGGGCACCCTAGTCATCGAACTGACATATTTCTTCACTTTTGAAAAATTTAAAGAGGGCTTTTATAGCCGATTTACCCAATGCAATACATCATGTGATTTCCTGACCACTGCTTCCCTCAGTGTTGATTGCTGAACCAAGAAGAATGAAACTGACAACTTCAATTTCTTCTTCACTTATCATGGTGTTGTATATCAGTCCAGTTTATCGAATTTTCATTTACTTTGAGTTCAAGCATAATCCATACTGAAAGCTGTAGCCTTTTTCTTTCGTCAGTAAGCATTTCGAGTCCTCTTCACTTTTGGCAAGCAAAGTTATGTTATCTACATATCACAGGTTATTCATGAGTCTTCCTTCAATCCTGATGCCCTGCTCTTCTTCAAAATAGCCCAGTTTCCCAGAATATTTGTTCAGCATACAGTTTGAATAAGTAAGGTGAAAGGATACAATCATGCTGCTCAGACTTGCTAGTCCTTCTAAGAGGAGTGTCACAAGATGGAGAGTTGCTACTTGGTGCTGCTGTAGGAGGGAGCTCTTCAGCTGACCCTGATTCTTCATAGCAGAAAGGAGACCCTTTTCTCATTACGTTCAGGAATAAAGTACAGCCCACTCCTTTTGCCCCACTTTCTGCCAGATCCAGCACCCTTAAGCTAAGTGAGCAATATAAATGGAGTAATGAAGACAGGGGAAAACAGGGTAACCAAGACAGGCATCAATATATCCTTTGGGGAACACAATTCAACTCATAACAATAGTGACGAAGATGGAGAGATGTCAGAGCTAGTGTTTTGGCAAGTGCCTTAGATTCGGCTAATCAGATATATATGCTTTGGACTTTGGATGATATCTTGGTTATTCAGTGCTGCTGTAACACATGTGCCACAAATGGATGGCTTTAAAGAACAGAAATTCATTTTCCCACAATTCTGGAGGCTATAAGTCCAAATCAGGGTCTCAGCCGTATCTAGTCCTTCCTTGTTGGTAGCTCCAGGCATTCCTTGGTTTATAGACGATCCTCCCACGACATCTGCCTACCCCCCATATATGTGTCTCTATGTCTTTTCTGGCTTTTTATAACTTAGAAATGATTAGGTTTAGGACTCACCCTATACAGGTATGACCTCATTAACATTAAAAAAAGGAAAGCTCTAGTTCCTTATAGAGTCATAGGGTCATATTTACAGGTGTAAGTGTCAGGAATTCAACACATATTTTGGGGAGACACAATTCAATCCATAACAGATGGTCAGTTATTGACGTAAAGAACAGAGACAGTAGAGAAACCATTCCGAGTCAAGTGGCAACAACTATGACAGCAACATCCAACTTCCAGAGTCCAGCGCCAGTGGTGCCCATGGTACACACTGGCACACCTCAGCTCAGGCAAGGCAGCAATGTTGTCCTCCTTGGAAGGGTTCTGCAGTTTGATTTTCAGCATTTTCTTCTGGAAGCATAGCCTAAAAATTTTGTTTTCTCACCTTGCTTTGTCTCTGAACTCCTCAGTATTCTTCCAGTAGATCAGTTTTTTTTTTTTTTGTTTTTGCTAACTTAATCAAGATTTTTTTTTGGTTGTGATATTTTGTTGCTCAAGTTTTAATTCTCTTTGAAGAAGACACATCCAAGTTCATGAGTCCATCCCAAATTATATTTTTCATCTTATTCTATTTTTTACCTAAACTTTTTGTTTAAAAAAAAAAGGGAAAGTTGCAAGACTATTATTCTGAATGTACTCTTCACCTTGATTCATCCACTGTTAATATTTTTGCCATGCTTTTGCTTTTCTTTTCTCTCTTTCTATACACAGGTGTATGCACACATTCTTATTCTTTTCCCCATTATTAGTATTATTTTGCTGCGTCATTTGCAGAGATCTGACACCTCACCCCTAAATACATACGTCAGTGTGGCTCTCCTAAAAACAGCGTTATTCTCTTATATAACCTCAGTGCAATTTTCAAACTCAAGAATTTTAAATTGAATACAAACTGTTATTCAATGGAAGGTCCTTGGGTGCTGTAAATGGTTTGCACTGCATTACTAACCAAAAGGTTGGTGGTTTGAACCCACCCAGCAGCACTGTGAAAGAAGGGCCTGGTTACCTGCTTCCATAAGAATGACAGCCAAGAGAACCCTATGGAGCACAGTTCTGCTCTGTAACACATGAGGTAACCATGAGTTGCAATCAACTCAATGGCATCAGGTATTATTCAATGGAGTCCCTGGATGGTGCAAACAGTAAAAGTGTTTACTGCTAACTGAAAGATTGGAAGTTTGGATCCACCTAGAAGTGCTTCAGAAGATAGGCCTGGTGATCTACTTCCAAGATATCAGCCATTGAAAACCCTATGGAGCACAGTTTTATTCTGACATACATAAGATTGCCATAAATTAGAATTGACTCAACAGCAACTTTTTTTTTTTATCTAATATGCAGCACATATTCAAATTTTGTTAGTTGTCCCAATACTGTTCTTTATGGTACCATATTCCTCCTCAATCTAGGATCCAATCCAAGGACATGTATTACATTCAGTTATGTCTATTTGGTCTTTCTTGTGTGTCTGTCTTCTAATATTGAAATTTTTTTAGGAGCACAAGTCTATCGTTTTGAGATATGTCTCTAATTTGAGCTTTTCTGATTGTTTCCTTATAATTTGGATTAGGTTGTGCAGTCCCAAATCTTTGACCAATTCCTTGAACTTTAACTATGGTCTTCAATCTCTGACAACCTTGAATGTACAAGAAGAGTTGCTGTAGTAGGCCTGTGATGACAATTCTGTTTTCAGTTGGATAAGAGACCTTGCAGCCCTAAAGATGTAAAACAGAATTTTATAGATGATGAAAAAATAAATTTAGTATTTAAACCATGCAAATTGTGATTAAGCTGAGCCCTGGTAGTGCAATGGTTAACCACTTAGGTGCTAACCAAAATGTTAGCAATTTGAACCCACTCAGCAACTCCATGGGATAAAGACCTGGTGATCTGCTCCTGTAAAGATTGCAGTTTAGAGAAGCCTCTGGGGCAGTTCTACTCTGCCACGTTGGCTCCCTAGGAGTCAAAATTGACTCAACGGCACCTAACAACGACAATGTATTGTGATTATACAAACGTAATAATAGTTTTTTATTCATTGTGCTGTTTGGGTATACTTGGATCTTTGAAACATTTAAAAGAATTGGACTTTGTAGAGAATCTAGATGAGATTTTAATTGAATTTGTTAGGAGGTTTTGTCTAACTGATTTGCTTAAAAGCTTAAGAGAATCTAAGTTACTAAATTTATACATTGCTTTTGAAGATGTTGAAATGCTTAACAGTATCTCATCTACTAGTTTTATGAATTCATATTTATTAGAGTTAGAAGTGTTGGTTGAACACTTAGGGAGATTTTTGTTAGGCTTGTAAGTCTGCCTTGCTGGGTGTTTGAGAAAATAAAATACATTTAATTTGTGATCATAATTTGAAATATTTAAAGTAATTTAATCAATCAAGTTTTAGATAGCATGGGAGATTTTAGTTTGTTAAGTTTATAAGTTTTTTGTGACTAATTTGATATATTTGAGAAAATTTGATGAACTTTGAAAATAATTTTCAAATCCTTAGGGAAAATTAATCTGTGAAATTTATGAGTTAAATTAGCAGAAATCAAAGAACAGAAAAAATGAGAATGCTTTTAATTTTCACACAAAATTTACTAAATTTATAAGCAGATATACTGGATTTGAAAGTTGAATTTAAAGGTTGAAGGAAAACTAGATTCTAAATGAAAATTTTTGAGAAATATCTGTCAACTAAAATGCAAGCCATGGTAAATATTCCTTTTCAAAAACAAATTCTCCCTTGGACGTTAAAAAATTCAATTGACTGTCTCTGGCTTATAGGAGAGACAGACCCTTGGTAGAAAATGCTAGGTACAATAGAAAATGCTGGCACGTTACAGAAGGGCACATCAGGTCTCAGGGTGGAGTACGGGCAGGGAATGCTACGAAGAAGGTGAGGCCAGGACTAAGTCTTAAATGGTAAACAGGACTTAGCCAGTCAAAGACGAGAGGAATGGCTTTCCCAACATGAACAGGAGCATGGAGGATGGAAACAGACTGGCGGATAGGGAGAACTATAGGCAGTTCTGAGTTGTTGGGATATAATAGATACTGTGCATAACAAGACCTCAGCAGGTCTCTCTCATTTCGTAAGGCTCTAAGAGATTACTTCAGGTTATTCATTTATTTATTGACTGCTTACTGAAAGATCTCTGCCACCCATCTGTCAGTGTGTCATACTGTGAGGGCTTCCTTGTTGCTATGATGTTGGAAAGTATGCCACTAAGTATTTTAAATACCAGTAGACTTATTCATGATGGGTAGGTTTCAGCCGAGATTACAGACTAATACACACTAGGAAGAAATGCTTGAGGATGGACTTCTGAAAATTAGCCGATGAAAGCCTTATGGATTATAACAGAATACTGTCCAATATAATCCTGGAAGATGAGCCATCTATGTCGGAAGGCACTATGCAATAGCTATAACCATCGACTCAATATACCAGCAATCATAAAGATGGTGCAGGACCAGGCAGTATTTTGTTCCGTTATACACAAGGCTGTTATGAGTAGGAGCTGACTTGGTGGCAACTGACGACAACAAGTGGAAGATCTAGGCTTCTCTGTAACCTAACACTTATTGCATTGTGCTCCAGTCAGTTGGTTTATTGACATGCCTACTTGAAAGGCTGAGAGTGTCTTCAAGACAGGGATATTACTTATATTTTTCTGTATTTCCAACACTTAGCATAGGGCTTAGAACAGAGGGGTCATTGGGTAAAGGCCTGTTAAACAAATAAAATGAATTACCAAATGAATAAAAGGATGGCAAGTAAGCTCAGCATGACAATTCTTAAGGATTATACATCTATTCAACAAGTATCATCTAAGTGCTTATTGTGCCCTATGTATTTTTCTAGGCACTTTGATACGCAGTGAGAGGAACTGACAAAAATCCCTGTGTCTTAGATAAGATTCCCTAGAAGCAGAGCCTAAAACAGACATCCTTGTTCAAGTGATTTATTGGTGAAGTCCTAATAGGAGAAGTGGAATGAGAGAATCAGGATAAAAACCAAACTGAACCGATTTCCACTGAGTTGATTCCAACTCATTGTGACACCAAAGGACAGAGTAGAACTGCCCCATAGAGTTTCCTAGGCTGTAATCTTGATGAATTTTGAGCCCTGGTGGAGTAGTGGTTAAAACACTGAACTGCTAACTGAAAAGTCGGCAGTTTGAAACTACCAGTGGCTCTGCAGGAATAAGATGTGGCAGTCTGCTTCTGTATAGATTTACAGCCTTGCAAACCCTATGGGGATGCTACAAGTTGAAATTGACTCCACAGCAGTGGGTTTGGGTTTTTTAAGAATCAGACTGCCATATCTTTCTCTCATGGAGCCTCTGGTAGGTTCAATCGCCGACCTCTTGGTTAGCAACCAAGTGCTTAACCACTGCTCCACCAGGGCTCCTTGAGAAGCAGGATACCAAAAAACCCATTGCCATCAAGTCGATCCCGACTCATAGGGTTTCCAAGGCTGTAAATTATTATGGATGCGGAATGCCACATCTTTCTCCAGCAGAGCGGCTGGTGGGTTGGAACTGCTGACAATTGGTTAGTAGCTGAGAGCTTAACCACTGCAGCACCACGGCTTTTTGAGAAGCAGGATAGAGAGGGAAAAAAGGTAAGCCAGAATATAGTCTCAACTGGACACTACCACTAAACAAAAAAAACTAACTCATTGCTGTCAAGCTGATTCCAACTCATGGCAACCCCATGTGTTACAGAGTATGCCTGCTCCATATGGTTTTCTTGGCTGTAACCTTAATGGAAGTAGATTACCAGGCCTTTTTTCCATGGTGCTGCTAGGTGAGTCAAATCAACAACTTTTAGGTTAGTAGTCAAGCGTAAACTGTACCACCCAGAGCCCTTGGCACAAGGAACAAAAATGTCCTAAGTGGGTTGCCTGTACTTCTATCCCTTAGTTCTCTGACCTGTGTGTTCTACCTTTTGGAGACACATCATCATATAATGGCCATTGTTTTAAAGTGTATACCACATCATAAAAAATTGCACCCTGTCTTCATAGGATGTCATCTTCAAGCTAACCCTTAAGTATGGCTTCGAAAAGTTCTTCCATCACTCTACCAGGCCGATTGCTTCTGTATGGTGTGCTATGTGATAGGACCAATGGATCCCACAGTCATGTGCCCACTAATATCTTCAGGATGTTCAGATGGTCAGGATCCTTTTGGACTATATTTACATAACCCTGTAATGTAACGGGAAAATTTATATAGCCCTGTAGCAAGACTGTGATTGTAAACTATTGTTCATACCATGAGAACATAAACTGCTTCTGATCTTCCTCTTTGATAAGTATGGAAAAGAACACATTCTTTAGATCAACAAACATATACTATGTAACTCAGGCTGTTAATCTCCTCTAATAAAGACACCATATCTGGCACAGCAACCGCAATTGAGATTACCACTTGATTAAGTTTGTGATAGTCTACTAACATCTATTATGATCCATCCAGTTTTTGCAAGCACTAAAGTAGGGAAGTAAATAGGGATATGATAGAGTCTATTACTCTTGCCTTCTTTGAGTATTTGAAGGTGGCACTAATATCTGCTATATCTTCTGGTGTTATGGATTGAATTATGTCCCCCTTGTGCCCCCTCCCCAAAAGATATATATCTATGAATTTGACCTTGTTTGGTAATAGGGTATTTGAAGATGTTATCTTTTAGCATGAGGTCATACTGAAGTAAGTTGGGTCCTAATCCTGTAGAAGTGATGTCCTTATAATAGAGGAGAAGATACGTAGAGATAGAAGAAGGATACCATGTGATGCTGCAGTTGCAAGCCAAGGAATGGGAGGAGCTACCAGAGCAAGGAGAGAAGTATGGAACAGATTTTTCCATAAAGTCTCAGAAGAAATCAACGTGGCCAACACTCTGATCTTGGTCTCCCAGTATCCAGAACTGTGAGACAAATTTCTGTTTTATAAGCCATCCAGTTTGTGGTATTTTGTTACTGCAATCTTAGAGAAATAATACACCCAGGATGAGACATTGTTTTTGATTTACTATTTTGGAGGGAGAAAGTTTCAGGGGCTTCCGCTTGGCCTTTCATACTGTCATAGCTCTTACTCTGCAAGCCAATGGGAGGAGTCTGCCAACTGCTAAGTTTGTCCATTTCAATAATACATCCAGGAATCAGGGTAATGACAGTGGGTGAGTAGTGAATTCAGTGGACCCACTGTGAGGTGTTCCTGACCAGGACTCCACTTCTTTCTATGATTTCTATTGTTCCTACTACAACAGGGTACAATAATGGTACTATGGGTCCCTGGATATTATTGCCTGGGAACTGCCAGAAATTCAGGCCAGTTTCAGAAGAGGACGTGGAACCAGGGATGTCATTGCTGATGTCAAATGCATCCTGGCTGAAAGCAGAGAATACCAGAAGGGTGTTTCCCTGTGTTTTATTGACTATGCAAAGGCATTCGACTGTGTGGATCATAATAAATTATGGATAACATTGCGAAGAATGGGAATTCCAGAACACTTAGTTGCGCTCCTGAGGAACCTTTACATAGATCAAGAGGCAGTTATTCGGACAGAACAAGGGGATACTGATTGGTTTGAAGTCAGGAAATGTGTGTGTCAGGGTTATATTCTCTCATCATACCTATTCAATCTGTATGCTGAGCAAATAATATGAGAAGCTGGACTATATGAAGAAGAACAGGGAATCAGGATTGGAGGAAGACTCATTAACAACCTGCGTTATGCAGATGACAAAACCTTGCTTGCTGAAAGTGAAGAGGACTTGAAGCACTTACTAATGAAGATCAAAGACCACAGCCTTCAGTATGGACTGCACTTCAACATAAAGAAAACAAAAATCCTCACAACTGGACCAATGAGCAACATCATGATAAACAGAGAAAAGATTGAAGTTGTCAAGGATTTCGTTTTACTTGGATCCATAGTCACCGCCCATGGAAGCAGCAGTCAAGAAATCAAAAGATGCATTGGATTGGGTAAATCTGCTGCAAAGGACCTCTTTCAAGTGTTGAAGAGCAAAGATGTCACCTTGAAAACTAAGGTGCGCCTGACCCAAGCCATGTTATTTTCAATCGCATCATATGCATGTGAAAGCTGGACAATGAATAAGGAAGACCGAAGAAGAATTGATGCCTTTGAATTGTGGTGTTGGCAAAGAATATTGAATACGCCATGGACTGCCAAAAGAACGAACAAATCTGTCTTAGAAGAAGTGCAAACAGAATGCTCCTTAGAAGCAAGGATGGTGAGACTGCATCTTACATATTTTGGACATGTTGTCAGGAGGGATCAGTCCCTGGAGAAGGACATCGTGCTTGGCAGAGTACAGGGTCAGCAGAAAAGAAGACCCTCAACAAGGTGGATTGACACAGTGGCTGCAACAATGAGCTCAAGCATAACGATTGTGAGGATGACTCAGGACCGGGCAGTGTTTCGTTCTGTTGTGCGTAGGGTAGCTATGAGTCAGAACCGACGTGAAGGCACCTAACAACAACAACAACTCAGCCCTTGTATCTGATGAGTACACGTAATCGCCCCAGTGTACAATTATTTGAGTAAATGGACTTAATTCTTTCGTTGTTGCTGCTGTTTGCTTATTTTTGAGGAAAGATTGGGAAAACCACTACTGTGTTAACTTGCTATGGTGTTACAAGGTGTTTTTTTTCATGGTGATCTGGTATTTCCTTCAGTGGGCTCTGGCTCAGAACTCCTCAGGTCTGTAAACTGATCAGTAATGAATTTCCACTGGGACATCTGACCTCAGCCGTCTGATCATCCCTTCTAGATATTTTTTGATTTTGTATTTTAAGCAGTACACTTGCTGGTTATCTGTTTACTTTGCCCATAAGAATACCATGTTCTATGAGCCATTTCCAAAATCCCTGTGGGCCAGGCCTTCTGGCTGCTTCCAACCTTGCTGTTTGTCATGGATTGAATTGTGTCACCCAAAAATGTATATCAACTTGGCTGGCCATGATTCCCAGTATTGTGTGGTTGTCCTCCATTTTGTGATTGTAATTTTATGTTGAGAGGATTGGGGGGGATTGTAACTCCACCCTCACTCAGGTCTCCTCCCTGATCCAAGGTAAAGGGAGTTTCCCTGGGGTGTGGCCTGCACCACCTTTTATTTCTCAAGAGAAAAAAGGAAAGGGAAGCAAGCAGAGAGTTGGGGACCTCATACCACCAAGAAAGCAACACCAGGAGCAGAGTGTGTCCTTTGGACCTGGAGTCCCTACGCCTGATAAGCTCCCCAACCAGGTGAAGATTGAAGACAAGGACCTTGCTCCAGAGCCAACAGAGAAAGAAAGCCTTCCCCTGGAGCTGACACCCTAAATTTGGACTTGTAACCTACCAGACTATGAGAGAATAAATTTCTCTTTGTTAATAAATCCACTTGTGGTATTTCTGTTATGGCAGCACTAGATGACTAACAAACTTGGGAAAGTAGAAGGTCAGTGAAAATGAGGGAAACCTTCAATGAGATGGATTGACACAATAGCCACACAATGGACTCAAACATATCAAAGATCGTGAAGATAGTGTAGAATTGGGCAATGTTTTGTTCTGTCACACATATCATGAGTTGGAGCTAACTCGCCCGCAGCTAACATTTCATGTATGAATTTTGCATTTCTTCACTTGTGTTTAGTTGGTTGTATCATTTTCCCTCTGCCTTTCAGTGTCTGCCTTGGTGGGTGCATTCTCTGGTGGCCAATGCCATATCTGCATCATGTTCTGTAATCTTGGACTTAACAACACCCTACCTGGTCACCTATTATATCCAGAGAACCAAAGTAATTGGGAGGAAAATGTTGATGATGATGTTAATGATGGTGAGACTGAGAGTCTGTGGGACAAAGAATTAGGTTTCAACATTTGTCTCCGGTTTCTGAAAATAGTCAGAGCAATTAAGGTGCTTTTCATTTTATAAAACAGTGAAAAAAAGGCAGCACTTAAACATACATGAAGGAATTAGGAGCACCCAACTCATCACCTTGGCAACAGGCTTCAGGAAGGGGGGTGGGGACATGATGTGACCTTGGAAAAAATCAATGCCCCCAACCACCAGATCTGATGTTTGTCCATGTAGCATGTCATATAGGGTGTAAAAAAAAAAAAAAGCGATATAAAAATAGCCAGGCAGGGGACCTTGGGGTCTCCTCAGTTATAGTGCTAGTGGGAAGTACATGTAGCAAAAACTCTCAGTCCATCTAACTAAGCCTACCTGGCAAGCAGGGGGACCTAGCAGAAGGCAGGCCACCTTTTAAGTCCCTCACCTATGGCACAAAATGGGGTACATGTGGAAGAGTCATCACCTCTGCCTGGACAGCCTTCTCAAGTCAATGGGACACATTTTTTTTTCTGGTGTGCTGTCTGCTTCTTGTTGTAATAAAAACTACTTTGCATGTGCTAACGCTCTGGGAGCACCTAATGTGTTCAGGCTCTGATCAGAAAGATGTAATATCCATGGAGGAATTGCTATTAGCAATTGGTCCCATATTTCTAATGGCCTACTGGTTATTTAGAAATCTGGGACAAAATATGAGTATCTTGCAGGGTCATTGTGTGTGTTCTTAAAGCCTACAACAGTGTTCAGATAATTTGCTGGTTGCATGGATGAATGAAAGGATGGATAGACGGATGAAGGGTGAATGCATGAATTAATGGGTAACATTAAACTAGACTCAACTACTGTACTCCTGACCTGGATACGCTTTTTTATATGTGGTAGAACCAAGATGACACTGACTGGTATTCATTCAAGAGTGAATGTCAATCTATTAGTCAGCTGTTGTTAGTCAAGTTTTTCTTTGTCTTTCTTTACAGGTAATTATGTTGTCAAGGGCTAAATTTACTGTCCCTGTTAGGAGAAGCATTGTGGAGTGGAAAGAATATGGATTTAGAATTTTAGCACCAGTGTTAAAGCATAATTCAGTTACTTCTTAGCTATGCTATCTTGGGCAAGTCACTTAACCGTTCTCGGTCTTTCTCCACATCTGTGAAAAGCAGAAGAATAACATATCCTATTGCACAGGATCACATGAGATAATGCATTGGAAATGTCTTTGTGTGCTAAAAGCAACACAGAAATGGGAGCTATTCTCTTCTTTGATGCAGGCAGTATCAGCTAGCCTCTCTTCATGAATTAATGGGAGCTTAGATTTTCAGATATGTTATCTTTTCATTTCTTCCTACAAAAGATAATGTAAAGGCCACTCATCTACAGGGAAATAAGCAGAATAACGGCAACCCTTCACCTTTGTAGAAACTTAACAGCTCGCATAGCGCATTCTTACACACTCTTGCATTTAGTCCTCATAACAGGCCCAGGCAGTTCAAGTTTGAGTGTCCTCATAACTGCAGTGGGGCTGTGCCCCTGACTGCCTTTCCCTCTAGAGGGGAGGGCACTGAGGGAGCAGAGAGAACCCTGAAGCTGAATTTCCTGTGCAGAAGGTGGAACAGAGAACGAATTCCCAGCTGCTGGGGTGTGAGTTACAATGGCAAAGAGGCTATAGTCTACTGTTCTACTGTCTGGGTGATGCTTGACCCCCGAAGAGGCAAATCATATACTGGAGACAATTTCTTAAAAAAGAATATCCTCAAGTAGTTCTGTTTTTGACAACATGGAAGACTAGATGTTAAGTTAAAATCCTCCCAGTATGTTAGGTGCCCTCGAGCTGATTCTGACTCATAGTGACCCCATGTGATAGAGTAGAACTGCCCCATAGGGTTTTCTAGACTGTAATTCTTACGGGAGCAGATCACCAGGTCTTTCTCAATGGGCGAGCAGTTAGCAGCAAAATGCTTAATTGTTGTGCCAACAGAGCTCCTCCTCCCAGTATAGCACACATAAAAATATTATTTTAAAGTATTTTTAAATAAACTTTATTTTTAAAAGAGTTTCAGATTTATAGAAAAATTGCAAAGATAGCACAGAGTGTTCCCATATACCTTGCACCCAGTTTCCTCTATTATTAACCACTTACGCTAGTATAGTGCATTTGTTACAGCTAGTGAAATAATTCTGATATATTCTTGTTAAGTAAAGCCCATAATTTATTCAGACTACCTTAGTTTTTACCTAATGTCGTTTTTTCTTTCAGGAACCTGTAGTGGGCTAAATGGTGACTCTGCAAAAGATATGCTCACATCCTAATTCCTGGAATTTATGAGCATTGATTTACATGGCCTTATGGATTAGACTGTGTCCCACAAAATATGTGTTGGAATGCTAAAACCCATGTGTCTGTGAAAAGGAGCCCTGGTGCACAGTGGTTAAGTGCTCAGCTACTAACTGAAATGTTGGTGGTTTGAATCCACCAGTGGCTCCATGGGAGAAAGATGTGGCAGTCTGCTTCCATAAAGATTATAGCCTTGGAAACCTTATAGTTCTACTCTGTCCTATAGGGTTCCTATGGGTTGAAATAGATTCATTGGCATACAACAACATATCTGTGGATACGGCTGCTGGCCAAAAGGTCGGCAGTTTGAATCCACCAGGTGCTCCTTGGAAACCCTATGGGGCAGCTCTGCTCTGTCCTATAGGGTCTCTATGAGTTGGAATTACTTGACGGCGATGGTTTTTTTGTTGTTGTTGTTAATGTAACATAATCACTTTCCAAAATGCAATCTAATGTAGTTTAATCAATCCATCAGTTGAGGTCATACCAGCCTAGGGTTGATCCTAAACCTAGTCAGTTCTTAGTTATGTAAAGAGCAGCATAGACACAGAGATAAAAACACAAACTGGGGACAACACATGCCATGTGAGGATCCTCTACAAGCTAAAGGACCAGGAAATCTGCGAGTCTACTTGCAAGGAAGGAATTGACATGGCCAAGACCCCGATTTGGACTTTCGGTCTCCAGAACTGTGAAAAAATAATTCCTGCTCTTGAAAGCCACCCACTTGTGGTACTTCTGTTACAGCAGCACGAGATAACTAAGACATTTGTCAAAAAAGTAAATATTACCTCATGTGGCAGAAGGTGTGATTAAGTTAAGGTTCTTGAGAAGAGGAGCTTATTCTGGAATATCCGGGTGGGCCTAAAGACCATCACAACTGTCCTTATAAGAAAGAGGCAGTGAGAAATTAGACACATACAGACAAATGGAGGAGAAGACACAGCAAAGAGGAGGAGGCAATGTGACCACAAAGGGCAAGAGTAGGGCGATGTGGGCAAAAGTTGAGGAATACCTGCAGCTAGCAGAAGCTGGAAGAAGCTAGGAGTGGATTCTCCCCTAAAGCCTCTGAAAGGAGCATGGCCCTGTTGGCACCTTGATTTTGAACTTCTGGCCTCCAGACTGTGGAAGAATAAAGTTCTATTGTTTTAAGCCACTCAGATGCAGTAATTTTCCATAGAAGGGAACTGCCTTAAACTGGTAAAATCAATCTATAAAAAACTGAAAACAAACATCATCAAAAAAAAAAAAAAACCAAAAAACAAACCTGTTGCCGTAGAGTCAATTCTGACTCACAGTGAATGGTAAAACATTCTCTTTAACATGAAGAACAAGACCAGAATGCTTCTTGTAACCTTTCTTATTCAACGCTCTACTTGAAGTCATAGTTCATGCAATAAAACAAGAATTACAAATGAGTTTCAAGGATTAGAAAGGAAGAAACACAGCTATCACATTTCACGGGTAATACTGTCTACTAAGAAATTCTAAATGATCGTATGGACAAATAATAAGATTTAATAAGAGTGTTTAGTGAGGCTTCTGGATCTAAGATACAAAAGTTAAGACATTTCTTTACATTAGCAACGAACAGTTCAAAAAGTCAAAAAAGAACATTTAAACATATCTTTATAGTCCCAGACAAAATTACAAAGTACAAAGAAACATATTTTTCACAAAAATACACAAATTATTTTTGCAACAAATTGAAAGCTTTGTCGAAATACATTAATGAGACCTAAATAAGTAGACATAGTATGTTTATGTATAAAAAGAATTCATAACATGAAGGTGTTAATTCTCCCCAAAACTGAACAAGAGTTTTAATGCAATTCCAATCTATATTCCAGGTTTTTCTGGTAAAACACATGATAATTCTAAAATGTGCATGGGTAGGTTCATTAGTTGATGTCTTAGTTAGCTAGTGGTGCTGTAACAGAAATACCACAAATGGGTGACTTTAAAGAACAGGAATTTATTTTCTCACACTCCAGGAGACTAGAAGTCCAAATTCAGGGTGTGGCTTAGGGACAGGTCTTTTTTTTGCCTCTTCTCAGATTCTAGTAGTCAGCAATTCTTGGGGCTCCTGGGCTTGTAGATGCATCTGCCATGTGTGTCTGTCTTCATATGGCCTCTTTCCCCTGTATATGTCTCTGTGTCTATTCTGTTCTTTTTACAACTCAAAAGTTATTAGGTTTAGTACTCAGCCTACATTCGTATGACCTCATTAATACAAAAAGAAGAAATACCTCAGGGTTATATTTACAGACATAAGGGTTAGGATTTATGGGGGAGACATAATTCAATCCACAAAAGTTGGGTTCTCTGGGGAGCAGACGCTAAGATAGAGGCGCAGGAAACTTATTGAGTGTAATACCTATAAAAGATAAAGGGAAAACGAAGCAGGAGTGGCAGGTAAAGCCTTCAGACCATTATGTTGGTCTGACACCTGTGAAAGGAGAGGAAGAAGAGGATTAGGCAGAAAAATCCTCAGTTTGTGGTTTAGCTATGAGAAGTCTCTGCTAGTCCAATGGGAGTTTTGTGAAATGATTGCACATAGAGGAGTCCCACTCTGGTCATAGGTGCCCTCATTATACCTTCATTGTGCTTAGTCACCAGCTGGAAACTGTGAAGCTCATGGCCTCAGGCTCAAAGCTGAAGCTGATTCTCAAGGCACTTCAGCTGGAGAATGACAGCTGACTGCATTCACCACGGCAGATCCTCTCTTGATAGGGAATCTAAAAAGTGTACTTCTATGGCTGCCACAAGTGGCAAAATGCCAAGATCAGTTAAGACACTTTCGATGAAGATGTCTCTGCTCATGTGGCATGGGGACTTACTATAAAGCTATAGTTAAGGGACTCCCTGGGTGGTGCAAATGGTTAGTATGCTTGGCTGCTAACCAGAAGGTCAGAAATTGGAGTCTACCTGGAGACACCTTAGAATTAAGGCCTGGTAATCTAATTTCAAAAAACCAGCCATTGGAAACTCTGTGGAGCACAGTTCTACTCTCACACACAGGGAGTTACCCTGAATTGGAGTAGACTTGATGGCAACTAGTGGTGGTGGTACAGTTATTAAGATACTATGAGTTTGATACAGGAATATTTGGGCAAATCCATAGAACAAAACACTGAGCCCATTCTCAGATCTACACATACAGGGAAATATGTTAGATCACTGAGCTTGCCCTGCAGATCAGTGGAAAAAGGATGGAGAATTCTGTTAATGGCCCTAAGACAATTTATTATCCAAATGGTAAGAAATGAAAATGGATCCTTACTCTATCTCAGACACAAAAATCAGTTGCAGGTGGATTGAGTACTTAATGAAAGTGACAAAACTTTAAGAATAAAATATAGAAGAATGTCTTTATGGTCTTGAGATGTGAAGACCTTTTTAAGACAGAAAAAGCACAAACCATAAAGAAAAATATTGGTAAATTCAACTACTTAAAAATAGAAAAATTCTGTTCATTAAATTATATCATAAACAGACTGAAAATGTAAGCCACAAACCAGGAGAAGATGATTTTAATGCATACAATTGACAAAATACTAGTGTACACAATATGTTAAAAAAACAAGACAAAAGTTCTTGAGGTCCAACAATTAAAAAGCCAAATGACCTCAAGGGAAAAATGAATAAAATATGTGAGTGGGAACTTCACAGAAGGGGAAATATAAATGGCCAATAAACATGGAAAAAAAAATGCTCAATCTCATTAGAAATGCTAACTGAAATAAAACTTTTCACCACAGTTACACTGGCAAACAAAAAGTTTGACAATACCAATTCTTGACAAGAATGTAGAGTAACGGGAATACTTAAACAATGCAGATGGGAGTATAAATTGGTATAACCATTGGGGAAGCAGTTTTCTAATATCTACTGAAGTTGATGGGGCAGTGGTCATTCACTGGGTGAATTCTCACCTTTCCTGTGGGGAGTCCTGGGTTTGATGCCAGGCCAATGCATCTCATGCTCAATCACCACCTGTTTGTCAGTGCCGGCTTGTGTGTTGTTATGATGCTGAACAAGTTTCAGTGGAGGCTCCAGACTAAGATGGACTGGGAAGAAAGGCCTGGTGGTCTACTTCCAAAAATCAGCCAATGAAAACCCTGTGGATCACAATACTCCGATCCACAACCTATCACGGAGATTGCCCAGGAACGGGCTGCATTTTGTTCCATTGTGCATGGGGTCACCATGAGTCGAGAGCTGACTTGTGGGCAGCTAATAATAACCAGTGAGGTTGAATATGCACAAGTCTGGTGGATCTCCATTCTAAGAATACAGTTTTTTGGCAGCAGTCTTCAAACTGGAGTTCATCTATCCCCTGGGACTACTTGAAGATTTTCCAGGGGGATCTAAAGGCAGAGATGGTTTTAAGTGAATTAAATTCTAGCCCCTCAATTTCTATATATATTCTTTTCTTAAAATTGTTCTGATAACATGTTTAAGACAAAGACATCTTGCAGGTTCTCCTTTCTGCAAGCCCCCAATCCCCTTTTCATAATCACCCTTATCGTTAACATGGATGGAGTAAAGCTTTCTAAACCTTCATTTGCTGATGTGGCATGACTCAAAATGAGAAGAAACAGCTGGAAACGTATTAATAATCGCAGTATGGAATGTACAAAGTATGAACCTAGGAAATTTGGAAGTCATAAAAATGAAAAGAAATGCATAAAGATCAATAACCTAGGTATTGTTGCCATTGAGCCAATTCTGACTCATAACGACCATATGTACAACAGAACAAAACACTGCCCGGTCCTGAGCCATCCTCACAACAATTGTTATGCTTGAGCCCATTGTTGCAGCCACTGCATCAATTCACTTTTTTGAGGGTCTTTCTCTTTTTCACTTACCTTCTACTTTACCAAACATAATATTCTTATCCAGGGAAGGATTCCTCCTGATAACATGTCCAAAGTATGTGAGATGTAGTCTTGTTATTCTTGCTTCGAGAGAGCATTTTGGCTGTACTACTTCTAAGACAGATCTGTTCCTTCTTTTGGCAGTTCATAGTATATTCAGTGTTGTTCCCCAACACCATAATTCAAAGGTGTCAATTCTTCTTCGGTCTTTTTATTTATTGTCCAACTTTCCCATGCATACGAGGCAATCATATGCACCTTAGTCTTCAAGGTGACATCTTTGCTTTTTAAAACTTTAAAATGGTCTTTTCCAGCAGATTTGCACAATGCAATGTGTTGTTTTATTTCTTGACTGCTGCTTCCATGAGTGTTGATTGTGGATTAAAGTAAAATGAAATCCTTGAAAACTTTAATCTTTTGTCCATTTATCACACCTTTCTTGACTTTAAACCATGCAGTATCCCTTGTTTTGTTCCAGTGACTGCCTCTTGGTCTATGTATAGGTTCTTCATGAGCGCAATTAAGCATTCTGTAATTCCTATTCTTCTCAGTGTTATCCATAATTTCCTATGACCCACACAGTCAAACGCCTTTGCATAGTCAATAAAATGCAGGTAAACAGCTTTCTGATATTCTCTGATCTCAGCGATGATATCCCACTTTCCACATCTTCTTCTGAATCCAACTTGAATTTCTGGTAGTTCTTTGTCGATGTACTATTGCACCCGCTTTTGAATGATCATAGGCAAAATTTTACTTGTATGTAATATTAATGATATCATTCAATAATTTCTGCATTCTGTTGCATCACCTTTCTTTGGAATAGGCATAAACATGAATCTCTTTCAGTCAGTTGGCCAGGTAGCTGTCCTCCAAATTTTTGGGCATAGACAAGTGAGCATTAGGCATTAGTGAGCTGAAATGGACTGGTATTGAATTGGACAATCATATGGTTTACTATGCCAGGAATGATAAATTGAAGAGGTATGGAATTGCATTCATTCTCAAAAAAGAAAATTTCAAGATCTATTTGGAAATATAACACTGTTATTGATAGGATAATATCCATATGCCTACAAGGAAGATCAGCTAATATGATTATTATTCAAATTTAAGATTTTTGCTAACTTTTAGAGTCTAAAATTGATTAAACATGCAATCAAGGTGCATAGATAATTACTGGTGATTAAAATGTGAAAGAAACAAAGATGAAGAATTTGTAGTTGGAAAATATGGCCTTGGTGGTAGAAATGATGCCAGAGAATGCATGATAGAATTTTGTAAAACCAATGACTTCTTCATTGCAAATACCTTTTTACAACAGCATAAAGAGCTACTATACACTTGGACCTCACTAGATGGATACACAGGAATTGAATCAACTACATCTGTGGAAAGAGATATTGGAGAAGCTCAATATTATCAGTTAGAACAAGGCCAGGGACCAACTGCAGAACGGACCATCAATTGCTCCTATGCAAGTTCAAGTTGAAGATGAAGAAAATAAGAACAAGTCTGTGAGAGCCAAAATTCAACCTTGAGTATATCCACCCTGAATTTAGAAACCATCTCAAGAATAGATTTGACACTTTGAACACTAATGACCAAAGGCCAGACAAGTTGTGGAATGATGTCAAGGACATCATACATGAAGAAAACAAGAGGTCATTAAAAAGACAGGAAAGAAAGAAAAGACCAAAATGGATGATAGAAGAGACTCTGAAACTCTGCTCTCGAATGCAGATTAGCTAATGCAAATGAAAGTAATTATGAAGTAAAAGAGCTGAACAGAAGATTTCAAAGGGCAGCTCAAATAGACAAAGTAAAGTATTATAATGAAATGTGCAAAGACATGGAGTTAGAAAATCAAAGGGAAGAATACACTCAGCATTCCTCAAGCTATAAGAACCAAAGAAAAAATTCAAGCCTAGAGTTGCATTATTGAAGGATTCTGCAGCCAAAATATTGAAATATGCAGGAACCATCAAAACAAGATGGAAGGAATACACAGAGTCACTGTACCAAAAAGAATTTGTCAACATTTAACCATTTCAGGAGGTAGCATATGATCAAGAACTGATGGTAGTGAAGGAAGAAGTCCAAGCTGCACTGAAGGCAGTGGCAAAAAACAAGGCTCCAGAAATTGATGGAATATTAATCGAGGTGTTTCAACAAAGGCATGTTGTGCTGGAAGTGTTCGCTCATCTATGCCAAGAGATTTCGAGTACAGCTACCTGGCCAACCGACTGGGAGAGATTCATATTCTTGTCCATTTCAAAGAAAAACAATCCAACAAAATGTGGAAGTTATTGAACAATATCATTAATATCACATGCTAGTAAAATTTTGCTGAAGATCATTCAAAGATGGTTGCAGCAGTACATCTACAGGGAACTGAGAAATCCAAGCCAGATTCAGAAGAGGACATGGAAGGAGGGATAGCATTGCTGATGTCAGATAGATCTTGACTGAAAGCAGAGCATATCAAAAGGTGTTTAGCTGTGTTTTTTGGACTATGCAAAAGCATTCGACTGTGTAGATCGTAGGAAATTATAGATAACATTGTGAAGAATGGGAATTCCAGAACACTTAATTGTTCTCATGCAGAACCTGTACATAGACCAAGAGGCAGTTATTCAAACTGAAAAAAAAAAAGGGCATGCTGTGTGTTTTAAATCAGAAAATGAGTGCCTCAGGGTTGTATTCTTTCACCATACCTATTCAATCTGTAGACTGGGCAAATAACCCCAGAAACTGGACTATATGAAGAAGAACAGGGCATCAGGATTGGAGGAAGACTCATTAACAACCTGCATTATGCAGATGACACAACCTTGCTTGCTGAAGGTGAAGTGGACTTGAAGCACTTACTGATGAAGATCAAAGGCCACAGCCTTCAGTATGGATTACACCTTAACATAAAGAAAACAAAAATCCTCATAACTGGACCAATAAGCAACATTATGATAAACGAAGAAAAGACTGAAGTTATCAAGGGTTTCATTTTACCTAGATTCACAAGTAACACCAGTGGAAGTAGCATTCAAAAAATCAAGTGATGTATTAAAAAAAAGAGGCAAATCTGTTGCAAATGACCTCTTCAAAGTATTAAAAAGCAAAGATGTCACTTTGAGGACTAAGGTGTGCCTGACCCAAGTCATAGTATTTTCAATCACCTCATGTGCATGTGAAAGCTGGACAATGAATAAGGAAGACCGAAGAAGAATTGATGCCTTTAAATTATGGTATTAGTGAAGAATATTGAATATACCATGGACTGCCAGAGTAACAAAAAAATCTATCTTGGAAGAAGTACAGCTAGAATACTCCTTAGAAGCAAGCATGGCAAGACTTTGTCTCACATACTTTGAATATGTTATCAGGAGGTACCATTCCCTGGAAAAGAACATCATGCTAGGTAAAGTAGAGGGTCAGTGAAAAAGAGGAAGACCCTCAACAAGGTGGGTTGACACAGTGGCTGCAACAATGAATTCAAAGATAGCAATGATTATGATGATGGCACTGGACCTGGCAATATTTTGCTCTGTTGTACATACATAGGGTCACTATGAGTTGGAACTGACTTGAAGGTACCTAACAACAAGAACAACAAGTGTTCTGTTGTTATAAAAGAAAGCCAGACCTCTCATCCACCTTCTTTTACTCTGGTGCATTGCTTTTGTTGTAAATATTTTTGGGGATACCAAACAGAGGCAATTTTAGATATCATTGCTCTGAAGCCTCCTTCAATCAAATTCCTCCCAAATACATGGTAGGGCTTTATGATTTTCCTGTTCTTAAACATTTTTTTGTCAAAAGCAAATCATTCTGGTATAAAGGAAATATTTTGCTTCACTTTAGAATGTTCTGAATTTAGCAGGATAATTTTCATTTAACAAGCTTACCTCTTGAAATCATTGACTGCTATCCAAAATGCATCACTCCTGTGAACTTTATAGGTGGCAGTGCCATATTTCTTCCAGGTACCAAATTCTGGGCAAGGCTATATATCTATGATCTATCTTTCTCTCCATCTCCCCTTTTGCAGCCATTGTGTCAATTCATTTGATTGAGGGTTTCCTTTGCCTTAGCTGGCCCTCCACTTTACCAAGCACGATGCCTTCTTCAGCCATTGGCACTTTCTGATGATGCATCTGAGCAAGCAAAGTCAATGTTTTGGACAATATTCTGTGATTCATAGGATTTTCATTGACTAATTTTTTGAAAATAGTTCACCAGACCTTTCTTCCCTGTCTGTCTTAGTCTGGAAGCTCTGTGGAAACCTGTCCACCATGGTGACCCTGCTGGTGTTTGAAATATCAGTGACATGGCTTCCAGCATCATAACACACAAGCCACCACAGTATGGCAAGTTGACTGACGGGTGGTGGACATATGCAATGTTGTTGTTAGGGGCCATGTAGTCAGTTCTGACTCATAGTGACCCTGTGTACAACAGAATGAAACACTGCCCAGTCTTGCACCATCCTCATAGTCGTTATGCTTGAGCCCATTGTTGCAGCCACTGTGTCAATCCATTTTGTTGAGGGTTTACCTCTTTTTCTCTGACCCTCTACCAATCATGACATATGCAATAGGAATCATGTATGAGAATATTTTTTGTTCATAATAGCAAAATGGTCAAAATAATCAGATGTCCATTTATGATAGAATTGATAAATATGTACGTTACATTAAAAGAATGGAATACCATTCAGTAGTTAAATTTGAGAATCAACAGTTATATTTATCATTATGATTCTCAAAGTTGTGTGAAAAAAGAAATTATAAGAGAATACATACTTTATGATTTCTCTTATCCAAAGTTCAAAAACAATATAAACTATAAACATTATATTGTTTGCATATAACCATGGAAAAATCATTAAAAAAAGCAAGAGGTTGATTAATGTAAGTTTCAGGAGAGCAGTTTGTATGGAGGAAGGTTATAAGGATAATGCTATCCATTAGACACACACATGGGGTTTCACAGGCCCTGGCAACATTCTATTTGTTAAACTTCACAGTGGATAATTTTTTTTTAAATCTTATTATTTTAATTATAAATATGCCTTATATCTTATGCAGGCAGTCCCCCACTTATGTGGGGGGTTCCTTTTCAACAACTCCATCATAAGTCAGTTCTGATATAAGTCAAAAACCTCATTTTTTTTTCAGTCTTTTCATTATTATTATCTTTTATTATCAGTATCTTTATAAATCTGATCTTTATTTTCTTTGGGGGTTGGGAACATTATATATAAAGTTACAGATACATTTTAATACATGCATAGAAAATACACAGTTCATAAAAATTTACTTCAATGATGAAGAAAAGTTGGATGACGCTGACATTTTGTCAGTTGTGGTAATAACTGACTTTTGAAAGGTTTTGGATCATCTGAATTACCCCTGGGAATGGGAACAGGGCTTCTAGTCAGAAAATTAGTGACAGTTGTCAATATGGTCCTTTTCTTCATATATTTTGTGGTAGCATCTCACTGCTCCCTGAATCTATTGGCTTTAGCAAAGACATCAGTGTTTGGATCCACGTTTTCAAGCAACTGAAGCCCCTGAAGTTTAGAAAAAATTTCAGCTAATCCTTTCACTGTAAAATTTTTTAACTTCTTTCTTCTTCATCATTCCTTCTTCAAAACCCATTAAGCCTGAGTTATCAATTTCCCTTCTTTATGATTGTGATCATTAAGGTTGTCTGTCAGATTGGCTGGGTCATGATTCTCAGTGGTTTGACAGTTATGATGTAGTTTGGCAGTTGTATAATAATGTGATCACTTCTATAATGAGATTTGTTATAATGTGATCACCTCCATGATAGGATCTGCTGTGAGTAGCCAATCAGTTGAAGAGGACTTTCTTTGGGGGTGTAGCTTTCATCCAATATAGGTGGATTTTCTGGCAAGGCTAATGGGCTTTTGCTTGTTCTGAATTCTGTAGCTGGCCCTTGTTCATCTGACTGCCTCTTCTTGGGACTTGAGCTAGCAGCTTGCCTACAGTTTTGCCTGCTGATCTTGGGATTTGCTGGTCTTCATAACCTGGGAACCAGATCCTGATGTCTGACTTACTGATCTTGGGTTCACCAGCCCCTGTGGCTATGTGAATCAGGAGAAGCCTCCAGCCTGACCCATGCACTTGGGACATTCCAGCCTTTACAACTGTGTGAGCTATTTCCTTGATATAAATTTCTCTCTCTCTCTCTATATATTTATACACTTTTCTATTTTGCTTCTTGGAGTACCCAGCCTAAAACAGTGATCTATGAGTACCACATCACAATATAAAAATATATGCTGCAAAATTGCATGTAGTATGTATTACTAACAATAAAACAAAAAACAAAAAACCAAACCCAGTGCCGTTGAGTTGGTTCCAACTCATAGTGACGCTGTAGGTTTGGTTTACTAACAATAAGATGTAAAAAAAACAAAAACCAAAAATGGATGCTTGTAAGTGTAGTTCATTGTAATTCAAACATGTTGTAAGAAGACTACCTGTATAAGTAAACTACTCTCCAGTAGGTATAATATTTTATAAGTATTTTTAAAATGAAAAGGAAGTGAAACAGTTGTTGTCATTAATTCTGTTGTTTCCATTGCTGTCAAGTCAATTCTGACTCGTAGTAACCCTACAGAACAGAATAGAACTGCTCCAGAGGGTTTCTGGGGCTGTAATCTTTATGAAAGCAGATTGCCACTTCTTTTCCACCAGAGCGGCTGGTGGGTGGAATCTTCAAACTGGCCCCTGACTCATGGCAACCCCGTGCACTACAGAACAAAATGCTGTCTTTTGCTGCACCATCCACATGATCAGTTGAGGATCAGACCACTGTCATTCACAGCATTTTCGCTGACTGATTTTCAGAAGTTGATCACTAGGTCTTTCTTCCTAGTTGGGCTTAGCCTGGAAACCCTGTTAAAACCTGTTTAGCATCATAATGTGTGAGAACATTAAAGCTGAGGCACTTCACATCTAACTTAACTGGTATAACATAGTTTATTAAAAAAATGTTCTACTTCCTACTTTGGTGAGTAGCATCTGGGATTTTAAAAGCTTGTGGGGGGCCATCTAAGATACTCCCCTGGTCCCACCTCATCTGGAGCAAGGGAGAAGAAAACAAAAGACATGAGGGAAATATTAGTCCAAAGGACTAATGGACCACAGCTGCCACAGCCTCTACCAGACTGAGTCTAGTACAACTAGATAGTTCTTAGCTACCACCACTGACTGCCCTGACAGGGATCACAATACAGGGACCTGGACAATTAACGCAGAATAAGATTTAACTCACAAGGAAAGACCAGATTTACTGGCCTGATAGAGACTGAAGAAACCCTGAGAGTACGGCCCTCAAAACACACTTTTAACTCAGTATCTTCAGCCAAAGATTAGACAGGCCCATAAAAAAAAAAAAAAAGAGAGAGAGACTAAATGGGCACACCAACCCAGGGGCAAGGGCGAGAAGGCAGGAGGGGGCAGGAAAGATGGTAATGGAGAATCCAAGGTTGAAAGGGGAGAGTGTTGGCACATCATGCGTTTGGCAAACAATGTCACAAAACAATATGAGTATTGGTTGTTTAATGAGAAACTAATTTGTTCTGTAAACCTTCTAAAGCACAATTAAAAAAAAAAAACTTAGGCACTTGACAAAACTAAATTGCTAGCCCAAATTTGAGTTCAGACTCCATCCTACACAGACCTGTCACTTCTGCTTGTAGCTTAGTAATTTTTAACCTTTGTACAGACAATCATGCCTCTAAGGAAATGTTTTTCTTAGTCAAGGATTTAAAAACAATGTTTCTGAAGAAAGACCTTGGGGCTGACCCTTATCTAAGTCTACGTAAATACCCACAGGAAAGATTTTGCGTTAGCAGGCTGTTTCTAAGGAAAGGATGTCCTGTAATTGTCTTTAGACCACCTTGTAACCCTCCTTCAGTCACATACTTTTGCCATGATCATGCTGTAACCAATCTAAGAAGGACACACATGTACTTTAAACCATTCCTTTCAACTCCCCGCTTCAAGTAATCTGCCTTATGATGATATGGTTGTAACACTCAATTAAAAATAGGATACCTTAAGTTCTTTGTTCTTGTTCTATAAGTATGCCTTTGTAACTGCAGTACTAGAAGGAGTGTTTGGTTTCATTCTGTCGACCTTGTGTTTTCCCCAGTTGAAACCTATTTGAATCTTCAATAAATCTCTTTGTTTTTGCTTTAATGGAATACAAACTCATACTCTTTGACATTTCTTGGTGTCAGAAATGTGAGATTCAAAGGAACACTATCACTGATAGCCCTGGAATATTGAGGACCTGGAAGGCTTCGGCACCAGCACAGGCCCCTTGAGTCATTTCTGTCTCCATGGAATGCTGGGAGTCATCCCAGGTAAAAAGTCCTCTAGAGTTGAGACCCCACTTTCTTGCTTTGAGGCTTCTCTAGAGTTATTGCTGAATTTTCTTTTCTTTTGTACTTTCATTTTCTGTTCTCACGCTGAACGTTTTGCAGTTTGTTGCCAAATTTGGTTTGACAAGACTGATATCTATTGGCAAAGCCTTGGTAAAACTCCAGTCTAATGTAGGGAAAGCCAGGTGTTTTAGCCATTAAGTTTGAACTTGCTTTGTTTTCTTAAGTGCAATTTCAGGTTTCAGTGTGCATTTAAGTTCAGTGTACATTAAGAGTTTTAGTGCACGTTCAAGTTTTACTAATATGTATAGTTTACTGGCTTAGTGGAAATGGGATATGCCGGCTCTAAAGATTCATTAGGGCTGCCTTCAGGCACACCGGCTGCTCATGTGAACAAACATTTCGGCTTCTGTACCTGCCTGTTTCTGGAACGCTGGCATGATTTCTGTAAGGACAGTTTACAATATCAATGGCCCACATGGGGTTCTTTTGACCTAGGTAAGTTAGTTTTTCTGTGCAGTACTTTAGAAGAAAAGGCTCTCACATTCAGCAAACACAATGAGACTCTTTTTTTGATTGGTTCATAAAAGCTTCCAAAAGGCACCAGGAAAGCAGGCTAACTTCTATGCAAGATACAATCTCCAAATTGACTAAAAGGCTAAAAGAACTGGAATGTCAGGCTCCTGATCCACTCCTTAGTAAGTCCTGGAGATGCTCAGCTGTGGTTAGAATATGCCAAATGGAAAGACCCTCAGGCCAGGCTTGCTTTAGATACTAGCAAAATGGCTGAAGATATGCTCTGGGAGTCTTGAAAAAAAAAGGAGAAGGGATTTCTTGATGTCCTTAACAAAGATTTCCCTCTGGTAGTTGATTGGACACAGATTCATTCCTATTCTCAAAAGAAAGATGAGAGCATTTATGGCTATTGATATAGATTATCTCTGAAATTTGTTGTCCATTCAGGGTTAGACCTGATGACTCCAGGAACCTCAGGTGCTTTTAATGCAGCATTTATATCTGATCTTAATCCTGAACTTTCAGTCTTAGTGAAAAGGCATTGGCTTGATTGGAAGTAGCTCCTATTGCTGCTCAATATGGAGATTAAACAGACTGCTAAATGAAATAAGTTGATGGCATGATTACAACAGCTGAAGTTCACTCATTATAATAAATTTGAAACCTATTCGGGGGGCACTAAACCAGGGTTTTATCATTATTGCAAGAAACCACCACATTTCAAGAAGAATTATATAAAGTTAAAGAATAAATTGGGCAATTTATCCTCAGACACCAGTCAGGTAAAAAGAATCAAGGGGCTCCAGGTACAAAGTTGGGGCTCTTTCAATAATGGCCTCAGACTCACAGGGACCCAGTGCTGTCGAGTTGATTCCAACTCATAGTGACCCAGAAACTATAATTCAGGTTAATGGAAAACCTAGTAAGTTTTTAATAGACACAGCTGTCATCATTTCAGGCATTAACCCCTTGCCCTGGAGTACCAAAACCTCTGAAATTATGAGGGTTTTTAATCAAGAAAAAAGATTTAACCCGTTATAAACCTATTCCAATATCTCTATAGTAGATTTATATTCCGTTTTACTTAGTAACGATACATATCAGAAGGATACGTATCAGAAGAAGCCATTTGTTATTTACAGGCCTTAAGTCTACCATTAATGTAAGACAATGACTCTGTTTACAGTATTTCTTTAGACAATCTCTCATTTGTGCCCACAACTTTTTGGCCACAGCTTCCATAGATGTTGGTCAAGTACTGTCAGCAGACCCAACTAATATCCAAATTGACACCTCCAAACATCTACCCCAACTTTCCAAATATCCTTTAAAACAAGAAGCCAAAGAGGGGCTTGCATCAATAATTCAAGATTTTCTTACTAAAGATTTGATTATACCCTGCACCTACCCCTGCAACATCCCTATTTTGATGGTTAAAACGTACGTGCTATTAACTGCATTGTAATTCCTAGGTTCCCTGTGGTTCCTAATCCACAAACAGAAACTATGTTTGAACCTAAGCTTCAATTAAACTTTTGGGGTACAAAATTTCAGTCAAAGGGGTCTTCATCAATCCCAAATGGGAAAAAAAAAAGCTCTTATAGCCTTCCTTGTCCCCACTACAAAAAAAACAGCTAAGGGGATTTTTGGGAATTTATGAATACTGCCAAACCTGGATGTTAAATTTTTCTCTGCTGGCACAACCATTATATCAATACCTCAAGACTTCAGAACCTGATCATTTTCAGTTCTCAGAGAATGGCAAAGAAGTCATATTAAAACTAAAAGAATCACTCATCAACACACCAGCCTTAGGTTTCCAAGGTTATAATTTAGACTTTTCACTTTCGTTCATGAGATACTGGGGAATACCTTAGGGGTACTCACTCAAAAACGCAGAGGACAATAGAAACCAGTTGGCTACTATAGCCTCCAACTAGATTCAGTTGCCAAGGGTTATCCTCTTTGCCTTGGAGCAATCACTACCACTGCCTGATTAATAGAAGCAATGGCAGATATAATTTTACAAAACTCTCTTAATGTTTATGTTCCTCAGGCACTAGCTGCTATTTTAAACTCCACTTTAACACAACATCTGTCAGCTAGAGTGATGGCCTCTTATAAGATCCTCCTCCTGGCTGCCTCTAATATTCAGCTACGTACTGTAGCCTGTTTAGATCTCGCCACTCTTTTCCTCCTCCCTAATGATGATGATAAACATTACTCTCATGGCTGTTTAGATTTAACAGAACAAATTTTGTCCCCCAGGAGGGATTACACAAAACTCCTCTTATTAACCCAGACCTTTTTATTCTTCTTTGTAGATGGATCATATTTAAGACCTGACCCTAAAAAAAAAAAACAAAACACTGCCATCAAGTCAATTCTGACTCATAACAACCCTATAGGACAGAGTAGAACTGCTCCATAGAGTTTCTAAGGAGCACCTGGTGGATTCAAACTGCCAACCTTATGGTTAGCAGCCATAGCACTTTAGCCACTATGCCACCAGGGTTTCCAAGACCCTAGTAATTCTAATTACCAGGGAGGATATGCTGTTACTACCTCCACTGAAATCCTTGAGAGTGACATCCTCCCTGAAGTCACTTTGACTCAACAAGCACAACTGATCACACTCATGAAGGCTTGAAAATTGGCTTTGGGACCAGAAAACCAAACCAAAATCATTGCTGTTGAGTCAATTCTGACTCATAGTGACCCTATAAGACAGAGTAGAGCTGCCCCATAGGGTTTCTAAGAAGCAGCTGGTGGATTTAAACTGCTGACCTTTTGGTTTGCAGCTGTAGCTCTTAACCACTACACCACCAGGGTTTTGGGACAGTCAGTAAATATTTACATGGATTTGATGTATGGATTCAGTGTTACCCATGACTTTGGCATGTTATGGAAATAGAGGGGGTTCCTAACCTCTTCCTGGACCTGGATTAAGAATGGTCCTTTACTGGAAGACCTCTTAGAAGTGGTCTTGCTCCCTTCTAAGGTTACAGTCGTCAAGATACCAGGCTACCAACTTAAATGAATACCCCAGACAGAAGAAATTAAAGGAAATAATTTGGCAGATAGCACAGCCAAACAGACTGCTTCCTGATGACTCCTTACCTTAAAGGTGCCCAACAATGTCTCCATCCATGATTGTGATAATTCTGTTCTCAATCATGATGACAAGGAGGGACATAATTCAGGTAATTCCCCAAACATGGTTGGATACAATCATGACATTCATGCTACTTTTTAGGCACCAGCAAATAGCCTATATATATATATATATTTTAAATAGCCCATAAGGATGAAATTAAGATTTGGGAAAAACCTAGTTTCTATCAACACCCAATAACTAGGCTATGGGTGGGAACTGACAGTACTATTGTCCTACCAAAATTTTTAGTTTCCCATGGTTCAAAACTTGCATGAACATGGACCTTCAGGGCATGATGAAATGATTACTATATTACAAAAGTGTTGCTGGGAAGATTTTTCTGGAGCCATAGAGCATGCTGTTTCACATTTTCCTACCTTCTCTCAACATAAAATTCTGGTTCCTATAATTTAGGTAATTTTGAACCAAGATCACGATGACAGTCCGTATTATCCTTCTAACTTAGAAATTGAGGACTGTTCCCTTGGTGGGGTATCTTCTGAGGACCTCTTTGAACATCAAAGAATGGTTCCAACTAATGAAATAGTCATGTGGAAAAAGCATGACTTCTCCCAGGAATCTACTTCAGGAATATGCATGGGACCCAGTCATATGCCCGTCCTCCCAAAGTCTCTCCAAATCCCCATGATGAGGGCTTTACACATGAATTCCCACTTATGGAGAGAAAAATGATGGATATTCTAAGAAAATATTGTTGCAGTCATTTCTTTGATGCAGCTATGTTACCTCACACTGTTCTATCTGTTCTCATTTTAACTCAGGCAAACTTATAAAGTTCCACCTGGGAGATACCCCAGCATTCAGGTCCTATGCTTGAATGGCAAATGTATTTTATTCAACTTCCACCCTTCAATAGCTATACATTTATATTAGTATAATATTTATTATATTTATATTAGTAATGATTTTCAGATTCTTCTCATGGGGTGGAAGTTTTTCCAAGCCTCCAAGCTACTGACACTTTTGTAGCCAAAAATTTTTAGAAAATGTTATATCCCCACCTGGTATGCCCCAAAGACTCTGGATTGATTGAGACACTCATTTTACTTGCCAAGTGATGAAAGAGTTCTGTAAAATTTTTCCTAATTTTCAAAGACTTCACTTCCCTCACCACACACATTAGTCCTTGGTGGAAAGGACTAATAGAATTATAAAAACAAAGTTGGCCAAGCTTACTGCCTCACTGCATTTATTGTGTGTTCAAGAGCTTCCGCTTGTTTTATAAAACTTAAGATCATTAACTCCACATGAAATTATTACTGGGTGGTCCATGGCCCTGCCTTTTTGGTCAGCTTGGACTGACTCCAATTTAACTCAAACTAAAAAAAACTAGTTTACTCAAATATTCTCAGTTCTTGACTGAGTATTCCTAGGAATACTCCTTGCAAGCAAAAGCAGGCTTTGATAATCAGAAATCACCTTTATCCCAATTGCCTCCCATTTGAGCTGGAGATTATGTTTATTGGAGAATATATCAATTAAAAGACTCCCTGGAGCCTTGATGGAAAGGGCTATATATAGTCCTTCTCACTACAGTATTTTAAAACAAATAATGCACGCCTTCTACTTTTGTTTGCCAACTACTCCTCCCCCTCTCAAAGTATTTTCATAAGTGCCACTATACCATTTTTTTTTTTTACATGTTGCTGTAAAAAATCAGCATGGTGAGCCTCCAAAAAATGTCTCACTGGGGGAAGGAGTGGTTGGCAAACAAACATAGAAGGCATGCACTATTTGCATAAAAATATGGGGATCTTTGTCCCACTAAATTGCAGGGAGTTAAAACTTGGATCCATCTGTCCTAACTAAAGAAAGCCAAAGCTGCCTCTACCTGGACTACTCAGCTTACTGAAGGACTGGTATTGAAGCTCAACCACTTTCGTGGCCTGAAGCAGATGATTCCAGAAGTAGGCAGTTCTCTCCAAGATCATGGAACAAGACATCTTACAGACTCTTGAAATAGTTGGACTTTGCCCAATATTTGTTGCTTTTGAAATTGCCCTGTTTTACCAATTGAGTTTCATTGATTGGTAAAGTATAATTGCCACTGTTTCTCCTACTAATGGTATTTTTTCTTACCTTAGTAATTCTTATTACTGTTGTATTCTTAGTAATCCTGTTGTCTTGTTATGACTAAATTCTCATGCCTCTTTAGGCTGAAATCCTTGGAGTTATAATGTTTGCCACTGTTTTCCTAATTTCTGTGTTACGTCATTTTAGCATCATCCCTTATTTTGATATTCTATTTTTTCCATGCAAATAAACGTAGGAGAAATTTGCTTTATCATAATTGTTATTTTTATGATATTTGCTTTACTATATTATTTTTGGTTGGTGTTCTTACCTGGTGAAGCTTTTCTTAAGTATTCTCTTACTGCATCTGGTAACCTTTAGTAACCTTTGGGAAGAAGATGCTTTTATTAGATTAGCTTGGCCAGTAGCTAGTGCCAGTAATTTGAACGATTGCTGGATCCATCAAATTCCAAAAGCTGGACACAATAATTCTGATCCATTAGCTTTACCCACTTTTAACTGCAGTTTCATACTGCTGTTATAAACACCAGTGTTATTGCTAAACAAGTCATTTGTGTTAGACTAAGGCATCCATCTAATTCTCTTGTTTACCCTTTAGTGCCCTGCTTTTATCTCTCCTGTGTTTGGACATAACCTAAAATCACTTATGCTGATGCACACCCAATTTTTTTTATTGATAATAACCAGTTTTATAGAACATCGGCAAACTTTTGTAATACTAACAACCAACAGGCTTCAATCTGCCCTCATCTTAGAGGAAAACAACCAGAATTAGGGGGACAATCCATTTGCAACAAGAAAGGTGGCTTGAAGAAACAAATCAGACTAGCCCTTTCCCTAATAATCAGACTGGAGCAGGAGTTATTTGAGAAGCACTTGGTTATGTTATGCATTTTTATGTGCAAGATCAGAATATCTGAGGGTAAGCACCAATGATGAGCTCTTTACTTGGGCTTTGGCCCCTAGAAGGTTGGAGCACGGATGGCCAATGCACCCTGGGAACTCCTGAATTCCTCTGAATCTCCATGCCTGTGATGAAAGTACACATTTGACCAATGATTTGAAAATTCTTGCTAGATACAAAAAAGAACCTGTAAAATCTAATGCTGACCCTATATTAGTCAGATCAGGAGATAGATGGGCATTCCTCTGAGGTCTTTTCCCCCTTGTTGGTATGCTTGAACTTGAGAAATCCCTTAACAATTTATCTGCCACTACAATAGAAATAACTAATGAACTTGCTGATAGTATGAAGTCCAACAAAATCCTTAATTAAACTCTCTTGTCAAAGTGGTATTAGATGATAGAATTGCTCTCAATTTTATGTTAGCCCAGCAAGGGGGACTATGTGCAGTTGCCAATACTTCTTGTTGTACTTGGGTGAATACACTGGGAGAAAAGGAATAAGACATCAGACATGTCCTCCAAAAGGCTGCCCAGCTTCAAATACCTCCTATGCATAGTTTCCCCTTCCAAGATATTTTTAGTTGGCTGCATTCTGGAAAAGGATCCTGAATTAGATCTACATTACTAACAGGATTGCTGATACTTATTATTGTTGTAATTGTTGTTGGAACAATCAAATGTTGTCTGAAAATCAGGAAACCAACCTAATGCCAATGAGAAGAATTATGTTCATAGATAAAAGCTATCTATCTGATGACCTCGACTTCACACTTTAGACCAGCATTCTCAGTTGTTAAGTAGTTCCTCTGGTGTGATCCCACACCACACCATCCTCATAGTTGATCACTGAAACAAAATGCTCAGCTATGGCATGATGAAGATACCAAATACTGCCCCACTAATTGAACAGTAGCGTCTGGGGTCTTAAAGGCTTACCATAGAAAGTGGCAGTTTGTCCAGATAGTGCCCAGCCACTTAAGCTGTCAGATCCAGGGTCTTAAAAGCTTACTTAAGTGGACATTTGAAATAATAATCATCAATAAAGCTCATGAAGGAAAAAAGCATTCTTTTAAGAGTGATCAAAGAATTTCTACCAGAATCCTTGATCAAAAGGGGGAAAATGTGTGAGAGCATTAAAACTGAGGTACTTGACAAAAGTAAAATGGCTGCCCTGAATTTGAGTTCAGACTCCATCCTACACAGACCTCTCATTTCTGCTTGTAGCCTAGCAACTGTTAACCTTTGTATAGACTTGATCATCCATCTAAGTAAATGTTTTTCTAAGTTTAAGGATGTAGAAACAATATTTCTGAAGGAAGATCTTGGCACCAGCCCTTATCCAAATCTACACAAACACCCACAGGAAAGATTTTGCTTAAGCAAGCAGTTTCTAAGGAAAGAATGCCCTGTAAATATCTTGTGACCACCTTGTAACCCTCCTTCAGCCATGTACTTTTGCCATTATCACACTGTAACCAATCTAAGAAGGACATGTATATACTCTCCACTTTGAGTAGTCCTGCCTTACACTGATCTAAGTTTGTAACATTCAATTAAAATAGTCTACCTTAAGTTCTTTGTTTTTGCTCTGTAAATATGCCTTTGTAACTGCAGCACCAGGGGGAGGATTTAGTTTTATTCTGTGGACCTTATGTTTTCCACAGTTCGAACTGCTTTGAATCCAATAAATCTCTTTGTTTTCATTAAATCTTTTTGTTTTCCTTTAACAGACTACACGCTCATACTTTTTCGAAGTAGCAAAATGCATGAGGTGCACTGGCCCGGAATTAAGTCAGGTTTCCTGCATAGAAGGCAATAATTCTATCAATGAACCACCATTGCTCCATAAGGGAAACATGAAAAAAAAAAAAAAACTAGTTGTGTCAAGTTGATTCTGACTCATAATGATCCCATGCGTTACAGAGTAAAACTGCTCTATAGGGTTTTATTGGCTGTAATCTTTACAGAAGCAGATCACTATGCCTTCTGTGGCATCACTGGGTGGGTTTAAACCACCAAACTTTATATAAGTAGTTGAGCTCAAACCATTTGTGGGACCTAAGGGAAACATGGGACTGCCTTAATTCAGTCCCAAATATTACTGCCAGGGAACAAATATGGAAGGTGAGATGAGCAAGAATCAGCTGAAAACTCAGAGACTATTTTACTTTTATTTTTTTAATTGAACTTTAGATGAAGGTTTACAGAACAGACTAGTTTCTTATCAAACAATTAGTACACATGTTGTTTTATGACATTGGTAAACAACCCCATGACATGTCAACACTCTCCCTTCTCAACCGTGAGTTCCCTATTACCAGCTTTCCTGATCCCTCCTGCCTTCCAGTCCCTGCCCCAGGGCTGGTGTGCCCCTTTAGTATTGTTTTTTTTCCCATGGGCCTGTTCAATCTTTGGCTAAAGGGTGAACCTCGGGAGTGACCTCATTACTGAGCTGAAAGGGTGTCTGGGGGCCCTACTCTGAGTTTCTCCAGTCTCAGAGAGACTCTTGCAGGTTGTATCTTGGTTTTCTTGATGGGGTCTTTTCCTCCCCACCACTTTCTGGAACCTCTATCCAGCAGGCATGCTGAAATCAGGAAAGGAGGCAATATTCTTGGTTTTGTTTTGCATAATCTTTCTATTTTGACATAGGACTTTTTCTGTAGCTGAGGCAGAAGCAAAGTCTTGATTAATAAGAGGGCCTGGCTGAAAGGAGGCACGTTGTGAGCCTCTGGTCTTGGGGGTGGGGGGGGGCGGGAATGAAGTCCTTCTCAGGAGCCAACTGGATATTAAGGCAGTGAGTGAGAGGGGAAGCTTCTGTTCAGTGGGCTTGCAGGGGCAAAGGACTCATGGCAGACTCATTGGCTTCCACAGCTACGATAGCAAGAGCAATTCCAGACTCCACCAACCTGAGTCTGGGCTTCCTGGCATCACTAAAGTGGTGTGGTGGGTTCAGACCACACCCCCCAACACTGTCAGAGGGGGTGACACTAAAATGACCCCAGGGTCTGCACAGCTTTGTGGTGGCAGTGGGTGGGCTGGTGCTGTCAGGGAGGGACCGCCAAGATAGTGGCATCACTAGGGTTGATGTCACCCATCACTCAGTATGGTAAATTGTCATCAACCCTCCAAATCCTCACCCCCATCACTCACCAGTCAGTCACTATGTCCCCCAGGTCCACTCTCAGCCATTGGGTGGAGAGGACGGTCTCTGCTTTGACCAGAAGGAAAGGGGAGGGGCTGTGGGGAGCCCTGGGTGGTGGGGCCGGGAGGGGTGGGGCTGGGAAGGGTGGGGGCCTTGCTGCACGACACTCAGCCCTGGATGGGAGCAGGGTGGGGTGCCCCCCCCAGGGGATGACACCATGAGTTATGATACTGGGTGACAGCCAACCCTGGGCCACTGGCTTCCCCATATACTTTCTGCTTGTTTAGAAGCACCTCTGGGTCTTGGCTCTCAGCTTGCTCCCTGGGCTTTTGAAGCGGGCTGACTCCCTCATTCACTATGGTCCATTCTCAGCAATTCCTTGAACCCATGCCCTTTCTCCCAGAATTCCTTTTATTCTTGTCCCTTATTTATCTTTAGTGGCCATATGGGTTAGGAATTAGATTTTTCTCCTGTTTCTCCTTCTTGGAGTTGCTATCTGATGCCTGCATTAGACACCTAAGTTTAACCTTGGCCCTGCCTAAAGATGGGGCTTATAACATCACTCCAGTTCTTCCTCTATTTAGGAGTTCCAACTGAGAGCCGAAGGCTAGAATCAACTTTCTGCAGTGTCCTGAAAGGTCACTCCATGCTGGGTGTTGACAGTCACTGAGGAATCAGTGGCAATAAGTCCACATTGTGTAGCATTTTTCTTGCAATACCAAAAGCGTTTACTGCGAAGAGAGTTGAGGGCTTTGCTGGAGACTGAACTGAAAGCATTGACTTGAGTCATGTTCAATGAGAAAGGAAAGAAGGGCTAAAATATTTTATCAAGTATTCCCCCAAGGAATTTCTTTCTTGGAATATCAATCTTTCCAGTATACCATGAAAATAGAGTGCTGAACTCTGAACATCCAATCCCCTACTTGGAAAGTCACAATGCAGAGTTAATTTTTAAAGGCTCTGAGAAGTCTTTTAGTAAGCTTTGTTTAATTCTCTCTTAGTAGTGGGTAAGAAGGGAAGCTTCTATTCAGTGAGTTTGCACGGGGAAAAAGGCTTACTGCAGACTGATTGGCTTCCAGGACTAAGATAGGGAGAGCAATTCCAGACTCATGGGTCATGGAAGGACCATGGAAGTTTCTTTTTTCCTCTTCTTCCTTTCCCTCTCTCTCTTTCCTTTCCTCTTTCTCACTTCTCTCTCTTTTTCCCTCTCTCTCTTTCTCTCTGTCTCCCTCTCTTTCCTTCCTTTATTTCTTCATTTCTCTTAACATCCCATAGAACCAGACTTCTTTAGAAATACTTTGTTTAATGTGGCTGTAGTGACAAGACTCAGTCCACAATCACGCATCAGAGGTGAGCCTCATGGCTATTGTGTGCTGATCAGCCAGCTGACCTTGACCCCTGGCACACTAGAGGAGGCACAAATCAACAAGCTCTGTGACATTACTGAAAAGAGCACTTTGGAAGGTCACCCTGACAGATGTTCCACATTTACTAGTTGAGTTGAATGAACTCATTATGCCTAATGAGAATGAATGGATGCCATCTTATTGACATAAATTTTCCAGTAAAAATATAGATCTAAATAATAGAATGGTCCCTTTGCACATAGTTCTAGAATCTTTCAACTTGTTTCTATGATAAATTATTTAATTGGCACCTTCTGTCATTTTGGTGACATTTTGTCTACTGATCATATAACTAGTTCTTGATTACTGATGCTCTACAACTGAATCATAAGGAAGACATTCCAAAACATTGTACCGTGTTTAAATCATTTATATGTCACCTTGGAGCATATTCATTCCTTCTATAAATATTAAGAACATACTAAGGCCATTGTTCCATGTTAAGTCAGAGAAATAAAGGAGGGAAAAAACCAATTTCATTTCCTCAACAGAAATTTTTAAAAGTGTGAGTCACCTGCTAGTAAAGTGTTGTGATGTGCTTTTTCTCATTCCTTTGAGCATTCATTCTAGAAGTATTATTATCTCCATTTTGCAAATGAGAAACCTGAGACTTAGAGACATTAAATTTTTCCAGGTCATTTATGCTGTGTGATTAGGTTTTGGGTTCAAAAGAAAAATCCAAGATACTTGATACAGGCTATACATTTAAGCAAGGAGATGTTAAGCTTCTTAAATTACCAAACCTTACAAATATTGGTCATGCCAAATGGCGAGGTTTATGAATCACTGACAATTTCCTTCTCAGAAGTTCTATGATTTGAGGCTTCTATGATCTTGGTCAAATACTCTTTGTAGCCAAATTTGGTCTTTTGTGGGAAGTCCAGGGCAGTGGTTTTATTTTATTTTATTGTGATGAAATTTATGCAAGATAAAATATGCTATATTAACCACTTTCAAGTGTACAATTCAGTGGCATTAATCATATTCACTATGTTATGCAATCATCAGTGCTATTTGTTTCCAGAGCTTTTTCATCACCCCAAATAGAAACTAAATCAGTTAAGAAACAATTCCCCATTCTCCTCAGCCCATGGAAACTACTACTTTACTTTTTGTCTCTATGTATTTGTCTATTCTAGATATCTCATATAAATGGGATCATGTAATGTTTATCCTTTTGTGTCTAGCTTATTTCACTTAGCATAATGTTTTCAAGGTTCATCTGTGCTGTAGCATGTACAAGAAGGTCATTACTCTTTAAGGAGGAATAACATTTCATCGCATATATATATCACCTTTCGTTTATCTATTCATCTGTTGACGGACACTTGGGTTGTTCCCACCTTTTGGCTATCGTGAATAAATGCTGCAATGAACACTGTCGTTGTTGTTAAACCAAACCCATTGCTGTTGAGTCAATTCTGACTCATAGAGACCCTATAGGACAGAGTAGAACTGCCCCATAGGGTTTCCAAGGAGTGCCTGGTGGATTTGAATAGCTGTAGCTCTTAACCACTACACCACCAGTGTTTCCATTGTTGTCGTTAGGTGCCATCAAACTGGCTCCAACTCACAATATCCTTATGGTACACCAGAAGGAAAAGTTTCCTTGTCCTTCACCATCTTAGTGATTGTTGGTCTGTCTGAGTCTATAGTTTTAGTGATCGTGTCAGCCCATCTCATTGAGGGTTTCCCTCATTTTTGCTGATCTTCTGCTTAACCAAACATGATGTCCTTTTCTAGCGATTGATCTTTCCTGATGACGTGTCCAAAGTAAGTGAGTTGAAGCGTCACCATCCTTGCTTCTAAGGATCACCCTGGTTCAATTTCTTCTAAGACTGATTTGTTCATTCTTCTAGCAGTCCACGATACAGTCAATATTTTTCTGCAGCACGTACCATCTTTTTTAAAAGCAGTACTTGAACCTTTTCTTCATATGAAGTAATGCACAGAGCCTAATACATAAACAGCTATAGAAGGGCCCTCCAAGTCCCTTCTTTTTAGTTCTTCTTGCCCTTGCCAGCATCGGTTCCAGAGTTTCCTTGTGAGAGATTAGGGCATTAATCTGATTAAAAAGAGGGGTCAGAAGCCTCACTTTAAACTATAATTGAATAACAACATCTGGTTTTTATTAGATTATAGATTATTTGGGGGTACTTGCATCTGGGAGGCCTGGCGATCCAGTGGTTAAGCGTTCAGCTGCTATCCAAAATATCAGCAGTTTGAATCCACCAGCCACTCCTTGGAAACCCTATGGTGTAATTCTACTTTGTCCTATAGGGTCACCATGAGTTGAAATCAACTGAATGGCAATGGGTTTTGCATCTGGGGAGGAGTCTCTGGATGGTACAAACAGTTAATGCGGTTGGCTGCTAACTGAAAGCTTGGAGGTTCAAGCCCACAGAACTGCCTATAAAGGAAGGACTAGTGATCTGCTCCAAAAAATCAGCCATTAAAAATCCTTTGGAGCACAGTTCTACTCTGATACACATGGAGTCACCATGAGTCAGAGGTTACTCAGTGGCAAATGGTTTGACTTGATTTGGTGTCTGGAGTAAATGGTTGGGAATATGGTTGGATTAATGTTCCCTCCACCAAGGAACTACTTAGAACCACCACCACTCCCTGAGCCCCTCTGCAGAACCTTTGAACCTTTTGCAGTCTGATAGGCAGTTTGAAAAGTGCTGGTCTAAGGCTGGAGCCTGGGTGTCAGCATTTGGAAAACAGACATCATGTGACCTGCCAAGATAATTCTCTCCCTGGACACAGTATCCCCAGGCATAGAGGATTTATCGCCTTGCCCCCAACCATCTTCAGGATTTTCTGAAGATTAATGAAATCAAGTCCACAAGCCTTAGCTACTCCTCAGGAAGCAGGTAGATGAGGGGAAGAGAAGAAGAAAGATGTTAAACGATCAGGCCTAGCCACTCCAGGTCAGCATTCCTGAATCTGACCTGTCCTATTTGAGGTATCTGTTCACTTATTACAGATGGACTTATAGCCCCCAGCCCCCCACAACATTTTCCTGCATCAAGAATTTGAAAGTGACAGTTTTGCCTTCCTTCTGGCAGCTTGTATATTCTCCATCTGCACTAAACCCAACTGAGCTCCTTTGTCAGATGGGAAAAATGGAGGCAAAAGAGGTGGACTCATGAGACCCACAGTTAAACACTCATTCTTGACACAGGCTTAGGCAGTGATCCGGTCTGAGACCAGGATTGGTGAGTGACTGCAAAGAGAAAACCTCCTCTAAATGCTCTTGTGGTGGAACTCAAGAATTTGACTATGGGCACTTCTGGAATCTTCTCCTCCTTGTTCTCAACTAACCATTGACATGACAAGGTGCATTCCAGGGAGAGGAGGTCCTCATTCTGCTACAACCAGAGAAAATAGAAAGAGATATTAGGGGTTGTCCTAAAATTTTGCTTGATTGATTTATTGACTCATTCATTCTTGTGTCAGGCATTGTGCAAAGCAATGGAGATACAGAGATTAAAAAAAAGCACAATCAGCATAATAATTCCTCAGTGGTCCTTTACCTGGGCTTTAGAGGTCTGTAAACAAAAACTGGGAGCCCTGGCGGTGCAGTGGTTAAGCATTCAGCTGCTAACCAAAAGGATTCCAAGAATCCACCAGCTGCTCCTTGGAAAGTCTATGAAGCATTTCTACCTCTGTCCTATAGGATCGCTATGAGTCCGGATGGATTCAATGGTAATGGGTAACCAAAAACTGAGTCCCTGGGTGGTGCAAATTGTTAAGACAGGCCTGGTGATTTGCTTCTGAAAGGTCACTGCCTTGAAAACCATATGGAGCAGTTTTACTCTGCGTATGTGGGGTTACCATGATTTGCAATTGACTCAACGGCAGGTAACAACAAGAACCACCCAAAACCAAACCAAACTTGCTGCCATCAAGCTGATTCCAACTCATGGCAACCCCATGTATTACAGAGTAGAACTACTCTGTAGGTTTTTCTTGGCTGTAATATTTATGGACGCAGATCACCAAGCCTTTCTTCTGTGGCATTGGTGAGTGGGTTCAAACTGACAGCCTTCAGGTTAGTAGCGCAGTGCAAACTGTTTGTGCCACCCACGGACTTTTTAGAGGTCTATGGACCCCTGAAATTATAAGCAAAAAACGTTTGTAAGCTTAAGTGCATTTTTCTAGAGAAAGGATGCATAACTTTGATCAGATTCTCAGAAGTTTAGGAGAAGCTAGTGAGTGGGAGAGCTCTGTTGTAAGAGCCTTTGTGGTAAAATGTGGGAAATATTCATTAAACTGAGTGGGACAAGGTAGTAGTGGGATGTGTTTGTGAAAATGTGAGTTTCTGAGGATGGCTGGAGATGACCAAATGTGACAGCAGCTGGCCTCACGAAGCAGCATTTTTCTCCTGGTGTGTGTTTACCCATTTTGGGGGATGAAAGAATGACAACCCTGTGGAGAGAGAAGGCTAAAAGGATATTATACATCTTGAAGGTTTCGATTGGTGGTTCAGTGGTAGAATTCTTGCCTTCCATGCAGGAGACCATGCACCTCATGCGCGACCACCACCTGTCTGTCAACCAAGGCTTGTCTGCTGCCATGATGTTGAACAGGTTTTAGTGGAGCTTCCAAGCTAAGATGAACCAGAACGGACGGTGTGATGATCTATTTTTGAAAATCAGCCAGTGAAAACCCTATGAATCACAACAGTTTGATCTGCAACCGATCATGGGGATGGTTCAGGACTGGATAGCATTTTGTTCTGTTGTACATGGGGTTGCCATGAGTTGGGGGCTAACTCAATGGCAGCTAACAACAGCAACGAAGGTTCTGAGGAGTCTGCAAATGTTCTGAAAAGACAGAGCAAATGTTCTCTCTCCCTACATCACTCCTTCATTAGCAGAGAAAATCATAGTATTCTTTTATGAAGGTACTTCATAAAGCCTTGACTCAGGGCTGAATTAGGTGCCCAAATTAATTTAACATTTAGAAATTGTCTACTAATGCATTTATTGTCTCCTTAACTTGAGCTCCTTGAGGAGAACTATGTCTTATTCGCCAGTACATTCCCAGGACCCTAAAGGCTGCTTGGATGTCATAGGCCCTTATCTAACAATCCCGATGAATGAAGCTTCCCTACACTCCACCTTCATCTACCACTGAGAGATGGTGAATATTTTTTCACTTCTTGAATGTGGTCTCTCTTTGTGACTTGTTTTTACCAACAGAATGAGGTGGAAGGGTGAATGTGCAAGTATTAGAGTTTAGGTCTTGCAGCTTCTGCCTTCACTGCTTGGAACAGTGTCCAGGCTAACCTACTGGAGCAACCACACATAGAGCCAGAGCCCAGAGAGAGAGGGAAGGTGGGAGAGAGTCCCAGACAGATTCCAGCCTTTCCAGCACCCGAGCCGAGGCACCAGGCATGGTTGTGAAGTGATCTTGTATCATCTAGACCTGGATAAGCTTGAGCTGCCTCAGCCAACACCATGTGGGACAGACACCAGCTGTCCTCCCCAAGTCCCATCCACATTGTAGAACAGTCATCAAATAAATGCTTGGTGTTTTAAGCCTCTAATTTTTTTGTCTGATTTTCAGTCTTCTAAGATTTGTTATAAAGTAATAGATGATGACTATGGAGGCACATGAAATTCATTAAATATATATTGATGAAAAAAATGAATGAACCTGGTCTTTCAACTAAAGAGGACAGATAATCTGTTGGGGATGCAAGGTCAGTCAGTGTGTACTTGGTAACTTCCCATCTGAGTATACCAGGCTAACATAAACACTTACATCGACCTATACAATGCTAACCGTTTTTATGTCAGTGCTGGTAAATGTCAGGAAAATTTGAAAATAAACACACAATTGAGGGAGTGGCGGTTCATTGGTAAAATTCTCACCTTCTGTGCAGGAGACCTGGGTTTGGTTCCTGGTCAATGTACCTCATGTGCAGCCACCACCTATCCATCAGTGGAAGCTTGCATGTTGCTATGATGCTGAACAGGTTTCAGTTGACCTTCCAGACTAAGATGGACTAAGAAGAAAATCCTAGTGATCTACTTCTGAAAATCAGCCAGTGAAAACCTAATGGATCACAGCAGTCTGATTCTGTTGAGCATGAACTGGCCATGAGTCGGGGCTGACTCAACAGTAGCTGTCAGTGGAGGCTTGCATGTTCCTATGATGCTGAACAGGTTTCAGCAGAGCTTCCACAGGAGAGCTAACAACAACAACAAACACAGAGTTATGGGGAAATGAAGGAAGTTCTATGGACAAAGGCTGAACAGGGCTCCCAGGAGGGGGAAGATATATAGCATGGTCAAGGAGGACTTCACAGAGAGTGTGACTTCTCTCTGTGCCTATTCCAAAGAAAAGTGACTTCAACAGAATGTGGAAATTATTGAACAATATCATTAACATCACACACAAATAAAATTTTGCTGAAGATCATTCAAAAGCAGTTGCAGCTGTACATCAACAGGGAACTGCCAGAAATTCAAGCCGGATTCGGAAGAGGACGCCGGACCAGGTATATCTTAGCTGATGTCAGATGAATCCTGGCTGGAAGCAGAGAATACCAGAAAGATGTTTACCTGTATTTTATTGACTATGCAAAGGCATTCTACTGTGTGGATCAAGACAAACTATGGATAACATTGCAAAGAATGGGAATTCTAGAACACTTAATTATGCTCATGAGGAGCCTGTTCATAGATCAAGAGGCAGTCATATGAACAGAACAAAGGGATATTGCGTGGTTTAAGGTCAGAAAAGGTGTGCATCAAGGTTGTATCCTTTCATTATACCTATTCAATTTGTATGCTCAGCAAATAATCCAAGGAGCTGGAGTATACAAAGAAGAACAGATTGGAGGAAGACTCATTAACAACCTGTATTATGCAGATGACACAACCTTGCTTGGTGAAAGTGAAGAGGACATGGAGCACTTACTGAGGAAGATCAAAGACCACAGCCTTCAGTATGAATTACACTTCAACATAAAGAAACAAAAATCCTCACAACTGAACAAATAAGCAACATCATGATAAATGGAGAAAAATTGAGGTTGTCAAGGATTTCATTTTACTTTGATCCACAATCAACACCCATGGAAGCAGCAGTCAAGAAATCAAAAGACACATTGCATTGGGCAAATCTGCTGCAAAAGACCTCTTCAAGGTGTTGAAAAGGAAAGATGTCACCTTGAAGCCTAAGGTGTGCTTAACCTAAGCCATGATGTTTTCAATTGCCTCATATGCATGTGAAAACTGGACAATGAATAAGGAAGACAGAAGAATTGACACCTTTGAGTTGTAGTGTTTGCAAAGAATATTGAATGTACCATGGACTGCCAAAAGAATGAACAAATCTGTCTCAGAAGGAGTACAACCAGAATGCTCCTTGGAAGCAAGGATGGTAAGACTTCTCACATAATTTGGCAATGTTATCAGGAGCGATCAGTCCCTGGAGAAGGACATCATGCTTGGTATAGTAGAGGGTCAGGAAAAAAGAGCAAGACCCTCAACAACATGGATTGACACAGTGGCTGCAACAATCGGCTCAAGCATAACAACAATTATGACGATGGCACCGGTGTGGTGTGTTTTGTTCTGTTGTACATAGGGTCACTATGAGTCAGAACCAACTCGACGGCACTTAACAACAACAATAACAATTTGACTTCTGAGATGAGGGGCATTTCCTCCCCCACCAGGAGAGCCAGAGAGAGCCTTCCAAGCAGCAGAAACAAAATGTGCAAAGACATGTAAACTGGAGAGGTTTGGCAGAATGCAGAGAACCTTGAGTAGCTTTGGGGACTGTTTTCTTTCACTAAACTTGACTCATCATTCTGAGATTTCATGTGTATGGGAGGAGAATATGGCTGGGGTGTGGTGAAGGGAAATGATGCTGGGGGGAGGGGCAGGTAGGGACCTGAGCATGGATAATCTTGGTCGTCAGTAGAAGCAGGACATTGCCCTAAGTACACAGGAAGCCATTGTAAGCAGAGTTTGACATGACTTGACCTGTAAGGACGGTATGCAGGTTTTGAGGCTTCTAAGGACAAGTCGTTGTGCTCAACTACTAACCAAGGGGTTGGTGGTTTGAACCCACTCAGTGGCACCATGGAAGAAACACCTGGAAACCTGCTTTCATGAATATTACAGCCAAGAAAACCCTTTGGAGCAGTTCTACTTGTAACACATGGGGTCCTCATGAGCTGGAATCAACTTGGCAGTAACAGGCTTGGTGTTTTGGTTTTTAAGGACCAGTTTAGCTTTCAAAGTCTCTGGCCCTGACCCTGTGTACCAGGCTCTGTTTCTATTTGATGGATGACTTGCATAAAAAAAAAAAGAAAAAGAATAGAAGATCATTCCTCAGAGACTACCACTTGTCCTCAGTCCATCCTTTTTTCATCAAGCTTAAAAATCTTCAAAGTTTGTGCCAAGATTAGGACAACTGCTGGTTCATGAATTCATTAACTTGTTCTTCAGGCGTTGAGGTGGATAACAAACTCCTGGGATAGCATTTTCCTCATAAGATTAGGAAAAAACAAAACAAAAACTATAGTGCCTTGAGTCTCTGTAAATACCTGCTTACATTGATACTGAAGACAAAAAATAGAGTCTTAAGAACGTGTTTTCAGAAATCATTTGGAAAACATTTCTGAATTAGGAAGTTGTGATTTTCTGTGATAAGTTTCTGAGGTCTTGCAACAAAATTTTAGGGGACTTTGATGAGTGGGGTAGATGTTGTTCTGGAATGTATTAAACTTCAGAAGCTTAAGAAAGTCTGGTTATCCCTCCAATCCCTAAGATTTATGACATTCTTAATCAGGAAGAAGTATCTGCAAGAATTCTTCCAATTTCAAATGAAGGCAAAATTTATGTGTGGTTAGGTGAAATGACCTTCTCTTTCTAGAGATCGTTTCATTTCCAGCCTCATTTAGAGGTTGAGAATGATTTATCCCCTTGGGTAAGTGCCACACAGTTGGACCTTAACAAAGGTGCGTGTGAGATGTTTGTAAGGCTGTAATACAAGCATGATGCTTCTTCCTCACCCATGGTGCTCCATCGTCCAGTCTACTCACGCCACTGCTGGGCTGCAGAGTTGGATTTAAGGAAACACTAGCCCCAAATCCAAGACAAAGTGCAAAGCAATTTAAATCTCTACAAGAGTCTCTCCAAGAACTCCAAAGAGGATCTCCATCTCATTCCCAGGAAAACTTTTTACAAATCTACTTTCTCCACCTTTTTTGATACAGATTTTGTGGGCATAGTCTATCCTCAACTTCTGCTTCTCTCCAAACTCCTCATAAAACTCTCTCCAAATGGGAGCACATCAGGCTCTAAGTCTTTTGCCTTTTTCCCCTTTTCTTTCTCAGCTCATCTCTTTATCATGTCAACAAAATTGTCCCACCCCTTATTATCTTAATTTAGCCAGAAAAAATGTCAGAAGTGAACCCAGCTAGAATTTTCCCTCCTTATACAAGCAGGGGAGACCCTGGGTGGTATAAAGTGTTAATGTGTTTGACTGCTAACCAAAATGATGGAGTTTGGAGTCCACTCAGAGGTTTCTTGGAAGAAAGGCCTGGTGATCTATTTCTGGAAAAATAAATAAATAAAACCAGCCATTGGACACCCTATGGGGCATAGTTCTCCTCTGACACACATAGAGTCACCACTCGACCTCATCTGGTTTTTAAACAAGAGGGTGAGGGTTGGGTCAGGAGGAATTCTGAGTTCTGAGCCCAGGCCTCATGCTTCTGCACTCTCTGAGAACTCATCACTGACAAGTCTGCTGGAGAATGAGAGACCATGTGAAGCAGAGAGAAGCCATCTCAGCTGAGATCATCCTAGATCAGCCAGACCCCAGCCAACACACAAGCTGACCACAGATGCATAAGCAAGCCCAGGAAAGATCAGCCCAGACCAATGCAGAACAGCAGAACTATCCAGCTGTCCCACAGACTCCTGAGAATTGGCTATGTATAGTCCCTGTGTGGTGCAAATGATTTGCACTTTACTTTTACTAACCTAAAGGTTTGCAATTTGAAACCATGCAGTGGCACCATGGAAGAAAGATTATAAAGATTATAGCCAAGAAAGCCCTATGAAGCAATTCTGCTCCATAACACATGGGGTCCCAATGAGTTGGAATTGACTGCACCACAATGGGTTTTATTATTTTAAACTACTGAATTTTGGGGTGTTTTTTTTTTGTTACACAGTGTTATTGGGGCAATACAAAACCAAACCAAACCCATTGCCATCAAGTCAGTTCTGACTCATAGCAACCCTATAGGACAGAGTAGAATTGCCCCATAGGGTTTCCAAAGGGTTGCTGATGGATTCAAACTGCCAACCTTTTGGTTAGCAGCTGAGCTCTTAACCACTCTGCCACCAGGACTCCATTGGGGAAATATATAGCCAATGACAACCCTGAGTGAAGTAAACAGTTAACCACTCAGCTACTAACCAAAAGGTTGGTGATTTGAATCCACCCAGAGGTGACTTGGAAGAAAGGCCTGGTGATCTACTTCCAAAAGATCATAGCCATTAAAAACCCTGTAGAGCACAGTTCTACTCTGAAACACATGGCGTCACCATAAGTCAGAGCCAGTTTGAGGGCAATTTTTTTTTTTTTTTTTTAATTATCTTAAATCCACCATGATTCAGGTCAAGGGCTAACTTCAATTTCAGGTCGTCCCAAGGAGATATCTTGACTACTCCATTCTACCATGATTTTCCTCTCAGCTGAATTTCTTTGCAATCAGTCTTAGTTTTGTCTTGTGATTTTCCCATTTTTCCCTTGTACATAAGAGGGTCACTGTGTTGTCGCTTCATCTTATCCCCACCAAAACAATGTCCCACCGTCATGTCTCACTCAGTGTCATCAGAGTGGTCCTCAAGAAAAAAGGACTTCTTAACAGTCTGCATAAAATCAAGATATCAGTTGTTAAGCCTAATTCATGCAGTTTGTTCTATGACAATGTGAAGTTGTCCTTTTTTTTTTCATCAAGAGAGAAAGAAAAAAGTTGAACATTACCCGGGAGGATTAACTAATCCCTCTCTCCTTGCCCCACATACATCGTCAGCCTCTGCCTCTGAGAAATCTGCCTTCTCTACTACATTGCAAGCTTTCTGAGGTCAGCACCCATATCCTTTCTTTCTTCTGCGCCCCTCCCAAGACCTTATCAAATACCAAGAACCCAAAGCCAAAACAAAACCCATGGCCGTCGAGTCAATTCCAACTCATAGCGACCCTTTAGGACAGAGTAGAACTGCTCCATAGGATTTCTAAGGAGCAGCTGGTGGATTTGAAATACCGACCTTTCCGGTTGGCAGTCGAACTTTTAACCACTGCGCCTCCAGGGCTCCACCAAGAAGAACTCAGGCAACCGTAAATAACTACTGATGAATTGAATAGCTGACGGATCCTTTAAAAGGGGTAGAAGTAACCAGTTAGTGCCCGCATCCTTCCTAATCAATGGATATTTTGCCATCATTGCTTGCTCTCTTCCCCTCATTTCTCCTCGATTACTGCCAGGAAAGATTTCTCAATCCCAACCCCAGGGAGTCTATTTCATTTCCTAATTACTTTCCCTGCTGAGAACATTCTTGTCTTGTTGTATCTAAACCAAATTTCTCCTTCTGTAGCTTCAGGCCATTGCTCCTTAGTTTAAATCTTTTGATAGGAAGAATAATTCCCTTAATTAATTTATATTGTAATCTCAAAGCTGTTTATACATCATGGTTTCTACTGCCCCTGGAGTCTCTTTTTGCTAGATTAGGGGAATAAAATTTTTCTCACCATTTCTCTGGACCTAAATTTTTGGTTCACAAATCTGTAGTTAGTTATTTTTCTTCCTGGGCTGATGTATAATAATTGCTTGCTTTTATTGAATATTTACTCTGTGTACCAGGCACTGGGTTAAGCGTTTTACACATATTATTTTACTTGACTCTCAGAATGTGGTGAGTACTGCTAATAACCCTATTTAATAAAGGAAGAAACTGAACCCTAAAGAGGTTAAGGAATGTCCACAAGCTCACATAGCCAGTTAGTGGCAGAATTGGGGCTTGAAGTCCAGTCATTCAACTCTGAGTGTGAGTCTTCAACTGTTGCCCTATACTCTCTCCAAATAAGGCCATTGCACATGGTTTTTGCAATGATTCTCATCAGGCCATCTAAATAACGCTATGTTGTCCTCTTGGTTATTTTGTTTTGACATGCTTAGAGAAATATGTGCTTTTCAAGAGTCAAAGGGTATAGGTTTTAGTATCAGTTTGAGTACACATTGGCTCTGTGACCTAGGTTATTTTCCAATCTGTGAAATGGGAGGATAATCATGCTTCTTGCACCATTCAGATGAGATAATGTACGTGAAGGTTCAGCGTAAACCACGCATCACTGCATCCATAAGAAGAAACAACTTGTCTTAGCACTCTGAATGGCTTATTTTCATTAATATTAATTGCTTATTTTTATTATAATCATCACTAATTTTGAGAGCGAGAAATTGAGGAGTGGGGAGCTTGACAAATTCAAGACTAAAAAATAGCCTATTGTTTATTTTATTTTATTTTTATTATAGGCTGCAGCAGCCTAGTCTGGACTTGGAATTTCATCCTTGAGTTTTCTGTCTCTTACATGAGCTTGGGCCAAACACTGATGGTGGTATGGTCACTGATTGACTTCTTGGTGTTACGCCCTAATCTGTCTTCATTGTTGGTGAAGGGGTGTGGTGAAATGAGTTTCTTTATGTGTCTTTTGCCTTGGTTCTGTATAAAAAGTTTTTCTCCATAAGCCCTGAGGAGTTGTCACAGTGACCTTGTTACAGTAGCTCTAGTTCTTTGGAGAAGCTTGTTACTTTTGCCCACGGAAGAAGCCAGTCCCTTCCTGCAGAAAATGTCAGTTATTATTCAAATAGATGGAGCCATTTGGAGTCCAGAGAGGAGGATGGTTAGTTTAGTTTAGTGAGGCGATTGGTCCATTATTGTTCAAATAGTGGCTTGAAAACCCACCCAATAGGATTGATCCACTTGCCTACATAAGAAACCAACACCACAAAGATGGTCAGAGGCAAGAAGAGGCAAGGAAAGAAGAGAAGAGAAGAGAGAGAGAGAGAGAGAGAGCTGAGCACCTTTGGCCAGAAGGCATGCCAGTGGAGCTAAAAGTGCTGTAACACGGATCAAGGGCTGGAACACTGAAGATGGCTAGAGGCCACAGAGAGGGAAAGAGAGCCCAGTGGTGTGCACTGCTGAGAGGGGACATGCACAGCCAAGAGAGGGTTTGCAGAGTAGGCTGAGAGAAAGCTGAGAGCTGTCCTACACTGAAGAAGGGAAAGATGAGCTTTTTACTCTAGAGGAGCCTTCCAGACCTTGCCTGTGTGCTTCCTGATGCCGATCCTGAGTTGTAGCCTGTTACTTCCAGATTGATCCTGTTCCTGTTATTCCCAAGTTGATCCTGATCCCAAGCTGTAGTCGGTTACTTTCCTAATAAACCTTATAACTGTAAGTACAATTTGTGAGTTTTGTATGATGTTATAGCAAATTACTGAACCCAAAAGACAGAAGGGAACTGAGGGGAGGGAGATTGGTCGATGTCAGAGATGATGGAGTGGTACAGCAGCTTGGGGAAGTTGGATATGTTTAATCTTCATCTCATAGGAACCAACTTTGTGCTGATTCTTTTTTTTTTTTTAAATAATTTTTATTGTGCTTTAAGTGAAAGTTTACAAATCAAATCAGTCTGTCACATATAAGCTTATATACACCTTACTCCATACTCCCACTTACTCTCCTCCTAATGAGTCAGCCCACTCCCTCCTTCCAGTCTCTCCTTTCGTCACGGTTTTGCCAGTTTCTAACCCTCTCTACCCTCCCATCTCCCCTCCAGACAGGAGATGCCAACATAGTCTCAAGTGTCCACCTGATACAAGTAGCTCACTCTTCATCAGCATCTCTCTCCAAACCAAAGTCCAGTCCCTTCCATGTCTGATGAGTTGTCTTCGGGAATGCTTCCTATTCTGGGCCAACAGAAGGTTTGGGGGCCATGACCGCCGGGATTCCTCTAGTCTCAGTCAGACCATTAAGTCTGGTCTTTTTATGAGAATTTGGGGTCTGCATCCCACTGTTCTCCTGCTCCCTCAGGGGTTCTCTGTTGTGCACCCTGTCAGGGCAGTCATCGGTTGTGGCCGGGCACCAACTAGTTCTTCTGGTCTCAGGATGATGTAAGTCACAGGTTCATGTGGCCCTTTCTGTCTCTTGGGCTCATGGTTATTGCGTGACCTTGGTGATCTTCATTCTCCTTTGATCCAGGTGGGTTGAGACCAATTGATGCATCTTAGTTGGCCACTTGTTAGCATTAAAGACCCCAGACGCCACACTTCAAAGTGGGATGCAGAATGTTTTCATAATAGAATTATTTTGCCAACTGACTTAGAAGTCCCCTTAAGCCATAGTCCCCAAACCCCCCGCCCTTGCTCCACCGACCTTTGAAGCATTCAGTTTATCCCGGAAACTTCTTTGCTTTTGGTCCAGTCCAGTTGAGCTGACCTTCCGTGTATTGAGTATTGTCCTTCCCTTCACCTAAAGTAGTTCTTATCTACTATCTAATCAGTAAATAACCCTCCCCCACCCTCCCTGCCTCCCCTCCCATAACCACAAAAGTGTGTGTTCTTCTCAGTTTATACTATTTCTCAAGATCTTATAATAGTGGTCTTATACAATATTTGTCCTTTTGCCTCTGACTCATTTCGCTCAGCATAATGCCTTCCAGGCTCCTCCATGTTATGAAATGTCTCACAGATTCGTCACTGTTCTTCATCGATGTGCAGTATGATTCTTAGTAACGAACTAATATGTTTAAGGGGTAAACTCCATTTGCAGAGGATGTTTCTCTGGTTTTCAAGTTTTCCCTTTGCAAGCGAGAACAGTGGTGAAATCACCTTGATTGAGTCACCTCTGGAATGACCATCTCTCAAAACAAATTCTCCCTTCAGAGTGCAGGGCCACCTCCAGCCTACCGTCCCCATAGGGTGATTCTCTGCCTTCCGTCAATCTTGGAGGATCAGGTTACTTTTGTTGTTTCTTTCTTTCTTTTTTTTTTTTCATTTTAGGACAGTCAGTGAGTTTGTTTAAAGCACTGCAGTTCTCTCATCTTTCAGGTAACAATAAAATTACATACCTGTTTCTTAAGTCCTGGGTGGTACAAATGGTCAATGTGTTTGACGGCTAACAGAAAGGTTGGAGTCTTGAGTTCACCCGGAGTTGCCTTGGAAGAAAACCCTGGCAATGTACTTCAGAAAAATCCATCATTGAAAACTATGTGGAGCATAGTTCTACTGTAGCATACACGGGGTCACCATGAGTTGGAATCAGCCCAATGGCAACTGGTTTACCTATTTCTCAGGCATGATAATATAAATGACTGAGTATTGTACTAGCTGTGCTGACCCTTTATATGCCTGTTTTCTTCTTCCGTAAAAACAGATCACTGGACTAGATGAGAGGTTGGTGACTCAAATGCCTGTGACAGCTGCACGGATACCATCAATGATTGCAGCAGGCTGGGTCTGAGGTCTTAGGCTAAGTGAACTGGAGTCCATATGCCCCATCTAAGGAGTAGTTGCTGCTCACCTCCATCCAATTGTTGCCATGTGGTAGAATACACACACACCTGGGTAGTCTTGACATCTTAACTATATTAAGCCTTCCATTCCATGAACAAAACTGTCCTTTCGTTTATTGAGGTCATCTTTAATTTCTTTTAGTAATGCTTTATAGTTTTGTGTGTGCAAGTCTTACATCTCCCTGGTTAAACTTACTCCTAGGTATTTTATCCTTTTAGATGCTATTGTGAATTGTAATGTTTCCTTAATTTCCTTTTCCCACTTGCTCATTGCTGATGTTTAGAAACCTGACTGATATTTGTGTGTTGACCCTGTGTCCTGCCACTTCGTTGAATTCATTTCTTAGTTCTAATAGCTCTTTCTTGTGGAATTGTCGGAGTTTTCTATGCACAGGATCATGTCATCTGTGAAAAGGGGTTATTTTATTTACTCCTTCCCGATTTCTGATTTGGATACTTTTTTTTCCCCCTAGCCTAATCTATCTGGCCAGTACTTCCAGAATGATGTTGTGCAGCAATGGTGAGAAAAGAATGGGCATTCCTGTCTTGCTCCTGATCTTAATGGGCAAGTTCTCAGTCTTTCTTCAGTATGATGTTAGCTGTGGGTTCTTCATGAGTGACCTTTATTTAGAGGAATTTGCCTTCTTTTCCTATCTTGTTGAGTGTTGTTTTCATAAAAGGTGTTGATCTTGTGGTTCCTTTCCTTGATGTTGGAATTCTTAAACCTCACTAGGTCAACCTACACCAGATTTCATCTTAAAGTCTGTATGCTATCAACCTTGACCTCTGTCCCTCTTTTCTGTCTTTCTGCATCACACCCCTAACACATTAGCTTTCTAAATTTCCTCTTGTCATTAAGTAATTATAGCCTTACCCGGTGATTTGGATGCTTGCTATTTGCAGGATATTGCAAATGACACATACTGACATAAGATTTATGAGTCCATTCTGACTCATAGCGATCCCATAGGACAGAGTAGTATTGCCCCATAGGGTTTCCAAGTTTGTAATCTTTTTGGAAGCAGGCAGTGGAGTGGTTGATGGGTTCAAACTGCCTACATTTTGGTTAGCAACTAAGTGCTTAACCACTGTACCACCAGGGGTCCCTGATATAAGAGCGTCCCAGAATTTTCCAGAATGTTTGCATGGGGGTCTTCATAAGATGCTAAGAGTCCATGAGAAGATATGAACTCACTAGATGAAAACTCTGAAATCTGTGAATAGGAGATAAGGGTCACAATTTCAGCCTCAAGTTTTTGGGCTCTCCTGATAATGGTCCCATAATGTGGGCTATTCAGTGATAGGAGGCAGAGAATTACTTATTGTTCCATTTAATAAATACTTATTTTTTGTCTACTCTGTGCCAGGCAGTATTTTCAGGGACTTGAGATTTCACAGTGAGCGAGGCAAAATTACCTGCTCTAAGGAATCTACACTCCAATGAGAAAAACATGTAAGGCACTAGTAACCAACCAAATAAATAATATCGTGTCAGGCAGTAATAAGTGCTGTGAGGAAAAAATTATCAGGGTTAGGATGTAAAGACAGCTGGGAGAGTGGTGGGGCTATTTTAGACAGAGTGGTCAGAGCAGGTGTCTCTCAGGGGTGACATTTGAGCAGAAACATGACTGATGCAAAGGAGGGTGCCATGGAACTTTCTGGGGGAAGAGCATTCTGAGCAGGGGGAATAGCTAGTGCTGAGCTCCTAAAGTGGGAATAACCTTGGAGTATCCAAGAAGCAGCAGAAGGCCAGTGTAGCTGAAATGAAGGTAACAAGGAGTGAAGTGGCAGAAGATGAAATCAGAAAGGGAGGCAGGGACTACTCAGAGCCTTGCAGAGTTCGAGAAGGTTGGGTTCTGTTCTGAGTGTGATGGGAGGACATGGGGAGGGCTTTGAGCAGGTGATGTATCAGCTCTGATTTGTGCTTTTTATGAGATACCATGGTGCTGTGTGAGGACTGGAAGAGGGCTAGGAAAGAACTCACCAGGTGGTGCACATCAAAGTGGGGATGTCTCAGTTCATTCTCTCAAGGTGGCCAAGAGTTGGCTGTGAAACCAGACAGGACTGGATTGGAGCCTTGGCTCTGCCACACAGTTACTCTAATCTTTTGTTACTTCATTTATAATAGAAGGAATAATAATGGCAATAGACAATAATAATGATAGATAATAATGTAATACCAAAACCAAAACCCATTGAGTTGATTCCGACTCATAGTGACCCTATAGGACAGAGTAGAACTGCCCCATAAGGTTTCCAAGGCTATAAATCTTTATAGACGCAGACTGATACATTTTTCTCCTGAGGAGCTGCTGCTGGGTTCAAACTGCCAGATGAGCACTTAACCACTGCACCACCAGGGCTCCTTAATAGTGTAATAGGAGGGATAATAATAATAGGCAGTGGTGGTTCAGTGGTAAAATTCTTGTCTTCTTTGCTGGAGACCTGGGTTCTATTCCCAGTCAATGCACTTCATGTATATCCATCACCCATCTGTTGGTAGAGGCTTGAGTGTTGCTATCATGCTGAACGAGTTCAGTGGAGCTTCCAAAGACAGCTTAGGAAGAAAGGCCTGGCAGTCTACTTCCAAATATCAACCAGTGAAAATCCTATGGATCACAATGGCCCTATCTGCAATAAATCACGGGGATGGTCCAAAACTGGGCAGCATTTAGTTCTGTTGTCTGTGGGGTCACCAAGGATAGTATGGTCCTGTGTGTCACAAGTGGTTTGTAATTGACTGCTAACCTAAAGTTCGGCAGTTCAAACACACCCTGCAGTGTCATGAAAGAAAGGTCTGGTGATCTACTTCCATAAAGATTTCAGCAAGAATATCCTATGGAGCAGTTCTATTCTGTAACATATCCAGTCTCCATAAGTCAGAATCAACTCAATGCCAACAGGTTTGGGTTTTTTGGTCGAGCATATAATAAGTACTCAATAAATATTACCTGTTATGGTGGCAATGGTGATGACGATAATTTATATTCTCATTGTACTGGATGATGATAATTTATATTCTCATTGTGCTGGAAGGAATTTCCAGGTAAACAAAATCTCGCAAGGATCTGTAAGTCAGTCTGCAAAGTATTATTGTAAATAAAGCTTTATTGGCATATAGACATGCTGATTTATTTACATATTGTCTATGCTCCTTTTGAACTACAAAGGTAGGTGCTTGGCTTGTTGTGAGAGACTGTGGTCCACAAAGCCCTCTTTGCCAGTCCATCCTCTACATGGGCACCAGAGGGAGCTGCCTAAAATGCAAGTCTGATGATGGCAGCCCTGTCTCACCTCTATCAGTGGCTCTCCACCATCTACAGGTTATATCCAAGCTTCTATTCATGCTATCCAAATTCTTTGTGATCTGGCTCCCACCAAACTCTCCAACCTCACCTTCTGCTTTCTACCATAGAGTGCACGATTCAAGTATGTTGACCCTCATACTGTTTCCCATCCCCAGGGGTTTTTGTCTGACTGTTTTATCTATCTGAAATAGTCTCCTTCCCTAGCCCCTACCCTCATCTAGTTGTCGCCTTCTCATCCTTTAAGGCTCAGCTTGGACATCACTTCCCCAAGAGCACTCCCTGACCTGCCCACTGCCACCTCTGCCCCTACTGGGATGTATTAGTGCCCCTCTTCAGTTATCCTTTAATACCTTCTGCATATATTTAACAATAAGCTCATTTGTCTGTCTTAATTGGAATGAGACCAACTCAGGCTTGCTTAAGTAATGAGGAGATACATAGGCTCTTGCCCTTGGGAATGCAGGGGCAGATTGGGCTTCAGGGCTGGTCTTACCTGGAAGCATCTGCCCAATTTCTCTGTGATTCTCTTGGCTCTGTTGACTTCCATGTGCTGGCTTCATCCTCAAGTTGAATGTGAGATGGCTGTAATGCTTTCCCTATGTCCATGAATAATAATGTCCAGAGAAAACCAGCAAACTTTCCTTCTTTTCTCATTGACCTCTTTGAGGTTATGTGTCTGCTTCTGAATCAGTTCTGTTAATGGGGAAGGCCATGGGCTGACTGACTTAGGCATGGATTCCTGCACTAATCACTTCCTGGCAAGGTTAAGGGGAGAACCATCATGCCCGGCCCTTGAGCCAGGAATGAGGTCAGCTTGTCCAGTGGCCCGTGGGTGGAATGAAACAGATAACTAAATAATAGTGGGTTTCTGTTAAGAAGAAGGAAGGGGCTGCTGATGCTAAATAAGCGCTCAACAACGTCTTCTGCTATGCTTGCATTTCTCATTAGATGGGACTCCTTGAGGACGGCGATGTTGTCTATTTTATCCTCCTACGCCCAGAACTTGACATTCTCGTATAGTAGGCATTTAGCAAAAATCTGTTGAATGACTGAATTATGATGACATTCAAATATAATTTAATTAGCAAGAAAATGACCTTCAATGAAAAGCCACATTTTGGTCAAATGCAGAAAGTCAATGTATACCTGCTACCACTTTGTTTACTACCTTCATAGCCAGCCTTGCACTTTTGTTATTCCAGATGATTTATATCCTTAATTATAGAAATTCCATTGACAAAAAATAAAATTAAGTAGGTATCTAGTTGAAAAAGGTTAAAGAACAATGGGTACCACTGAAAAATGCAGACTGATGGGCAGCTAACGAAGAACATATGAAGCTGTGGCCTCCACCTTTTGGTGGGTGCTGCTGAGGGCAATGGATCTACTTAAATTCTGAAGGCAGAAATTCAATGAACTAAATTAATGTCTGAATGTTCTGAAGTTGTTGAGTGAATGATTCCTAGGAACTTTAATCACCGTATTCAAAGTCCCTCAGGGGACAAAAGCATTTAGACTTAATTAGCATGACTTTCGACACTCGACATCACTCCCTGGGCCTGCAAGATCCTGGTGGAAAGCTGTGCTGACCTCTTCTAGTCACAACCTTTGGTTTCAAGGGACTTGAACCCAACTGGAACCAGCTTAGGATTTTGGAGTTGCTCTCAGAGTCAAAGGAGGAACTGAATCCAGGCCTTGAGACCAGTTACCATTGAGTCAACTCTGATTCATGGCAACCTCGTGTGTGTTGCAAATGGTTAACATGCTTGCCTGCTCACCAAAACGTTGATGGTTGAGTCCACCTACAGGCACCTCAGAAGAAAGGTCTGGTGGCCTACTTCTGAAAGATTAGCTGTTAAAAACCCTGTGGAACACAGTTCTACTTTTAAATATATGGGTCTCCAAGACCTAGGAAGGGCAAATCTGGCCCTTCAGGATCCTGACTAAGGGCTCTGCACTCCACCAGGCTTCACTCCTTTTCCCTCTCATTTTTATTCTCTTTGCATTTGGCCATCATTCTCGCCTACTGTTTTCTGTACAAGGCTGACATTAATGCATCAGCAACTCTTTGCTTCGTCTCAGCTTGGTCTCTGGAGGGGCAAAAACTTACATGGAAGATTCTGATTGGCTCAAACTTGTCTGACATCCATGAAATCTAGACAAATTAGTGGCCATGAGCTGAAGTCTACTTATTGGGCCAGCTTGGGTTAGAGATCTAACCTCAGACCAATTTCTGTGTCTAGTATGTTAAGTTTATGCACCTCCCATTTGGAATATCTGTTAGAGAGGCCATGTGGCACAGGGATTAAGACTACAGACCCTGGAGTCACTTATTTTATGTATGATCTTGAGCAAGTTATTTAGCTCTTTGTGTCCAAGGTTGCTGTTGTTATTCTTGCTGTTAGCTACTATCGAGTTGGCCCCAACACATGGTAACCCCATGCACAATGGAATGAGACCCTTCCCAGGCCTGTACCATCTCCATTATTGGTTGTGGACCAGGTTCCCTCACTCCTGGGCCACTATGCCTCTGTCCTAATTGCATTGGGGACCAGGTACCCAACAAGTAGGGGCAGTGTCTATGTCCAATGAGCCTACAGAATTATTTAAAATACTCAGTCCCCAGGAAGCCCATGAAATGTAGCTAATCCCACCCTACTTGCCATACATAAGCTCTGTCCTACAATTCCACCTTGTTGTTACCTTGTTGAGGAGCCCTGGTGGCATAGTGGTTAAACACTTGGCTGCTAACCAAAAGGTCAGTAGTTCGAACCCACCAGCTGCTCCGCAGGAGAAAGATGTAGCAATCTTCTTTTGTAAAGATTTATAGCCTTGGAAACCCTGTGGGGTGGTTCTGCTCTGTCCTATAGAGTTGCTACAAGTCAGAATCAACTTGACAGTAATGGGTATGGTTTTGCTTTGTTAACTTGTCCCTGAGTGCAACCTACTGTGTGGCCCTGGGTGATACTGTGCTGTGCCTTTCTGTTTCTGGGAACTGTGAGCATAATAAACTTTGTTATTATTTGCTACTTTTTTATGGACTCCCTGCCTTCTCTCTCCAGTATCACACCTGATTTACCTTCCCAGGTAGGTACTTATTAGAACACCTTGCGAGTGAGCCATCAGGCTCCACGATGTAATTTTTAAAATCCTACATGGGAATGTGGCAACTCCTGAGGTTACAAAAGCTTCAGCGGTTCCCACTGCTCTTAGAATAAAATTTGTGGTCCTTTCAGGGCTTATAATGCTCCTTATCTCACCGTCCAGTATGGTAGCCACTAACCACTTGTGGCTATTAAATTCAGATTTAATCAACACTAAATAAAATTAAAAATGTAGTTCCCTAGTCATACTAGCCTTGTATTAAGTTCTGAGTAGCCACATCTGTATTGAACAGCACAGATACAGAACATTAACCATCATTCCAGAAAGTTCTATTGGACAGAGCTGCTGTACATAATCTGGCCCTGCCTACTTCACAGCCTTGTCATGGGACACTTTCCTTTTCCTTCCCACATATCAGGCCAACTTTTATTTTCTCCAGTGCACCCAACTCTTTCCCAATTTCATTCCCACTTCTCTACTCTCTCCCTCTCTACCTCCTCAGGTTTCAGCCATCAGATTTCAGGTTAAATGTCACTCACCTGCAATCTAAATTATATAAATACCAGTTGTTGAGTGGAACTTAAAGACTCCATGTAGGTCAAAATAGAAGTGTGCTCCCTAGAATTTTCAACGGCTGATTTTTCAGAAGTAGATCACCAGGGCTTTCTTCCGAGGCATCTCTGGGTGTACTCAAACCACCAACCTTTCAATTAGCAGACCAGCATGCTAACCATCTGTACCAACGAGAGATTCCAATCCAAGTTATGTTCCCTGCAAATTCTTCCCATAGCAGCCTGCCCTTTCCTTTCATAGTACTTAGATTTACGCAGTTATTTAGGTATTTTTATGCATAATGTCTGAACTCCCCTTTAAGCAGTAAGCTCATGAAGGCAGTCATCTGTCACTACTTTGACTCTAGTGTACAACAAACAGTAGGTGCTCAATAAATATTTGTTGAATGAATGTATGGTTGAATGAGTTCTTCCATGTCCCACCTCTGTATGACACAGCCTTTTAGTTTCTGGATGACACAAAGACTTTAATTTTTCTCTTCTCATATCCACCTGCTTCTACCCCTGCCTATGAAAAGGGCCACTGTCTTAGTTTGTTAGTGCTGCTGTAACAAAAGTACCACAAGTGGGTGGCTTTAATAAATAGAAATTTATTTTCTCACAGCTTAGGAGCCTAGAAGTCCTAATTCAGGGCACCCATGCTAGAGGAGGCTCTCTTTCTCTGTGTTGGCTCTAGGGGAAGGTCCCTGTCTCTTCTCAGCTTCTGTTCTTTGGTTCCTTGGTGATCCTCATGTAACCTGGCGTCTATCTTCCCCCATCTGTTCTTTCTAGCTTCTGTGCTTAATCTACTCTTCTATATCTTAAAAGTGATTGGCTTAAGAGATACCCTACACTGGTATGGCCTCGTTGACATAAAAAGAAAAACTATTCCTAAATGGGACTACATCCACAGTTGTTGTTGTTGTTAGGTGCTGTCGAGTTGGTTCTGACTCCCAGTGACCCTATGTACAACAGAACAAAACACTGCCTGGTCCTGTGCCTTGCTCACAATTGTTGTTATGCTTGAGCCCATTGTTACAGCCACTGTGTCAATCCATCTCGTTGAGGGTCTTCCTTTTTTCTGCTGACCCTGTACTTTACCAAGCATGATGTCCTTCTCCAGGGGAGACTCCCTCCTGACCACATATCCAAAGTATGGGAGACACAGGCTCTCCAACCTTGCTTTTAAGGAGCATTCTGGTTGTACTTCTTCCAAGGCAGATTTGTTCGTTCTTTTAGCAGTCCATGGTATATTCAATATTCTTCGCCAACACCACAATTCAAAGGTGTCAATTCTTCTTCAGTCTGTCTTATTCATTGTCCAGCTTTCCAATGCATGTGATGTGATTGAAAATACCATGGCTTAGATCAAGAGCATCTTAGTCTTCAAGGTGACATCGTTGCTTTTCAACACTTTAAAGAGGTCCTTTGCAGCAGATTTGCCCAATGCAGTGTGTCTGTTGATTTCTTGACTGTTGCTTCCATGAGGGTTGATTGTGGATCCAAGTAAAACGAAATCCTTGACAACTTCAATCTTTTCTCCGTTTATCACTATGTGGCTTACTGGTCCAGTTGTGAGAGTTTTTGTTTTCTTTATGCTGAGGTGTAATCCATACTGAAGGCTGTGGTCTTTTGATCTTCATTTGTAAGTGCTTCCTTTTTACTTTCAGCAAGCAAGGATGTGTCATCTGCGTATCTCAGGTTGTTAATGAGTCTTCCTCCAGTCCTGATGCCCCATTCTTCTTCATATAGTCTAGCTTCTCAGATTATTTGCTCAGCATAGAGATTGAATAGGTATGGTGAAAGGGTACAACCTTGACGAACACCTTTCCTGACTTTAAACCATGCGGTATCCCCTTGTTCTCTCTGAACAACTGCCTCTTGATCTGTGCACAGCTTCCTCATGATCACAATCAAGTGTTCTGGAATTCTCATTCTTCGCATCTCAAGAATAGATTAGACCCATTGAACACTAATGATGGAAGACCAGACGAGTTGTGGAATGACATCAAGGACATCATACGTCCACAGTTATGTTATTTTTGTATGCTGTCAAATCATAGCCACTGTGTGGGATAGAGTAGAACTGCCCCATAGGGTTTTATTGGCTGTAATCTTTATGGGAAGAGATTGCCCAGTCTTTTCTCCTGAGGAACCACTGGGTGAGTTTGAACTGATAACCTTTTGGTTAGCAGCAAGCAATTAACCATTGTGCCACAAGGGCTCCTTATCCACAGATATAGGGGTTAGTATTCCAACACACAATCTGGGAGGACACAATTCAATCAATAACAGCCACTTCTGGTTTTCTTTGGGATTTGCTCTTCCAAGCCAGCCTGTCTCAGGTCTGTCTCTGTGATATGCATGTGCATAACAACATTTTGGGATTGTGCGGTTTCCCTGGGAAGTGTAAATGTAAGTTGGTACAGAGTAAGCTAACTTCCGTGTCTATGGCCTGTGGTTTGTTTATTTTTCATAACAATAATTGGCAGGGTAAAATATTTTAATTTTATCTATGTAATTAATGTGTCCACATTAGAAATCAATTATCCTTGATAATTACCATAGGTGCTATGGCTCATAAACTGAACACCAATCTTGCTAACGAACTGAATGAGACATAATTTCTTGTTGTTCAAAGAGATGATCAACTGTAATCAGCAGCAAATTCAATCAGAACTTACTGACATCAATTGAAATCATATTAGAGTTTGTAAAAAATAGGATAATTATGTTCATCTTGTAAGTTGCAGGTATTGTAACAACTGTAAAATGTGGGCCCATTTGAATAAATGCTTATGTCTGATGGTGGCATGCTAGTGGGTGCAGAACATATAATCTGCATGAATAAATTAGTAGCTTTTTTTTTTTTTTTGCTCATAGGTCTTTAGTTCTGTGGGATTCAATCAATTCAACTTAAAAAAAAAGCACTCGGGGTAGCAGGCTGAGCAGGTGCTAGTGTTTGGGGCCACAGAGGCAGGGTAGCCCATGCAGCAGAGTTGTCACTTAGTTATTTTTTCCTCTTTCCTTCTTCAAAGATAATTTAACAGTGGTTAAGATAATGGACTCACCACCCATCTGTCACTTTGTCATACTGTGGTGGACCCAAGCCATGGTATTTTCAATCACCTTATGTGCATGTGAAAGTTAGACAATGAATAAGGAAGGCGGAAGAAGAGTTGGTGGATTTGAATTACATTGTTAGCAAAGAATATTGAATATACCATGGACTGCCAGAAGAATGAACAAATCTGTTTTGTAAGAAGTATAACCATAATGCTCCTTAGAAACTAGCATAGTGAGACTTCATTTTACTTACTTTTGACATGTTGTCAGGAGGCACCAGTCCCTGGAGAAGGACATCATGGTTGGTAAGGTAGAGAGTCAGGGAAAAAGAGGAACACCTTCAACAAGATGAATTGACACAAGGGCTGCAACAATGGGCTCAAACATAGCAACGATGGTGAGGATAGCACAGGACTGGGTAATATTTCATTCTGTTGTGCATGGGGTGGCTGTGAGTAGGAACCGACTTGACAGCACCTAACAACATAATGCTGGAAGCTGTGCCAACGGTATTTCAAATGCCAGCAAGGTCACCCATGGTGGACAGACATCAGTAGAACTTCCATACTAAGACAGGTTAGCAAGAAAGGCCTGATGACCTACTTCCAAAAATTGGCTAACACAACCTTATGGATCACAATAGAATATTGCCCAATGTAGTAGTAGAAAATGAGGCCAAACACATCAACAATCATGGACATGGTGCAGGACTGGGCAACATTTCATTCTGTTATGCAGAAGGTTGCCATGAGTTGAAGACAACTGAACAGCAACTACCAATAACAACCTAATGTGCCCTGGACCCAAACTGTTTGGATTCAAATCTTGATTGTACTAGTCAGAGCTGGGTGTCCTGGATGAGTGTAGGGCGACTGTTGGCTCTCTGCCCTCATCCCCTGGACTCCCTGTGTTGTGGGTGGCCTGGGGTGACCTTTAACTGAAGGCTACAGAGTATAGATGTGTGGAAACCTCAGCTGTCTTGTCTTGGCTTGGGACAAATCTGAGCCAACTTTCACTCTAGACCTCCTCTGTGGGATTAGGCTGAAGCTATTCTCTGCAGGACTTTGCCTCATTTTTTACCTTTTGCTTCTCTTCCTCCCCTTCCCTGGCCTACTTTCCCCACACGTGTTCTGGCTTTCTCAGAGGCATTTCCTTAATAAATCGCTTGCACGTGAATCCTCATCACAGGGTCTGCTGTTGGGGAGCCTGGCTGAAAATGTTTCTTAAACTTCTGTGCTTCAGTTTCTTCTTCTGTCAAATGGGGATAATAATAGAGTCTTCTCCATTAGTTTGGCGTGAAGATCACATGAGTTAATTTGTATGAAGTACATAAAACTGTGCCTGCCTGGCAGGTAGTAAGTCCTATATAGAAGCTAGGTGTTTTGACAGTAAGATAGTAGGATTACAGCTTTATGATATAATGATAATGTTCAGTGCTGTTTAGTGAAGTCATGGGCTTGGATTTAAGTTTTGGCTTAAATTGTCCGAGAATAGACTTTCTTTACCCTCTCTGAACCTCTATTTCCTCATCTGTAAATGTAATGTGTATACCTAAGTTGGTGGTTGTGAGGTATACATACTGTCAACTGCCAAAAGAACAAACAGATCAGTCTTAGAAGAAATTCCGCTAAAATGTCCTTTAGAAGCAAGATCAGTGAGACTTCAACTTGTGTATTTTGGACATGCCATCAGAAAAGACCAGTCACTTTAAAAAGACATAATGTTTATAAAGAAGAAGGCCAATGAAAACAAGAGAAACCCTCAATGAGATGGATTGACACAACAGCCACAACAATGGACTCAAACTTGCCACCAACGATCATGAAGATGACACAAGACTGGGGGACATTTCATTCTGTTATACATCAGGTCGCCATGAGTCACAGCCGGCTAGATGACAGCTAACAACAACAAGGCACTGTTAACTCTCATTTTTATTAACATGCCTTTTAAAACAACTTTCTTCAGATTGAGCTAACATTTATTCCTAAGAATAATATACTAGGAATATTTGCCAACACTTCCTCTTCATTATGATGCATGCGGGGACCTTCTGAATATCGATATGGTAGGCATCACTGTGCTAATTTGACAGATAAGACAACTAAAGCTCAGAGTGAGTTAGAGTTGCAGGAGAATTAAAACAGCTTATGTGAGGCAAAAATAGAACAAAACCAAATGTTTAGTCCACGTTTCTCTTCTGTGCTATACCATGCTTCCCTGTGCTCAAAAGAAATGTGGAAATTTATAGGGGAGGAGGGAGTGAGCATACGAAGCCATGCCCAGATATCTGAAGGTGAGAGGCAGTGTGTCATAGTGGTTACAACTGGGGCTTTGGGGGCCAGATTGACTGGCTTTGAATCTAGCTCCACTACTTACAATGTGACTTGGGTCAGGAAACAACCTCTCTGTGCTCTATTTCTTCACCTGTAAAATGAGGGCATGAACAGAACTTTCCACATAGGAGTTATTGAGAAGATTAGATAGGGATGAATGTGTTTGAAGCAGGGCTGACTTACCCATTACACACAGAAGGCATATGCCTACAGCCCACAATAATTTTAGAGTCCCAGAAAAATGTTTTAATTTCTTTTAAAATCAGAAGGGAAAAAAAGAACTTTTAGGTTGAAGAAACATTCTAGAGGGTCAGAGAAAATGAAGGAAAGCCTCAATGGGATGGACTGACACAGAAGCCACAACAATGGACTGAAACATATCATAAAACATATCACAACGATGGACTGAAACTGATCATAAAGATGATGCAGGACCGAGCAACATTTCATTCTGTTATATATGGGGTCACCATGAGTCAGAGCCAACTCAATAGCAATTAACAGCAACAACAACATTAATATTTTTGTCTTTACACCAATGCAGTCATAAAATACGGTTTTTAATTCTTTCTCCACAATTTGTCTGTCAGTTTGTTGTACTGCGATGGCTTGTGTGTTTCTGTGATGCAGAAAGCTATTCCACCCATGGTGGACAGGTTTCAGGAGACCTTCCAGACTAAGACAGAGTGGGAAGAAGATCTTGGCAAACTACTTTTGAAAAAAAATGGCCAGTGAAAACTTCATGAATAACAGTGGAACATTGTGCGATATAGGGCCAGAAGATGAGCCCCTCGGGTTGGAAGACACTCAAAACATGACTGAGGAAGAGCTGCCTCCTCAAAGTAGAGTCAACCTTAATGATGTGGTGGATGGAATAAAGCTTTTGGGACACTCATTCGCTGGTGTGGAAGGACTTAAAATGAGAAGAAACAGCTGCAGTCATCCATTAGTAATTGGAACATGGAATGCACCAAGCGTGAATCTAGGAAAACTGGAAGTTGTCAAAAATGAAATGAAATGCCCAAGGATGCAGTAGGCAAGAAATGAAACGATGCATTGCATTGGATAAATCTGCTGCAAAAGACCTCTTTAAAGTGTTAAAAGGAAAGATGTCACTTTGAGGATTAAGGAGCACCTGACCCAAGGCATGGCATTCTCAAACACCTCACATGCATGTGAAAGCTGGACAGTGAATAAATAAGACAGAAAAAGAACTGATACCTTTGAATTATGGTGTTGGTAAAGAATATTGAATTTACCATGGACTGCAAGAAGAATAAACGTATCTGTCTTGGAAGAAGTAAAGCTAGAATGCTCCTTAGAAGTGATGATGGTGAGACTTTGTCTCACATAGTTTGGACATGTTATCAGGAGGGACCAGCCTCTGGAGAAAGACATCATGCTTGGTGAAGTACAGGGTCAGTGAAAAAGAGGAAGACCCTCAAGGAGATGGATTGACACAGTGGCTGCAACAATGAGCTCAAGCATAACAACAATTGTGAGGATAGAGCCAGGCAGGGCAGCGTTTTGTTCTGTTGTACATAGGGTCGCTATGAGTCATAACTGATATGATGGCACCTAACAACAACAATTCTTAATTTCTTTCTTTCTCCCTCTCTCTCCTTCTTTCTTTTATTCCTTCAGTCTTACCTTCCTTCCTTTTTTCTTTTTTGTGAGGGAAAGGGCTCATGAAAGCAAATTGTCTAAAGTCCATGAAAATCATAATGTAGCCCTGGTTTGAAACACTTAGACCAGAGTCTGGCACCACACAGAGTACGTATTAACCATTACTCTATTGAACAGGAAATCTTCATATGGTCTCTTTGCCCTGCATGTGTCTCTGTCTATTCCGCTCTTTTTATAACCTGGAAGTGATTAGTTTTAGTACCCATCCTACTCAGGTATGGCCTAATTAACATAACAAAAAATCCTATTTCCAAAAAGGATCACATTCACAGGTATAGGGGCCGAGACTTCAATACAGATTTTGGATGGACATAATTCAATCCATAACATTCTTAATCTCCTCTTTCATTTTACAGATGAGGCACTGAGGCCTATAGAGGGCAAGCGACTTACCTCAAGTCACACACCGTGCATTACAAGAGGGAGAGTACCTTGCCACTACCCCAGAAAATCTACTCGCATCTTACAATGGCCAGAGAAAGCAGCAAGGAGAGTCAGAGAGGAAATAAGGTGCCCACTGGAAGGGGTGACCACACAACCCTGACTTTGGAAGGTGCTTCTGGGGTGACTGCAGTGGGTTTTATGGTGAATGTTTTCAGTTCAATGCCCCTTCTCCCTCATTTTGAATTCTTCTAACTTATATTTTTCTTGGTCCTTCATTTTCAGTTCTTATTTATATAGAAGCTATTTAGGTGGTAGAAACTTTTATTTTAATTAATTAATTAATATATGTGTATATATATATGTATTTACCACAAGCTGCTTCCAATCCCTTATAAAACAAGGTGGCATGCAAACAAACAAAACACAAATCACAATACTTTCTGTGGTGTCACCTTGCCTGATGAAGGAGCTCCAAAGGAAGAAGGCTGAGGAGGGCTTCGGCTTCTCACACAGCACAAGCTGGGTATCGCTGGGAGAGTGATCTTCCTCAAGAGAGTGGATACATTTCATTTAATAAAACACAGACTAGCCTCAGGTGGAAAGGTTGTGAGAGCCCTCAGTAGGGCTGGAGACATGTTGAAAGACAGAGGATCAAGTTAAATTCCCTCCCAGCTCCCATTATAACTTCAGTTTCTTCCCCTGTCTCCCACTCCTTAGGGAATAGGGCTGCTTATCTGTACGAGAAACTCTAGAAGATGAGGATTGTGTTTCTTGTTGGAGTTTCATGAGGTCTTGGGCCCAATTTTACCCTTGCCCTTATCTGCAAGCAGCAACAATAGAGATTTTGCATGCAGCCCAGGATTTCTTTTCTAATCGTGGTAGAAATTCATGAAAGCTCCAGCTTGTTTAACTACTTCCTCACCACCTCAGTACAGGGAGAATGAGAAGAGTCCTGAGGTTCAAAGACCTACTCACTTGGGATCTCTCACATAGAGAACTCCATAATGGAATAGTTTGTTTTGAGGGACTTGGTTTTTACTGTATCAGCCCCTTCATTAGAACACATCTTTAAGGAGATTTTTTCAGAAACAACAGGTTGAATGTGTTCATTGAAAGACAGATTAATGATCTAATAGGACTCAGTTATCTTTTAAAAGGTCATAGCAACATAGCGGTGGCTGCCATCTTTTTTTTTTTTAGTACCTACTTTGTGCCAGGACCTGGGCTAAGCTCTTGACATACATTATCTCATGGAATCCTCATGGTACCCTGTGGATTGGCAGTATTGTTCTCATTTCAAAAATGAGGAACTAAGGCTCAAGGAGGTGATGACTTGCCTCAGGTCACATGGCTAACGGTGGGAGCATAAGTTCCAAACCAGGCCTACCCGTCTCCAAAGTCAGATTAGGACAGAGAGTTGGACCAGATGCTTGCTGAGTCACCATCCAGTTATAAAATCAAGGCCACTGTTTATGGGTGTTTGCAACTGTTTCTTCTGTTTTCCTAGTTTAATTCTGCTAACATTTTAATATTGGGTAAACTAGTAATCTGACTTTAAAAGATTTTTAAGGAGAGCAGTTCTTTACTTGCACTGGCTTGATTTGAAGCATTCAGGCTGTTATTGGCCTTTAAACTTCTAGATACCTTTGTCAAGGTCCTGGTTAAGAAATTGGAATCAATAATCTCATCCCTAGCTTTCAAAGCTATAGATACCAGAGAAATAGCTGGCACGCCACTGACAGAATAGCCTAAAACTTGTGCCTGAACCATGTTTCTTAGAGTCGGTTACATTAAAATCTTATCTTTTTAAAGCCAGTAAGCAGGCTTTTCCATTCCTGGTGTGTGATATGCCCGACAACTGTCAGCGAGAAAGAATACAAAACTTTCCAGAAGTGTGATGGAGTTTCAGAAAGCACTGGTGGACTCTCAGCTTCTGCTTCCCGAGTACTGAGCTGATAACAGCTTTCTCGAACCACCGGAGAGAATGCATGTTCACCCCGTCTGGCTGTACCCCGCTGGGGATAGATGGAGGAACTTTCTAGATACTTTAGAGCTAAGACCTGTGCATGGACAAAGACAGCCTATTCCTGCTTGATTTGCTTTTAGAAACCCTGGCCACCATGTGTTCTTTTGTCAGGGTCAGTGAATCATCTGATAACATCTGAGCCTGGTTCTACTCCTAACTGACTGTGTGACTGGGCATAAGTCTCTTTCCATTTACAGATATCAAATTTTCATCTTCAAAATAAGGTTGTTGAAAGGAAAAACATGAGCCTCTAAAAACTAAAAAAAGAAAATAATCTTATGATACTTTCCTTCTCTTGCCAATGTATGTGGAATGCATGAAGTATGAATTCAGGGAATGTATGAAGTATGAATCTTAGAAAATTAGAAGTTGTCAAAAATGAAATGGAATACTTGAAGCTAGGTATCCAAGCCATTAGCAAGCTGAAATGGACTGGTATTGGCCATTCTGAATCAGACAATCATATGACCTACTATGCCAGGAATCACAAATTGAAGAGGAATCGTGTCACATTCATCATCAAAAAGGATATTTCCAGGTCTGTCCTGAAGTACAACACTGTCAGTGATAGGATAATATCCATATCCCTACAAGGAATATCTGTTAATGTGACTATTATTCAAATTTACGCCCCAACTGCTAATGCCAAAGTTGAAGAAATTGAAGATTTTTACCGACTTCTGCAGTCTGAAATGTATCAAATGTGCAATCAAGGTGCATTGATAATTACTGGTGATAAGAATGTGAAATTTGGAAATAAAGAAGAAGGATCCATAGTTGGAAAATATGGTCTTGGTGATAGAAATTATGCCAGAAATCTCATGATAGAATTTTGCAAGACCAATGACTTGATCATTGCAAATGGCTTTTACAAACATGAATGGTGACTATACATGTGGACCTCGCTGGATAGAATATACAGTAATCAAATTGACTACATCTGTGGAAAGAGACGATAGAGAAGCTCAATATCATCTGTCAGAACAAGGTCAGGGGCTTACTGCAGAACAGACCATCAACTGCTCATATGTAAGTTCAAGTTGAAGCTGAAGAAAATTAAAACAAGTCTATGAGAGCCAAAGTAAAACCTTGAGCATATCCCACCTGAATTTAGAGACCATCTCAAGAATAGATTAGACACATTGAACACTAATGACTGAAAACCAGATGAGCTACGGGATGACATCAAGGACATCACACAGGAAGAAAGCAAAAGGTCATTAAAAAGATGGGGGGAAAAAAAAAAGACCAAAATGTATGTCAGAAGAGGCTCTGAAACTTGCATTTGAACATAGGGTAGCTAAAGCAAGCAGAAGAAATGATGAAGTCAAAGAGCTGAACAGAAGATTTCAAAGAGCAGCTGCAGAAGACAAAGTAAAGTATTATTACAAAATGTGCAAAGACCTGGAGTTAGAAAACCAAAAGGGAAGAACATGCTCAGGATTTCTCAAGCTGAAAGAACTAAAGAAAAAATTCAAGCCTGGAGTTGCAATATTGAAGACTTTTACTGAGAAAATATTGAATGATGCAGGAAGCATCAAAAGAAGATGGGAGGATAGATCAATTGGCATAACATAGTTTATAAAGAAAACATTTTACATTCTACTTTAGTGAGCAGTGTCTGGGGTCTTAAAAGGCTGTGAGCAGCCAACTAGGATACTCCACTGGTCTCACTCCTTCCGGAGCAAGGAAGAATGAAGCAAACTAAAGATACAAGGGAAAGATTAGCCCAAAGGACTAATGGATCACACCTACCACGGCCTCCACCAGACCAAGTCCAGTATAACTAGAGGGTGCCCAGCTGCCACCACTGACTGCCCTGACAGGGAACATAATAGATGGTCCCGGACCAAGCTGGAGAAAAATGTAGAACAAAATTCTAACTGAAAAAGAAAGACCAGACTTGCTGGCTTGACAGAGACTGGAGAAACCCTGAGAGTATGGCCCCAGGACACTCTTTCAGCTCAGTAATGAAGATCATTCCTGAGGTTCATCCTTCAGCTGAAGATTGAACAGGCCCGTAAAACAAAAGGAGACAGTCATGGATTGAATTATGTCCCCCCAAAAATGTGTGTATCAATTGGACTGAGCCATGATTCCCAGTATTGTGTGACTTTTGTATATGTTGTAAATTGTGCCTCTATGATGTTAATGAGGGAGGATGGGTGGCAGTTGTGTTAGTGAGGCAGGACTCAACCTACAAAATTGGTTTGTGTCTTGAGGCAGTCTCTTGAGCTACAAAGGAAAGAACCGTGCAGAGAGACAGGGGGACCTCATACCACCAAGAAAGCAGCACCAGGAGCAGAGTGCACCCTTTGGACCCAGGGTCCCTGGGCCTGAGAAGCTCATCAACCACAGAAAGATTGAGGACAAGGACCTTCCTCCAGAGCCCACAGAGAGAGAAAGTTTTCCCCTGGAGCTGATGCCTTGAGTTTGGACTTTTAGCCTACTTTTTTTTTTTTTTTTTACAGTGAAGAAATAAATTTCTCTTCGTTAAAGCCATCCATTTGTAGTATTACTGTTATAGCAGCACTAGATGACTAAGACAGAGACTAAAGGGGCACCCCAGCCCTAGGGTAAGGACTAGAAGGCAGGAGGGGACAAGAAAGCTAGTAATAGGTAACCCAAGTTTGAGAAGGGGAGAGTGTTGACACGTTTTGGAGTTGTTATCTAATGTCATAAAACAATACGTGTACTAACTGTTTAATGAGAAACTAGTTTGTTCTGTAAATCTTCATCTAGGGTACAATAAAAAAAGAAAAAAGATGGAAGGAATACACAGAGTCATTGTGCCAAAAAGAATTGGTCAATGTTCAGCCATTTCAGGAGGCAGCATACGATCAAGAACTGATGGTACTGAAGGACGAAGTTTCAGCTGCACAGAAGCATTGCAACAAACAAGTTTCCAAGAATTGACAGAATACCAATTGAAATGTTTCAACAAACAGATGCAACGCTGGAAATGCTTATTTGTCTATGCCAAGAAATTTGGAAGAGAGCTAAATGGCTAACCTGCTGGAAGAGGTCCATATTGGCACCCATTTCAAAGAAAGGTGATCCAACAGAATGCAGAAATTATTGAACAATATCATTAACATCACACCCAAGAAAATCTTTGCTGAAGATAATTAAAAAACAGTGGCAGAGTACATCAACAGAAAACTGCCTGAAATTCAAGCCAGATTCAGAAGAGGGCATTGGACAAGGGATATCACTGCTGATGTCAGGTGGATCTTGGCTGAAACAGAGGATACCAGAAGATATTTACCTGTGTTTTATTGACTACGCAAAGACATTCGACTGTGTGGATAATAACAAATTATGGATAACATTGTGAAAAGTGGCAATTCCAGAACTGGTAATTGTGCTCATGAGCAACCTGTCCTTAGACCAAGAGGCAGTCATTCGAACAGAACAAGGGAATACTGCATAGTTTAAAGTCAGGAAAGGTGTGCGTCAGTATTTCATCCTTTCACCATACTTATTCAATCTGTATACTGAGCAAATAATTCAAGAACCTGGACTGTTTGAAGAAGAATGGGGCTCAGGATTGCAAGAAAGTGTCATTAACAACCTGTGATATTCAGCTGATATAACTTTGCTTGCTGAAAGTGAAGGTGGCTTGAAGCATTTATTGATGAAAATTGCAGCCTTCAGTGTGGATTACACCTCAACATAAAGAAAACAAAAATCCTCACAATTGGACCAATAAGCAACATCATGACAAATGGAGAAAATATTGAAGTTGTCAAGAATTTCATTTTACTTGGATCCATAATCAGCGCTCATGGAAGCAGCAGTCATTGAAATCCAAAACGTATTGCATTGGTCAAATCTACTACAGAAAAAAAAGACCTCTTTAAAGTGTTAAAAAGCAAAGATGTCACTTTGAGGACTAAGGTGTGCCTGACCCAAATCATGGTATTTTAAATCATGTCATATGCATTTGAAAGCCTGACAATGAATAAAGAAGACTGAAGAAGAATTGACACCTCTGAATTGCGGTGTTGGTGAAGAATATTGAATATACCATGGACTGCCAGAAGAATGAACGCATATGTCTTGGAAGAAGTACAGCCAGAATGCTTCTTAGAAGGATGGCAAGACTTCATTTCATGTACTTTGGACATGTTATCAGGAGGAACCAGTCCCTGAAGAAAGTCATCATGCTTGGTAAAGCAGAGGGTCAGCAAAAGAGCAGAAGACCCTGAACAAGATGGATTGACACAGTGGCTGCGACCAATGGACTCAAGCATAACAATTGTTGTGAGAATGGCACAGGACCAGACAGTGTTTCATTCTTTTGTACACAGTGTCACTATGAGTCGGAACTGACTGGAGGGCACCTAACAACATCAAAAGTGGCAAGGAGTGGTGTGAGAAGAGTGGAGTCAATAAGCATCTCAGAATGGGGTAAAGTAAGCATTCGAAATTTCCATGATGCTGAAATGAAGGATATTTTGAAAACAAAAATGTTTTAATGTTCAGTTTAAAGTTGTTTGTTTTTTCTACAGTGTAAACCCATTCTCCGTATTTCCCTAGCTCCCCTCCAAATATTCAAAAAAATTTACTATTTTTATGCGCTCATAAATATTTTGTGAGAGCTGTTTTGTTGGTGTTGTTATCACAGTTGTTGAAATTGAGGAAGGGCTCGAATTTTCCATCTGAGTTAGGATGATGCAGAGCACTCTTAGCAGAAGCAAAAACTTAGAGCTGACCATGGAATGGAATTGTCCTCCAATTTTTGAAAAGGGAAAGCTTTGGATTTTTATAGGTCATGAAACAAAGATTTCAATCTTATCAAGATTTCAAGAGCCTGGGAGACTCTAACAAATATTTTTTGGTGGCATGCTATTGGATTTCCTTCCTCCTTTCCTTTCTTCTTCCCCTTCTTCCCTTCCCCGCTTTCTCCTTTCCTCCCTCCCTTCCTCCCTTCCTTCCTTCATTACTTTCTTCTTTCCTTTCTCCTTTCCTCCCTTTCTCTCTCTCTGTCTTTCTTTTACGTTAAGCCTGTATACAGGAATCCACATGTAAAGGGATAGGCGGGTTAAGAAAGATTTTTAAAGACCCCCCCCTCCCCGGGATTGCTGCCTGCCAAGAAAATGATAGGGGATAGGGGAGAAGTGGGGAGTATGCACCCTGTTGGTTCCTTTCATGAGGAAAATCCTCTTGCATTTTCTATTATGTCCTCTATTTAGGGCAGGAAAACTTGATATGAGATATAGTGTCATATAAATTAATAGGTATAAGGCCTGCAGTTTGAATCTGCCAAGCACTCCTTGGAAACTCTATAGGGCAGTTCTACTCTGTTCTTTAGGGTCACTATGGGTCGGAATCGACTCAGCGGCAGTGGGTTTGGTTTGGGTGTATGAAATATACATACAATTATGGAGCAATTCTACTCTGTAACACATGGGGTCGCCATGAGTTGGGATCAACTCAAAGGCAATGAGTTTGATTTTTTAAAAAATTTTATCTTAATTTGCAAAAAAAAAAAAAAAATCACTCTTAGACTGTGGCCAGCAAGTATTTGAATATTATACTTCAGCTCAGGATAAGTCATATAAATCTTCCAACAAATCCTTCTATCATATCTCATGCCAAGGATTAGTCAGTGTCTTTTACTGCTGATACAAATTGTCTTTACCAATATTTTCCTTCAATTCAGCTCTGTTAACCCCTGGGTGCCTATAGCATTCTGCTGTGTTCAAGCTTTTGGAAATACGCAATTATCTTTATGGCCAAGTTCATATCTAATCTAGCCGTATATATTCCAGGCTTTCCTAGCTGTGTTTGAGTGATCTGGGGTCTACCAGAAGCTTCCTGAGAAAATACTGCCTTGTCCAGCATAGTAGGCTTACAGTTTACTTTTTAAACAACTCACTTGAAATTTAATGGGAAGTTTTAAAACCAGATCTGATTTAAGCCTTTTAGATATAGTTTTTAAGGATACTCTTGGCACACTAACCTTGGGGTTTGTTGAACTGTGGAGAGGAAATAAAAACCCACCCTTGTATTGTTGCCTTATTCACTATATAGATAAAAACAAAAACAAGCAAAAAAAAAGAAAAGACTCAGAACTGGGGAGAGCCTGTTAACAAGCCAATCGACACCTAATAAACAACTGGAGAAAATAAAAAATTGGGGACAAAATCTTTCTCTTTACAGATGAAGTGTTGGAATGGCACTCTAAGCAAGAGAAGAGAAAGAATAAGCAAATCCTTTAAGATACTAGTTTATTGTAGTCAGCGGTTTGAAAAATCAAAGAAATCACAGGATCAATGATAGTTATTTTCTAACCCCTGGTGTAAAAGAACAACAAATAAAGCTTCAGTTTTTCTTTTTCTGCAAATCTGAACAATCTTGAGGAGGGAAAAGAAAAGGGCTAAACAATTCTTAACCCTCCCGAGTAAATCCCTGAGCAAGAAGCCTTCACAGACGTTCCCTCTTTTATGTTTCAAAACAATCCTGTAAGGAAGGTATTAGTAATCCCGTATTGTTGTTGTAGTTAGGTGCTATCAAGTTGACTCCGACTCATAGCGACCCTACGTGACAGAAGAGAACTGCCACTCAAGGTTTTCTAGTCTATAATCTTTATGGGAGCAGATTGCCAGGTCTTTCTCCTGCAGGGTCACGGGGTGGATTCGAACCACCAATCTTTTGGTTAGCAGCCAAACACTTAACCATTACACCACTAGGACTCCCATTTTACAGATGGCAAAATTGAGGATCAGGAGGCACAAGTAGAACATATTACAATACACCTAAATCTCTCTGGTTCTCAAACTTGTCCTCTTGCCACTCTGCCAGGCTCCCTGTGAACTTTCCTGGTACTTACTGCTCAACCTTTGTAGGCTTTTCTGGACACCCCTTGAAAATTCAGGGCACACCCAAGCAATAGTTTTCTCAATACAGTAGCGCATTCGCATTCTTATCTCATTAAGTAGCCTTTGATCCCTGATTTAAAAAAACAAACCCATTGCTGTCGAGTCGATTCTGACTCATAGCGACCCTATAGGACAGGATAGAACTGCCACATAGGGTTTCCAAGGAGCAGCTGGTGGATTCCAACTGTTGACCTTTTGGTTAGCAGCCAAATGCTTAACCACTGTACCACCAGGGCTCCTTGATCCCTGATTAGGGCTTGCCAACTGCTTGTCTTAAGACACAAAGAATAACTATCTCCTCTTCAGTCTTCTCTACAGAACAGGATTTGTTTTCTGCCCATCGTTGATTTCATAGCAATTCCTTAAGTCCTTCTGGCTGTTCACATAATTCTTCCTACTGCTTTTCTCTTTGTTTCCTTCCACGGAGAAAGGCCTTGCTTTTAGAAACCCAGACCCAGTGCTGTTGAGTCGATTCCGACTCATAGCGACCATAGAGCTTTTAGAGATATAGGAAAAATACTCCCTAGTCTAGTATCACCTTAATTTTAAAATAAGAGGACTAATTAGCAAGTCTTATGCTAGTGAGCTTGGAGAGGGACAATCCTCTCACGCTCTGCTTGTGGGTATGTTTACTTTTGGAAAGTAATTGTGAAGGACCTTTGGAATTTGCCATTAATCATACTTCCAGAAATCTGTCTTAAAAACACCAGTCTCAAAGGTAAAAAGAACTTCATGCACAAAGAGATTTCCTACTGTGTGTTTTTAGTGGTTGTTATGGATTGTATTGTATCCTCCCAAAATATGTGTTGGAGTCCTAACCCCTATACCTGTGGTTGAGAGCTCAGCTATTCTGTCCTATAGCTTCACTATGAGTTAGAATTGATTCAAAGGCAACAGGTTTCAGATTTGGTATACCTGTGGATGTAATCCCATTTAGGAATAGGATTTCGTGTTATGTTAATGAGGCCATAGCAGAGTGGGGTGTGTCTTAAGCCTAATCGCTTTAGAGATACAAAAAGACCAGTTGAGGCACAGAAGCAAGCACAAAAGGGGGAAAGATAGATGCCATGTGGAGATCTCCAAGGAACGGAGAGACACCAGGGCTAGAGAAGTTGAGACAAGGGTTGTCCCTGTGAGTCAACACAGAGAGAGCCATCCCCTAGAGTCAGTGCCCTGAATTCAGATTTCTAGCCTCTTAAACCGTGAGAAAATACCACATGCCACCCACTCGTGGTATTGCTGGTACAGCAGCACCAGCAAACTAAGACAGTGGTGAAATATGGGCAGCCATTTAACTGTCCAGCAATTGGGGAATGATTAAGTAAACATAATATCTACTGATGAATATGTGGAATGATTAAAAAAATGACATTTATGGGGGTTTCAACATTAATGTGATAAATCAAACACATGTGTTTACGTTGTTTCTTCCCTAAATCTCACTAAGTGACAGTAAAGGGATTAAAAAAAAGGCATAAAACCATAGTGTCCAGAAGGATGCAAGAGGAGACTAAAGCACATGAGAGCTGAAAAGCATTTACTGCTGGTAACTGAGTTATGTGGCCTGAGAGAGCTGAACCAAGTGCCCATTGGGGTGGGAGGGGAAAATAAGAAGAAAGTCAATTCCTATCACAGACCCCCCCAGCATGGCTCAGGGACTGAAGACCAGCGCCTGTCACCAAAGGCAGAGAATGCATGGGGCTGAAAGCAAGAAGGGTGATTCAAAGTTCATACAGAAACAGAACTCTAGATCTTTTTCCCAACTAGACAACTCTTTTGCCCCATCTCTGAGAATGAGTGGAGGTTTATTTTGGAGAGTTTTAAGCAGACAGAGTCTGGGCTCTGGGACCTTAGACAGAAGATAGGCAAAGGTTGCTGCTGTTGTCATAAATTGCCATCAAGTGGGCCTCTGACTCAGGCAACCCCATGCACGATGGAACAAAATACTGCACAGTTCCATGCCATCGCCCTGTGTAAATCAGCCCCTTGTGATGCATAGGGTTTTAGTGGCTGATTTTTGGAAGAAGATTGCCACGCTTTTCTTCCTAGTCTGTCTGAGTCTGGAAGCCCTCCTGAAAGAAACCTATTTGACATCATAGTAACATGCAAGCTTCCACTGACAAACCGATGGTGGCTGCACATGAGGTGCATTGGCTGGGAATCAAACTTGGGTCTCCCACATGGAAGGTGGGAATTCTACCATTGAACCACCAATGACCTCAGAGGCAAAGACAGGAGGGCCATAATAATAATAATAATAATAATAATGATAATAATAACAATAACAAAAAAAAAAAAAGGAAGAGTAAGAGTTTACATATTAAACTGTGAAATTCCCAGCCTCCTTTTTACAGCTGTATTAAGAATGGTAGCTGCCAGGCTTATGGCCCTTGACGTATGGAAGGATTTTTTTTTTTGTTTTTTTCTGGGTAGGAACTGTTGCTATTAGGTGCTGTTGAGTTGTTTCTGATTCATAGCGACCCTATGTACAAAAGAACAAAACACCGCACAGTCCTGTGCCATCCTCACAATGGTTGAGATGTTTAAGGCCATTGCAGTAGTCACTGTGTCAACCCATCTCTCCGAGGGTCTTCCTCTTGAAGCCTAAAATAAAATTCTGCAGATATGGATAGTCGGTGGAGGGGTCCCCTATAATGGTCAGGTCTAAGTCCCATCCCTCCATGGTGAAGCCCATTGCTTGGTAAGCCCTGTCTATGCACAGGGGTCCTAGGCAATTTCGAATGCCTCATTGTCAAATGAGAACAGATGTCCAACAGTCACCTGTCATTGGCAGAAAGCATCTAACATGAAAGACAGGCACCAAAATAAGCCCTCAACAAAAGGAAACACAGAGAAAACCAAAACAATCAAGTTGTAGTTGTTAGGTGCTGTCGAGTAGGTTCTGACTCATTGCGACCCTATGCACAACAGAATGAAACACTGCTTGGTCCTGTGCCATCCTTAAAATCGTTGTTATGCTCGAGCCCACTGTTGCAGTCATTGTGTCAATCCACCTTGCTGAGGGTCTTACTCTTTCCTGGTGACCCTGTACTTTACCAAGCATGATGTCCTTCTCCAGGGACTGATCCCTTTTGACAACATGTCCAAAGTACGTAAGATGCAGTCTTGACATCCTTGCTTCCAAGGAGCATTCTGGCTGTATTTTTTCCAAGACAGATTTGTTCGTTCTTTTGGCACTCCATGGTATATTCAATATTCTTCGCCAACACCACAATTCAAAGGTGTTGATTCTTCCTTGGTCTTCGGTATTCATTGTCCAGCTTTCACATGCATATGATGTGGTTGGAAATACCATGGCTGGGGGTAGGTGCACCTTAGTCTTCAAGGTGACATCTTTGCTTTTCAACACTTTGCAGCAGATTTGCCCAATGCAATGCATCCTTTGATTTCTTGACTGCTGCTTCCGTGGGTGTTGATTGTGGATCCAAATAAAACGAAATCCTTGACAACTTCAATATTTTCCCCACTCATCATGATGTTGCTTATTGGTCCAGTTGTGCAGATTTTTGTTTTCTTTATGTTGAGGTGTAATCCACACTGAAGGCTGTGGTCTTTGATCTGCATCAGCAAGTGCTTCAAGTCTTCTTCACTTTCAGCAAGCAAAAGTTGTATCATCTGCATAATGCCGGTTGTTAATCAGTCTTCCTCCAATCCTGATGCCCCATTCTTCTTCATATAGTCCAGCTTCTTTGGTTATTTTCTCTGTGTTTTATTGCCTATGCAAAGGCATTCGACTGTGTGGATCATAACAAATTGTGGATAACATTGCTAAGAGTGGGAATTCCCGAACACTTAATTGTGCTCATGAGGAATCTGTACATAGATCAAGAGGCAGCTGTTTGGACAGAACAAGGGGATACTGAGTGGTTTAAAGTCAGGAAAGGTGTGCATCAGGGTTGTATCCTTTCATCATACCTATTCAATCTGTATACTGAGCAAATAAAAAACAATGTAAGGGTTAGACGAAAATTAACAGCAACCATAATAAGTGCTTATAATGGTAAAGCAGGATATTACATCCATGAAATGAATTCTAAATGATAATTCAGAAAATTGAAAAAAGAATTCCTGAGGAAAAAAAAATATGAAAGTCAAGGTGTTAAAAATTCAATAGAACAGTCAGAAGCCAAAAAAATTTTCCAGAACAAAGAAGTTGAAAAACCAGACATAAGGCAAGACACAAGAAAATCACTCCAGGAGGTTCAGCATCTAAGTGAGGCAAGTTTCAGAAAGAGGGAACAGAGAAGAAAGAGGGGAGGAAATAATAGAAATAAAGTAAGGACATTTCCCATATTTTAAAGGGCCAATATGAAGAATAACCCCCCACATGTCTGTCAGTTTGTTGTACTGTGGGGGCTTGCGTGTTGCTGTGATGCTGGAAGCTATGCCACCAGTATTCAAATACCAGCAGGGTCACCCATGGTGGACAGGTTTCAGCTGAACTTCCAGACTAAGACAGACTAGGAAGAAGGACCTGGCAGTGTACTTCTGAAAAGAATTAGCCAGTGAAAACCTTATGAATAGCAGTGCAACTTTGTTTGATACAATGCCAGAAGCTGAGCCCCTCAGGTTGGAAGGCACTCAAAAGATGACTGGGAAAGAGCTGCCTCCTCAAAGTAGAGTTGACCTTAATGGAGTGGATGGAGTCAAGCTTTCAGGACCTACATTTGCTGATGTGGCATGACTCAAAATGAAAAGAAACAGCTGCAAACATCCATTAATAACCGGAATGTAGAATATACGAAGTATGAATCTAGGAAAATTGGAAGTCATCAAAGTGAAGTGGAAAGCATAAATATTAATATCCTAGGCATTAGTGAGCTGAAATCGACTGCTATTGGCCATTTTGAATAAGACAATCATATGGTCTGCTATGCCTGGAATGACAAGTTGAAGACGATTGGTGTCACATTCATCATCAAAAAGAACATTTCAAGATCTATCCTGAAGTAAAATGCTGTAAGTGATAGGATAATATCCATATGCCTACAAGGAAAAAAAAAAAAAAAAACAAACCCAGTGCCGTCGAATCGATTCCGACTCATAGCGACCCTATAGGACAGAGTAGAACTGCCCCATAGAGTTTCCAAGGAGTACATGGCAGATTTGAACTGCTGACCCTTTGGTTAGCAGCAGTAGCACTTAACCACTACACCACCAGGATTTCTGTCTACAAGAAAGACAAGTTAATATGACTATTATTCAAATTTACCCACCACTAAGGACAAGGATGAAGAATTTGAAGATTTTTACCAACTTCTGCAGTCTGAAACTGATCAAACTTGCAACCAGGATGCATTGATAATTACTGGGGATTGGCATGCGAAAGTTGGAAATAAAGAAGAGGAATTGGTAGTTGGAAAACATGGCCTTGGTGATAGAAATGATGCCGGAGATCACGTAATAGAATTTCCCAAGACCAATGACTTCTTCATTGCAAATACCTTTTTTTGCCAAAATAAAAGTTGACTATACAGGTGAACCTCACCAGATGGAAACACAGGAATCAAATTGACTACATCTGTGGGAAGAGACAGTGGAAAAGCTCAATATTATCAGTCAGAACAAGGTCGGGGCCAACAGTGAAATAGTTCATCAATTGCTCATATGCAAGTTCAAGTTGAAACTGAAGAAATTAGAACAAGCCGACAAGAGCCAAAGTATGACCTTGAGTATATCCCACCCAAATTTAGAGAACATCTCAAGAATAGATATGACGCGTTGAACACGAATGATCAAATACCAGACAAGTTGTGGGATGACATTATACATCAAGAAAGCAAGAGGTCATTACAGACAAAAGAAACTAAAGACCAAATAGATGTCGGAAGAGACTCTGAAGCTTGCTGTTGAACATTGAGTAGGTAAAGCAAAAGGAAGAAATTATGAAGTAAAAGAGTTGAGCCGAAGATTTCAAAGGGCAGCTCGAGAAGACAAAGTAAAGTATTACAATGAAATGTGCAAAGACCTGGATATGGAAAACCAAAAGGGAAGAAAACACTCAGCATTTCTTGAGCCGAAAGAACTGAAGAAAAATTCAAGCCTCAAGTTGCAATAGTGAAGGATTCTATGGGGAAAGTATTAAACAACGCAGGAAGCATCAAAAGAAGATGGAAGGACTATACAAGTCACTACAGCAAAAAAAATTGGTTGACATTCGACAATTTCAGGAGGTACCATATGACCAGGAACCAATGGTACCAAAGGAAGAAGTTCAAGCTGCACTGAAGGCATTGGCGAAAAACAAGGCTCCAGAAATTGATGGAATACCAATTGAGATGTTTAAACAAATGGATGCAGCACTGGGATTACTCACTCATCTATGCCAAGAAATTTGGAAGACAGCTACCTGGAAAACTGACTGGAAGAGATCTATATTTATTCTTATTCCCAAGAAAGGTGATCCAACCTAATGTGGAAATTATCTAACAATATTGTTAATATCACACACAAGTAAAATTTTGCTGAAGCTCATTCAAAAGCAACTGTAGCAATATATCAACAGGGAAATGCCAGAAATTCAAGCCCGATTCAGAAGTGGTTGCAGAACCAGGGATATCATTGCTGATGTCAAATGGATCCTGGCTGAAAGCAGAGAATACCAGAAAGATGTTTATCTGCGTTTTATTAACTATGCAAAGGCACTTGACTGTGTGGATCATAACAAATTGTGGATAACATTCTGAAGGATGGCATTCCAGAACAGTTAACTGTTTTCATGAGGAACCTGTACATAGATCAAGAGGCAGTCATTTGAACAGAACAAGGGGGTATTGTGTGGTTTAAAGTCAGGAAAGTTGTGTGTCAGGGTTGTATCCTTTCAACCTATTCAATCTGCGTGCTGAGCAAATAATCTGAGAAACTGGACTATATGAAGAAGAAAGGACATCAGGAATGGCCGAAGACTCAATAACAACCTGCATTATGCAGATGACACAACCTTGCTTGCTGACAGTGAAGAGGACTTGAAGTGCTTGCTAATGAAGATCAAAGACCATAGCCTTCAGTATGAATTACACCTAAACAAAAAAAAAAAAAAAAAAATTCTCACAAATGGACCAATAAGCAACATCACGAAAAACAGGGAAAAGATTGAGGTTGTCAAGGATTGCATTTTACTTGGATCCACAATCAACACCCATGGAAGCAGCAGTCAAGAAATCAAAAGACTGATTGCATTGGGCAAATCTGCTACAAAAGATCTCTTTAAAGTGTTGAAAAGCAAGAACGTCACCTTGAAGACTAAGGTGAGCCTGAACCAAACCATGGTGTTTTCAATCGCATATGCACGTGAGAGTTGGACAATGAATAAAGAAGACAAAAGAGGAATTGACACCTTTGAATTGTGGTGTTGGAAAAGAATTTTGAATACACCGTGGACTGCATAAAGAATGAACAAATCTTTCTTGGAAGAAGTACAACCAGAATGCTCCTTGAAAGCAAGGATGGCGAGACTGTGTCTCACATACTTTGGACAGGTTGTCAGGAGGAATCAGTCCCTGGAGAAGGACATCATGCTTGGTAAAGTGGAGGGTCAGTGAAAAAGAGGAAGACCCTCAATGAGATGGATTGACACAGTGGCTGCAACGATGGGTTTAAGCATAACAATGATTGTGAGGATGCCACAGGACTAGGCAGTGTTTCGTTCTGTTGTACACAGGGTCGCTATGAATTGGAACTGACTCTACGGCACCTCACAAGAACAACATGAAGAGTAAAAAATTGAAAAAGACCCTTATCAAAGCATGTCACAATGAAATTTCATAATACTGGAGATAAAGAGAGGTGCTTAAGATCTTCCAAGGGCGGGGGGAGGGGGTGGGGGCAGAAACAGTACACACACAGAGGAATAGGAATCAGAGCAGTATGGGGCTTCTGAACAGCTATACTAGAAGCTGGGTGACAAAAGTACCACTTTATAATGTGGAGGCAAAATTATTTCTACTACAGAATTCTATATGCAGCAGATGATTAATCAAATGTGGCACAAGAATAAAGATACTGGAATGCAATCAAGGTCTTAAATATCTTACTTCCCATGCACCTTTTCTCAGAAGGATGTGGTTCACAACAACAATGGAATAAGAGGTCTTGAAAGGAAGACTTGACAATGGCTCAAACTCAGTGGAAGTCCAAGGTCGACAGCAGTGGGCAAAGACTCAGCCAACGCCTCTGGCAGGGCCTCGTCTTCGGAGAGCGTCAGAGCCAAGAGTGTGAAACTGTCTCTGCATCCTCTCAGTGAATGAGCAGAAATCCGGATTTTAAATATGGACTCCTCACCTTGGCTTCACATGGTAAGGGGTAGCGTGCTGTCAAAGCCTAGTATGTTCTCTCTTCAGAGTTGGTGATTAGCCGAATATGCCATCTTTTCTTTAAGGTTAGAGATTAGGGAGGTTGTTTAGATTTATGTCTCAAGGCTAGTTCACAAAGATTAACTATGTTGTGTTCTCTTTTGTCACAGCGTGCCAGGGGCAAGGTCAAGTTCAAGGCTGTTTACCTGCTTCACATAAGTCACACACTTCCATTTTTCTATGTCTAAGTTCAGAAATTTTCTACTTCTAAGTTGCACTATAAGTATTTTATGGATGTGTGGCTTAAGATCATTACAGAAGGAACAATGCCTTATACATATCACAGAATCATATACGGTTTTAGAGATTTACTGAATCATATGTGACCTGAGAACGTTAAAAAAGTACAGATAGCATTCATCTACTTGCTTTGGGTTTGTTTTGCTCTTCTTTTTCTAAGTTTTTAAGGTGGGAGCTCAGGCACACATATGTACTCCACTGACTCTGTGGGAGGAGGCATCATTACTGCCAAGCAGAGATGAAAGTTCATTTCCCTATTTAGCCTTCTCTGACACCAGCCTGGTGGTGGTGATGGCTGGGAGGGGGGGCGCTGAGATATCCCATTACGTGCTGGTGAAGGTAGAAGTCTAGGTTCCATCTCAACCTTTGCTGGCATGAGCGGCACCATAGATTTTTCTGTGGTGTTTGGCTGGAGTAGAGCGGTTATTACTTAAATGATTTCTGTCTTGCTAGGCTGCTTCTTTCCTGGTCCTTTGGGTAGAGGGAGAGGTAGTTATAGGGATCAAGCTTTGTTGGAGATTTTTTTTCTTTCTTCTTTTTTTTTTTGCATGAAACTGTTGGCATTTTTTTGTGTTTCTGTCTTCTTTAGATGATTCCCTGGGTGACTCCAACAGTTAACATGCTCAGTTGCTAACTGAAAGGTTGGAAATTCAAGTTCCCCAAAAGGTACCTCAGAATAGAGTCCTGGTGAACTACTTCTGAAAAATCAGCCATTGAAAACTATATGGAGCACAGTACTATTCCGACACACATGCGGTCGCCATGAGTCAGAATCAACTTGATAGCAATTTTTTAAAAATCTTTAGCATGCAGTCTGGGATATAAATCCAAAACAAAACCCACTTCCGTTGAGTCCATTTCAACTCATAGTTACCCTGTAAGACAGAGTAGAACTGCCCCACGGGGTTTCCAAGGCTGTGATCTTTATGGAATCAGACTGTCACATCTTTCTCCTGTGGAGCTGCTGGTGGGTTCCAGCCATCAACCTTTTGGTTAGCAGCTGAGCACTTAACAACTTTACCACCAGCGCTTCTTGTCTGGGATATATAAGGAAAAATGAAAACCCAAGAACTCACCACTGTACCATTCCTTGGATTCTGAGGTCCCTAGAAAGTCTACCTTCTCTCCAACTTTTCTGTATCTTTTTATCTTTGTTTTATATACAATGCTGGGGGTTTTAGTTGAACTTAGGAGGAAGAACAGGGAATAGTATGTCTACCACCTCTTCCAGGAACTGAAAGTTCCTTGTGAGTTATTTTTAAAAGTTCTATTGTTTGAAGTACTAAATTTTCATTTATCCAGAAACTTGACTATCCAGGTTGGCTTGTCAAGGGCATCTGTAAAAAATTTGTTTCACCCCTGATTGTATGCTATTGGACCATAGTATTTTCCTCAAAGAGAGACACTTACTCTGCTTTGTTGTTGTTGCAGTTAGGTACTATAGAGTTGACTCTATGCACAATAGAAAGAGACAGTGCCTGGTGATCCACCATCCTCACAATTGTTGCTATGCTTGAGCCCTTTTTGCAGCCAATGTGTCAGTTGATTTCCTTGAGGATCTTCCTTTTTCCCTGACCCTCTACCAAGCATGATGTTCTTCTTTAGGGACTGATTCCTCCTGACGTGTCCAAATTATGTGGGACGTAGTCTCGCCATCCTTGCTTCTAAGGAGCATTCTGGTTGTACTTCTTCCAAGACATTTGCTCATTCTTTTTGGCAGTCCATGGTATAGTCAATATTCTTCACCAACACCACAACTCAAAGGTGTCAATTCTTCTTCAGTCTTCTGTACTCACTGTCCAGCTTTCACATGCTTATGAGGCCATTGAAAACATGATGGCTTGGGTCAAGCCTACCTTAGTCTTCAAGGTGACATCTTTGCTTTTGAAAACTTTAAAGAGATCTCTTGCAGTTGATTTGCCCAATGCAGTGCGTCTTTTGATTTCTTGACTGCTGCTTCCATGGCTGTTGATCGTGGATAAAAGTAAGATGCGATCCTTGACAACCTCAATCTTTTCTCCATTTATCATGAAGTGGCTTATTGGTCTAATTGTGAGGATTTTTGTTTTCTTTATGTTGACATGTAATCCACACTGAAGGCTGTGGTCTTTGATCTTCATCAGTAAGTGCTTTAAGTTCTCTGCACTTTCAGCAAGCAAGGTTGTGTCATCTGCATAACACAGGTTATTAATGAGTCTTCCTCCAATTCTGATGCCACATCCTTCATATAGTTCAGCTTCTCGAAATATTTGCTCAGCACACAGATTGCATAGGTATGGTGAAATGATACAACCCTGACACACACTGTTTCTGACTTTAAACCAGTCAGTACCCTCGTGTTCTCTTAGAACTACTGCCTCTTGGTCCATGTAGAGATTCCTCATGAGCACAATTAAGTTTTCCAGAATTCTCCTTCTCTGCAATGTTATCCATAATTTGCTATAATCCACACAGTCCAAAGCCTTAGCATAGTCAATAAAGCACAGGTAAATATCTTTCCAGTGTTCTCTGCTTTTAGCCAGGATCTATATGACATTAGCAATGATATTCCTCATTGCACGTCCTCTTCTAAATCCAGCTTGAATTTCTGGCAGTTCCCTGTCAATATACTGCTGCAGCTGCTTTTGAATGATCTCCAGCAAAATTTTGCTTGTGTGTGATATTAAAGATATTGATAGATAATTTCTGCATATGGTTGGATCACCTTTGTTTGGAATGGGCACAAATATGGATCTCTTCCAGTTGGTTGGCCAGGTAGCTGTCTTCCAAATTTCTTGGCATAGATGAGTGAGCCCTTCCAGCGCTGCATTCCTTTGCTGAAACATCTCAATTGATATTCTGTCAATTCCCAAAGCCTTGTTTTTCACCAATGCCTTCAGTGCAGCCTGGACTTCCTCCTTCAGTACCATCAGTTCCCGATTATATATTGCCTCCTGAAATGGTTGAACATCTACCAATTCTTTTTGGTGTAGTGACTCTGTGTATTCCTTCCATCTTCTTTTGAGGGTTCCTGTGTCCTTTTTTTATTTCCCCCATAGAATCCTTCAATATTGCAACTTGAGCATTGATTTTTCCTTCAGTTCTTTCAGCTTGAGAAATGCCATGTGTGTTCTTCCATTTTAGTTTTCTATCTCCAGGTCTTTGCACATTTCTTTGTAATACTTTACTTTGTCTTCTTGAGCTACACTTTGAAATCTTCTGTTCAGCTCTTTTACTTCATCATGTCTTCCTTTCCCTTTAGCTACTCTACGTTCAAGAGCAATTTTCAGAGTCTCTTCTGACATCCGCTTAGTTCTTTTCTTTCTTTCCTGTCTTTTAATACCCTCTTGCTTTCTTCATGTATGATATCCTTGATGTAATTCCACAACTCATCTGGTCTTTTGTCATTAGTGTTCAAAGCATCAAATCTATTCTTGAGATGGTCTCTAAATTCAGGTAGGATATACTCAAGGTCTTACTTTGGCTCTGGTCAGCTTGTTCTAATTTTCTTCACTTTCAACTTGAACTTGCATGTGAGTAATTGGCCTTGTTCTGACTAATGATATTGAGCTTCTCCATCATCTTTTTCCACAGATGTAGCTGATTTGATTCCTAGGTATTCCATCTGGTAAGGTCCATGTGTATAGTTGCAGTTTATGTTGGTGAAAAAAGGTACTTGCAATGAAGAAGTTGTTGGTCTTGCAAAATTCAATTATGTAATCTCCGACATAGTTTCTATTACCAAGGCCATGTTTTCCAACTAACAATCCTTCTTCTTTGTTACCAACTTTCACATTCCAATCACCAGTAGTTATTAGTGCATCCTGATTACCACCACAACCACACATTTGATCAATTTCAGACTGCAGAAGTTGGTAAAAATCTTCAATTTCTTCGTCCTTCTTCTTAGTGGTTGGTGCGTAAATTTGAGTAATAGTCATATTAAGTGGTCTTCCTTGTAGGCGTGTGGATATTATCCTGTCACTGACTGGTTGTACTTCAGTATAGATCTCGAAATGTTCTTTTCAATGAAAAATGCAACGGCATTCCTCTTCAAGTTGTCATTCCCAACATAGTAGACCATATGATTGTCTGATTCAAAATGGTCATTACCAGTCCATTTCAGCTCACTAATGCCTAGGGTATCCATGTTTATGCATTCCGTTTCATTTTTGATGATTTCCAATTTTCCTAGATTTATACTTCATACATTCCATGTTCCAATTATTAATGGATGTTTGTAGCTATTTCTTCTCATTTTGAGCCATGCCACATCAGCAAATGAAGGTCCAGAAAGTTTTACTCCGTCCATGTCATTAAGATCAACTACTTTGAGGAGGCAGCTCCTTCCCAGTTATCTTTTGAGTGTCTTCCAACCTGAGGGACTATTCTTCCAGCACTATATCAAACAATGTTCTGCTGCTGTTCATAAGGTTTTCGCTGGCTAGATGTTTTCAGAAGTAGACTGCCAGATCCTTCTTCCTGGTCTGTCTTAGTCTGGAAGTTCAGCTGAAGCTTGTCCACCACAGGCGACCCTGTGGGTATTTGAATACTGGTGGCATAGCTTCCAGCATCACAGCAATACATAAGCCCCCACAGTGCAACAAACTGACAGACATGTGGGAGTTACTTCGCTTAGCATCCTGTTATAAATAACAGATACGGAAGGCTATTAGATTACCTGTTTACCATAGCCATAGGGGTTGAAACAACTAATGAGGTATAAAACCGAATGATCTTAGTCCTGTAGCCGAGGGGTAACTACAGGTCTATGAAGCAGGAGAGAAAATGGAAATTGTTAAATCCACATGTCTGGTTCCTTGCATCTGCTGAGGATGGATATCTGAATTAGCAAAGCAACAGTATGGAGTAGTGTTTGAAGGTGTAGGCTTTGGTATAAAGTAGGATGAGTTTGATTTATACTCTTGTTTTCACAAACTGTATGGCTTTAGGCAAGTTACTTGACTTTTTTATGCCTCAGTTTTGTTGGTGGTAAAATGAGCATTAGAGTTGTACTTATTTCAGGGGTTTGCTGTGGGTTAAATAAGTTAATATATATGAAACACCGATAACCGTTTTTGGCAATACAATAACCATTTAATAAATATTACCTATCATTATTACTAAGGAGCCCTGGTGGTGCGGTGGTTAAGGGCTCATCGGCTAACAGAAAGTTTGACAGTTTGAACCCACCAGCTGCTCTGTGAGAGAAAGATGTGGCAGTCAGCTTCTGTAAAGATTATAACCTTGGAAACCATATGGGGCACTTCTACTCTGTCCTATAAGGTCGATATGAGTTGGAATCGATTTGAGGGCAATGGACAATGGGGTACCGTTATCACTCATATGTTGTGATTTAGAGACAAAGGGAAAGCCCCTGTTATGGATTGAATTGTATCTCCCGCAAAGTATGTATTGAACTCCTGACCACTATACCTGTAAATGTGACCCTGTTTGGAAATAGGGCTTTTCTTTTGTTGTGTTAAATAGGTCATGCCAGAGTAGGGTGCGTCCAAAACCTAATCACTTTTAAGTTATTTTTTAAAAAAGCAGAACAGACACAGAGACGCACACAGGAGGAAGACAATTGTTATGTGAGAACCCATCTGCAAGCAAAGGAATGCTAAGGATTGCCCATAGAAACAGAGAGGCCTACAGAAGGAATCCACATGGCTGAAACCCTGATTTGGACTTTGAGCCTCCAGAACTGTGAGAAATACTAGGAAACTAAAACTGCCTCTTTTCACATACTCCCCTACGCATTCTTTATAGGTGGTTGTACTCAATCATTGAATAATTGGTTGGGTTAAGGTATTAAAAAAAAAAACAAAAACCTATTGCCATCGAGTCAATTCCAACACATAAGAATCCTATAGGATGGAGTAGAACTGCCCCATAGGGTTTTCAAGGAGCTGCTGTTGAATTCAAACTGCCAACTTTTGTGTTAGCAGCCGAACTCTTAACCACTGTGCCACCAGGGCTCCAGGGTTAAGATATGTTGTTGTTAGGTGCAGTCAAGTTGATTCTAAATCATAGCAACCCTATGTACAACAGAACGAAACACTGCCTGGTCCTCCACCACACTCAAAATCATTGTAATGCTTGAGCATGTTGTTGAAGCCACTGTGTCAACCCCTCTCGTTGAAGGTCTTCCTCTTTTTTTGCTGAACCTCTGCTTTACCAAGCATGATGTCCTTCTCCAGAAACGGGTCCCTCCTGAAGACATGCCCAAAGTATGTAAGACAAAGTCTTGCCATCCTCCCTTCCAAGGAGCAGTCTGGCTGTACTTCTTCCAAGACAAATTTGTTTGTTCATCTGGCAGTCCATGGCGTATTCAATATTCTTCTCCAACACCATAATTCAAAGGCATCATTCTTCTTCAGTCTTCCTTAATCATTGTCCAACTTTCATATGCATAGGAGGCAATTGAAAATATCATGGCTTGGGTCAGGTGTAACTTAGTTCTCAGAGTGAGTATAAGCTCATCTAAAAATCTGCTACTATGAAAGGAGAGTTTGCGCTTCACTATAAAAAATTTTTTTTTTTTATAATGTGGATCAGTGTATGTCCTACTATCTAACTTAAGAGCTGTGAGGAATCCTCCTTATTCAAGCCCTCTACACTTCCCTTAGATATCTTAGGCATTAGTGAGCTGAAATGGACTGGTATTGGCCATTTTGAATCAGACAATCATATCCTCTACTATGCTGAGAATGACAAATTGAAGAGGAATGGTGTCTCATTCATCATCAAAAAGAACGTCAGCGATAGAATAGTAACCATACACCTACAAAGACGATCAGTTATTCAAATTTACACACTAAGCACTAAGGCCAAAGATGAAGAAATTAAAGATTTTTAACAACTTCTGCAGTCCAAAATTGATCAAACATGCAATCAAGACACATTGCTAATTACTGGCGATTGGAATGTGAAAGTTGGAAACAGAGAAGAAGGATTGGTAGCTGGAGATTATGGTCTTGGTGAAGGAAATGATGCCAGAGATTGCATGATAGAATCTTGCAAGACCAATGACTTCTTCATTGCAAATACCTTCTTTCACCAACGTAAACAGCAGCTATAAATGTGAATCTCACCAGATGGAATACACAGGAATCAAATCAACTACGTCTGTGGAAAGAGATGATAGAAAAGCTCAATATCATCAGTCAGAACAAGGCCACGGGTCGACTGTAGAACAGACCATCAATTGCTCATATGCAAGTCCAAACTGAAGCTGAAGAAAATTAGAACAAGTCATGAGAGCCCAAGTACAACCTTGAGTATATCCCACCTGAATTTAGAGGCCATCTCAAGAACAGATTTTACACATTGAACACTAATGATCGAAGACCAGACAAGTTGTGGAATTGCATCAAGGACATCATGCATGAAGAAAGCAAGAGGTCATTAAAAGACAGGAAAGAAAAGACCTAAGTGGATGTCAGAAGAGACTCTGAAAGTTGCTCTTTAACGTAGAGTAGCTGAAGGGAAAGGAAGACATGATGAAGTAAAAGAGCTGAACAGAAGATTTCAAAGTGCAGCTCAAAAAGACAAAGTAAAGTATTACAATGAAATGTGCAAAGACCTGGAGACAGAAAATCAAAAGGGAATAACACACACAGCATTTCTTAAGCTGAAAGAACTGAAGAAAAAATTCAAGCCTCGAGTTGCAATATTGAAGGATTCTATGGGGAAAATAGTAAAGGACGCAGGAAGCATCAAAAGAAGATGGAAGGAGGGGGGCCAAGATGGCGGACTAGGTGGACGCTCCCGCGGATCCCTCTTGCAACAAAGACTGGGAAAAACAAGGGAATCGATCACATACATAACAATCTATGAACTCTGAACAACAAGCACAGACTTAGAGACGGAGGACGAACAAATACGGGCAGACAGCGACTGTTTTCAGAACTAGGAGCCAGCGCACCAGGCAGGTGACCTTCGGAGCTCGATCTGGGGCAGAGCCCAGGGGGGCAGACGGCACAGAAAGGGGGCCCACCCCTTCCCCCCCGAACCCATCCCGGGAGGAAGCCTAGCAGGTTGGCGCGGGCGGCGTAGGGGCGCAGCCGGAGGGAGAAACACCCGGGAGGCAGTGACTGATCTGAGAGGGGGGAGAACAGCGTCCCAGCTGGGGTGCCGTGCCGTCCGCCGGGAGTTAGGCGAGAAGCCGACGGGGCGCGCGCGGGGGGGGGGCAGCTGTGTTTCCCTGGAGTGACCCCAGGGCGGGGCCCACGCGTTCGTGCGGGAGGACGCGGACCCAGTCCGCGCGTGTGGCACGGCACACCAGAGGGAGAAATCCCCGGAGGTGTCTGGTCTCAAAACAGGGAAAGCAGCATCCCAGACGGGGAGCCATTCCGCTGCGATCTGGGCACGCGCGCGCGCGCGCGCGCGGGCGGGGCATGAGCGCGGGGTCCATTTTTATTACCCTGAATTGACCCAGAGGGCGGGAACACCTGGTCGTGCAAGTGACGCCCTCCCAGTTTGCGCGAGAGGTGCGGCACACTGGAAGGAGAAGTCCCCGGGAGGAACTGATTGGTCCCAAAGCGCAGAAAGTAGCGTCCCAGACAGAGTGCCGCCCTGCTGGGGCTTGGGCGCGCGCACGAGCGGGCCGTGAGCGCGGAGTCCATTTTTATTGCCCTGAATTGACCCAGGGGGCGGGCCCACCTGGCCGTGCGGAGGAACTGATTGGTCCCGAAGCGCAGAAAGTAGCGTCCCAGATGGGGTTCCGTCCTGCTGGGGCTTGGGCGCGCGCACGAGCGGGGCGTGAGCATGGAGTCCATTTTTATTGCCCTGAATTGACCCAGGGGGCGGGCCCACCTGGCCGTGCAGGTGACGCCAACCCAGTTCGCGCGAGAGGTGTGGCGCTCCGGAAGGAGAAGTCCCGGGGAGGAAGTGACTGGTTCCTGAACAGGGAAAGCAGCGTCTCAACCCGGAAGTCATCCCGCTGGGATTTGGGCGCGCGCACAGGCGGGGCGTGACCGCGGGATCTAATTATAATCGCCTGAATAGACCCTGGGGGCGGGCCCACCCGTTCGTGCGGGAAACGCCCACCCAGTGCCCACGAGCGGTGCCGCGCACCGGAGGAAGTCCCCAGGAGGAAGGGACTGGTTTCCGAGCAAGGAAAGCAGTGTCCTAGCCAGGGACCCGTCCAGCCCGGATTTTGGCGAACGGGGGCGGAGCGTGAACGTGGTGTTCAGCTCTATATTCTGTGGTGCTACACTCCTAGCTCTCAGATCCCTCCCCCACCCTCCCCAGGCGACCCCATTAACATCCGAATACCCGGAGCCAGAGAGAGAATTCAGATAGGGATCTGACTGCATTTTTTTTAGCTGACTACTTGGAAAATCTAGTTTCCCAGTGATGGCTCGGAGACAGCAGTCCATATCAAACCACATAAAGAAACAGACCATGACAGCTTCTCCAACCCCCCAAACAAAAGAATCAAAATCTTTCCCAAATGAAGATACAATCCTGGAATTATCAGATACAGAATATAAAAAACTAATTTACAGAATGCTTAAAGATATCACGAATGAAATTAGGATAAATGCAGAAAAAGCCAAGGAACACACTGATAAAACTGTTGAAGAACTCAAAAAGATTATTCAAGAACATAGTGGAAAAATTAACAAGTTGCAAGAATCCATAGAGAGACAGCATGTAGAAATCCAAAAGATTAACAATAAAATTACAGAATTTGACAACGCAATAGAAAGTCAGAGGAGCAGACTCGAGCAATTAGAATGTAGACTGGGACTTCTGGAGGACCAGGGAAACAACACCAACATAGCTGGAAAAAAATCAGATAAAAGAATTAAAAAAAATGAAGAAACCCTAAGAATCATGTGGGACTCTATCAAGAAGGATAACTTGCGAGTGATTGGAGTCCCAGAACAGGGAGGGGGGACAGAAAACACAGAGAAAATAGTTGAAGAACTCCTGACACAAAACTTCCCTGACATCATGAAAGAAGAAAGGATATCTATCCAAGATGCTCATCGAACCCCATTTAAGATTGATCCAAAAAGAAAAACACCAAGACATATCATCATCAAACTTGCCAAAACCAAAGACAAACAGAAAATTTTAAAAGCAGCCAGGGAGAAAAGAAAGGTTTCCTTCAAGGGAGAATCAATAAGAATAAGTTCAGACTACTCAGCAGAAACCATGCAGGCAAGAAGGGAATGGGACGACATATACAGAGCACTAAACGAGAAAAACTGCCAACCAAGGATCATATATCCAGCAAAACTCTCTCTGAAATATGAAGGAGAAATTAAGATATTTACAGATAAACACAAGTTTAGAGAATTTGCAAAAACTAAACCAAGACTGCAAGAAATGCCAAAGGAGATTGTTTGGCCTGATGACCAATAATATCAGGTACCAGCACAATACACGGTCACAAAACAGAACGTCCTGATATCAACGCAACTCAAACAGGGAAAGCACAAAAACAAACAAATTAAGACTAATTCTAAAAAATAAATAAATAAACAAAATAATACACACAACAGGAAATCATGGAAATCAATAGCTAAACGATCAAAATAATCAAAAAGAGGGACTAAATATAGGAGGCATTGAACTGCCAGATGGAGAGTGATACAAGGCGAAATAGAAGGATACAAGTTAGGGTTTTACTTAGAAAAATAGGGGTAAATAAAAAGGTAACCACAAAAAGGAATATCAATTCCATAACTCAAGAAAAAAGCCAAGAAAAACGTAACGACTCAATAAACACAAAGTTAAACATTATGAAAATGAGGATCTCACAAGCTACTAAGAAAAACGTCTCAGCACAAAAAAGCATGTGGAAAAATGAAATGGCCAACAACACACATAAAAAGGCATCAAAATGACAGCACTAAAAACTTACTTATCTATAATTACGCTGAATGTAAATGGACTAAATGCACCAATAAAGAGACAGAGAGTCACGGACTGGATAAAAAAACACGATCCATCTATATGCTGCCTACAAGAGACACACCTTAGACTTAGAGACACAAACAAACTAAAACTCAAAGGATGGAAAAAAGTATATCAAGCAAACAATAAGCAAAAAAGAAGAGGAGTAGCAATATTAATTTCTGACAAAATAGACTTTAGACTTAAATCCGCCACAAAGGATAAAGAAGGACACTATATAATGATAAAAGGGACAATTGATCAGGAAGACATAACCATATTAAATATTTACGCACCTAATGACAGGGCTGCAAGATACATAAATCAAATTTTAACAGAATTGAAAAGTGAGATAGACACCTCCACATATATAGTAGGAGACTTCAACACACCACTTTCGGAGAAGGACAGGACATCCAGTAAGAAGCTCAACAGAGACACGGAAGACCTACTTACAACAATCAACCAACTTGACCTCATTGACTTATACAGAACTCTCCACCCAACTGCTGCAAAATATACTTTTTTTTCTAGCGCACATGGAACATTCTCTAGAATAGACCACATATTAGGGCATAAAACAAATCTTTGCAGAATCCAAAACATCGAAATATTACAAAGCATCTTCTCAGACCACAAGGCAATGAAGCTAGAAATCAATAACAGAAAAACTAGGGAAAAGAAATCAAATACTTGGAAAATGAACAATACCCTCCTGAAAAAAGACTGGGTTATAGAAGACATCAAGGAGGGAATAAGGAAATTCTTAGAAAGCAACGAGAATGAAAATACTTCCTATCAAAACCTCTGGGACACAGCAAAAGCAGTGCTCAGAGGCCAATTTATATCGATAAATGCACACATACAAAAAGAAGAAAGAGACAAAATCAGAGAACTGTCCCGACAACTTGAGCAAATAGAAAGTGAGCAACAAAAGAATCCATCAGGCACCCGAAGAAAACAAATAATAAAAATTAGAGCTGAACTAAATGAATTAGAGAACAGAAAAACAATTGAAAGAATTAACAAAGCCAAAAGCTGGTTCTTTGAAAAAATTAACAAAATTGATAAACCATTGGCTAGACTGACTAAAGAAAAACAGGAAAGGAAACAAATAACCCGAATAAGAAACGAGAAGGACCACATCACAACAGAACCAAATGAAATCAAAAGAATCATATCAGATTACTACATAAAATTGTACTCTAACAAATTTGAAAACCTAGAAGAAATGGATAAATTCTTGGAACAACACTACTTACCTAAACTAACACATACAGAAGTAGAACAACTAAATAGACCCATAACAAAAAAAGAGATTGAAATGGTAATCAAAAAACTCCCAACAAAAAAAAGTCCTGGCCCAGATGGCTTCACTGCAGAGTTCTACCAAACCTTCAGAGAAGACTTAACACCATTACTATTGAAGGTATTTCAAAGTATAGAAAAAGACGGAATACTACCCAACTCATTCTATGAAGCCACCATCTCCCTGATACCAAAACCAGGTAAAGACATTACAAAAAAAGAAAATTTTAGACCTATATCCCTCATGAACATAGATGCAAAAATCCTTAATAAAATTCTAGCCAATAGAATCCAACAACACATCAAAAAAATAATTCACCCTGACCAAGTGGGATTTATACCAGGTATGCAAGGCTGGTTTAATATCAGAAAAACCATTAATGTAATCCATCACATAAATAAAACAAAAGACAAAAACCACATGATCTTATCAATTGATGCAGAAAAGGCATTTGACAAAGTCCAACACCCATTTATGATAAAAACTCTCACCAAAATAGGAATTGAAGGAAAATTCCTCAACATAATAAAGGGCATATATGCAAAGCCAACGGCCAATATCACTCTAAATGGAGAGAACCTGAAAGCATTTCCCTTGAGAACGGGAACCAGACAAGGATGCCCTTTATCACCGCTCTTATTCAACATCGTACTTGAAGTCCTAGCCAGGGCAATTAGGCTAGACAAAGAAATAAAGGGTATTCAGATTGGTAAGGAGGAAGTAAAGCTATCACTATTTGCAGATGACATGATCGTATACATGGAAAACCCTAAGAAATCCTCCAGAAAACTACTGAAACTAATAGAAGAGTTTGGAAGAGTCTCAGGATATAAAATAAACATACAAAAATCACTTGGATTCCTCTACATCAACAAAAAGAACACCGAAGAGGAAATAACCAAATCAATACCATTCACAGTAGCCCCCAAGAAGATAAAATACTTAGGAATAAATCTTACCAAGGATGTAAAAGACCTATACAAAGAAAACTATAAAACTCTGCTACAAGAAATTCAAAAGGACACGCTTAAATGGAAAAACATACCCTGCTCATGGATAGGAAGACTCAACATAGTAAAAATGTCTATTCTACCAAAAGCCATTTATACATACAACGCACTTCCAATCCAAATACCAATGTCATACTTTAAGGGAATAGAGAAACAAATCACTAATTTCATATGGAAAGGAAAGAATCCCCGGATAAGCAAAACATTACTGAAAAAGAAGAAGAAAGTGGGAGGCCTCACCCTACCTGATTTCAGAACCTATTATATAGCTACAGTAGTCAAAACAGCCTGGTACTGGTACAACAACAGGCACATAGACCAATGGAACAGAATTGAGAATCCAGATATAAATCCATCCACGTATGAGCAGCTGATATTTGACAAAGGACCAGTGTCAGTCAATTGGGGAAATAATAGTCTTTTTAACAAATGGTGCTGGCATACCTGGATATCCATTTGCAAAAAAATGAAACAGGACCCATACCTCACACCATGCACAAAAACTAACTCCAAGTGGATCAAAGACCTAAACATAAAGACTAAAACGATAAAAATCTTGGAAGAAAAAATAGGATCTACCCTAGGAGCCCTAATACAGGGCATAAACAGAATACAAAACATTACCAAAAATGATGAAGAGAAACCCGATAACTGGGAGCTCCTAAAAATCAAACACCTATGCTCATCTAAAGACTTCACCAAAAGAGTAAAAAGACCACCTACAGACTGGGAAAGAATATTCAGCTATGACATCTCAGACCAGCGCCTGATCTCTAAAATCTACATGATTCTGTCAAAACTCAACCACAAAAAGACAAACAACCCAATCAAGAAGTGGGCAAAGGATATGAACACACATTTCACTAAAGAAGATATTCAGGCAGCCAACAGATACATGAGAAAATGCTCTCGATCATTAGTCATTAGAGAAATGCAAATTAAAACTACGATGAGATTCCATCTGACACCAACTAGACTGGCATTAATTCAAAAATCACAAAATAATAAATGTTGGAGAGGCTGCGGAGAGACTGGAACCCTCATACACTGCTGGTGGGATTGTAAAATGGTACAACCACTGTGGAAATCCATCTGGCGTTATCTTAAACAGTTAGAAATAGAACTACCATACAAACCAGAAATCCCACTCCTCGGAATATACCCTAAAAATACAAGACCCTTCACACAAACAGATATATGCACACCCATGTTTATTGCAGCTCTGTTTACAATAGCAAAAAGCTGGAAGCAACCAAGATGTCCATCAACGGACGAATGGGTAAATAAATTGTGGTATATTCACACAATGGAATACTACGCATCGATAAAGAACAGTGACGAATCTCTGAAACATTTCATAACATGGAGGAATCTGGAAGGCATTATGCTGAGCGAAATGAGTCAGTTGCAAAAGGACAAATATTGTATAAGACCACTATTATAAGATCTTGAGGAATAGAAAAAACGGAAAAGAACACATACTTTTGTGGTTACAAAGGGGGGAGGGAGGGAGGGAGGGAGGGAGGGAGAGGGCTTTTTATTGATCAATCTGTAGATGGGAACTGCTTTGGGTGAAGGGAAAGACAACACTCAAAACAAGGAAGGTCAGCCTAATTGGACAGGATTAAAAGTAAAGAGGTTTCCGAGATAAAATGAAAGCTTCAAAGGATAGCGAAGCAGGGGCTGGGGTCTGGGGAACTTGGTTTGAGAGGACTTCTAAATCAATGGGCAAAACAATTCTATTATGAAAACACTCTGCATCCCACTTTGAATTGTGGCACCTGGGGTCCTAAATGCCAACAAGCAGCCATCTAAAATACATTAATTGGTCTCAACCCACCGGGAGCAAAGGCAAAGGAAGAACACCAAGGTCACACGACAACTAAGAACCCAAGAGACAGAAAGGGCCACTTGAACCAGAGACCTACAATATCCTGAGACCAGAAGAACAAGTTGGTGCCCGGCCACAATCGATGTCTGCCCTGTCAGGGAGCACAAGAGACAACTCCTGAGGGAGCAGGAGACCAATGGGATACAGACCCCAAATTCTCATTAAAAGACCACACCTAATGGTATGATTGCGACTAGAGGAATCCCGGAGACAATGCTCCCCAGAACTTCTGATGGCACAGGACAGGAACCAACCCCGAAGACAAATCATCAGGCATGAAAAGGACTGGTCAGTGGGGGGGAGAGAGATACTGATGAAGAGTGAGCTAATTAAATCAGGTGAACACGGGAGAGTGTGTTGGCAACTCTTGACTGGAGGGGGGATGGGAAGACAGAGAGAGAGGGAAGAAGGTAAAATTGGCACGAAACGAGAGACTGTAAGGGCTGACTCAATAGGGGGAGAGCAAGTGGGAGAAGGGAGTAAGATGTATGTAAACCTACATGTGACAGACTGATTGGAATGGTAAATGTTCACTTGAAGCTTAATAAAAATTAAAAAAAAAAAAAAAAGAAGATGGAAGGGATACACAGAGTCACTGTACCAAAAAGAATTGGTCAAAGTTTAACCATTTCAGGAGGTAGCACATGATCAAGAACTGATGGTATTGAAGGAAGAAGTTTAAGCTGCACTGAAGGCATTGGTGAAAACCAAGGCTCCAGGAATTGATGGAATATCGACTGAGATGTTTCAACAAACAAATGCAGCACTGGAAGTGCTCGCTTGTCTACGACAAGAAATTTGGAAGAGAGTTACCTGGCCAACCAACTGGAAGAGATCCATATTTGTGCCCATTCCAAAGAAAGGTGATTCAACAGAATGTGGAAATTATCTAACAAGTAAAGAAAAATTTGTTTGTTTTCCAGCTTCTCTTTCTTTCTTTTTTATTGTGCTTTAGATGAAGGTTTACAGAGAAAATTAGTTTCTCATTAAAAAATTAATACACATATTATTTTGTGACATTGGTTGCCAACCCCATGAGACGTCAACACTCTCCCCTTCCACCTTGGGTTCTCCATTACAAGTTTCCCTGTCCCCTACTGCCTTCTCCTTTCTTGCCTCTGGGTTGGTTTGCCCATTTAGTCTCATTTTGTTTTATGGGCCTGTCTAATGTTTTGCTGAAGGGTGAACCTCAGAAGTGCCTTCAGTAATGAGTTGAAAGGGTGTCTGTGGGCCATATTCTTTGGGTTTTTCTAGTCTTTGTCAGATGAGTAACTCTTTTTTTTTTTTTTTTTGACATACAAATAAAATTTTGCTGAAGATCATTCAAAAGAAGTTGCATCAGTACATCAACAGGGAACTGCCAGAAATTCAAGCCAGACTCAGAAGAGGACATGAAACAAGGGATATCGTTGCTGATGTCAGATGGATTATGGCTGAAAGCAGAGAATGCTAGAGAGATGTTTACCTGAGTTCTATTGACTATGCAAGGGCATTTGACTGTGTGAATCTTAGCAAATTATGAGCAACATTTTGAAGAATGGGAATTCCGGAACACTTAATTGCGCTCCTGAGGAATCTGTACTTAGATTAAGAGGCAGTCATTTCAACAAAACAAGGGAATGATGGGTGGTTTAAAGTCAAGAAAGGTATACATCAAGGTTGTATCCTTTCACCATACTTATTGCATCTGTATGCTGAGCAAATAATCTGAGACACTGGACTATATAAAGAAGAATGGGGCATCAGTATTGGAGGATGACTTATTAACAACCTGCGTTATGCAGATGACACAACCTTGCTTGCTGAAAGTGAAGAGGACTTGAAACACTTACTGATGGAGATCAAAGACCACAGCCTTCAGTATATGGATTATACCTCAATATTAAGAAAACAAAAATCTTCACAGCTGGACTAATAAGCAACATCATGACAAACAGAGAAAAGGTTGAAGTTGTCAAGGATTTCATTTTACTTGGATCCACAATCAATGCCCATGGAAGCAGCAGTCAAGAAATCAAAAGACACATTGCATTAGGCAAATCTGGTGGAAAAGACCTCTTTAAGGTGTTGAAAAACAATGATGTCACTTTGAGGACTGAGGTGGGCCTGACTCAAGCCATGGTGTTTTCAATCACCTCATAGGCTTGTGAAAGCTGGACAATTAGAAAGACTGAAAAAGAATTGGTGCCTTTGAATTGTGTGTAGGCAAAGAATATTGAATATTCTGTGGACTGCCAGGAGAGCTAACAAATCTGTCTTGAAAGTACAGCCAGAATGCTCATGAGAAGCAAGGATGGCAAGACTTTGTCTCACATACTTTGCACATGTTATAAGGAGGAACCAGTTCCTGGAGAAGTGCATCATGCTGGTAGAGTAGTGGGTCAGTGAAAAAGAGGAAGCCCCTCAAGGAGATGGATTGTCACACTGGCTGCAACAACGAGCTCAAGCATAACAATGACTATGAGGATGGCGGTGAACCGGGCAGGGTTTCATTGTGTTGTACATGGGGTTGTTATGAGTCAGAATGGACTCGATGGCACCTAACAACAAAAAACAAAAATCCTTCCCTCATTTTGCCCTCTGATTTGATTCAGTTATAAAGAACCATCCCTGCTGCTCTTGTCAAAATTTAGCTTTATGTGGGCAACAAGGAGAAAAGCCAGTTGTCTCTACCGTAGTGTAAATGCTTGCCTTCTCTATCACTCTGGTGAATAATACCCACCTGGGTTTTGAAACCCTGTGTCGTATTGGCTTTGTGATCTTGGACTAGTAACTTAATCTGTCTAAACCAGTGGTTCTCAGTCAGGGATGATTTTGTCATCCCGGGGCATGTTTGTCAATGTCTGAAGATGTATTTGGTTACCTATTTGGGTAGTAGTGCTCCTGGAATCTAGTAGATAGAAGCCAGGGGTGCTGCTAAACACCCTGCAATGGCGCAGGACAACACCACACAACAAAGAATTATCTAGTCCAAAATGTCAATAGTGCAGAGGTTGAGAAGCCCTGTTCTAAGCTTTAGGTTCTTTCTAGAAAACTGGGACAATGAAGGTACCTGATTCACAGAGTGTAGGCGAGGATTCACTGGGCTAGTGGTTGTAAGGCTTAGCAGAGTGCCTGGTCCGTGGTAGTAGCCAGGCAATCTCTGTCCACAGGGACACTTTATCCTCTCTTTACTTTGCCTGACTTCTCTAGACTTGCCTTCCTGTGATTTTTGAGTACACATGTATTTGGGGAAGGGAAAATGAGAGAAATACAGGAACTGAATTCATTGAGGAACTGGCACATACTAGAATTGTAACGTAAGTCATAACTGATAAAAGCTACACCACTTTTAAAACTTATTAAAAGAAATTAAAACTCTGTCTTAGTTTCCTAAGGCTGCTATAACAAAAACGCTGCAAAGTAGATGGCTTTAAAGACAGAAATTTATTTTCTCGTTGTCCTGGAGGCTAGAAGTCTGAATTCAGGGCATCAGCAGGGCTATGCTCTCTCTTTCTCTCTGTGTCAGCTCTAGGGGAATATCCTTCCTTGTCTTTTAGCTGCTATAGTCCTTGGCATTTCTTGGGGATCCTTGACTTGTATACAAATTTTCACATGATGTCTTCTCCCCATGTGTGACTTTGTTTCCATGTCTGTCCTTTTCTTTTATAAAATACCACTTCAGAAGGATTAGGATTATGAACAACTTTATTCTTGTGCAACCTCCTCAATTTAGCAGGTAACATCTGCAAAGAAAAACCCTATTTCTCCAGACAGGGTCACATTCACTGGTACAGGTTTAGGACTTCAGCATATCTTTTGGTGGGGGACACAATTTAATCCATATTAAGCCCATTCTAATCCAGTGGCATCTTTGGGTTTTCAAGAGAGCTGAAAGAACACTTTCAGAATCCTGGCAATGCTGCTTCTTCTGCAAGAGAGAGGGCTACCACCACATCACCCCACCAAGCCTCTTCCTTGAAGGGGAGGATGTTGGAGGTTGGGGAAGGGATATTACATGAAAGCAATGTAAGTGAAAATTTTTTTTTGGCCTTCCTTATTACTTTTTTAAAGTTATAGAATAGAAAATGCATACTAGGGTGAGAATTCTGTAATTTTTGGAGGCAATATGAGAGGAGAAGCACTATCTAGCTTCTGATCTTTATATGGTACATTGGATCAGAAAGTCTTAATTATCCTCACCAAGGTGACATCCTTTTACAATGAACTATGTATTATATTTTTCTGTGCAAGACAAAGAAGAACATTTATGCAATTAAAAGAGGCTGATTGAAAAAATCCGTGTCAGGCATAAGCTTGGATTTTATACTTTCGGGCTCCCGTGACTGGGGGACATTTAAAAAAAACTGCAGAACTGTGCAAAAGTGGTCTTTTTTTTTAGCAGCACATATTGGGAGCAGGAATGAGGCGCTTGCTTTCCCCCTGTGCTCGGCAGCAGTGCCCCTCCTCATTAGTTCAGTGTGCAGCCAGGGCTGTTCCCTCCGGTCCTCATCAGCTCACTCAAACATGCTGCAAGATTGATCTGACGGCCCATGAAAGGGAGTCTGGAGGCAGAGGAAAGCGCTGGAGAGGGCTAAGCCTTCAGTAACATGGGATTCTGTATTTTCAAGGATATCAGCATGTTTGCCTAACATTAAGGACTGTGATGTTAGCAGACCCTCTGGCTTCTTGGCCACGAAATAGTTGTGACAAGGGCCCTGCAGTGTCTGTCTCTCTGGTTCCTATTCTCGCTCCGTATGTGTGTGTGTGCATGTACAGAGGTGTCTTTTGAGTCCTGAGCTTGAAAATACTTATTTGAAGTTGTTATTTACTTTTGAGTAGGCTCTGACTTGTGGAGACCCATGTACAACAGAACAAAATATTGCCCAGTCCTGCACCTTCTTTACCATCGCTGATATGCTCAGGTCCATTGTTGCTGCCACTGTGTATTTTGAGTGCCTTCCAACCTAGGGGGTTCATCTTCCAGCACTATATAGAACAATATTCTGTTGTAATCCATAGGGTTTCCATTGGCTGATTTTTGGAAGTACACTTGCCAGGCCTTTCATCCTAGCCTGTCTTAGTCTAGAGGCTCTGCTAAAATCCATCCACCAGGTCCCTGCTGGTATTTAAAATATTGGTGGCATAGCTTCCAGCATCGTAGCAACACACAAGCCACCAAAGTAAGTAAAACTGATTGAAGTGCTGGGAAGAAATCTCTCTGACTTAAGCCTGAATCCCTCTGACAAGAAGAGTAAAACAATTAGCATTTGTGGATTGCTTACTAAATGTCAGGCACTTTTTGTTAGCACTATGATCTCATTGTAGAGATTAGGACGAAGAGGCTTGAGAGTAAGAGTGATATTCAAAATGTTTAACAATCAGAAATGTAAAGGTATAGACCATTAAGCAGAGGACAGCAGGTATCCAATGACAGATTTCTCACCTTCCATGTGGGGGCCCAATTTCCATTGCTGGCCAATGTACTCCATGCACAGCCACCACCCATCTGTCAGCAGAGGCTTGCATGTTTCTATGATGCTGAACAGGTTTTAAAGGAGCTTCCAGATTTAGACAGGAAGGGCTAAAGATCTACTTGTGAAAATTTGCCAACGAAAATCCTATGGACAACAATATCTGATCCGTAACAAATGATGGGGATGGCACAGGATTGGGCAGCATTTCCTTCCATTGTAGATGGGGTCACCATGAGTCAGTGACTGACTCCATGACAGCTAACAGGGCCATTTAACAGCTTGCTGGCCGTGGTCCTGAAGTTCCCCAGGAAAGGATTAGGATGGCTGGGACCATGGAGAGATGTATCAAGGAAGCTTGGGATAGTGGTTGTCATGGATTGAATTATGTTCCCCCTAAAATATGTCTATCAGCTTGGTTAGGCCATGATTCCCAGGGTTATGTGGTTGTCATCCATTTTCTGATTGTAGTTTTATGTTAAGAGGATTAGGGTGGGATTGTAATGCCAGCCTTACTCAGGTCACCTCCCTGATCCAATATAAAGGGAGATTCCCTTGGGTGTGGTCTGTACTACCTTTTATCTCTCAAGAGATAAAAAGGAAAGGGAAACAGCAGAGAGTGGGGGACCTCATAGCACCAAGAAAGCAGCACCAGGAGCAGAGTGCATCCTTTGGACCTGGGGTCCCTGTGCCTGAGAATCTTCTCTACCAGGGGAAGATTGAGGACAAGGACCTTCCTCCAGAGCCAACAGAAAGACAGAAAGCCTTCCCCCAGAGCTGATGCCCTGAATTTGGACTTCTAGCCTACTAGACTGTGAGGAAATAAATTTCTCTTTGTTATAGTCTTCCACTTGTGCTACTTCTGTTATGGCAGCACTAGATGACTGAGACAGTGGCTATTTACAAGCAGCACAAATAGTTCATGAACCATCAGAGCATACCAGGTAAATTGGCTCTGTTTGGGAGGAAAGCTAGTTTCCCCAAAGACAAAGAGCTAACAAGTAACTTGGGATTTGCACCCTGTTCTCTTGACTCCAAAGATCACACTCTTTCCAGTGTGCCATACCCCGGCTAACTCTACCCTTTTTATTAGGGAAGAGCCTGCAGAAATTCCTGGAGGAAGAAAAGTTGGCAAAAATTCTTATGAGGCGTAAATGATGCCAGAACTTTTGCTGTGAATAATTTCGTCCAAGGTGGCAGAGGAAGCTTCCAACAGACTCAGGGATGTGTAAGGTGCATCTCAAGGCTGCAGGTAATATTTCAAAACAGAAAAGGCCATTAAAAATCAGAGTTGGATAACTGAAAACAAATATTACCAATGTCCATAATATTTCCCAGAGGTGATGCCCCTGTATGGTGTGGTGAGAATCAAAACCTGACGTAGATACTCGTCTGAAGATAGGTGGGAGTTCTGATGCAAGGCTTTGAGAAAACACCATTTATGATGACAGTGGACGCACTAAGAGTATTTTGAAAACTCCAGTTGAGATTTTGGTATACACACACACACTAGAGTTTGTAGTTTAGCAAATTACTCAAGTTTCCATGGCTTTTTCTTTTTGGCTTGATTCAGGTTGCTCAAACTATAAAAATGGTATCACTCATACACTACGAGCATCATTGCTTTCAGTGGGAAGTCTAAAACTACAAATGAAAATGTTTTATGGGAATTAAAGGAAAATGCCCTCTCTGTTTTGAGAATGGTTGAAACAGAGGGGCATATAAAATCCTCTTTCTTTCTTTCCTTTCTTGCTTCTTTTTTCAAGCTAGGGAAATCCCAATATTCTCTAAACACAAACAGAAATTTACTCACTGGCTCTGAAAACCCTGACCCAGAATGGGCCCGTTTTCCTCTCCAGGGATCAGCTGAGCTCTTTTATCTCTAAAAACCTTTGAATTTATGCCTCCTGCTGTTATCTTGCATTTTCTAATCCCACCTATCTTGCTAGGCTGTTTTTTCTTTACCAAGCTAGTATCACCTCTCCCTTCATTTCTGCAGATTTAAACCTCTTCTGTGATAACCAAAGAACTGTAGCATTGAAAGACAATTTCCAAAGTGTGGCCTGAATATCCTTGGTGGTGAGCAAGATGGTTGTAAGTGGTAGAGAGGCAATTACCTTTTTTCTTAGTCATTTAGTGTTGCCTTAACAGAAATACCACAAGTGGATGGCTTTAACAAAGAGAAATTTATTTCCTCACAGTCTAGTAGGCTAGAAGTCCAAATTCAGGGCATCGGCTCTGGGGGAAGGCTTTCTGTCTTTCTGTTGGTTCTGGAGGAAGGTCCTTGTCCTCAATCTTCCCCTGGTCGAGGCGCTTCTCAGGTGCAGAGACCTCCTGTCCAAAGATGTGCTCTGCTCCTGGTGCTGCTTTCTTGGTGCTATGAGGTCCCCCACTCTCTGCTTGCTTTCCTTTCCTTTTATCTCTTGAGAGACAAAAGGTGGTGCAGGCCACACCCCAGGGAAACTCCCTTTACTTTGGATCTGGGAAGTGACCTGAGTAAGGGTGGTGTTACAATCCCACCCTAATCCTCTTAACATAAAATTACAATCAGAAAATGGAGGACAACCACACAATACTGGGAATCATGGCCTAACCAAGTTGACACATATTTTAGGGGGGACACAATTCAATCCATGACATCTTTTGTTATTTTAACAACAATGTATTTGTTTTAATGTATATCAAAATATAGAATTGAAACCTCAAACTGTGATTATGTGGATATTATTGCCTATGGCAATGCTGAGCTTCAAAAGTGCGTCTACTTATGGCTGGTTAAGATATGTTAAGAAAATAACAGTACAGGTGATATGTGGATATAGCAAAGGACACACGTTAAATGGGTGATAATTCCATCAAGGTCAGAAATAGCATTCTCAAACACCCACTGTCTTGATAAACATCATGGTAAATCGTGAAGGAATTGAAGTTGTCAAGGATTTCATTCTACTTAGATCAACAATCAATGCCCATGGAAGCAGCAGTCAAGAAACCAAATGAGGTATTTCATTGAGAAAGTCTACTGCAAAATATCTCTTTAAAGTGTTAGAAAGTAAAGGTATCACTTCGAGGACTAAGGTGCACTGGACCCAAATCATGGTTTTTTTTCAATCACCTCATATGCATGGGAAAGATGGATAAAAACAACAAAAAAAGACAGAAGAAGGATTGATGCGTTTGAATTGTGGTGTTGATGAAGAATATTGAATATACCATGGACAGCAAGAAGAATGAACAAATCTGTTTTGGAGGAAGTACAGCCAGAATGCTCCTTAGAAGGGAGAATGGCAAGACTTTGTCTTGCTTATTTAGATATGTCAGAGTAAAAACCAGTCGCTAGAAAAGTAATATCATGTTTGGTAAAATACAGGGTCATTGAAAATGAGGGAGACCCCCATGAGGTGGGCTGACACATTAGCAGCAACAATGGATTCAAACATACCGTAACGCTTTTGTGAGGATGGTGCAGGGCCAGGCAGTGTTCTGTTCTTCTATACATAAGGTCCCCTGAGTTGGAGCCAACTCCATGGCAACTAACAACAACTGTATTCTCAGCAGGTGTGCAGGGCCTTCTGCTCATGAGGAGAAGAGGTAACCACAGAAGCACTGTCTGAGGAAGTGAGAGGCAAATAGATCCAGAGTACAAATAGAGAGCATGAGCGTTAGAAGAGCGAACATCTCTTTTCCTTAAATTTGGTCAGCCTGATATGCAGGTCTCAAAGTGAACTCAACAGCCAGCTCCATCTACTGTCCAGCAAAAGCCCAAATCTCAGACAAAGATCCTACCGCTCCAATTTGAGAATGAGCTGCGTTCATCTTGGAGAAGCAACGGAGCACGCAAGAGGCCTAGCAAGACAGGAAGAGCCCTAGAGCAACCCAAGCGAGGGCTTGTGCTAGATCTTTCTGCACTTGGGCATGTCTGGGTGGAAGAGAAGGCCATGAGAGCTGATCTCAGACAGACCAGTGCTACCTGCATGTAGAAGAAGAGGTATGAAGGAGGTACAGGGACAAGAGAAGATGTGGAGCTAGCCATAAATCAGCTGCAGTACTCAATGCTGGGTTTATTAATGTAAATTGGGTGCATCCTTATCTCAACTGTGCCTTTGAGGAAAGGGAGAAGTATTTTTCCTAAGGAGTGAATTTACACTGAACACTAGTGTCATGGATTGAAGTGTGTCTCCCAAAAATATATGCTGAAATCCTAATCCCCATACTTGTGGATGTAATTCCATTTGGAAATAGGGTTCTCTTTGTTATGCTAATGAGGCCTTATCAGTGTAGGGTGTGTCTTAAACCGAATCACTTTTGAGATATAAAAAGGGCATATTAGGCATCTAATTGAGCAAGCACAAATGGGAGAAAGGTAGATGCCAGGTGGAGATCAACAAGGAATGGAAGAACACTGGGGCTAGAGAAGTTGGGACAAGAATTTTTCCTCAGAGCGGACAGAGGGAATGTTCTGCTAGAGCCAGTGCTCTGAATTTGGACTTCTAGCCTCCTAAACTGTGAGAAAACAGACTTTTGTTTGGTAAAGCCATCCACTTGCTGTATTTCTGTTATAGCAGCCCTAAGGAACCAAATGAATACTTAAACTAAACTAATACTTTAACAAGGTATTTTTAAGATTGATTAATTTAGACTTCGAAAAACGTACAGTGGATTATTATGCTTGCTTTGGCTTAACCATGAAGTCTACCCTCAGGGCTAGACAGATAGTGGAGAGGAGGCTGGAATGGATTTATTTAGGTGGACAGAGTCTGGGCTCGGCATATGGCTGATGGGCTGTCTTATTCCCAAGGTTGTGTCTTTGGGAATAAGAGTTGGGTAAGGCATATTAGACATCTAATATTATCTCCTCAATGAATCTTTCCTGATCACATCTTACCCTTCTCTTCCTTCTTTTATTCCTTGTATCACTTTATCTGTACAACTCTTAAAGTAAGCCTGTTGCTAGTTATGTTTTTATCTAATTCCACTTTGGTAGCATGTAAGTGCTGGAGGACAGAGAAATCTTTATGTTTATCTTTGCGCTCTGCACAGGGTCCAACACAGTGCTTTGCATACAATAGTAACTCAAAGAAATAGAAATGGAATTGAAGAAAGAGAAGATGTAGGGAGATGGTGCCAAACTCAGCAGGATGGGACCATGTGGTCACAGAACTGCCCAGGAAACTAATGTGGCCAGCTAGCTTGGAGACATTTGTTGAGCAGTTGGCAGACAATGATTACTGCTGGCTGAGCAGGGAGCGAGAGCCCAATGTGAATTCAGCTGTTCTAGGTCTAAGATTAGAGGAGCCTGGTGACTCAGTGGTTAAGCACTCGACTGCTAACCAAAAGATTGGTGGTTCAAACCCACCAGCTGCTCCACAGGAGAAAGACCTGGTGATCTGCTCTAGTGAAGATCACATCCAAGAAAACCCTATGGGGCAGTTCTACTCTGTCACATGAGGTGGCTATGAGTCAGAATCTACTTGACAGCAATGGGTTTGGTTTCCAGTTTAGGTTTAAGATTGGCCCAGCTCCTCCCTGATGATGATTGTAAGTGCTGATTAGTCTGTGGCCAGTTAAATCAGTTCCAAAGATATGTCCAGCTATACCTTAACTTCCAGGTGTTGACATGTCCTTGTCTCTTTGAAACAGGATCATCGATGATAAGTTTTCATGCTTTGTGGCTTTTGTAAAATCTAGAGAGTTAGTTTACAATGTAATAAATGGTTAAATGAGATAGATGCTCAGGTGTGTGTTTCTTGGGCACTGAGAAAAGAAACAGATGACAAGGTCCTTATAGCTTGTGGCCTGGGGAATTGGATGCAGGTGTGGTGTCGGTCCCATGCTATGAAGCATAATATGCAGTCAACAGAGTGAAGTTCGAATCCTGTCTCTGCACTTAACACCTGGATTGCCTTGGCTCTCCTACACTCAGTGTTTTCCTTTGGAAAATGGATTTTAAAACACTTGGCCCAGTGCTCAATAAATAGTAACCGTTTTTGTCATTAGCCCCAAACCAAAAACCAAACCAAACCCATTGCCACTGAGTCAATTCCAACTTATAGTGACCCTATAGGACAGAGTAGAACTGCCCCATAGGGTTTCCAAGGAGCGGCTGGTGGATTCGAACTGCCGACCTTTTGATTAGCAGCCATAGCTCTTAACCACTGCACCACCAGGGTGCAAAAGGTTAACGTGCTCAACTGTTAGCCAAATGGTAGCAGTTCATGTCCACCCAGGGGTGCCTCAGAAGAAGGGTCTGGCCACTTACGTCCAAAAAATTAGTCATTAAAAATCCTATAGAGCACAGTTCTACTCTGGCACAACTGGATGGCAACTGTTTTTTGTTTGTTATTTTAATGTAAAATTTCATTTAATCCTAAAAGATTTATGAAAGCTGTATTAATATTCCCACTATATAGATGAGGATAACAAGGCAACTAAGGTTCAGAGAGCATATGTAACTGGTTTCTGTTTGTTTGTTATTTTATCATGAAATCTCACTTAATCTTCAAAACTTTATGAGGGCTATATTAATATCCCCATTTTATTGATGAGGAAAGCAAGACAACTCAGGCTCAGAGAGCGTACGTAACTTTTCATGGCCCCTAAGAGGCAGAGGTGAATTTTGAATGCTAGTCCCAAGGCCAGTGACTCATCCCACTAACACTGCTAACTTAAAACTATTGCTTTGGTAAATTATATTCCATAACTAGCTCAAGCATGGAAGACATGCCCATTCGGGAAGTTGCTAGCTTCCATTTTCCTCCAAGATGGTGGAGAGACTTGCAAATTGAATTTAAGATGTATCTCTGTCTTTATTTGTGTTGTTCCATGTTGTTGTTGTTAGGTGCCATCAAGTCAGCTCTGACTCACCATGACCTTATGTGAAACAGAATGAAACATTGCCTAGTCCTGCGCCATCTTCACAACTGTAGCTATGTTTCAACCCACTGTTGCAGCCACTGAGTCAGTTCATCTCATGGAGGGTCTCCCCTCTTTTTCACTAACCCTCTACTTTACCAAGCATGATGTCCTTCTCAAGCAATTGGTCCCTCCTGATAATGTGTGCATGGCAAATGAGACAAAGTCTCTCCATCCTTGCATCACAGGAGCTTTCTGGTTGTACCTCCCCCAAGCCTGATCTGTTCATTTTTGTCCTTCTGGCAGTCCACAGTGTGCCATACTAGGTCAAAACCTGACAACCACTTTAGCAGTTGTCTGGGGCAGACCAATCACTTCTTTTCTCCCTGAGAAATGAGAAAGTTGAACTCTGAAGAACCATTGCCCCCTATGCCAACATTCAATGGAACACAAAGGGCAGAGGTGTTCAGTTGGAAAAAATGCTTTGTTGGGTCAATAAAAACAAGTGACAAAAATGAGAAAACAACAAGAGCTTGATAGATGAGGAAGCCTAAGGTATAATGTGAGTGGGGAGGAAGAGGAAGAGGAAGAAGAAGGCCCAGGTGAGTAGAGAAGATGGGCAAGATCTGCACGTGTTGGGGACCTTATCTAGAAAATTCACCATAATTCTCAGAAAGCTTAAATGATTTTTGAAGGCAGAGGAGTGAAATTATTTGGCTGGGAAGTGTGGAAAGGATACTCCTGGTCTGTGTTTGTGACAGTGTAAGTGGATAGATGAAATTACAAGCAGGAATGAGTCAGAAAGGTATAACTGGTTGTTATAATTGCTAAGAAGCACACGAGTCCATTTTGGTTTTAGGATTCCGGAATACAAATGGGATTTGCTTTTGGGTCCGAGGGTGGGAGTGAGAACTGGTAAGAATATAAGGGGTAGCTTGTGTTTATAGGGCCTGATATGAGTAGTTTAAGCTGTAAAAGCAAGATATAGTCATTCTCATTTTCTGGGCTTCTTCCAGCTGCCCCTAGAGGGAAGAAGCAATGATTGGGAACATCCAATCTAATAAATAAATAAACACACACACATTTTGCAATGATTGCTTTCTGCCAATACTTAATATACCTCCCAAGTTGGGAAAATAGCTTATATTCTCTCACCATGTTACCTGCTCTCTCTCTTCCCTTACCCCTCTCCTCCTCCAGGGCTGAAGGCTCTGTGAGTTGGCTGAGACACTGCTTCCCACATTACACAACTATCTTCTTGTGCTCTGAAGGAGCCTATTCCGATTGTGCTAAGCAGGGCCTCCGCGTTTTGATGGAGACAATTTCTTTTGTTTACATGTTGATAGTCCTGCAGATATTGAAGAATCAGTGAGGTGCTGAGAGGAAGAGTGAGAAAGAGGAACCTTCTTTCCCTATCTACATGAAATTGGGTGGGAAGCTACGAAGAAAGTAAAAAATGAAGAGAACCCCCTAAATTTCTAAAAACTCTCAATTGGAATGAAAGTGGAAGAGTGTCCTTTGTAAAGCATGCAAACACGTTTCTGTTACTATTGAGTGTTTGGATGAAAACAGGGTCTTGGCTTCGATTCCCCCCATCTGCCCTGGGAGAAGTGAACACTCTCATCAGATGCAGAGGGGGAAAATCTGGCAGCTTGCCTAGAATGAAGATTCTACGTTTTATAACAACGATTTAGGAAGGACGTCCTGCAAGAAGCTGTTGATCAGTTAAATGAGTATTTGCTCAAAGCTCACTTTCCCAGCTGAGCCCCAGCCCTTGGTTCCAAACCTTACTGGCTGCTTCTCATTGGCACCCCATAGCCTTGCATAGAACTGTTTCTAGGGGCTCTTACGGTGAAGAGTTTCAAAGTAATTCTGGTATTGCAGGTGGTTCTCTGATTTTATGGACCAGAAGGCATTTGAAATCAGTCCTATAGCACAAGATAAGATTTTAAGTAATAGCTTCAGAAAGACTAACCTTTTTTTTTTTTAAATAACTTACTATATGCCAAACCCATTCTAAGTACTTTATAAATATTAACACATTTAATTCTCACAACAGATAGCCCTTTGAGGTGTGTATATTTATCTTATTATCCTCATTTTATAAATGAGAAGATTCACACACAAAAATATTGAGAAAATTGCCCAAGCCAATACCAAAGCAAACCCATTGCCTTCGAGTCAACTGTGACTCATAGCAACTCTACAGGACAGAGTAAAATAGCCCAAAAGAGTTTTCATGGCTGTAATCTCTGTGGAAGCAGACTACCATATCTTTCTGTTGTGGAGGGGCTGGTGTGCTTGGACCACCAACCTTATGGTTAGCAGCCTAGCGCTTAACCACTGCACTGTCAGGACTCCATTGCCCGAGCACGCATGGCTAATTAATGATGCAGCGAGCATTTAATCCCAAACTGTTTGACTCCTGAACCCTCATTTTTAAGGAAAATACTAAAAAAAAACCTAAACTCTTTGCTGTCAAATCGGACTCATGGTGATTCCATCTGTTATAGAGTAGAATTGCTCCATCGGGTTTTCTTGACTGTAATCTTCACAGTCCTTTCTTCCGAGACACCACTAAGTGAGACTGAACCCACAAGCTTTAGGTTAGTAGTCAGTCACAAATTGTGCCACCCAGGGACCATATAGCACAATGCTGCTTAAAGAATAATACCTACTTCTTAAGAGTCCTTCTGATGGTCACATGGGATAATCAATAGGGTGGTGTTGTTAGGTGCCATCAAGTCGGTTCCAACTCATCATGACACTATGTACAACAGCAAGAAACACTGTCTGGTACTGTACCATCCTTACAATTGTTGTTAACTTTGAGTCTATTGTTACAGCCACTGTGTCAATCCATCTCGTTGAGGGTCTTCCTCTTTTTCACTGATCCTCTACTTTACCAAGCACGATGTCCTTCTCCAGGGACTAGTCCATCCTAATAACATGTCCAAAATATGTGAGATGAAGTCTCACTATCCTCACTTCTAAGGAGCTTTCTGGCTCTACTTCTTCCAAGACAGATTTGTTTGTTCTTCTGACAGTCCAGAGTATATTCAAAATTCCTCACCAACACAATAATTCAAAGGCATCAATTCTTTCTTTATGTAAGTTCACATGCATATGAGGTGATAGAAAATCCCACAGCTTGGGTCAGGCACACCTTAATTCTTAAAGTGACATCTTTGCTTTTTAACACTTTAAAGATGTCTTTTGCAGAAGATTTGCCCAATTCAATGCGTTGTTTGATTTCTTGACTGACTGCTACTTCCATGGGTGTTGATTGTGGATTCAACGGAAATGACATCCTTGACAATTTCAATTTTTTCTCTGTTTATCATGATGTTGCTTATAGGTCCAGTTGTGAGGACTTTTGTTTTCTTTATTCCAAGGTATAATCCATACTGAAGGCTGCGGTCTTTCATGTTCATCAGTTAGTGCTTCAAGTCCTTTTCACTTCCAGCAAGCAAAGTTGTGTCATCTGCATAATGCAGGTTGTTAATGAGTCTTCCTCCAATCCTGATGTCTCATTCTTCTTCAGATAGTTCGGCTTCTCAGATTATTTGCTCGACAAACAGACTGAATAAGTACGGTGAAAGGATACAAACTTTACACACACATCTTTCTGGTAGTCTCTGCTGTCAGCCAAGATCCATATGTTATCAGCAAAGATATCCCTTGTTCCAAGTCCTCTTCTGAATCCAGCTTGAATTTTTGGCTGTTGATATGCTGCTGCAACTGCTTTTGAATAATGTTCAGCAAAATTCTACTTGTCTGTGATACTAATGATATTGTTAAATAATTTCCGCATTCCATTGGATCACTTTGGTTTGGAATGGGCACAAATATGGATCTCCTCCAGTCAGTTGGCTAGGTAGCTGTCTTCCAAATACTTGGCATAGGCTAGTGTGCACTTCCAGCTTTGCATCTGTTTGTTGAAACATCTCAGTTGGTATTCTGTCAATTCCTGGAGTCTTGTTGGTCACCAATGTCTTCAGTGCAGCTTGGGCTTCTTCCTTTAACACCATTGGTCTTAATTATTTGCTATCCCCTGAAATGATTGAACATCCACCAATTCTTTTTGGTACAATGACTATATTTCTTCCATCTTCTTTTGATGCTTCCTGCATTGTTCAGTAGTTTGCCCATACCTTCAATATAGCAACTCGAGGCTTGAATTTTTTCTTCAGTTCTTTCAGCTTGAGAAATGCTGAGCATGTTCTTCCCTTTTGGTTTTCTAACTTCAGGTCTTTGCACATGTCATTATAATACTTTTTTGCCTTCTCAAGCTGCCCTTTGAAATATTCTGTTCAGCTGTTTTATTTCATCATTTCTTCCATTTGCTTTAGCTATTCTACAATTAAGAGTAAGTTTCAGAGTCATTTCTGACATCTGTTTTGGTCTTTTCTTTCTTTTTTGTCTTTTGAATGATTTTTTTCTTTCTTCACGTATGATGTCTTAATGGCATCCCACAATTCATCTGGTCTTCAGTCATTAGTGTTCAGTGTGTCAAATCTATTCTGGAGATGGTCTCTAAATTCAGGTGGGATATACTCAAGGTAGTACTTTGGGTCTTATTTAAAAAAAAAAAAACTAAAAAACTAAACTCATTGCAATCAAGTCAATTCTGGCTCATAGCAACCCTACAGAGCTGAGTAGAACTGTCCCATAAGGTTTCCATGGAGCTGCTGGTGGATTCAAACTGCCAACATTTTGGTAAGCAGCCGAACACTTAGCCACTGCCCCACCAGAGCTCTTTGGTTCTCAAGGACTTGTTTTAGTTCTCTTCAACTTCAGCTTGACCTTGTATATGAGCAATTGATGGTCTGTTCCACAGTCGGCCTCTGGCCTTGTTCTGACTGATGATATTGAGCCTCTCCACAGTCTCTTTCCACAGAGTAGTCGATTTGATTCCTGCATATTCCATCCGGGAAAGTCCAGGTGTATAATCACTATTCATGTTGTTGAAAAACATATTTGCAATTAATAGGTCCTTGGTCTTGCAAAATTCTATCATGCAATCTTTGGCATTGTTTCTATCACTAAGGCCATATTTTCCAACTACCAATCCTTTTCCTTTTTACCAATCACCAATAATTATCAATGCATTTTGATTGTATATCCATTCAATTTCAGAGTGCAGAAGTTGGTAAAAATCTTCAATTTCTCCTTCTTTGGCATTAGTCTGTTGGTTTATCATGCTCTGGTTGCTTGCATGTTGCTGTGATGCTGGAAGATATGCCACCAGTATTTCAAACATCAGCAGGGTCACCTATGGTGGATAGGTTTCAGTGGAGTTCCCAGACTAAGACAGAATAGGAAGCAAGACCTGGCGATCTACTTCTAAAAAAGTTGACCAGTGAAAACCTTATGAATAGCAACAGAACGTTGTCTGACATAGTGCTGGAAGATGAGCCCCCCAGGTTGGAAGGCACTCAAAAGATGACGGGGGAAGAGCTCAAAGTATAGTCAACCTTACTAACATGGATGGAGTCAAGCTTTTGGGACCTTTGCTGATGTAGCATGACTCAAAATGAGAAGAACAGCTGCAAACATCCATTAATAATCATAACATAGAATGTACGAAGTATAAATCAAGGAAAATTGGAAGTTGTCAACAATGAAATGGAATGCTTGAAGATCGATACCCTAGGTATTAGTGGATGAAAATAGACTGGTATTGGCCATTTTGAATTTGACAATCATATGGTCTACTATACCAAAAATGATAAATTGAAGAGGATTTTTTTTTTTTTTTGGCATTATATTCATGGTCAAAAAGAACATTTTAAGATCCATCCTGAAATACAATGCTGGCAGTTACCGGGTAATAGCCATATGCCTACAAGGAATATCAGTTAAATCGACAGGGTTTAACTATAATAATTCAACATAAGAGAACTAGAAATATTAGAGTTGTTCTTCTATTTGTAAGTTGGTACCAAATGTGACAATTACCAGGGTCTTGTATTTCTTCCTCCTTCCTTTCATCCTTCTGTATCTCAAAAGACTTCTCAGTGGGATCAATCATTCAGTCCCCTGTGGTATGCAAAGGAAAATGGAAGGCAGGCAGGAAAGAAGGAGAGCAGGGAGGGAGGAAGGGATTCCCTCCCTCCTGTCATTTCTTCCAGGACAGGAGAGAGGAAAGAAGAGAGGGAAGAAAGGAGGGAAAGAGCAAAAGAAAAGAGTCTTAGACTTGGTTCTTCTAAGAGCAGACTGAGAGGCTTATGGGTGAGAAGTTTATGGAAGCATGAGTTTGGGGACAGAAGCGAGGGAAAACAGGAAAACTTTTCTTCCTGATCCTCTTCTTTTTCTTTTAGTAAAACTGATTGGTTTTTCCAGACAAATGAATACTTTGGTCTTAATGAAGCCTTCTAATTAGAAGACCAAGTTCAAATGTGAGAGCTTTGAGGGAAAGCACCTGTTCGTATTGTGCATTACCATAAGTTTCTAAGGAGCAGTCTGGCTGTACTTCTTCCAACACATTTTTTCATTCTTCTGGCAGTCCATAGTATATTCAGTATTCTTCACCAACACCATGATTCAAAGTTGGCAGTTCTTCTTCGGTCTTCCTTATTCATTGTCCAGCTTTTGCATGCATATGAGGCAATTGAAAACACCTTGGCTTGAGTCAAGCACACCTTAGTCCTTAAAGTAACGTCTTTGCTTTTTAACACTTTAAAGAGATCTTTTGCAGCAGATTTGCCCAATCCCATGCATCATTAAAGTAGAGGACCAGCGAAAAAGAGGAAGACCCTCAACAAGATGGATTGACACAGTGGCTACAACAATGGGCTCAAGCATGACAATGATTATGAGTATGGCACAGGACTGGGTAGTGTATAGTTCTGTTATAGGTAGGGTCGCTATGAGTAGGAACCAGCTTGACTGCACCTAACAATAACAACCCAAATTCATTGTTACTACTGAGATAACCATTAATTCAATGGCAGGGCACAACATTGGTATCACACAAATTGACCACCTAAAAGCCAATCCTGAGATAATGCACAAACTCACTTCAGTATTTGATAAACCAAACACTAGAAAATTCCCTATAGCTCTTCCTTTTATAACTATGATTTAGTTCAATCAGTCACAGAAAGTAGGCTTGTATAATCCCGTGGTTTATAGTCACAATTCAATTGGTTGTTTCCTGATATATCTGTTGATTTAGGCATGTGTTCATTCAATTCTTATTTCTTGAACCCTTACCATATGCCCAATATTGGGTTAGGAGTTTGGTAATACAGCATGACAAGAGAACACAATTTCAGCCTGGAAAGATCCTATGGAAACAGACATTAAACAAACCATGTCACATAACATATGATTACAACTGTGATTAAGTGAGACAAGGTCCTTCTTCCTAGTCTGTCTTAGTCTGGAAGCTCAGCTGAAACCTGTCCACCGTGGGTGACTAGTGGCATTGCTTCCAGCATCACAGCAACACAAAAGCCACCACAGTATGACAAACTGATTGATTAACTGATTATTATTTGTTGAGTGCCTACTATGGGGCAGACACTCTGCCAAGGGCCTTTATGTTTATTATCTCAATTAATTGTAATCGAGAGTTGTGGTCTATGGGCTTCTTAAATGTATAGATGTCTTATTTTTAATTTATATACCTATTTTTTCATTGCCAACCAATCTAAGCATCGTGATTTTAAAGCATTCCCTTCAAACTTTTTAGCTGCCTTTCCATGTCTGAGGATTTTTCTGCATTATTAGTTCATTCCTTCCCAAGGTAGAAGGCAGAAACTCATTTTCCTAACTTCCCTTGCTGGCATCAGAAAACCTGTGTGATTTCTATTCAGAATCTCCTTTCCCTCACATCCAAGGCTATAAGGGGTTGTAGTTGGGTATTTCCCTTCCCCCACATCAAAGGTAAGAAGGAGGTTGGAGATGGGTAATTCCTTTCCCCCACATGGAAGACTAGAGAAGGCTAGAGTTGGGTATCTCCCTCTCTCCGTGTTGATTCACCCATTGCCATTGAGTCAGTGCTGACTCATAGTGACCCTGTAGGATAGAGTAGAACTGCCCCATAAGGTTTACTGGGCTGTAATCTTTACTGAAGCAGACTGCCACATCTTTCTCCCATGGAGTAGCTGGTAGATTCAAATGCCTGGCCTTTAGGTTAGCAGCCGAGCACTTAACCACTGTGCTGCCAGGGTCCTCCCATGTTGATTGCACTCTGATAAAACCTAATTTGGTTCGGCTGTGGTAAAGTAGTTTCCCTTATGGGCAGGCTGTTGTTAAGGAGAACAGAGCACCGTTTCAAAATGGTTACTTTTCCCCTCCCCACCAGACACATGAAGGGATTTTTCTCTAAGGAACTTGATGGGGCTCCTAGAGGTGAAACTCAGGAAAGTGTGGATGCCCCTCTAATGCTGCACCTCCAGGAGTTATCTCTCAAGCTAGTTGATGTTCAGTCTCCAGCAATTAGTCAACTACCCTGTATTTCTTCTCAATGCTGGGCCCAGTAGTGGCAGTTTCTGCTCCCAATGAGTGATGATTCTCTGTGTCAGCCTACCTGTCTCTCCAGTTTTAGGGGTGGTCGTTTGCCCTGTGACCTCAAGTCTCTGGTGGATCTAAGAAGAGTTGTTGATTTTCAGTTTTGTAACTTTCTTCTTATTGTGAGGACATGAGCGATGACTTCCAACATCTTTACATGTTGGACCAGAAACTGGGAGTGATCTGTCATTTACTCCTGCCCCTCCACAATTCTTTTCCCACAATTCTTTCCTCCTTACTGTTGAGGAACAGTTTAACCTCATCTTAAATATGTCATGCAATCTCTGGCATCATTTCTATCATCAAGGTCATATTTTGCAACTACCAATCCTTCTTTGTTTCCAAATTTCAATCACCAGAAATTATCAGTGCATCCTGATTGCATGTTTGATCAATTTCAGACTCCAGAAATTGGTAAAAATCTTCAATTTCTTCATCTTTGGCCTTAGTGGTTGGTGTGTAAATTTGAATAATAGTCATATTAACTGGTATTCCTTGTAGGCATAGGGATATTATGCTATCACTGACAGCGCTGTACTTTAGGATAGATCTCGAAATGTTCTTTTTGATGATGAATGCAATGCCATTCCTCTTCAAGTTGTTTTTCCAGCATAGTAGACCATATGACTGTCTGATGCAAAGTGACCAATACCAGTCCATTTCGGCTAGCTCACTAATACATAGGATATTGATCTTTATGCATTCCATTTCGTTTTCGACAATTTCTAATTTTCCTAGGTTCATACATTCCAGGTTTCAATTTTTAATGGATGTTTGCAGCTGTTTCTTTTCATTTTGAGTTATGCCACATCAGCAAATGAAGGCCCTAAAAGCTTGACTCCATCCACGTCATTAAGGTCAACTCTACTTTGAGGAGGCAGCTCTTCCCCAGTTGTATTTTGAGTGCCTTCCAACCTGAGGGGCTCATCTTCTGGCACTATATCAAACAATGGTCCGCTGCTATTCATAAGGTTTTCATTGGCTAACTATTTTCAGAAGTAGACTTCCAGGTCTTTCTTCCTACTCTGTCTTAGTCCAAAAGCTCAGCTGAAACCTGTCTGCCATTGGTGACCCTGCTGGTATGTGAATACCGGTGGCATAGCTTCTAGCATCACAGCAACATGCAAGCCCCCAGAGTACAACAGACTGACAGATGTGTGGGGTTCCTTGTTAATAGACACCTAATTTTGTTCAGACCCTCCAACTGCATGGCCAAGAGCCTATGGGATACAGCTCCAGTCCCAGTCCTAGTGATAAGTCTTGATTAGCTCAACTAGCCATGATAATTAATTATGAATTCACTTCTGTTAAGGAAAATTGAGGACTCTGGAGAAATGGAAAACATACTGATGCTCCACTGTGCAAATGCAACCACCACTCTTAATATTTTGCTGAAATTCCCTCCAGTCTTTTTCTATGCCCTGTGATATGTTTTAGCAAATTGTATACATGTATTATAATAAATATAATACATATTTATTTTTTTATACATGTATTATATATACTTTCAAAGCCTGCCTGCTTACTTATATTTTAATTCTTTTTCTAGGTTATTACATAGTTTTAATTTATTTTCAATGGCTGAATATTCCACTGAGAAATTTTGTATAGAATCTATGTTTTAATTTTTCACTGTTATGTGTATCACAGATTTAACAACTTCAAGCACAGCTTGTTTTCTCTATCTGGAATTATTTACTTAGGATAGATTCTCAGAAGTGGAGTTACTGGGTTAAAGTATACAAATGAGCATTTTTAAGTTCTTCCACAAATTACTATGCTTCTTTCCAAAACTACCGATTAACATTTTCATTAGTAACATATGAGGGTGTCTGTTTCATCTTACTATTGTTGGTACTGGCTTTTCTAGATTAAAAAAAGAAAGAAAAGTAAAAGGCATTAAAAAAAATAAACAACAACAACAAAATAAACCCATTGCCATCAAGTTGATTCTGACTCATAGTGACCCTATAGGACAGAGTAGAACTGCCCCATAGGGTTCCTGAGATTTGAACTGCCAACACTTTGATTAGCAGCTGAGCTCTTAACCATACTCACACATATAAGGTGGATTGATCAGCAAAAAACAGTATCTCATAATACGCATTGAGGTTGAACATTTTCCTTACTTTATTTGATAATTGCATTTCCTTTTTGGTGACTTTTCTGGTTCTTTCCTTTGCTGATTTATCTAGAGGAGTCTTCATACTGTTATCTGTTTCTCATATTTATTGAATTACTTGTCCTAGTCTGTTGGTGGAAACCCTAGTGGCGTAGTGGGTAAGTGCTATGGCTACTAACCAAAAGGTTGTCAGTTCAAATCTACCAACTGCCCTTGAAGCTCTATGGGGCATTTCTACTCTATCTTATAGGGTCGCTATGAGTTGGAATCAACTCAATGGCAATGGGTTAGTCTGTTGGTTATCATTATTTTTGTTGTTGTTGTTTCTACCCTGAAACAAATTTTCATTGGTATGTAATTGCATGCAAGGGTGATTTTCAAGATGTAAATAACAAGTATATGCAAGCGCTGATCCATCAGAATGAATTAGCTAGGCTACACTAGGCTCAGTCTCTTCACCTTACTCTTCATGAAATCGTTTATCATCCCTATGAATAGAAAGTCTTCCTCCCTCCAAAAGGAAGGAATTAAATGGAATCTTTTCTTTTCCGTTGTTACTTATATACACTATATTCTTAATTTAATCAGAAATGTCTTTTGACATGCAAAATGAGCTATTTAAATGTATTATGTTCCAAATTTTTAGCTGATTGCTCCAACCTCGTTTATTGAATAACTCTGGCTTTTCGGGGAATTGACTTGTGATGAATTCTTTATCACATATTAAAATATGATAAATAATAGGATCATTTTCTCGGTTATTGTCCCTGATGCTATTTTTGCACCAGTGTCACATTATTTAAATTTTTATAGCTTTATAAAATACAGTGTACTTCCCCTTTAAGGATTTCTTCAATACTTTGGTCATTTTTATAGGAGAGAGTGCGCATCTGAAGAGCTAATCAACGTCACTGAATCGTACATGTAGAAATTGTTGAATGGGTATATGCTTTGCTGTGTATGTTTTCAAAAACAGTAAAGAAAGAAAAAAAAACTCAGGTTGGGATTTTTATTAAAAGTGTATCAAGCCATACATGAGTTTGAGAAGAACATACACCTTTGCAATACTCAGCATCACAGTGTGGTGTGCTTGTCTTCCTGTGTGTGATGCTTCTTTGAAATCTCTCCTTCAGATCTTGCAGCTTTCTTTATACAGGTCACACAGTTTTCATTAGAAGTATTTCATGCTATCTTATTTATTTATTTATTATTTTGGCTGCTATTGTAAATAGAAGTTTCAAAATTATTTTATGCATTACTTTTTATAATCTTTATCTTCCATTCAAATGCTTAAATTATATTAAATTTTAATAGTTTCTCCTGCATTTCTTTGCATTTTCTAGATAAATAAGTGTATGATCTATAAATAATATTTTTCCTCTCCCTGATATTTATCTATATTTTTGTTTTATTTATTTTTCCTTTGGCCAGATTTGTAAATAGTGTAAAACGTAATGATAAAAAGCTTACTTGCTTTGTTCTTAATTTTGATATTTTACCTTTAAGTGACTACAAGCTATTACTGTGAAATATATTTTCTTTTCATCTTAAGCAGCCTTTCTTACATTTCTACTCAAATTCTTAAAATAGAAAAGGGTAGTAAATTTTTTAAGATACTTTTGCACTGTTCATTCAAATGATATACTTTTTGTTGCCTTTGACCTATGTATGGTAATAACAGCTTTATTATTTGTAAACCATCTTTGAAGTCTGTATTATATTCTGTATGACCCTAGTCCTGGTGGACTTTAAAAACCATACAGTTGATTTACACTTATTAGTATTTCATTTTAATAATTATTAAAAATAGATTTGCTTATTATTAATTAATTGTAAAGCAGTAGCAACTGTTTGTTATATAAACCAAAAAAAACCCATTGCTGTTAAGTCAATTTGAACTCATAAGAGACTGTATAGGACAGAGTAGAACTGCCCCATAAAGTTTCCAAGGAGTGGCTGGTGGATTCGAACTGCAGACCTTTTGGTTACAGCCAAGCTCTTAACCACTACACCACCAGGACTCCTTTTGCATGGACTTTACAGTAAAAAATAATTTTATGACACAGAGAGTAAGTCTAACACAAGAACCTGAGGCTACCCCATGATGAAGGTATCATTCATTAATTTTTTCATAGTTTGGGCATTCATTTACCCTTTCCATGTAAATTCATAAACATTTCCTGAGCAGCATCTACGCCGAGCAGAAACAGAAGTTCCAAACTCAGACCCTATAGTCAGAAAGACTTGAGTTCACACATCCTAGCTCTGCTGTTTTCTATGTGAATTTGGGCAAGTTACCTAATATCTAATCCCATAGAACCTCAAGTTTCTTCATTTGCAAAACAGGAATAATGAATAGGAATAATAAACAGCTTGTCATTGTTAATCACCACATTAAGTCAGTCCCTGACTCATGCGACCCCATGTGTGCAGAGTAGAACAGCTACATCAGGTTTTCTTGGCTGTAATCTTTATGGAAGCAGTTTGCCAGGCCTTTTCTTCTTCAGAGCCTCCGGGTGGGTTCAGGGGTGGGTTCAGACCGCCAACCTATGAGTTAGCAGCTGGCCACAAATCACTTGCGCTGCCCGGGCTCCTACTGATGTTAGTTGCCATTGAGTTGATTCTGACTCATGGAGACTCCAACTGTGCAGAATAGAACGGCTCCACAGGGTTTTCCAAGGCCGTGGCCTTTTGGAAATAGATTACCAGGCCTCTCTTCCAAGGCCTCTCTGGGTGGGTTGAAATCACCACCTTTTCAGCAAGTAGTTGAATGCTTAACTGTCTGTGCCACCCAGGGACTCTGAAAATAGGGTCTATCTTAACAGTGCCTGCAAACGGAATATTCAAAACATGTCAGTTATTATGATGTTTCTGATGGTTAATTTTGTGTGTCAGCTTGACTAGGCTGAAGCGCCCACTTGTTTGGTCTAACATTAGTCTAGATGCTGTTATGAAGTAGTTACCTATAACTAAATTAGTTGGCTTTTTAGGTAAAGCAGATTACCCTTCATAATGTGGCTTGGTCTCGTTCAGTTAGTTGAAGGCCTAAGGAGCAAAAAAGGAAATTTTTTCTCCAGCCTATAAATAGGCATTTTGCCAGAACTCCTGACTCTTCTTTTGCCTGACTATGGATTTGGGAATCTAAGACTGCAGGCAATATGTCTGACCTACAGATTTGGTGCTTGTCAACACCCACAATCACGTGAGCCAATTCCTTAAAATATTCTCTCTCTCACTCTCTCTCTATACACACACACACACACACACATACATACATACACACACACGTACATATATGTACAGACATAGACACACAGTTCAGTGGTAAAATTCTCACCTTACATGCGGGAGATCTGGGTTTGATTCCTGGCCAGTGCACCACATGCGCAGCCACTATCAGTCTATCAGTGGTGATCTATTTCTGAAAATCAGCCAATGAAAACCCTATGGATCACAATGGTCTTGAGATAGCGAAGGAAAAGGGATTGAGCCCCTAAGCAAGGAACCCTGCAACACCTGCAACTTGCAACTTACTTAGAAAAATTATGTGCTTGCCTAATGACACAAAACCTCCATCCCAGAATGTGCAATAAGGAAAGAACAAACAATGCACTCCTTTGTAAGATGTTTTTCAGAAGGACCCACCCGATCTGGTCCCTGGAGCATGTGCAGACATCCACAAGGTGACCTACGGATGACTTCCGCCTGAAGCAAGTACCTGCGACAGAAATTGAACTGGCACCACAGGAGGGACTGCTCAGGGGTGACACCCCATGATAAGTCCTGTCTCCCTGTCCCAGGACCCTTTGCTACAGGTCCCATCTTGGATTCCATATGCACGTGCAACCTAATTTAGTATGCCCTGCCATTCTGAGAAGTACCTGCCCCTTGTAAGAAACCTATTAAATATACATTACTCTATTATCCTCACCAAACCCATATAAGCCCCAGAAAAACCTTTGTTTGGGGGGACAAAGGCTAGCGTTTCCTGGTCCCTCTCTGTTCTTGGCTCACAAGCCTCTGCTTTCTTTCTGCCAGTAATAGGCCTTTGTTTGCATGGAACCTCTGAGCCTCTCCTGGTCATTCTTTGTCAGTAGAAGGCAAGAACCGAGGCAGGGCTTAGTGCCAAGCTGGAGAGCCTTGGCCTGCAACAGTCTGATTCTGTTGTGTATGGGGTCATCATGAGTTGGGGGCTGACTAGACAGCAACTAATAACTATATATCTATTCTTCTACCTCTACTTATACATATATATATCTCTATATCAGTGGTTCCTTTTCTCTAGAATGCTCTAAGACATTATTATTATTACATCCTGGGATGCAAAGGTAGAGAGGTCCGGACCTTGTACTAGATAGCAGAGGTTGTGTGCTAACTGTCGATCATCCAGTCCTTCCCAGCCTCTACTGGTAGAGGTTTGGGCACTTTCTCAACTTAACTATTCTCAGGATCTCTGGAATTAGGTTCCTTTTCCCTTTCTTATTTCTCAAATCCACACATACGCCCCTCATGGCCCACTCCTCTCCCCCAGCCCCATGTCAAGGCTCCTGGGTAACAACTAGGCTAATTTGAAGATTGTAAATAAAGCATAAACCACATGAAGTCTCTGGGTGGTGCAAACAGTTCATACACTCAGCTGCTAATGAAAGGTTGGTGGTTCGAGTCCACCCAGAGGTGCCTCAGAAGAAAGGCCTGGCAATCTGCTTCCTTAAAAATCAGCCGTTGAAAACCCTATGGAGCACAGTTCTACTCTGACTTGCATGGGGTATCCAGAAGTCAGAATCAACTCAGCGGCAACTGGTTTTTTATAAGCCACATAACCAGGTCATCCTTATATGATAGCTGGTGATCTCTTGGTCAGGAAATTTTGGGGTGAATGTACTTATGGCAGCTTTCTGTTAAGTGCAATGTCAGGTCAGCACCCCAAAAACTTTTACTTCCAAGGGTGGTTTCACCTCACTTTTTGGCATGAATCCGTAGCCACAGTTGCAGCAAAGATTCAGGGCATTGATATCCCTTCCTTCCCCTAGTGCTGTCCTGATGCACAAGCTCAGCTTCAGAGGACTTGACCTTGATGGTCTTTTAACAAGTGCCCTTTGTGTTGGCTGTGCCAAAGGATGGCTGCCTGTTCCTTTGCTGGTGATGGGGATGATTTGTTTTATTTTGCAAAATGAGTTGTTTTCCTGGCCTCCTCACCTCTGAAGAAGCTTAGCTAAGTTGTTGTCTTGTCTCCTTGCCCTCTGCCCTCAACCATTTAAAAGAAGTTGCATCTGAGAAGGCCTCCCCTTATTTCTCCTCCTCTCACATGAGTAATGGGCTTTCTGCAAAGGAAGGCTCTTTAGGTCTCTGCATTGTGTCAGCCTGGGAAAGAAGAGGTTTGCTATGCACATCGTATCAGCTGCTGCGGACATCATTCATTGACCACCCCAGATACAGGATGTCACCAAGTGCCACTTCAATTTACAACCTCCCAGAGCCCTGTTAACAAACAGTCCTGGATGGGAACTGGGGGGTTCTCAAAGGCCTGGGGCCATGTTTTCCAGCCCCTCGGTTCCCCTCCTCCATCCCTCCTCCATCTCCTCCTTTCTTTCTTGGTCACGCTGTGTGCCCACAAGATTTCTGAGGCCAATTAGCAGGTTAGCAACTGTCAAGACATATTGACCTACGAGATCACAGTATTTATTCTCGTCATAATTTCTCTTGATGCTGAAGCTCATACTGGCCCTCTCCAAGGCTTCGTTTAAAGCCTGCTGGCAAGGCAGCCATTTAGATACTGTAATCAGAATTCTTGAGCGGAACCAGTTTTTAATTACGGCTTAGGTAGCGGGAGTTGTGTAGTTTTGGAAAGGAGGCCAGCTGGGAGTGAACATCTCTTTGATCACAAGGCTGAATGATTTGCTTTGATCATGGAGACAATAGTTCATAAAGGAGCCTGGTCTCTTCCTGAAATTTCCAGGTAAACAGAGAGATCATTTGAGCCGATTGTGGAATGAGCAATTTGGATCTCAGACAATGGCCTTCTTTGAACTGGATTTAGGGGCCTATTGATTAACATAGCAAGGGGGATTTGATGGATGGAAAAAGGTGACTTCAGTCCCCAGGCAGGTTCATCAAGGGGTCACCTGCTGGCCTCTGTGGTTGGGCTTGCAGGTCCTGGTTGGACCCTTCTATTGGGCTTGTGTGGTATTTGGGGAAAATCTACACAAAAATGAACATTTCAGGTAACCTGGAAGGGAAGAACTCCTTAAAAGGGAGGCAGTTGGGGTGGCAGGAAACTTGTAGGCTTCGGGGCCAGGGAAACCTTGGATAAATTCTTGCATCTCCATTTATTACGGGGGGGGGGGGGGGGACTTGGGGCTTGCTCCTTTAACTCTTCTGTGCCCAAATTTCTTTATCTGTAAAAATTGGAAATAAATACTTCAAGGCCTATTTTTACAGGTTAACGGTGTGCCATTTGAGAAAGGTGCCCAGCTAGGTGCCAGATGAATTTGGGAAGAAGAAAACATGGGGGTGTCAAAGAGTCATACTGGAGTATCCTTCTGCTGTATTCTACAAAGAGTCTCCCAGGTGGTGCAGATAGTTAAGTGCTCAGCTCCTAAAAAAAGATTAGCTGTGTGAATTTCCTCAGAGGTGCCTTGGAAGAATGACCTATCAATCTACTTCCTAAAGTTCACAGCTACTGAAAACCCTATACAGTAAAGTTCTCCTGTGAAACAACACGTGGGGTCTCTGTGAGTTGGAACTGACTCGACAACAACTGGTTTGGCTTTTTTGGTTCTGTTATCTCTGTACTTCTGAAAGAAAACTTCATAATATTTTCTCTACTTACAGTGATCTCTTCATTAGGATACTTGATTTTCCTGAGCAAATTGTTTTAAGGTGATATTTTAAATTGTGTTCTGATGGGATGGGTTTGAACATTTATCTGTAAGGAGTTCCGTTGGTTTAAATGAAAGTATTTGAGGTTTTGAGAGGCTGTAGGGGGTGCTGCTACATGAGGGAACCATATAGCCACTGGTATTAGGTTTTAGAAATATTAACTGGGCAGGGATTATTTAACTTTTGGAGTATTTAAATTCTGTTAGTTGTGAATCTGAGTGGGTGAATTCAGTTGGTTCCCCATAATTCTACACACTTGCCATCTGGCTGCCATATGAATAAGTCACCGTTGTTAGTTGCTGTTGAGTTGATTCCGACTCATGGTGATCCCGTATGTGCAGAGCAGAATTGCTCCGTAGGGTTTTCAATGGCTATGATCTTTCAGAAGCAGAGAGCCAGGCCTGTCTTCCAAGGTGCATCTGGGTGGACTTGAACCACCAACCTTTCAGCTAGTAGTTGATCACTGACATTGGACATGAGTAATTCAACCAGTCACTTTGAAAAGAAAGGCAAACCCTCAATTTCCCCTATTCCCTGAGACTTGTCAGATACTTGGCAACTAAAGAGGAAGTAAAGGCCCCTGGGTGGCACAAGTGGTTTGTGCTCAGCTACTAGCCTAAAGGTGGGTGGTTCAAACCCACCCAGCAGTGCTGCTGAAGAAAGGCCTGGAGATCTGGCCTTGGACTCCATGGAAGGCGAGAATTCTATCCCTGAACCACCACTGCCTCTACAACTACTGGCAGCTCCACAGTTGGCTGCTTACATTCCTATGCCCTAGCCAAAGCTCTTTCATGGGGTGTCACAGGAGGAAAAGTGGCTAAGTGCGGAGAAGAAACCTAAAAATTTCTGCTACGCCAAAACCAGGTCATTCAGGAGAGTGAGGTGTGAGACCCCAGGCCACTAAGGACACTAGGACTGCAACAGTATTCCATGCCATTTCAATGAGTTGTAATTGAACACCTACTATGTGCCGGGTGCTGTGTTAGCACTTGGGGTACAGTAATGACCAGACCAGTCGCTGCCCTCAAGGACTCAGTCTCGGTCAATCTGTGAGACTGTTTTCTTAAGCTCAGCCTGGTGACTGTTGCGTAACCCACCAGCCACCTTAACTTGATGCCACACTCCAGGGAAACTCCGTTTACATTGGATCAGGGATGTGACCTGAGTGAGGGTGTTACTTCCCACCCTAATCCTTTTTAACATAACCCAATTTTGCCTCATTAACCACAGGCAGAGATTAAGGTTTACAACACATAGGGAAATTGTATCAATCACGAAATGGAGGACAACCACACAATACTGGGAACCAAGTTGACACTTATTTTGGGGGGACACAATTCAATCCATAACACTAAATATTTCTTATCTCTGTCTTCCCCCTTTTTAATCCACCTGCCCTTGTTGTTGCTGTTAGTTGCCATCAGGTTGGCTCTGACTCATGGTGACCTCATGCATAACGGAATGAAACATTGCCCAGTGTTATGCTGTCTTTACAATTGGTATGCTGAGTTCACTGTTGTGGCCACTGTATATTTTGAATGTCTTCTAACTGAGGGGTCCCGTTTCTAGTACTATATCAGATAATGTTCTGTTGTGATCCATAGGGTTTCTATTGGCTGATTTTTAGAAGTAGATCACCAGGCCTTTCTTTCTAGTCTGTCTAAGTCTGGGTGCTCCGCTGAAATCTGTCCACCATGGGTAATCCTGCTGATAATTGGAATACCACTGGCATAGCTTCCAACATCCCAGTAACACACAGGCCACTGTGATATAACCAACTGACAGACAGGTGATGGGCACCTTTCCTAGTCCAGGTTTTATCCTCTACCATCTGGACTAGTAAAAGAGACTCCTAATAGATTTATAGGTTGGCAGCTTTGTCTTCTTACACAGCAGTCGCCTCTGCCTTCCTTTGTTCCTTGGCAACACTCATGCCTTCTTCAGGACTCAGCTCAGTAATCCTCTCCAGGGACCACTTCCTGGCCCTATACTCCCCAGAAATTTTTTGCTTTGTGTTTCCTCTGTAACTCTGCGCCACAGTTTTCTCACCTGCAAAATGGGATGAGAAGAATTATTTTAAGGAATAAGCGAGTTAACGTATAGAAAGCTCATGGAGCGGTGCCTGACACAGAGGACAAGCTCCGTAAGTGTTAGCTGTTCTTTTAGTAACTCTTTCAACTTCCTGAGATGTTGTTTTGAATTGTCTTTCCCTCTCCGTAGACCAGGGTTTCTCAAAACTTGCGTGGTCAGGTGACCACCCACATCAGAGTCAGCACTGGAACTTGGGCACTATCAGGTCTGAGAAGCCCTGCCCTGGGCCATGAAAAGTCTTAGGAGCAGGGACTGTGTCTGAACCACCTGCGAACCCCACACCTACCCTGGCCTGGGGCCCATCCCAAGTGCTCCAAGAATATGTACTACCTCAAAGGATAACTGGAGGTTTCAGGCAGGATTTTGGCGGGAAAGGAGGGAGCTATCACTCAGGGTATGGAATTAAAAATAAGAAGAAAAGAAGATGCTACAATGACTTTATGGGCATTTCCCAAATGAGGAAGCCAAGGAGAATGTCATAAGCTTGGCCGATTTATAGTTTTGAATTTGCGCCCAGAATCTGTTTAGCAGAGAGGGTATTTTTAGAAATGAGAATAAATACAATTAAATTAGAGGGTTGTGTCAAGTATTTTTTCCTTGTTTTAAGACTGTCCTCTGACCATTACAGCATAGGTAATGACAACTCTTTGAATAATGATTCCGTATTTTCTAATTAAGCAATCAAGCCTCTTCCATCATCACATTAGTGAAGATCGGGGTCAAAAGCCTAGAACCTAAAAGGAAGTCAATTTTAATGGACAGAAATGGCATTGAAAATGGAAACATTTTTCTCCTACTCTTTTATTTGATTAACTCTTCATGGTCCGAGTCCGTGTCTCTTCTCACATTTAAAGAGCTCTTTGCCACTTGATGTACAAGTCAGCCAGAAGATAGAGAAAACACTCCTGTTGGAATTAGGCAAGCTTGTGTTTAAATCCTGGCTTAACTTGAAGTGTGGCCTGAATGCAGGTCTCTTAACCTCTCAGAACCTCAGTTTTCTCATCTACAGAATGGGACAGAGGGGCCTTGATGGCAGCTACCCCAAATGGGGGCAGTGGTAGAATTCTTACCTTCCATGTGTAAGACCTGGTTTCAGCTCCCAGCCAATGCACCTCATATGCAGCCACCACCCATCTGTCAGTGGAGGCTTGCACATTGCCATGATGCTGAACAGGTTTCAATGGAGTAGGAAGAAAGGCCTGGCAACTTCCAAAAGTCAGTCAATGAATACTCTATGGATAGCAATGGTCCAATACCCAACAGATCATGGGACATATTACAATGGCTAAAATCATAAACACTGCCAATATCAAATGCTGGCAAGGATGTGGAGCAACAGGAGCTCTCATTCATTGCTGGAGGGTTCTCCTGATTGACGTAGTTGCAGGGGGCTGGTGAACTCAAGACCAGGAAGTCAGACAGAAGGGCTCTAGCTCACAGGCTGCAAAGACTGACAAATCCCAAGATTGGCAGGCAAAACGGCAGGTAAGGTGCTAGCTCTAGTCCCAAGAACAGGAGGTCAGGTGAACAGGAGCCAGCTGCAGGACCCTGAGCAAGCAAAAGCCCACAAGCCTTGCCAGAAAGTCCACCTATACCGCATGCACCCACACCCCCAAGGAAACTCTCTTTCAACTGATTGGCTACTCAGCCTGACCTATGGGCTTAGGATGCTCCAACCTCTACAACCACTTGAGCCATTTCCTTGATATAATTCTCTCTTTATTCATATTCATATGCTTTACTGGTTTTGCTTCTCTAGAGAAACCAACCTACGTCACTTGGAAGCATTGTGGGACAGTTCTACTCTGTTCTATGTGGTCTCTATGAGTCAAAATTGACTCAGAGACAACAGGTTTGGTTTTTATGGATGTACCACAGTTTGTTTATCCAATCACTTATTGAAAAGCATATTAGTTGCTTCCAATTTTGGGGGGTTAGGAATGTAGTTTCTACAAACATTTGTGAATGGCTTTTTGTGTGGACGTAAGTTTTCAAGTGACTTGAGTAAATACTTATGAATGTGATTGCTGAAGTCTATGGTAAGCCGACATTTAACTTTGTAAGAAAGTGCCAAACTGTGTATGATTTTGCATTCCTACCAGCAATGAATCCCAAGATTGGCAGGCAAAACGGCAGGTAAGGTGCTAGCTCTAGTTCCAAGAACAGGAGGCCAGGTGAACAGGAGCCAGCTGCAGGACCCAGAGCAAGCAAAAGCCCACAAGCCTTGCCAAAAAGTCCCCCTGTACTGGATGCACCTACACCCCCAAGGAAACTCTCTTTCAGCTGATTGGCTACTCACAGCAGATCCCATCATGGAGGCGATCACATTATGTCAGATCTCATCATGGAGGTGATCGCATTATATACGATTGCCAAACTACACCATAACTGCCAAAACACTGAGAATAAAGGCCCAGCCAATTTGACATAAAACCTTAATGATCACATCATGGCTGTAAACTTTTGTAGACTAAAGATAATAGACTGCCACATCTTTCTCCCTCAGTGGTTGGTGGGTTCGAACCACTGACTTTGGTTAGCAGCAGAGAGCTTAACCACTGCACCACCAGAGTTCCTCAGTACATCCATAAAATAGAGTATTTTTCTGCAATAAAAAGAAATGAACTATCAAGCTACAAAATAACATGGAGGAAATGTAAATGCGTATTGCTAAGGGAAAGAAGCCAGTCTGAAAAATTTACTTATGGAATGATTCCAACTGTATGACATTCTAGAAATGAAGAACTATACAGACAGTAAAAAGAAAAGTGGCTGCCAGGGGTTGGGGGGCGGGTTGAGTGAGGTAGGAGGAAGAGATGAATAGGTGAAGCACAGAAGTTTCTAAGGGCAGGGAAACGATTCTGCATGATACTGTAATGGTGGATGCATGACATATGAAACCCATGAAACTACAATACAAAGCATGAGCACTAATGTGCCGTTGGACTTTAGTTGATAATAACACATCAATATTGGCTCATCAATTGTAGCAAATGTATCACACTAATGCAAGATCGAGAAGACGAAGTAAAGTGTTACAATGACATGAGCAAAGACCTGGAGATAGAAAACCAAAAGGGAAGAACACGCTCAGCATTTGTCAAGCTGAAAGAACAAAAGAAAAAATTCAAGCCTCGAGTTGCAATAGTGAAGGATTCTATGGAGAAAATAGTAAACGACACAGGAAGCATCAAAAGAAGATGGAAGGAATACACAGTCACTATACCAAAAAGAATTGGTTGATGTTCAGCCATTTCAGGAGGTAGCATATGATCAGGAACCGATGGTGCTGAAGGAAGAAGTCCAAGCTGCACTGAAGGCAATGGTGAAAAACAAGGCTCCAGGAATTGACAGAATACCAATTGAGATGTTTCAAGAAACAGATGCAGCACTGGAAGTGCTCACTCGCCTACGCCAAGAAATTTAGAAGACAGCTACTTGGCCAATGGACTGGAAGAGATCCATATTTATGCCTATTCCCAAGAAAGGTGATCCAACCAAAAGTAAATTATAGAACAATATCATTAATATCACAAGCAAGCAAAATTTTGCTGAAGATCAATCAAAAACAGCTACAGCAATATATCGACAGGGAACTGCCAGAAATTCGGGCCGGTTTCAGAAGAGGACGTGGAACCAGGGATATCATTGCTGATGTCAGATGGATCCTGGCTGAAAGCAGAGAATGCCAGAAAGATGTTTGCCTCTGTTTTCTTGACTATGCAAAGGCATTCGATTGTGTGGATTATAACAAATTACGGGTAACATTGCGATGAATGGGAATTCCAAAACACTTAATTGTGTTCTTGAGGAACCTGTACATAGTTTAAGAGGCAGTCATTCAAACAAATAAAGGGATACTGTGTGGCTTAAACTCAGGAAAGGACTGCATCAGAACTGTATCCTTTCGCCATACCTATTCAAGCTATCTGCTGAGCAAATAATCTGAGAAGCTGGATTATATGAAGAACAGTGCATTGAGATTGAAGGAAGACCCTTTAACAACCTGTGTTATGCAGATGACACAACCTTGCTTGTTGAAAGTGAAGAGGATGTGAAGCACTTACTGATGAAGATCAAAGCCCACAGCCTTCAGTACAGATTACACCTCAACATAAAGAAAACAAAAATCCTCACAACTGGACCAATAAGCAACATCATGGTAAACAGAGAAAAGATTGAAGTTTTCAAAGATTTCATTTTACTTGCATCCACAATCAACACCCATGGAAGTAGCAGTCAAGAAATCAAAAGACACATTGCATTGGGCAAATCTGCTACAAACGACCTACTTAAAGTGTTGAAAAGCAAAGATGTCGCCTTGAAAATTAAGGTGTGTCTGACCCAAGCCATGGTGTTTTCAATTGCTTCTTATACATGGGAAAGCTGGATGATGAATAAGGAAGACCAAAGAAGAATCGATGCCTTTGAATTATTGTGTTGGACTGCCAAAAGAATGAACACATATGTCTTGGAAGAAGTACAACCAGAATGCTTCTTAGAAGTAAGGATGCCGAGACTATGTCTCACATACTTTTCACATGTTATCAGGAGAGATGAGTCCCTGGAGAAGGACATCATACTTGGTAAAGTAGAGGGTCAGCAAAAAAGAGGAAGACCCTCAATGAGATAGATTGACACAGTGGCTGCAACAATGGGCTCAAGCATAACAATGATTGTGAGGATGGTGCAGGACCGGGCAGTGTCTCATTCTGTTGTACCTGGGGTCACTATGAGTCAGGATTGACTTGACGGCATCTAAAAACAACAACGACAATGCGAGATGTTAATAACAGGAGAAATTGTGTGCAGGGGAGAGAGGGGCAGATGGAAATTCTTCTTTTTTGCACGATTTTTCTATAAACCTAAAACTGCTCTGAAAATTAAAGTTTATTAGGAAAGGAAAGAAAAGGAATGCAAATGGCACCTAACACATACTGGAAAAATGTTACTTTCTATCTTAGTCACCTAGTGCTGCTCTAACAGAAATATTGCAAGTGGGTGGTTTTAACGAACAAACGTTTATTTTCTCACAGACTAGCAGGCAAGAAGTCCAAATTCAGGGCAACAGCTCCAGGGGAAGGCTTTCTCTGTTAGCCCTGGAGGAACGTTCTTGTAATCAATCTTCCCTGGGACTAGATGATCTCTGCTCCCGGCACTGCTGTCTTGATGGCATGAGGCCCCCCACTCTCTGATCACTTCCCTTTCCTTTTCTCTCACAAGATAAAAGGTGATGCAAGCCACACCCCAGGGAAACTCCCTTTACATTGGATCAGGGATGTGACCTGGGTAAGGGTGTTACATTCCACCCTAATCCTCTTTAAAGTAACCTAATCTTGCCTCATTAACCACAGGCGGAGATTAGGATTTACAACACATAGGAAAATTACATCTATCACAAAATAGAGGACAACCACACAACACTTGGAATCATGACCTAACCAAGTTGACACGTATTTTAGGGGGACGCAATTCAACCCATGACACTTTCCTTCCCTTCCTCCTCTCCCAAGACTTTACAAGAATTCCCTGAAGGCACCAGTGCGGGCAGAACAGAGCTACACTTAAATGTATAAACCATTCTACTGAACTGGAAAAAAAAAAAAAAAGCTTAAAATTAGTAAAATGATTAAGATTGTTTTGTGAATTAACATGACAACAAAATAGGAACTGGGCAGACTTTTTCATTTTCCAGACAATTATCAGTGTATTTGGTGAACATCAATCTTAAAGGAAGGACTGGGTTATAAGCTTTTCAGCAGACATAACATAACTGCTCCCAGCCCCACCTCCAGCTCTGTAAACTATAGAACATCTTATCTTCGTCAGCCTTTTACAAGCACGTAGTTCTATACATTATTTCATATGAACCTCAGAGAGGCTTTGGGTGAATTAGCTTGGAGAGAGATTATTGTCTGCATTTTGCAAACGGGGAACCCAAGACACAGAACATTTGGGTATAAGAAGAGACACAGCAGAAAGCAGAATTCAAGTGCCAGTCTGGTGCTTTTTCCACTCTGCCATTTTAGCAGGCACTGTTGGTTGACTATCCAATGTCCACGCTCTCTCATCGTCCTGCATGTTGCTGTGTGCCACTGAGTCAATTCCAACTCATAGTGACATATGACAGACTAGAACTGCCACACTGGACTTCCTAGCTGTAATTTTTACGGGAGCAGATCGCCATGTCTTTCTCCTGTGACTGGTGGGCTCAAATCACTAATTTTTTGTTTAGTGGCTGAGCACTTAACAATTGCGCAACCAGGGCTCTTTTTATCCTTCATAACAGTATACACATTTTGTTCACATATATTCATCTTCCTCTACTTGGCCATGTGTTTCCTATCTGGGTCCTGGATCATGAGTTTAGCAAGTGAGAACCTCATATCCCCACACCCAAAGCCAGGTGTGGCAAACTGGGAATGAAAAGGGCAGCTGAGACAAGCTGTGTGAGTGGGGGCTCTTGGAAGCACACAGATGTGATGTTCAGGGGTTCCTGCCCTGTGTCTCACAGCAGCCATGACTCAGAGCCCAAGGGGCTGGTGGAAGGATTGTCTTGGTTTAGGGGGTGGTTCTCAAATTTGAGTGTGCATCAGAATCACCTGGAGGACTTGTTAAAACTCAGCTATCTGAGCCCCATGCCCAGAATTTCTGATTCCATAGACCTAGGGTGGGGCCCAAGAATTTGCATTTCCAACAAGTTCTTAGGTGACATTGGCACTGCTGGTCTGGAAACCACACTTTGAGAACCATTTGTCTTTGGTAGTGGTAACCTTGGCTGCACATGAGGAACACCTGGAGAACTTTCAAAGTGTCCAAAGCTGAGGCTGCATCTGAAATCAGTTTAATCTGAGTCTCTAGGGGTGGGAGGCAGTCTCAAACCAAAAAAACCAAACCTGCTGCCGTTAAGTTGATTCCGACTCATAGCAACCGTATAGGACTGAGTAGAACTGCCCTACGTGGTTTCCAAGGAGCACCTGGTGGATTAGTAGTTTTTAAAACTCCCTGGGTGATTACAATGCACGACCAAATTTGAGACCAACCCTAGGGAGTATAGAGGGCTGGGGTTCAAAGATCACATGTGATTGAGGAGTGACAGTGGATTAAATCAGTGATTCCCAAATGTGTAAGGTGAGGTGTTGTAAGATTATACAGGTCTTTGCAAGCAGACATCAGACTTGCTCTCAACATACTGAATTTTTATACAAATAATGCATGGGTTCTTCAGCAACATGTAAAAAAATCAGCATAGTGCACTTATGACAATACCTGGGTGGGGTGGGGGGAGGGCACAGTTGGCAAAAAACATACAAGGTGTGAGTTACTTGTGTAAAAATATGATAGCTGTAATAATTAGTCCGTTGTGAACTTTCGACAATTAAATAAGGGGGCTTTATGATTCTCCTAAGGGGGGAAAGAGTTAACATAGCAGGCCTGACATTGCTCCTTAGATGGCACTGTTTGTAGGGTTGCCCTTGCCTGGCTTCTGGGAACTTGGGTTTTGGAGTATCCCCGATGCTACCAGCTGATAAGGCTCTTTTATCTGCCTATGGCACTGAATCCTGCTGTACCAGCTTGCCTACACTGTTTGTACAAACTGTGAGAGATGAAAACCTGCTCTCCTTTGGAGAATGACCACATGCCCGTGTGACAAGCACCCCAATTAAAACTCTGGACTCTTAGTCTTCAGTGTGCTTCATCGTGTATGGGTTGTGGCAATTCAGTGCTGGTAGAAGGAGTGTGTTCTGTGTGACCATCCCCTTGGATGGGACAACTTTAGAAGCCCGTGCCTGGGCTCCTCCAAACTCCACCTGATGTGTCTTTTTCCCATGCTGATCCTGCTGCGGATCCTTCCACTGTAATTGTTAATTGCTGCCATGCTGGCTCCAACTCATGGAGGCCTTATGTATAATAGAACGAAATGTTGCCCAACCTTGCACCACGCACCATCTTCAGAATCATTTGCATGCTTGATCCCATTGTTGCAGCTATTGTATCAATGCATTTCATTGAGTGTTTCTCTCATTTTCTCTGACCCTCTGCTTTACCAACCATAATGTCCTTTTCTAGTGACTGGTCTTTCCTGATGACATGTCCAAAGTAAGGGAGCCAGAATCTTGCCATTCTTGTTTCTAAGGAGCATTCCAGTTAGAGATATTCTGCATATAAAACAGAATGCAGGAAATTAATAGGATTAGACAAAAGAGACTATGCAAATTTGACACTCCTAAAACCACAGGCAGAAGAAACAAGATGGAGTCTGGAAGGAGTCTGGGCAGATGCCGGAGAATAACATTATCACCTGCAAGATTCAACGGTGGATGAAATGGCTTTGCTGAAAGCCTGTGAGCTTGTTGCCCACACTGGCATGGCCCTGATCAGGTAAATAAACCAATGCCTCCTGAATCCTCACTGCTGCCTTGCCCTGCTCTTCACTGTCCTGCATCTGAGTGTGATGGGTCGCCAGCCACTAAGGCAGCTGGTCTTTTGATTTTCTCTGACAGCCTCTCATTGTCATCAAAGAGGGACCAACCACCCCCACCCATTCCCCACCAAGAAGGAGTAGAATTGCAGAAGGGGTTGTGAAGAAAGGGATTTAGAAGGTCAAGAATTACTCACCTAGACATTCTCTAAAGATCCTATGACCCCAAGAATCTATGATTTTGAGTCCCAAGCATTCTGAGTCTTTCTCACCTCATCTGTACGATGGCCACAATGTCTGTTGTCCACCTCACATAATTCTTGGGAAGATCAGCAGATTGTTTCAAAGAGCAATAGATCATCAGAACCAGAGGGTGTCACTGACTCCAAACCACCCATTGTACAGAGGAGGAAAAAGGGCAAGAACAGGAGCCATGACATGGCTTCTTCCTTCAGATAAAATCAGAGGCAGGACTGGAATGCAGGTCTCTGAACCCCTTGTCCTTTGTGTGTCCTAGATGCTTTATGCGTATCATCTCATTTACTCCCACAGCAATTAAAGATGAGGATGCTCAGAGACACAAATGAGTTGTCTACAGTCACTAAGTGACAGTCTAGAGTTTTAAACCCAGATTGGTTTCTTACTCCTCCTGTCTCACATACTGTTTATTAAGTAATACTAAGCCCAGGCAAGCAAAACATGCAAGCCCCCACAGTATGACAAACTGACAGACATGTGTTGCTTGCATGTTGCTGTGATGCTGGAAGCTATGCCACCAGTATTCAGAAACCAGCAGGGTTACCCATGGCAGAGAGGCTTCAGCTGAGCTTCCAGGCAAAGACCAGGAAGAAGGACCGGGGAGTCTACTTCTGAAAAGCATTAGCCAGTGAAAACTTTATGAATAGCAGTGGAACATTATCTGATGCAGTGCCGGAAGATGAGCCCCCCAGGCTGGAAGGCACTCAAAAGACGACTGGGGAAGAGCTGCCTCCTCAAACTAGAGTCAACCTTAATGACGTGGATGGAGTCAAGCTTTCAGGACCTTCATCTGCTGATGTGGCACAACTCGAAATGAGAAGAAACAGCTGCAAACATCCATTAATAATTGGAACCTGGAATCTATGAAGTATGAATCTAGGAAAATTGAAAATTGTCAAAAATGAAATAAAACGTGTAAACATCGATATCCTAGGCATTAGTGAACTGAAATGGACTGGTATGGGCCATTTTGAATCAGACAATGATATGGTCTACTCTACCAGGAATGACAACTTGAAGAGGAATAGCGTTGCATTCATCATCAAAAAGAATATTTCAAGAACTAACCTGAAGTACAATGTAGTAAGTGATAGGATAATATCCATATGCCTACAAGGAAGACCACTTAATACAACTGTTATTCAAATTTACACACCAATAACTAAAGCCAAATATGAAGATATTGAAGATTTACATCAACTTCTACAGTCTGAAATTGATCAAACATGCAATCAGGATGCATTGATAATTACCGGTGATTGGAACGCGAAAGCTGGAAATAAAGAAGAAGGATAGGTAGCTGGAAATATGGCCTTGGTGATAGAAACGATGCTGGAGATCACACGAATGAATTTTGCAAGACCAACAACTTCTTCATTACAAATACCTTTTGTCACCAACATAAACGGCAACTATACACATGGAATTTCAAGAGGCAGCATATCATCAGGAACCGATGGTGCTGGAGGAAGAAGTCCAAGCTGAACTGAAGGCACTGGTGAAAAACAAGGCTCCAGAAACTAACAGATTATCAGTTGATATGTTTCAACAAACAGATGCAGCACTGGAAGAGCTCACTCATCTTTGCCAAGAAATTTGGGAAACAGCTACCTGGCCAACCGACTGGAAGAGATGAGTATTTATGCTTATTCCCAAGAAGGGTGATCCAACCGACTGTGGAAATTATCTAACAATATCATTAATATCAGGCACAAGCAAAATTTTGCTGAAGATCGTTCAAAAGTGGCCACAGCAGTATATCGACAGGGAACTGCCAGAAATTCAGGCCAGATTGAGAAGAGGACCTGGAACCAGGGATATCATTGCTGATGTCAGATGGATCCTGGCTGAAAGCAGAGAATACCAGAAGGATGTTTGCCTGTGTTTGATTGACTATGCAAACGCATTCAATTGTGTGAATGATAACAAATTATGGATAAGATTGTGAAGAATGGGAATTCCAGAACATTTGATTGTGCTTATGAGGAAACTGTACATAGATCGAGAGGCAGTTGTTTGGACAGAACAAGAGGATACTGAGTGGTTTAAAGTTAGGAAAAGTGTGTGTCAGGGTTGTATCCTTTCACCGTACTTATTCAACTATATGCTGAGCAAATAATCCAAGAAGCTGGACTACATGAAGAAGAATGGAGCATCAAGATTGCAAGAAGACTCATTAACAACCTGAGTTATGCAGATGACACAGCCTTCCTTGCTGAAAGTGAAGAAGACTTGAAGTACTTACTGATGAAGATCAAAGAACACAGCCTTCGGTATGGATTCCACCTCAACATAAAGAAAACAAAAACCCTCACAACTGGTCCAATAAGCAATATCATGATAAATGCAGAAAAGATTGAAGTTGTCAAGCATTTCATTTTACTTGGATCCATAGTCAACACCCGTGGAAGTAGCAGTCAAGAAATCAAAAGACATATTGCACTGGGCAAGTCTGCGGCAAACGACCTCTTTAAAGTGTTGAAAAGCAAAGATGTTACCTTGGGGACTAAGATGCACCTGACCCAAGCCATGGTATATTCGATCACATCATATGCATGTGAAACTGGACAGTGAATAAGGAAGACGGAAGAAGAATTGACACCTTTGAATTGTGGTGTTGGTGAAGAATACTGAATACACCATGGACTGTCAAAAGAATGAACAAATCTGTCTTGGAAGAAGTACAACCAGAATGCTCCTTAGAATGGTGAGACTGTGTCTTGCATAGTTTGGACATGTTGGATGGATCAGTCCCTGGAGAAGGGCGTTATGCTTGGTAAAGTACAGCATCAGCGGAAAAGAGGAAGACCCTCAACAAGATGGATTGACACAGTGCCTGTAACAATGGGCTCAAATATACAGACCATTGTGTGTACGGGGCAGGACCGGGTTCTGTGGTACTTTAGGCCGCTATGAATTGAAACTGACTCCACGGCACCTAACAACAATAACAACAAGCTCCGACAGCATTTCCTGAGTGCTGACCTTGTGCCAGGAGTCATGCTAATCCCTTTACAGGCATTATTGCATTTAATGATCATAACAATGCCAAGAATGACTCTTGGTTTCAGCATCTAATTTCATCCACTCCTAAAGCAGCAGGGTCTCTATCAAATGAGCACTGAGTATGCAGTAAATTATTAAATCTAAATGCTAGCCCTGGGATTCTGAGACCAGGCCAAAGGCCAGTGATTGAGATTAAAACGTCAATATAGGGCAACATTGAGGCCAAATTCCTTTTCTGATTGGACAGTCAAGTCCTTGTGGACCGAAATCAGCCTCTGCCCTGAACACACTTGGAAATAATCGTTTCCATCTGCCTCCCAAACTGCCAAGCAAACTGCAAAGGTGAAGAGTTTGGTAGTCACATTGGCCTGGACTTGAATCCTAGCACTGATTCCTCCAGGATTCATGACCCTCAGCTTCTTATTTAGTCTCTCTAAGCCAGTTTCCTCATTTCAAAAATGGGGATATATACAATAGAAACTGATCTATTAAATGTTCAAATTATTTAGCGAAGACACCAAAGAACAAATACAGACCCTCCCACAAGTGCCTCCCCCCCCCACCACCCATTTTGTCACTGAATAACTGGATGGGGGAGATGTTAGGGGAAAGGTCTGGGCAATGCTCCCAAATCAGCCTTTCCTCTCCATTTTTGAGTTTCCCCACAGATGGATGTGGCTGTAAACTTTGAGTAAGTAGGGAGTGTTTTGGAGGATGCGACAAAAATGAAAGAAAGTTGGATAGTTGGTGGGAACCCAGGAAACCCAGAAATTGGGAAACTCTTTCCTTAAATAACTAAGGGGAGATTGCAGTTGAAACCACATAACTCCAGGGAGGGGAGGAAACCAACCCTACTAAGTAGCCACTAGATGCCAGGCACATGTTAGAAGGTAGTGGTTAAGTGGCCTGTCTCTGGAGGTAGATGGCCTGGGTGTAATCCTGGCTCCATTATTTACTACGTGTGATCTTGAGAAAGTTTCCTAGCTTCTGTGTGACTTACTTTTCCATCTATAAAATGGATAATGATATTTACCATATTTTGATGTTGTGAGAAATAAATTCATCTGGATTAAGTGCTAAAAACCAAAAAAACAAAACTAAACCCATTGCCATTGAGTCAATTCTGACTCATAACAATTGTATAGTACAGAGTAGAACTGCCCCATAGGGTTTCCAAGGAGTGGCTGGTAGGTTGGAACTGCCAACCTTTTGGTTAGTAGCCAAACTCTTAACCACTGTGCCACCAGGACTCCGCTAAATATCTGGCAAAAATTAAGCACTCAATAAGTGCTGGCTACAAATACCATTGTTATTATTTGTTATGGATTGGATTGTGTCCCCCAAAATTGTGTATCCATTTGGCTAGGCCATGATTCCCAGTATTGTGTGATTGTCCACCATTTTGTCATCTGACGTGATTTTCCTATGTGTTGTAAATCCTACCTCTACGATGTTAATGAGGCAGGGTTAGAGAAAAAAAAAATTTTTTTTTTGGGTTAGAGGGAGTTATGTTAACGAGTCAGGACTCAATCTACAAGATTAGGTTGAGACTTAAATCAATCTTTTTTAAGATATAAGAGAGAGGTGAGCAGAGAACAAGGGGGACCTCATACCACCAAGAAAGCAGCACTGGAAACAGAGTGTGTCCTTTGGATGGGAAGTTCCTGCACTGAGAAGCTCCCAGACCAAGGGAAGACTGATGACAAGGACCTTCCTGCAGAGCCATCAGAGAGAGAAAGTCTTCTCCTGGAACTGACAACCAGAATTTGGACTTGTAGACTACTGGACTGTGAAAGAATAAACTTTTGTTTGTTAAGCCATCCACTTGTGGTATTTCTGTCATAGCAGCACTAAATGACTAAGACAACCTCTTTGTGCTTTCAAGGGTTTCATCCTTGAGTTTTAAAGTGCAGATGTCTCTCATCTGGGTGGATATGTTTGGGCATATGGCCCCATGGTTTAATGTAATTAGCACCGCACAGGAAGTTCAAATCTCAAATCTGCTGCTCACTGGCCAGTCACTAAACTACTCCAAGCCTCAGCTTCATCCCCTTTCAACTGGGTCCACAATGGTGATTGTGAAGATGGAGTGATATTATGTGTCTCCTACTCAGCGCCTAAGGAGCCCTGGTGGCACAATGGTCAAGCATTCGGCTCCTAATCGAAATGTCAGCAGTTTGAATCCACCACCAACTCTGTGGGAGGAAAGACCTGGCAATCTGCTCCCATAAAGTTTACAGCCTAGGAAACGCTATGGGGCAGTTCTACTCTGTCACATTGGGTCACTATGAGTTGAAATCGACCTGAGGGTACACAACAACAACTCAGCATCTATTCGGTGCTGACACTCCTCTGGTCCTTGCCAATGTTAACTTCCTTCCTTCCCCAATTAACAGAAAAAACCAAGGTGGAAACTCAGAACTGGAACAGGAAGGAGAGAGAAGGGGGTGGCAGTCTCTGTGAAAGAGCCAAGTTTCTTTATCCGAATATTTTTTAAGAGGAACAGCCCTGCACTGAGACCTGTCAATGCAAATCACACAGCTTGTAAACTGCTTTGTATTTCTCTTTCTCCTTCTAACTGCTACTCAGCATCAATAAAATCAGCTGAAGTAATTTTTAAAATATATTTTAACATGCTGCACAAGGGTTGGCCTGAGTGATAATCATCCAGGGTATTGCAGAATTCACCCTGACTTTACTCTGGGTATTTGACCTTGGAGAGGAAAACCAGAAAAATGGAATTAACAATGCTCCTCTCACCTGAAGGCAGCAGAGGGGTTAATTCACTAAGCAATGATTTCAAAATACTACCTGAGTTATTTCAGAGCCATTTTCCTAAAGAGCTACTGAAACGACATTCTTAAAAGCTTTTCCAGTCCTCTAACCCCCTTGAGATCATTCAAGGAGAAAGATAAGACTTTACGTGATGAAATGAGAACTGGGAGAGGATATGATAAGTGTTAAATGACTGCATCAAATTGTGCGTTTGATAAACGTCTCTTAAATCCTTTAACAAAAGAGACACCATGGGACTCCATGTAGCCATTCCAGAGAGGGCGCCCAGGCTAGGTTAGATGCCTGCAAAGTTTTGGGGACCACATGTTTAATTAAAGCAGTGCAAGAGAAATGGTATCTCCCAGAAAAGCTATTGCTGGTCCTTCAACGATCTGATAGTTATTCATTCTTCCCTACCTATGCCACAGTGTCTTGATCTATAAAATGGGAGCAATAATAGTATCTACCTCAAAGGGCTGTTATGAGGACTAAATGAAAATATTAATTAAAAGTTCTTAAAATGGTACCTGGCACATAGTATTGTTGTTGTTGTTAGCTGCCATGGAGTTGACTCCAACTAATGGTGGCCTAATGTACAACAGAGGGAAACATTGCCTGGTCCTGAGCCATCCTCCCAATCACCAGCATGTTCGAGTCCATTGTTGCAGTTCTTATGCCAATTTATCTCACCAAGGGACTTCCTCGCCCTCACTGGCCCTCTACTTCACCAAATATGATGTCCTCCACTGGCAACTGATCCTTCCTGATGATGTATCCAAAGCAAGCAAATTTGACAATGTTTTGTTGTCATCCATAAGGCTTTCACTGGCTAATTTTTGGAGGTAGGTTGTCAGGCCCTTTTTCCTAGTCTGTTTTAGTCAGGAAGCTCCACAGAAACCTGTCCACCACAGGTGACCCTGCTGGTATTTGACATACTTGGAGCATAGCTTGCAGCATTACCGCAACATGTAGGCTAACACAGTATGACAAACTGAAGAGGATTGGTGGAGCATATAGCAAGAACTCAATAAATTCTAGCTACTCTTATTCTTGTTAATTACTTTCTTTGAGCAAACCTGGAGCACCCACCAAATGCTAGGCACCTGCGGTAGACACTGGGAATACAACGATGGTTAAGACATAGTGTATCAGTTAAGCTCATAGTTGCAAACAACAGAATCTACTGTAGCCAGTTTAGACAGAAAAGGGATTTATCAGAGTATTTGGTAACTCATAAAATCTCCAGGAGGGCCAGTTATTAGCGAACATTTCCAGCCACCATGTCCACCGTGCCAGTGGACCTTCTGCTGCTGTCACTCGGGACAAGCTCTTCATCCTGCACTGCCACTGCTGAAAGTTAGATGTCTGTCTGTCTTTCTGCAATGCTTTCCTCTTGGATCTCCCCTTCTGTAGGATTGTCGTTGTTGTTGTTAGTTGCTGTGGCGTCAGCTTCCACTCACGGTGACCTTGTGTGTAACAGAATGAAACATTTCTTGGTCCTGTGTTATCTTTGTGGTCATTGCTATGTTGGAATCCATTGTTTCAGCACTGTGTCAACATGTCTAACTGAGGTTTCCCTCATTTTCATTGGCCCCCTGCTTGACCAAACATGATGTCCTTTTCTAGCATTTGGTCTTTCCTGATGATGTGTGTTTTAATAATGATGGTGTTTTCGATCACCTCCTATGCATGTGAAAGCTGGACAATAAAGAAGACTGAAGAATTAATGCCTTTGAATTGTCGTGTTGGAGAAGAATATTGAATATACCATGGACTGCTAAAAGAACGAACAAATCTGTCTTGGAAGAAGTACAACTAGAATGTGCTCTTTAGAAGCAAGGATGGCGAGACTGCATCTTACATACTTTGGACTTGTTGTCAGGAAGGATCAGTCCCTGCTTGGTAAAGTAGAGGGTCAGCGAAAAAGACAAAGACGTTCAACGAGATACATTGACACGCTGGCTGCAACAATGGGCTTAAGCATAATGATTGTGAGGATGGCATGGGACCAAGTAGTGTTTCGTTCTGTTGCACATAGGGTCACAATGAGTCAGAACTGAAGTCATCTTCACTTCTAAAGAGCATTTTGGTTATATTTCTTCTAATCCTAATTCGTTCATTCTTTTGAGAGTCCACAGTAAATATTCTTCGATAACACCACAATTGTTTTTTTAATTGAACTTTAGATGAAGGTTTCCAGAACAAACTAGTTTCTCATCAAACAGTTAGTACACACATTGTTATATGACATTGGCTAACAACCCCATGACATGTCAACACTCTCCCTTCTCAACCCCGGGTTCCCTATTACCAGCTTTCCTATTCCCTCCCGCTTTCCAGTCCCTGCCCCAGGGCTGGTGCGCCCCTTTAGAGTAGTTTTTTCCATTGGCCTGTTCAATCTTTGGCTGAAGGGTGAACCTCAGGTGTGGCCTCATTACAGAGCTGAAAGGGTGTCCAGGGGCTATACTCTCAGGGTTTCTCCAGTCTCTGTCAGGCCAACAAGTCTGGTCTTTCTTTTTGAGTTAGAATTTTGTCCTACATTTTTCTCCAGCTCTGTCCAGGATCCTCTATTGTGATCCCTGTCAGAGCAGTCAGTGGTGATAGCTGAGCACTATCTAGTTGTACTGGACTCAGTCTGGTGGAGGCTGTGGTAGATGTGGTCCGCTAGTCCTTTGAATTAATCTTTCCCTTGGCCAACTCCACAATTTAAAAGTATCAATTCTTCTTCTGTCTTCACTTTTCATTGTCCACCTTTCACATGCATTTCTTTAGGACACTACATCTGAACTGAAGTCCCCATGAATTCATCTGATTGGAGGAGCCTAGGTTACAAGCCTAACTGCCTTAGCTGCAGGTAATCTGGTAACGTGAGCTTCTTCTGGATTTTAACTTGGGGTAGAATTCGCCAAAGGTCATGATAAATGTCCACTACACATGGTTCTTGCCTTTCAAGAGTTCAGTCTACTAACAAAGATGGGGGTATAGAAAAATCATTTCAAAATCAGGAGTATGGAAGATTGTATCATTATTCAGCAAATATTCACTTTTACCCTCCAGTGGAGGGAGCCTACTTGAGTTTACTTGACATTAAGCTTGGCTACATGATTTGCTTTAGTCTACGGAATTATCTAAGGGAGCCCTGGTATAGTGGTTAAAAGCAAAAGTTCAGCAGTTTGAATCCACTGGCCTCTCCTTGGTAACCCTGTGGGGCAGTTCTACTCTGTCCTGTAGGGTCGCTATGAGTCGGAATCAACTCGAGAGGACCTAACAACAACGACATGGAATTATGGATGGTAATGGTGGTTGACCAGAACCAAGCAGAGGTTTTAAGAGGTATTGCAAATTTTCTCCAATTTTTTTCTTGTGTTTCCATCCCTTATCATGAGAACTTCACATACCTGATTGAGGGGTACCTCCTTCAGCCGAGGTATTTGAATGAGAAAACATATGGATCAGACCCAAGCTCAACCACAGCCTCACAGAGCCCCAGCCTTCATCCCACAGCTGCTGACATGTGAAATGAGCAAGAAATAAATATTTGCATTTGTAAGCCTTTGAGACTTGGAGATAGTTTGTTATGCAGCGTTACTGCAGACAAGGCTGACTGATATAAGAAGATAAGGTCAAATACAGACCTATACTAAGTTTTGGAGGCAATGCAGAGAAAGGACTAAGTAGCTGGGAGTCTCAGGGAAGGTATCACAAGGGAGGTGATGTTGGAAAGAGTTTAGAAGGCATTTAGAATTTGTCCACAGAGAAAAGCATTTTGTGTTGTTTTTGTTCAATGCCGTTGAGTTGGTTCCAATGCATAGCGACCCTATGTACAGCAGAAAGAAACACTGCCTGGTCCTGCACCATCCTCACAATCATTGTTATGTTTGAGCCCATTGTTGCAGCCACTGTGTAAACCATCTCATTGAGGGTCTTCATAAGGAAGGGTATTTCAGGAGGAAACATGTATGCAAAGGACAAAAAAGTGACATAGCTGTGCATGTTCTGGGAAATCCGAGGGATTCATTCCAGCATTTCCCAAATTATGGTAATTTAAGTATCATGTGTTATATCTACAAACCACCAGTACGATTGTATTTAACATTTTTATTTAAGTCAATTGATCTTTTTTGACTTTCTGCTTCCCTCAGTATCATTATAAACAAAAATGCATGTAAAATCACAAGCTTAATATACTAGCCATTTTTGTAAGAGGTATTAAAATAAATGCATAACTATTAAGAGCTAAAAGAAAAACAATACTTTTTTATATGCCACGAATATTCTGTGCCCTGTGTTGCATTCAATATTATAGCCTACAAAAATTCCTCAACCCTTATTTATTATTAACAAAATCCCTGTTTTGTTTGAGGCAGCACTGTGCCCAATTGAAAATGCTCACTTCTCCAGACTCCTTTGCAGACATTGCTTGGGTGCCCTTAGGTGCCCATGTGATCCAGTTTTGGCTAAAAAAGTGTTAAGTCCACTAGAAAGTGCTTTGGGAAAAAGGAGCCCTGGTGGCGAAATTGTTAAGAGCTTGGCTGCTCACCGAAAGGTTGGCCGTTTGAACATACCGAGGCGTTCTGTAGGAGAAAGACCAGATGATCTGCTCCCGGAAAGATTGTCTTTGTTGCTGTCGTTAGATGCCATCAACTGCTAGCGACCCTATCTACAACAGAATGAAAACACAGCCTGGTCCTGCACCATCTTACCAATCATTGTTATGCTTGAGCCTGTTGTTGCAGGCACTGTGTCAATCCATCTAATTGAGGGTCTTTCACTTTTTCTCTGACCCTCTACTTTACCAAGCATGATGTCCTTCACCAGGGACTGGTCCCTTCTAATAACATGTCCAAAGTATGTGAGATGAAGTCTCACCATCTTTGTTTCTAAGGCATGTTCTGGCTGTACTTCTTCCAAGCATATGAGGCGACTGAAAACATCCTGGCTTAGATCAGGTGCACCTTAGTCTTCAAGGTGACATCTTTGCTTTTTAACACTTCAAAGAGATCTTTTGCAGCAGATTTACCCAGTGCAATGTGTCTTTTTATTTCTTGACTGCTGCTTCCATGGCTGTTGATTGTGGATCCAAGTAAAATGAAATCCTTGACACCTTCAATCTTTTCGCCGTTTATCATGATGTTGCTCATTGGTCCAGTTGTAAGGGTTTTTGTTTTCTTTATGTTGAGGTGTAATCCATACTGAAGACTGAGGTCTTTGATCTCCATCAGTAAGTGCTTCACATCCTCTTCACTTTCAGCAAGCAAGGTTGCGTCATCTGCATAACGCAGGTTGTTAATGAGTCTTCCTCCAATCCTGATGCCCTGTTCTTCTTCATATAGTCCAGCTTCTCGGATTATTTGCTCAGCATACAGATTGAATAAGTATGGTGAAAGGATACAACCTGACACACACCTTTCCTGACTTTAAACCACACGGCATCCTCTTGTTCTGTTCGAATGACTATCTCTTGATCTATGTAAAGGTTCCTCATGAGCAGAATTAAGTGTTCTGGAATTTCCATTCTTTGCAATGTTATCCATAACTTGTTATAATCCACACAGTCAAATGTCTTTGCATAGTCCATAAAACACAAGGAAACTTCTTTCTGGTATTCTCTGCTTTCAGCCAGGATCCATCTGACATCAGCAATGATATCCCTGGTTCTACATTCCCTTCTGAATCCGGCTGGAATTTCTGGCAGTTCCCTGTGGATGTATTGCTGCAACCCCTTTTGAATGATCTTCAACAAAATTTTACTTGCGTGTGATATTATTTGATAATTTCCACAGTCAGTTGTAAAGATCGCAGTCTAGGATCTTTTCTATGGGGCAGTTCTATTCTGTCACTTGGGGTCGCTATGAGTTAAAATTGACTTGAGAGCACCCAACAATAACAACAACAACAACATTGTTTTCCTGGTAAAAAGAGATAGGTTTAGTTGACAAGTGATTTTTACTTTTTAGTATACTTTTCCTTTTCCCCTTCTTCTTTTCTGGAATGTAGATTCAGTGCCTGGAACCATCGTAGCCATATTGAACTTACGGGGATGAAAGGCACATGATAAGGAGGCAAATCTCCTGCAAAAGACTTCTTTAAATTGTTAAAAAGCAAAGATGTCACTTTGAGGACTAAGATGCGCCTGACCAAAGGCATGGTATTTTCAATCTCCAGCATGCAAGGATGTTGAGACTTCGTCTTATGTGCTTTGAATATGTTATCGAGAGGGACCAGTCCCTAAAGAAGGACATCATGCTTGGTAAAGTAGAGAGTCAGCAAAAATGAGGAAGATCTTCAACAAGATGGGTTGACACAGTGGCTGCAACAATGGGCTCAAACATAGAAATGATTGTGAGGATGGTGCAGGACCAGGCAGTGTTTTGTTCACTTGTGCATAGGGTCACTATGAGTTGGAACTGACTCAACTGAACCTAACAACAACAACAGGGAGAGTGGAGCAGGAAAGAAACCTGGGCACTTGTTGCCTTCCTTTAACAGCTACTCCAACCCTGGCTCTATCTTTGGTTAAGCCATTGTAGATAAATGTCTGTCACATGCAGCCAAACACAATCCTAACTGACTCAGACGTTCTGGAAAACCCTGGGCAAACAGATAAACAGATGCAGGCTTCTCCTCCCATTGCCATAGAACTCATCCAGAAGCTGAAAACTCATTGCCATGAAGTCAATTCTGTGACCCTATAGGGCAGAGTAAAACTGCCCCATTACGTTTCCAAGGAGTGGCTGTTGGATTTGAACTGCTGACTTTTTGGTTAATGGCCAAGCCTTTTTTTTTTTTCATTAAGTAACTTTATTTATTTACATATATATGTTTTTATTGTGCTTTAGGTGGAAGTTTATAGAGCAAATTAGTTTCTCATTAAACTATTAATACACATATTGTTTTGCAACCTTGGTTGCCAACCCCACATTGTGTTAACACTCTCCCCTTCTCTACCTCAGATTCCTCATTTCCATTCGTCCAGTTTTCCTGTCCCTTCCTGCCTCCTCGTCTTTGTTTTTGGGCTGGTGTGCTCATTAAGTCTCAGATATGTCGTTGAACTACATGTGTTATTGTTTGTTTTATAGACCTGTCTAATCTTTGGCTAAAGTGTGAACCTCAGAAGTGAATTCAGTACTGAGTTAAGAGTGTCCGGGGGCTATACTCTCAGGACTTCTCCAGTCTCTGTCAGACCAGTAAGTCTGATCTTTTTTTATGAATTTGAATTTTGTTCTACATTTTTCTCCCCCTCTATCTGGGACCCTCTATTGTGATCCTTGTCAGAGCAGTTGATGGCAGCTGGGCACCATCTAGTTTTTCTGGACTCAGTCTGATGAAGGCTGTGGTAGTTCTGGTTCATTAAGTCCTTTGGACTAATCTTTTCCTTGTGTTTTTGTTCTCTGCATTCTCCTTTGCTCCAGATGGGGTGGGACCAGTAGATATATCTTAGACTGCTACTCGCAAACTTTTAAGACCCTAAGTGCTGCTCACCAAAGTAGAATATAGTATATTTTCTTTATAAACTATGTTATGCCAATTGAGCTAGATGTCTCCAGAGACCATGGTCTCCAGTCCTCAGTCCAGTAACTTGGTCCCTCAGGGAGTATGGATATGTCTATGAAGCTTCTATGACTTTGCCTTGGTCAAGTTGTGCTGACTTCCCCAGTATTGTGTCTTACGCTTCACAAAGTTATCATATATCTATTGTCTACTCAGTGTTTTTTCCTCCTCACCCCTTCTCTCTCGTAACCATCAAAGATTGTTTCTTTCTGTGTATAAACCTTTTCATGAGTTTCTATAGTAATGGTTTTATACAGTATTTGTCCTTTTGTGATCGACTTATTTCACTCAGCATAACGCTCCCTAGATTCATCCACGTTGTGAGATGTTTCTCAGACTCATCATTGGTCTTTATCTTTGCGTAGTATTCCATTGTGTGTATGTACCATGGTTTTTTATCCATTTGTCTGTTGATGGGCCCTTCAGTTGTTTCCATCTTTTTAGCAGCTGAGCTCTTAACCACTGTGCCACCAGAGCTCCATCTAGAAGCTAGAAGCTGGAAGACCTTATTTATAACCATGAGCTAGAAAAATCACAACAGGTCTGAATTTCAGTTTCTTCATCAGCAAAATGCCATAGGTGCCTCATTCACAGAGTTGTTAATGTCACACGTCATGTATTGGCATGAACTAGAAAGCAAGGAGTTGTAAGAGGCTGAAGAATTGTAAGGCATATGTATTGGTATGTTGATAGAAGACAATACAACAACCTGAAGAAGTAGAGTGGGAGAGGATGATCACTGGGCCATGAGTCAAGTCACCGTCACTCTCCACCTGGTGACCCTGGGCAAACCACTTCCTTGCTTTCAGCTCAGTTCCCTTGACCGTCTAATAGAAAACCTTAAAGGGTCCCTCATCTACCTTGTGATGTCATCGGAAGTTTTGGGCTTGCCACCTGAACTTTCATTGAAATCTTTTCTTCCCTAGAGTTTTCTGACCTTTAGAACTGACCTTAGTCAGATGGGCTTTTTCTGAGGTTCTGGCTGGTACAATGGTGGTAATGAAAATAACAAGCTTATAATGACAATAAAGCCAATTGGGCTGTTCTTAAAAAGGTCCAAAATATTATTTGTCTAGCTGATGAGAGGATTAGTTTGAGCTGAGAGGGTTTCTGTAGAGCGTGGCAGTTGATTAACTTGGATGCTGGAGAATCCTCTACGGCATGAACTCTGTTTATTGAGGGAAAATACGTGAGTAAACAAGTGGTGAAAATGCAGGACAAGCAATATCATCCTTTTTCCTGGAAAATGTATCCTATTTCTTGTTCAGCTTCTTTAATTTCTTTATGAGGATGATTTTTTTTTCCCCAGAGTAAAATGTTTTAAGCATTGCCTGGATTTAAAATTGGTTAAGGAGGTCAGCACTGCTTGACTCAGCCTAAATTTCCGAAGTGCCAGTCATGGGTACATTGAGCTGCACAGCTGGCTGCTGGCTTAGGTGGCTGCACAGCGGGGATTTTATTTCCAAGGTGACTGTTTAATTTCAGCCCATTTTACCCACTTTGAGAAGGAGTGAGGGTTTCCTATGAAATTAACCACTCACCATTTCTCATTTCTTCCTTATTTTTCTAAGGACTCAGGTTTATGGCTGCCCTTCCAGCCAGGTTTCACTTCGCACTGGTAGACTCAGTTGTTTGGGAAGTCGAACTTGGGCTTTGGAATCCAACATTCCTGGGTTCAAGTCCAGGTTCTACCACTTACAAGAACTGTGACTTTGAGAAACTTACTTCATTTCTGGGCTTCAGCTGTAAAATGGGGACAATACCTTCATCTTGGGTTGAGGTGGTAATTAAATAAAATAGCAAGTTCAGATTGCCGTGAGGAGTAAATGCCCAATACATTTTTATTTCCATTAGTTTCCATCTACTGAATCTTCCTCCCAGTTCAACCGGCCCAGATGTAGCTGCTGTATTTAGTCATCTATCTGCTTATCTGTCTTTCTGTCCATCTATCCATCTGTCTATTCACCTGTCCATCCATCCACCCTTCCACACGTCCACCCACCCACCCAGCATCCCCCCATCCCCCCACCCATCAATTCATACTTTGGACATTCCTTCTTCCCTTTTTGTATCACTCAAATTTATTCTTCCTGTGTTCTGTCCCATCAGAGGATACCTGGACACCTCAAAGTTATCTAATAAACTGACTCATGGGAATGTTTATAGGATTAGGGAAGGAAACATTTTAAAGCTAAAAAGGACTTTTAGGACTCTAGTCTAAATTTCTTAAACTACTTATGAAGAGAGGGCTAATAATGAACAATACCTTATGATTCAGTGGGAATACCACACTGATTTGTGTATCTAATGAATCTAAATAGATATAATATTTTTTCATACTTGTATTTCACCATAGGGAAAGATAATGATGATTATGATGATGGTGGTGATGATACTGATGGTCATAACCATTTTTTAAGCCCTTACTTGTACCCAGTACTATATTTTATATATTACCTCATTTCATCCTTCAAAAAACCCTTTGAGTCATAAATTGTGATTTTATAAACGAGAAAACTGACATTCAGAGGGTTAAGTAACTTCCCAAGGGTAACACAGCTAAGTGAAAGAGCTAAGGCTCAAAAATTCAAAAACTGCTATGTTTGAATTCAAAATTACGCTCTAAATCTCTACCTTCCTCAGGTGGACTAGTAAGGCCAGAAAGGCCTGAGGGGCCTAGAAGCCAAGGAACCAGGAAGCAGAAGGTGAAGAGACAAGGAACACAAGAAGCAGAGCTGCCTCAGTCTCAAAGGGTAGGGCCACGACCTCTGGGGTCTCAAAGGGTGGAGTCATGGCCTTTTGGGGCTTCAGAGGGTGAAGCCACATCATCCTGGATTTCAAAGAGTTGGATCTTGACCAGCTCGGTTCTGGAGTGTGGGGCTGTCATCCATGAGTGCCAAAGGGATGGGGCCAGACACTTCGCCCAAAACTGAGGGGGCAGAGCTGCCACGCCCAAGGTGTAATTCATACTGAAGGTTGTAGTTTCTTGTCTTCATTAGTAGGTGCTTCAAGTCCTCTTCACTTTCTGCAAGCAAGGTTGTGTCATCTGCACATCACAGGTTTTTAATGAGTCTTCTTCCTCCAGTCCTGATGCTGTGTTCGTCTTAATATAGTCCAGCTTCTTGGACTACTTACTCAGCATACAAATTGAACAAATATAGTGAAATAATACAACCCTGACACACAACTTTCCTGATTTTAAACCATGTAGTATCCCCCTTGTTCTGTTCAAATGACTGCCTCTTGGTCTATGTACAGGTTCTGCATGAGCACAATTAAGTGTTCTGGAATTCCCATTCTTAGAAATGTTATCCATAACCTGTTATGAGTCACGCAGTCGAATGCGTTTGCATAGTCAATAAAACACAGGTAAACATCTTTCTGGTATTCTCTGCATTCAGCCAAGATCCATCTGACATCAGCAATGATAGCCTTCATTCCACATCCTCTTCTGAATCTGGCTTGAATTTCTTGCAGTTCCCTGTCAATGTACTGACAGCCATTTTTTTTTTTTTATTATCTTCAGCATAATTTTACTTGCGCATGATATTAATGATATTGTTTGACAATTTCTGCATTCTATTGGATCACCTTTCTTTGCAATAGGCATGTATATGGACATCTTCCAATAGGCTGGTCAAGTAGCTGTCTTTCAAATTTCTTGGCATAGACGAGTGAGTGCTTCCAGAGTCACATCCATTTGTTGAAACATCTCAGTTGGTGCTCTGTCAATTCTGGAACCCTTGTTTTTCACCAATGCCTTCAGTGCACTTTGGACTTCTTTCAATACCATTGGTTTTTGATCATTTGCTACTTCCTGAAATCATTGAACGTCACCAATTCTTTTTGGTACAGTGATTCTGTGTATTCTTTCCATCTTCATTTGATGACTCCTGCATCATTCTTTATGTTGTCCATACCAAAAAAACCAAACGCATTCCAGTTGAATCAAACTGCTGATCTTTCGTTTAGCAGTCACAGCATTTAACCAGTATGCCACCAGGGCTCCGATATTACAACTCAAGTCTTGAGTTTTTTCTTCAGTTCTTTCAGCTTGAGAAATGTTGAACATGTTCTTCCCTTTTGGTTTTCCAGGTATTTGCACATTTCATTATTATACTTTTCTTTGTCTTCTCGAGCTGCCCTTTGAAATCTGTTCAGCTCTTTTATGTGACCATTTCTTCCTTTTGCTTTAGCTACTTGATGTTCAAAGGCAAGTTTCAGACTCTCTTCTGAGATCCATATTGGTCTTTTTTTTTTTTTTCTGTCTCTTTAATGACATTTTGCTTTCTTCACATATGATCGGTTTCCTTGATGTCATCCCACAGCTTGTCTGGTCTTCCTTTTATTAGTATTCAACGCATCAAATCTATTCTTGAGATGGACTCTAATTTGAGTGGAATATGCTTGAGTTTGTACTTTGCCTTGTGGATTGTTTTAATTTTCTTCGGCTTTAACTTAAAGTTTCATATGAGCAATTGATGGTCTGTTTTGCATTTGGCCCTGGCCTTGTTCTGACTGGTGATACTGAGTTTCTGCATCATCTCTTTCCACACGTATAGTGGATTTGGTTCCTGTGTATTCCATCTGGAGAGGTCCATGTGTATAGTCAGCATTTATTTTGTTGAAAAAGTATTTCCAATGAATATATTTCATTGGTCTTCCAACACTGACACATTATTAACTAAAGTCTACAGCTTACATTAGACTTACGATAGATTCACAATTTGTGTTGTACAGTCCTATGAGTTTTGGTAAATGCATACTGTCGTGTGTCCACCATTACAGTACCGTACGGAACAATGACCTGTATGCCACTTATTCATCCTTCTCTCCTCCAAACTCCTAGCTACCACTAATCTTTTCACCCTCTCTATAATTTTTACTTTTCCTGAAGGTCATATAGATAGAATTATACAGTATATAGTGTTTTCACACTAGCTTCTTTTACTCAACACTATTCTTTTAAGGTTCCACCATGTCGTCTCATCTCTTGGTAGCTTATTTCTTTTTATTGTTCAATAATGCTATGACAAATTGTTTTTCCATTATATCCTCCTATTGAAAGACATCTTGGTTGCTTCCAATTTGGGGCAATTATGAATAAAGCTGCTGTAAATGTTTGTGTGCAAGTTTTTAGGTGGACTTAAGTTATCACCTCCTTTGGATAAATACCTAGGAATGTGGTTGATGAATCTATATGGTATGTCTTCCAAAGTGGGTGTATCATTTTGCATTCCCACCAGCAGTGAATGATCCGTATCCTCACCAGCATGTGTTTTGGATTTTAGTCATAAAAAAAAAAAAAAAAAATTTTTTTTTAAATAGGTGTGTAGTGGTATCTTGTTGTTTTAATTTGCAATTCCCTAATGACATCTGATGTCGAACATCTTTTCATATGCTTATTTGCCATCTGTACATGTTCTTTGGTAGGGTTTCTGTTCAGATATTTTGCCTATTTTGTAATTGGATTGTTTTCTTATTGTTGAGTTTTACGAGTTCTTTGCAGATTTTTTTTATGTGAAAATTTCCTAGTTCTAGATGCTAGCAACTAACTAAATATTTTCCCAAATATTACACAGCCTAAGCAAAATACATCTGCAGGTCACATATGTCTGTGGTCAATAATCTAGGAACCATGGTCTAGACATCCTGGAATTCCTTTCAACTCTGATAGTCTATGGCTTTCTGAGCATTTAATTGTGTGTAACAAATCCCTAGGTGGCACAAATGGCTAAGGATTTGGCTATTAACCAAAAGGCTGGAAGTTCAAATGCATTCGGGGTGCCTTGAAAGAAAGATCTGGCAATCTACTTTAGGAAGATTGTCATACAAAAAAAAAAAAAATGCTATGGAGCACAGTTCTACTCTGAAACACATGGGATCATCATGAGTTGGAATCTATTTTTGTTTTTAATACAGGTAGTTGAGATCCCCTGGGTGAGACCTCTGTGAGTATAGTAGTCCAGAAAGGATTCCTGGAGGAGGGGAGGCCTAAGTTGAGGCCTTGGATATTCTTTCTTGTTAGCAGACCTCATACAATGTCCCCAGTCAATCATTTGCAACTCTTTCATCTGCTTACCCCCTTTTGTCTGTAACTGCTTATCTTAGAGAACTGCTGGTCCTTTATGCGAAAGGGTGGGGTTTATTTACTGTGTCTCAAGCCAAGATCCTGATCCCAAACAAGGAGGCTCATTGACACTCTCACTCAGAATGTCTCAGAGCCAAGCAAGGACTTTCAGACAAGGGAGGAGCGGGGAGTCTTGAAACTGCTCTTCAGGAACAATGGCTCTTTGTTGAGGCTTTTTTGTTGTCCTTCCTATCAAAAGGGATGAATCTCAAAAGTAGGAGTGTTTCTATTTCCAACTGTTCAGTATTTGTTTACTGATAAGGGAGGGATAATATCATGTAATAAATCTCTCAGAAATGAAAATGCTAATGCCAAATCTTAAAAGTTTAATAAGGAGAACCCTTTAAGTATGCTTATGAAAATCTAATACAGAATCATTACTAGCATTTTGAAACCCTGAAAATTACAGCCTGGATTGTAATGTTATCCAGGCCAAGCCTTTCTCTAAGGAAAAACAATGTGCAATCCATTATTTATAAATCAAAAAATATATATTGCTGCTGAGATACTGCCAGATCGATCTACCTCCAACTCTAGCTCTCAGTCTTGGAGGAGTTTTCCCTCCTGGAGCTTCACCCTGTCCAGGCATCTTCCATTGGAGCCCACTTAAGGTGCCAATATAAGGAATCCCTGCAGCCCTGAAGGGCAAGGGGCTTGTCAACCTTCTCTGAGTGTGTGTTTTAATTTCAGCCCTGGGACTGAACAGTTGGTTGGAGGCTACTTCTGTGTTCGGATGGGATGAACTGGTGGTGGAGTCTACAAGACTCTACATTCATAGACCTCACTCAGAAAAGTGCTTCTAGACACTTCTCTTTTGAATAAGCTGCTAAAACTGAGCTTTTGAGGTGAAAACAGGCCAACTGGCAGAGCTCCAACTGTGGACAATGATCAGCATATGACAAAGGTGATTGACCCTAAAGATTGATCGTGGGGTGGCCAGGGTGATTTGGAGTGACCTCTAGCCAACAGAGGGTGCTCCATGCTGCATAGTGGAAACAGCAGTTGACCAATTCTGATATTTGAAGAAATGTAGATTCAAGAAGAATAAAGAGAAGGTACCTCATTCAAGATTTCTTTCTTAAGCCATGATGAGCTGCTTCTCAGATTTCCTGTTGATCCTACCTATTTCCTGACAATTCCAGGGTCAAAGGGGCTGCAACTCAACTGTATGGTTACTTAGTTCTTTCAATCATGTTGTCTTAGGCTGATTTCTCTAGAAAAGCAAAACCAATAAAGAGTATAAATGTATATAGAGATAGATTTATATTAAGGAAATGGCTTACGCAGTTGTGGAGGTTGGAACATGGATCAGGCTGAAGGCTTCTCCTGATTCACATACTGCAGGGGCTGGTAGACCCAAGATCGGCAAGTCAGGCAGTAGGGCTCTGGCCCATAGAGTACAAAGACCGATGAATCCTAAGATAGTCAGGAAAGATGCTAGGTAAGCTGCTAACTCAAGTCCCAAGAACCGGAGATCAGATGAACAGGAGCCAGTTGAAAGATTCAGAGCGAGGAAAAGCTGCTGAGCCTTGCCAGAAAGTCCACTTATATTCATTTCAGGCCTTGCACCCAAGAAAACTCCCTTCCAACTGGTGGCTACTCACAGCAGATTCCATTATGGAGGTGATCACATCATATCAAATCTCATCATGGAAGTGATCACAACATCATCATACAACTGCCAGAGTACATCATACCTGCCAGACCACTGAGAAGCATGGCCCAGCCAAGGTGACATACAACCTTAACGACCACACATGTATTTGTTAAAACACCTAATATGGCACAATCACTCTGCCAGACACTGAGGATACGACCATCCACAAAACAGTCTTTACCTTCAAACAACATACTCACTCTAGTGGGAGAGGAAGACAAGTAAAAAGAAAATTACCTGGTGGCATGATAAGTTCTGGGTTAGAGATAAGTACTGGGTGATATGGAAGCACACAGAAGGGGGAACCAGCAGGTCAGGAGGTAGCAGGGAAGCTGATGGCCGACGACCTCAATTCTATTCAATTCCTGCCCTTGTGTCAAGGCTTAATTCAAAACTCGTCTCTTCTCCAGGCAGAATAAGCATCTCTTTACCCCTGTACTTCCATAGTACATTCTCTGTTCTCCAATATAGTCTGCACTTCTCTGAGGCAGGACCTGTTTTATTTTCAAGGTGTTGCACATAGTAGGATTTCTAAAAAATAATTTTTGAGATGAATCGTTGAGTTGAATTTGACTTAAAACACAGTCACCATCTTCTGAACAAATAACTTGGCTTAAGAGCACTTTTCATGCTTGCTAGTCTTTGGCTGGGAAGGTATCTACAGATGAACAGAATATTGGAGAGAATTTGAAATGTTAAAGGGTTCAACACACAATTCCTCAAAACTCTTCTGGGGACCTACATGCCACTTTGTGGGGTAAAGGACCTAATTTTACCCCAAGTAAAGTGGGCTTTGTCTTTGGATTCAGAGATAAAACCCTTAAAGTAATTGGGGTATGTTGGCCTAGGACTTTCAGGCCATATCTAAGGATTTGTGCTGGCAAGTGGGGCTGGCCAGACCAGAATAGATTTACCTGGGAGGCGGATATCATGCAGCTCCACGCTGAGAACCTTCCCATACTTCCTGCCCCTCTTCCTTATAATGATCCTGATTTATATCCTTTTACTGTAACAAAATAGATAATCGTAAGTAAAATATCTTACGACTTAGGAGTTCTGTGAGTCATTTTAGCAAACTAATGAATCCCAAGATGATGGCTTCTTAACTTGTAAGTTCTGACCTAGCCTCGTGTGGCTGGTGGCAAGATAGACTGCCGTGTGGGTGGCTGGTGTCAGAAATGATGGAGAAGTGGGAAAGTGGGGATATGATTGATCCCTGCCTTCTGGGATTTGGCTTTATGCCGATTCTCATCCACAAAGCTGTCATCGTGCACTTATTGCCAACGACTTGGGCTTTGGGAAGGTTAAACTCTGTTCTGCTCTGTAATGTCTGTCCCCTGATCCAATACTGTACAAAGGGCTACTTTCCTGGGTCAGTGTCTTAGACGTGCTCTTCTAAGAAAAAAAGCCCACTTGCTGTCGAGTCGATTCTGACTCGTGGAAACTCCATGTGCATCACAGTAGAACTGTGTTCCATAGGGCTTACAATGGCTGACTTTTCAGAAGTAGATCACCAAGTATTTCTTTTGAAGTGTCTCAGGGTAGACTCAAACCTCCAATCTTTCAGTTAGCAGCCACTTATATTAACCATTTGTACCACAAGTCTGAAGAATTAGAATATCATAGGTGAGTGCCAAGGGCAGATTACAACATGGCTTTGAGCTTCTCCTTTGCTCCTCCTTTCTATTCCTTCCCGATACCATACACTTCCAACACTTTCACCATTAGTAGCTCATTCCTTTGTAACTCGCATGCTGTGTTATTAGGTACTGTTGAGTCAATTCCAACTGACCGCGACTCCATGTGATAGAGTAGAACATCCCCAAAGGGTTTCTTAGTCTATAATCTTTATGTTCTCCCATGGAGCTGCTGCATGGGTTTAAACCACTGATCTTTCAGTTAGCAGCCAAGCACTTAACTGTTGTGCCACTCAGGGTCCTTTGTAACTAGCAGTGTCCTGTATTTAGAGATATATGCTCTCCCCTGCAGGGAGTAATCGCTCAAATTCTATGAATGAACCTTAGAAATTAGTTTTTTCTTTGGTTAGTATGAGGGCATTGGACTTGAAGGGCATGGATGGGGTACGTTGCTTTGAAAAGGTTAGTTCATATTTTAGCATTAGGAACTCAAGTCTTAGTACTAGGAAAACTGGCTTTCTAAGAAACTAGTTTATTTTTATCTTTGAATCCTAATGGAGGGCGGGGGGTATGGGATGTGTCCTTGCTGAAGGAGATCCACTAGCCTAGCCCTCCTGACCTCTCTCCACACTTCTCTTTGGTCAGTGGGGTGTCTAGCTGGGTTGATGAATTTGGGAAGGGGAACTGGATGCAGTTCTTTTCCCTCCAGCTTCTCTTGCCAAGAGTCTGCCTGCAGAAAGTATACATTCTACTCAACTTGCTGTCACATGGTGAAACTCCAGGGCCACCTCTGACTGGCTGGGTAAGTTTCTCTAACTCAGTTTGGGAAGCCCCCAGGTCTGCAGATATAAGCCACTTTCTCTAATATCAGCATCGTCAATAATAAGGTGATATTTCCATAGCCATATGACTTACCTCACATCTAACTCTAAATCAGTTCAAAACTTGGCCAGGAAAGTGGTTCCTTTTATTGGTTGGGTTTTCTTCATATTGAAATCATCAGTCATGACTTTCCCTTTGCTTTAAGCACCAGGAAATCCAAATCCAGAATGGTGATGTGGTGTACTCAAGTGCAATAATACAAAGCAAAAGGTAAATAAAATACAAAGGGAATTTGGCACGGATTTTCTACTTTTCCTAAATAAAGAACGGTTGCAATCACTTGGCCAGGCTTAAGTAAAAGAACAGTCTTGGTTTTCCCAACTTCCCTTCATTTGCTGCCCACGTTTTGCTTATTCTTGCTAGTTTGTTCTCTCTTATTTTTGTCTTAGGCTAGCCACCAAAATATGTGCTTTTCCTTGACTGTTGATCTTATATGAGATTGCAGGCCAATGTCTTAGTTTCTGCATACTATTGTTCAAACATCAGATCTTAAATAAAGTCACTTTATAAAAAATATTTCTGGAAAGACACTACCCCAGGAATGGATTTCCTTTGCTTTCAACTGGCCCTGTCCATCCCTGGCTCTGTAAATGTCCTGTCTGTTGCTTCTTCATTTTCAGTAGGTTTATATCCCATCCTCTCAGCAATAAGAACAACATTTTGATTAGGTCTGATCTGAAAATGGAGTCAATCTTTGAGCAGAAACTGAGACGCTGTTTCATCACCTGTAAAAGTGATTAAACATGGTTCCCCCTTCCTCAACCACAGCACCTAGAATTCTATTGTTTTACCACTTTGTGCTCACTTTAATGGGGTTTACAGTTTCACCTCCTTGGGCCTCAGATTTTCCATCCATGAGGAATTTAATATAGGTTATTCGTCCTTTGAGTCCCTTATTTCTCTTTATTTCCTTTCTAATGGAATCAAGTATCCATGGAAACAACTGAAGATTAATGCTCAAAATCGACATTCATTTCCCTCTGAACAAAAGGAAAAAATAAAGATTGTTTTAGGAATAACCTAAATTCTTGCAACCAGTTGTGAGGTCCACTGGCAGAATATAGGTGGAAGGGAAGAGGCCATCCCTCTGAACTTTTCCTTGAACATCTAAATGTAAAAGCCACTGAAGGCCAGAGACACGGCATTATCGAACATGGAAACATCATCTTTCATGAACCCTGAATCTTGTCCTTCTGGGCATACCTGCTAGGATGGGTCCTGCTGGACTCCAGCGGAACTAGGGTGCTGTCCATATCACTGAACAGTGGTGACCCAGCTCTCCAAGTCTGTCCTACTGTGACCTGGGCCCCATAGTGAGGCACCTTACCTTGTTTTGCATTTTTCATGGCCCACATCACCATCTTATTTTATCTTATTTTTGTATTTCCTCTGTCTCCAACTAGATTCCCCGGGAATAATATTCCTGATGGTCTATCTGGATCACAAGCCAAGCCCTTGGCTATAGATGAGCAAAACACTTAATTTGTAGTCCCACCAAAAAACCAGAAAACCAAATCCATTGCCATCAAGTCAATTGGGACACATAGGAACTGTATAGGACAGAGTAGAACTACCCCATATGGTTTCCAAGAAGCGGCTGGTGGGTTCAAACTGCAGACATTTTGGTTAGCACCTGAAGGCTTAACCACTGTGCCACCACGGCTCCTTCAGTCCCACCAATATTCCTATAAAGACAGTGTAATTCCTCAAGGAGGCACTGGTGGTTCAGTGGTAGATTTCTAGACCTCCACGTGGAAGACTCGGGTTCTATCTCTGGCCAATGCACCTCATGTGCAGCCACCACCTGTCTGAGGAGGCTCACATGTTGCTATAATACTAACAGGCTCAGCAGAGTCCAGACTAAGACTGACTAGGAAGAAAGGCCTGGAAATCTACTTCCAAAAATCAGCCAACAAAAACCCTACGGATCACAACAGTTCAATCCATTCCGTTTTGGGTCTTCTAAGTTGGGGGCTGACCTGACTGCAGCTAACGACAAAAATCTCCCACAGAAAATAGGCTGTTGCTACTAGAAGAAACAGGAATGAATGCTGTGAGTGTCAGACACTACTTGTCAGCGACAGAGTGAGAGCGAGAGAGAGCAGACGCAGATACAGAAGAGACGGCACTGAACCACAGAACAGGGAGTCAGTGGGTTCATAGAAACAGAGGGAGTGCACTGGAATTCCTCAGGCTCTAAAGCTGGGAGTTTAGCTTAGTGACTGAAGCTGACATCTAAAACACAGGGGGATGGTTGTTGTCAGAATTTATATTTCTTTGCTGCCAGTGGAGTGGACCATTTCTCATTAAATTTACTAATGATCTGTAGTTTTATACATTGTGTCTTTGGGTTCTTTGCCTATTTTTCTCTTGAAGTTTTATGCAATTAATTAAAGCTCTTTATTTTAATAAAGATGGTAATTGTCTGCCTGGTAGATCTGTGATGCTCAGTTTTCCCAGTTAATGATTTCCTGGGTTTAATGATTTCCTTTTCATTTTGATGTTATAAACAAGTTTTACATCTTTACAAAATGAAATCAAATGATTTTTTTTCCCCCATGAAATTCTCTCTATTGCATTTACACGTTGGAAATCATTCCACAATTGGCGATCAGATAGGTAATAAGCCCTATTTTCTTCTTGTTTTAGGCAATTAGCTACTTGTCCTATCTGCAATTTATTTTGTTTGGTGAGTGCTGAGCATTTAAAATTATGTGCTGTTTTTATATTTAGCTACTTGTCTAAACATCACTTAGCAAATAATTCCTTCTCTCTTGTGGGTTTGTGATGCCATTTATATCATGAATGAAATTCTAAAATATACTAGAGTTTGTTTCTAGGCTATCTAGTCTGGATCAACAATTTTTCAGTTGTCATAATATATTTTAAATTATTGATGCTTTATAATGCATTCAAATAGGGGGAAACCCTCCTCATCAATTGCTTTCATTTTTTCAAAAAACTTCTTAGCAATTCGGATAGACTGCATGTCTTAAAGAAATTTAGAGTGATACCTGTCACAAAGATTTCCTTTGGGATTTCAATTGAATGTCTACATTAATATGAGATGAACTTATGTCTTCATAGAAACATAATCTTAATAGTAGCTGGTGTTTACTGAATGTTTTTAATGTACCAAAATCGTATTAATTGCTACATAGATTTTTTTTCTCATTTAATTCTCAAAACAACCTTATGGGATAGGTAGTATTATGGCACTCATTTCACAAATAAGACCTAGAGAAATTATGCGTCTCTTCAAAAGTCACACAGCCGATTGGAGGCAGAGCTAGAATTTAAGCTCTGGTCTGAGTCTAGTATCCTGACTTTCCAATTTGTGTTCCTTTTCTATATCCGAGAGCAACCAAAACCAAACCCAGTGACGTCGAGTCGATTCCAACTTATAGGGACCCTATAGGATGGAGTAAAACTGCTCCAAAGAGTTTCCAAGGAGCACCTGGTGGATTTGAACTGCCGACCCTTTGGTTAGCAGCTGTGGCACTTAACCACTATACCACCAGGGTTTCTGTGTCAGAGTAGAGTTTTATTACTTTGTGCATATAGATATTGTACTTTTAAAATTAAGATTAATCGTAGGTATTTTATATGTATTTTTGCTTTTGTTGATTTTCTTTCTCTTTGGTTATATTTGACATGCATAGAAGGTACTAGTGTTTATATCTGTAGTGTACCTGACCAACTTAGTGACCCTGTTAAAAATTTTCCTTGATTTGCACTACAAAAAAAAAAAAAAAAGATAATTGATAATATTGTTAAGATGACGATATGCCCCAAACTGATCAGCAAAATCAATACAATCCCCATCAAAATTTTATCTGGCTTCATTGCAGAAATTGACAAGCTGATCCTAAAATTCATATGAAAATACAAGGGACTCAGAATAGCCAAAAACAATCTTGAAAAAGAAAAACAAAATTGGAGGACTCACACTTCTCAGTTTCAAAATTTACTACAAAACTATAGTAATCAAGACCGTAGTAATGGCATAAAGACAGACATATAGGATGGAATTAAGAGTCCAGATAGACTTTCACTTTATGGTCAACTGATTTCCAATAAGAATGCCAAGACAATTTCATGAGAAGGAATAGTCTTTTCAACAAAATGGTGCTGGCACAACAGTATATCCATATGTAAGAAAATGAATTGGACCCCTACCTCGCACCGTATACAAAAATAAACTCAAAATGGATCATAGACCTAAATAAAAGAGCTAAAAGTATAAAGCTCTTTGAAGAAATGTAGTTATAAATCTTTGTGATCCTGGATCAGGTAATGACATCTTAGATTCAACAACAAAAGCACAAATGGCCAAAAAAAAAAAAGGCAAATTAGTCTACATCAAAATAAAAAAAAAACTTTTGGGCTCCAAAGGCATTATAAAAAAGTGAAAAGATAACCTATGGTATGAAAGAAAATTTTTACAAATCGTGTGCCTGATAAGAGACGTGTATCTAGAATATACAAATAACTCTTATAATTCGACATAAAAATTCAAACAGCCCAATTAAGAAATGGGCAAGAAATTTGAAGAAGCATTTCTTCAAAAAAGCTATACAAGTGATCAATAAGCACATGAAAAGATGCTCAGTATCATTAGCCATCAGGAAAATGAAAATCAAAACCACAATGAGATGTTAGTTTACAGCCACTGAGATGACTATAATAAAAATGACAGAAAATAACAAGTATTAACAAAGATGTGGAGAATAGGAAACACTCATACAGTGCTGATTGGAATATAAAATGGTGCAGCTGCTTTGGAAAACAGTATGGAAGTTCTGAAAAAGATTAAACATAGAGTTACAATATGACCCATCAATTCTACTCCTAAGTGTACATATACCCAAGAGAAATGAAAACATATACAAAAACTTGTACACAAATGTTCATATCAGCATTATTCATAATAGTAAAAAAGTGGAAACAACCCAAATGTCCAAATAGATTAATAAAATATGGTATATACAGTCAATGGAATATTATTAGCACTAAAAAGGAATGAAATACTGATACATGCTACAGCATGAGTGAACCTTGAGAATATTATACTAAGCAAAAGAAACCAGTCACTAAAGACCACATTGTGTGATTCCATTTATATAAAACGTCCAGAAAAGGCAAATCTACAGAAATAGAGAGTAGATTAGTGGTTGCCTAGTGCTGGAGGTGGGGTGGTAGGGAGAAAAAGGGAGTAACTGCTAATGGGTCCGGATTTTTTTTTGAGGGGGGAGTGATGAAAATGTTCCAAAACTGATTGTGTGGTTGTTGTTAGATGATGTAGAAAGTTGGTCCCAAATCATAGCAATCTTATGAATAACATAACAAAATGTTGGTCAGTCCTGCACCATTAACACAAATGTTTGAGGCCATTGTTGTAGGCTCGCAGCCACTGTGTCAGTTCATCTCAATAACTGTGATTATGCTGCACAAGGAAACCCTGGTGGTATAGTGGTTAAGTGTTATGCTGCTAACCGTAAGGTTGGCAGTTCAAATCCACCAGGGGCTCCTTGGAAACTCTCTGGGGCAGTTCTATTCTGTCCTATAGGGTCACTATGAGTCGAACTTGACAGCAACGGGTGTGTGTTATGTTGCACAATTCTTATCACATTTTGTAAAGATGTAAATGTACTAAAAATCATTGAATTGCACACTTTAAACAGGTACATTGTATAGCATGTGAGTATCTCAGTAAACTGTTATAAAAACTGGTGATTCTGTATACTTTCTAGTAGTTAAACCTCTTACTGGGTTATTTATAAAAAAAAATTTAAACCTTGTTTTTATTAGTCAAAACTTGGTGATTATGATGATGGCTAAATTTATTACATTCTCTGTGCCTCTCTAAGTATTTTCCTTTACTTGTACTAATAAATTTAATTTTCCCCATTTTAATATATATGCAAATAAAGAATATTGTATAAAAATGGTGGGAAAAATAACTATAGTAATGTCGATCCTTGTCAAAAGTTGAGGATCCTGCAAACTCTGTAATTAGATGGAAATTCTTTGTTTCAAATTGCATCATTATTAAGCAACAAAGAATAAAAATTAACAAGCCAAGCTAACCTCAATAAATTCCAAAAAGCACAGCAAAAAAAGATAAGAAAAACAAATAGAAAATACTAAAGATAAAATCAGAAATTAATTTTAAATGAACTTACGTCTTATAATAAAAATTATACTTCAGGTTTGTAAAGTTATACCTGAACTAATTCTTTCTGACATTTCCAGTATTATAACAGCATTTTATAAACTGTTACAGAACCGAGAAAATATTGAACACTTACAAGCTCATTCTGTGCACACAGCATAATTCTGATGGCAGAATAAGACAAAAATAGAAGAAAAGAGGAAAATCATGCCCAGTTCTATTCTGAACAGAGACGTCTGCAGCATAAATAAACTAATAGCAAATATAATGTAATAGTATATTAAGGGAATAATTTACCATGGCCAAGTAGAGTTTAACCTAGCAAAGTTAGGAAAGAAATAAAACATTTCTCGCTAATAGCACAAAAGGGAAAAGTACATTTGATCACCTTCTTAGTTAACAAAATGACATTTACAAAAATCTAAATTTCATTGGTGATTAAATACAAAATATTGTTGCTATTCGATGCCGTTGAGTCAATCCTGACTCAGAGAAACCGTATCTACAACGGAAGGAAACACTACCAGGTCCAGGGCCATCGTCATGATTGTTATACTTGAGCCCATTGTATCAGTCCATCTCATTGAGGGATTTCCTCTTCACTGACCATCTGCTTTACCAAGCATGATGTCCTTTTTCAGGGACTCGTCCCTCCTGACAATATGCCCAAAGTATGTGAGACAATGTCTTGCCATCCTTGCCTCTAAGGAGCAATTTGGTTGTACTTCCTCCAAGGCAGATTTTTTCATTCTTCTGGCAGTCCATGGTATATTCAATATTCTTCACCAACACCGTAATTCAAAGGTGTCAATTCTTCTTTGGTCTTCCTTATCCATTGCCTAGCTTTCACATGCATATAAGGTGATTGAAAACATCCTGGTCAGGCCCGCCTTAATCCTCAAAGTGACATCTTTGCTTTTTAACACTTTTAAGAGGTCTTCTGCAGCAGATTGACCCAATGCAAAGTGTCCTTTGATTTCTTGACTGCTGCTTCCATGGGCGTTGATTGTGGATCCAAGTAAAATGATATCCTTCACAACATCAATCTTTTCTCCATTTATCATAATGTTGCTTATTGGTCCAGTTGTTAGGATTTTTATTCTCTTTATGTAGAGAGGTGGAGTCCATACTAAAGGCTGTAGTCTTTGATCTTCATCAGTAAGTGCTTCAAGTCTTCTTCACTTTCAGCAACCAAGGTTGTGTCATCTGTGTAACACAGGTGGTGAATGAGTCTTGCTCCAATCCTGATGGTGTATTCTTCTTCATATAGTACAGCTTCTTGGATTATTTGCTCAGCCTACAGATTGAATAAGTATGGTGAAAGGATACAACCCTGACGTACACCTTTCCTGACTTTAAGCCACGCAGTATTCACTTGTAGGGTTAGAAGAACTGCCTCTTGGTCTATGTACAGATTCCTTATAAGCAACATTAAGTGTTCTGGAATTCCCATTCTTCGAAATATTACCCATAATTTGTTATGATCCACACGGTCAAATGCCTTTGCTAACCAATGAAACACAGGTAAACATCTTTCTAGCATTCTCTGCTTTCAGCCAGGATCCATTTGACATCAGCAATGATATCTCTCATTTCACGCCCTGTTCTGAATCTGGTTTGAATTTCTGGCAGTTCTCTGTCAGTGAACTGCTACAACTGCTTTTGAGTGATCTTCATCAAAATTTTACTTGTCTGTGATATTAATGATATCATTCAATAATTTACACAATCTGTTGGATCTCCTTTCTTTGGAACAGGCATAAATATGGGTCTCTTTTCCAGTCAGTTGGCCAGGTAGCTGTCTTGCAAATTTCTTGGCATAGATAAGTGAGCACTTCCAGTGCTGCCTCAGTTTGTTGAAACATCTCAGTTGGTATCTTGTCAATTTCTGAAGCCTCATTTTTCACCAATGTCTTCAATACAGCTTGGACTTCTTCCGTCAGTACCATCGATTCTTGATCATATGCTACTTCTTGAAATGACTGAGTGTCAATTGATTCTGTTTGGTACAGTGGCTGCGTATTCTTTCTACCTTCTTTTGATACTTCCTGAGTCGTTCAGCATTTTGCCCATACAAGTCTTGAATTTTTTCTTCAGTTCTTTCCAGCAACAAAAATGCCAAGTGTGTTCTTCCATTTTGATTATTCTAACTCTAGGCTTTTGCGCATGTCGTTATAATACTTTATTATGTCTTCTTGAACCACCCTTTGAAATCTTCTGTTCAACTCTTTTACTTCATCATTTCTTCCATTCACTTTAGCTACTGGATGTTCAAGAGCAAGTTTCAGAGCTCTTCTGACATTCTTTTGGTCTTTCTTTCCTGTCTTTTTAATGACCTCTTGCTTTTTTCATGTATGATGCCCTTCATGTCATTCAACAACTCGTTTGGTCTTCAGTCATTAGTGTCCAATGTGTCAAATCTATTCTTGAGATGGTCTCTAAATTCAGGTGGGATATACTCAAGGTCATACTTTGGCTCTCATGAACTTTTTCTAATTTTCTTCAGCTTCAACTTGAACTTGCATATAAGCAATTGGTGGTTTGTTCTGTAGTCAGCCCCTGGCCTTGTTCTGACTGATGATATTGAACTTTTCCCTTGTCTCTTTTCAGAGATATAGTCAATTTGATTCCTGGTGGTCTACTTCTGAAAAAAATTAGTCAGTAAAAACCTTATGAATAGCAGCAGAATATGTCTGACATAGTTTCAGAAGATGAGCCCCTCAGGTTAGAAGGCAGTCAAAAGACGTTTAGGAAAGAACTGTCCCCTCAAAGTAGAGTCAACCTTAATGATGTGGATGGAGTCAAGTTTTCAGGACCTTCATTTGCTGATGTGGCATGACTCAAAATGAAAAGAAACGGCTGCAAATATTAATAACTGGAATGTGGAACATGCAAAGTATGAATCTAGAAAAATTGGAAAGTGTCAAAAGTGAAATGGAACGCATACACGTAGATATCCTAAGCGTTAACCCATTGCCATTGAATTGATTCCAATTCATATTGACCTTATAGGACAGAGTAGAACTGCCCCATAGAGTTTCTAAGTAGTGCCTGGTAAATTTGAACTGCCAGCCTTTTGTCAGCAGCTGTAGCACTTAATGACTATGCCACCTGGGTTTCATCCTAGGCATTAGGGAGCTGAAATGGACTGGTATTGGCCATTTTGAATCAGACAATCATATGTTCTATGCCGGGAACGACAACTTTAAGAGGATTGGCATTGCATTCATTGTCAAAAAGAACACTTTAATATCTATCCTGAAGTACAATGCTGTCAGTGATAGGATAATATCCATATGCCTAGAAGGAAGACCAGTTAAAACCACTAGTATTCAAATTTATGCACCAACCACTAAAGCTAAAGACAAAGAAATTGAAGATTTTTACCAAGTTCTGCAGTCTGAAATTGATCGAGCATGCAATTAGTATGCACTGATAATTACTGGTGGTTGGAATGTGAAAGTTGGAAACAAAGAAGAAGGATTGGTGGTTGGAAAAAATAGCCTGGGTGATAAAAACAATGCTGGAGATCACACAATAGAATTTTCCAAGACCAAAGACTTCCTTATTGCAAACACCTTTTTTTTTTAACAAGATAAACATGAACTATACAAGTGGATATGGCTGGATGGAATACAAAAGAATCAAATCAACAAAATATTAGAAAATTTTTAAAGATTGCTTTCTTTACATGTAATAGAATTCACAATATCATATTAAATTAATACATTAGAATCAATTTCATTTAAAGCAGGAATAATACAAAGATGTAACTATCAATATTTAATGTAGTTTAAGTTTTAGCCAGTGCATTAAGCCAAGAAATGAATGCAAAGCTGTATCTATTGGAAAGAGAGGGAAAAGCATCAATATTTACAAAGGAGTCATTATGTACTTCACAAAAACACAAGAGAGTGGAATAAAAAACCACTAGAATTAATGAGAAAATTTAGTAAAACTTGTCTGTTTAAGATATCAGTGTACACAAATCAAAACAATAGCCATAGAATAGAATGGGAACACTAATGAACATGCATAGAACACTAATGACCAAAGACCAGATGAGTAGTGGAATGGCACCCAGTACATCATACTTGAAGAAAGCAAGGGGTCATTAAAAAGACAGGAAAGAGAGAAAAGACTAAAATGGATGTCAGAAGAGACTCTTAAACTTGCTCTTGAACATTCAGTAGCTAACGTGAAAGGAAGAAATAATGAAGTAAAAGAGCTGAACAGAAGATTTCAAAGGGTGGCTCAAAGTATTATGACATGTACAAAGACCTAGAGTTAGAAAACCAAAAGGAAAGAACGTACACAGCATTTCTCAAACTGAAAGAACTGAAGAAAAAATTCAAGCCTTAAGTTACAATATTAAAAGATTATATTGGCAAAATACTGAAAAACACAGAATGCATCAAAAGAAGATGGAAGGAATACACAGAGTCACTGTACCAAAAAGAATTGGTTGACATTCAGTCCTTTCAGGAGGTAGCATATGATCAAGAATCAATGGTACCAAACGAAGAAGTCAAAGGCTCCAGAAATTGAAGGGATACCAATTGAGATGTTTAACAAAAGGGCACAGCACTGGAAGTGCTCACTGGTCTATGCAAAGGAATTTGGAAGACAGCTACCTGGCCAACTGACTAGAACAGATCCATATTTATGCCTATTCCCAAGAGAGGTGATCAAACTGAATGCGGAAATAATGAACAATATCATTAACATCACAGGCAAGCAAAATTTTGCAGAAGATCATTCAAAAGTGGCTACAGCAGTATGTCAATAAAGAACTGTCAGAAATTCAAGCCAAATTTAGAAGAGGACGTGGTACCAGGGATATTATTGTTGATGTCAGATGGATCCTGGCTGAAAGCAGAGAATACCAGAAGGATGTTTACCTGTGATTTACTTATTGAATATGCTAAGGCATTCGACTGTGTGGATCATAACAAATTAGGGATAACATTTCTGAGAGTGGGAATTCTGGAACCCTTAATTGTGCTTGTGAGGAATGTGTACATGGATCAAGAGGCAGTTGTTCAAACAGAGCAAGGGGATACTGCATGGTTTAAAGTCAGGAAAGGTGCGTGTCAGGGTTGTATCATTTCACCACACCTATTCAATCTGTATGCTGAGCAAATAATCGGAGAAGCTGGACCATATGAAGAAGAACAGGGCATCAGGATTGGAGGAAGACTCATTAACAACCTGTGTTATGCAGATGACACAACCTTGGTTGCTGAAAGTGAAGAGGACTTGAAGCACTTACTGATGAAGATCAAAGACCACAGCCTTCAGTATGCATTATACCTCAACATAAAGAAAACAAAAATCCTCACAACTGGACCAATAAGCAACATCATGATAAACAGAGAGGAGACCGAGGTTGTCAAGGATTTCATTTTACTTGGATCCACAATCAACAGCCACAGAAGCAGCAGTCAAGAAATAAAAAGACACATTGCACTGGGCAAATCTGCTGCAAAAGATCTCTTTAAAGTGTTGAAAAGCAAAGGTGACACCTTGAGGACTAAGGTGCACCTGATCCAAACTATGGTGTTTTCAATCTCCTCATATGCATGTGAAAGCTGGACAATGAATAAGGGAGACTGAAGAATTGACCCTTTTGAATTATGATGTTGGCAAACAGTAGTGAATATACCATGGACTGCCAAAAGAATGAACAAATCTGTCTTGGAAGAAGTACGACCAGAATGCTCCTTAGAAGCAAGGATGACAAAATCGCATCTCACATACTTTGGACATGTCGTCAGGAGGAGTCAGTCCATGCAGAAGGATATCATGCTTGGTAAATTAGAGGGTCAGTGAAAAAGGAAGACCCTCAACAAGATGGATTGGCACAGGGGCTGCAACGATGGGTTCAAGCATAGCAACAATTGTGAGGATGGCACAGTTCCGGACAGCATTTCGTTTTATTGTGGATAGGGTCGCTATGAGTTAGAACAGACTGGATGGCACCTAACAACAACAACAACCAAAAGAACAAACAAATCTGTCTTGGAAGAAGAATAGGAGAATGTTCCTTAGAAGCAAGGATGGTGAGACTTCTCATGTACTTTGAACATGTTGTCAGGAGGAACCAGTGTCTGGAGAAGGACATCATGCTCGGTAAAGTAGAGGGTCAGCAAAAAAGAGGAAGACCTTCCGTGAGATTGATAAACATAATGGCTGCAAGAATGGACTCAAGCACATGATTGTGAGGATGGCCCAAGATTGGGCGATGTTTCATTCTGTTGTACATAGGCTTGCTGTGAGTTGGAATCGACTGGATGGCACCTAACAACAACGAAATGGGAAAAAAAGATTCCATAGGTTTTATCAGCAGTGTTTTCGTTTTTCTTACTTTATAAATGTTGAGTGTCCTGGGGATGATCCCGACTCGTAGCAACCGTTGTGTGACAGAGTAGAACTGCTCAATAGTGTTTTCTTGACTGTAATCTTTACGGAAGGAGCCCTGGTGGTTCAGCTGTTAGCCACTCTCCTACCAACTGAAACGTCAGTGATGTGAACTTAGCAGGCACTCTGCACGAGAAAGACGTGGCAATCTACTTCTGTAGAGATCACAGCCTTAGAGGCCCTATGGGGCAGATCTGCACTGTCCTGTAGGGTCACTATGAGTCAGAATCAACTTGATGGCAAGGAGTTTTTTAGTCTTTAGAAGAGCAGATTGCCAGGTCTTTTCTTCCACAGAGCCACTGGTGGGTTTGAACTACAGACCTTTTGGTCAGCAGAACAGTGTTTAACCATTGCACCGTCAGGACTTGTACTTTATAAATAGCATGCACATATTATTTTTATTTTTTCTTTGGCCTGATAGTTATATAGGAGAATATTTCAAATATCGAACTGGTTATGAATATTTTGTTTACATTTCTTTAAAATTTTTTTCTTATTATTGCATTGTGATCAAAGTGTGCAGCCTGTAAATTATTGCATTGGGGAAATTTTTCTAGGCTTTTTTTTCAACCTATCATTTGGAACTTTTTGTATATATTACATCAAAATGTGGTATAATTAATCTGTATAAAGATAAACATGTATGCATTATTTTAATCTAATCAATTACATTATGTAATTTCCCACATCCTCATTTTTTTCTTGCTTAATCTGTGAAAGACTAAAAGAATGTGTTACCTTTAACAATTGTGCTTTCGTGAAATTATTTTGCTTCATATTTGGATGCCATATTATTATGGTGGCTTGTGTGTTGCTGTGATGCTGGAAGCTATGCTACATGGATTTTAAATACCAGCAGGATCACCCATGATGGAAAGGTTTCAGTGGAGTTTCCAGACTAGGAACAAAGGCCTGGTAATCTACTTCTGAAAATTAGCCAATGAAAATTGTATGAATTACAACAGAATATCGTCCAGTATAACACTGGAAGAGGAGCCCCCTATCCTGGAAGGCACTACACGTTAGCTGCAACAGTGGACTGAAACATACCAAGATCATGAAGATGGTGCAGGACTGAGCAATGTTTCATTCTATTGTATATAAGTTCACCATGAATTAAAGTCAACTCGATGACAGCTCTCTCTCTTTAGTCAATATAGAATTTAATGGTTTTTTGCCACATATTTTAACTTGTCTGAAATTAATGTTTTTACTCTTGATTAGTTTTATGTGTACCTGATATGTACTCCCATTGTTTTCAGTTTTGATTGTGTGTCATTTTTGTTTCGACATTTTTGATTAGTTGCTGCATTTATTTCTTCTGTCTCAGTCTCCTTTGTGTTTTGTCTTTTAATAAGGGAGTTTAACAGATAAGCTTGTCATAGCTCTTGCTCTTTGACCTTAGTTCTGTTATCTTGTTTTGTGTTTTATATTCTTCAGTTGTTCTTAAGAATTACTTTATATCTTTTGTTACAAATATATTAATATTAATTCCTAATGTTAATTGATTTCCTACTATGTGCCAGATATTTTACATATATATACCACTTTTAAGTTATAATACTATTGACGTGTTCATTTGACCTATAAGGCAATAGAGGCTCAGGAAGGTTAAATAATCTGTCCAAGGCCACACAGCTAGTATGTGCCAAAGTCAGGATATGGAACCAGGTCTGACTCTTTGGAGCTCAAAAGTTTAACCACAATTCCATGTCGTCTTCCAAATATGCCTATTTTTCTGATGGTTTCTGGTCTTGGAGTTTTGCAAAGAAAAATCTTTTTTAGGCCCTAATTCTAATAGTATTTTTCTATTTTCTTAGTGAATTTTGGGTTTAATTTTAATTCATCTGAAAATTTTGAATAAGGGCTAAGGTAAAGATGAAAGGTAATGGCTTTGAAATGTATAGTTGATTGTTTAAACACTATTTCTTTTCATCTTTTCCTCATAAGTGTAGAACATCCTAAATTGAAATGCATATGTAGGTATGTTTCTGGATACTTCCCTTGATTTGTCTATTTCTCTGCCAGTACCGCACCATTTTACTTACTGTAACTTCACACTCTTGTGCGAGAGTTCCAAAAATGAAGTCTTTGACCTTAGTAGAATGGCAAGTTTGGGTCTATGCCCGGACTCCATCTTGATGCCTGCTTAAGTCTCTAACGAACACTAATCTTTGTACAGACTTGAACCTAAAGTTAAGTAAATGTTTTCTTTGTGTTTAAACAAAAGGATGTCTTCACAGCATTCTAATGGAGGTCCTAATGCAGATGGTTTATCAGAAATCTCACCTACAAGCAGCCCTCAGGAAATGTTTTGCCCAAGGAGCTATTTTTAACAGAACATTCTTACCATAGAATGCCTTGTAATCATTTTGGGGCCACACTTTCTACACGCCTTTAGTCACATACTTCTGCAATTTAAGAATATAACCTATCAAAATAGTCTACCTGTGTACTTTACACCAATCCCTATTGATTCCCCTCTTGAAGATGTCCTGCCTCTCGTGTCTACAAAATCACTGAGCACCAATCAGAAATATTGTATTGTTGGTTCCTGAAAGTACCATATAGAGGTACCTGTTTTCCTTCTGGATCTTGGAGCATTTGGTCTTCATTCTGTGAGAATGGGTGTGTCCCCAGTTCGAACTGTTTGAACCTCCAATAATCCCTTTGCTTTTATTTGAACAGAGCACGTATTGATACTCTAAGACATCAAAAATACCTTGGGATCAGGAGCCTCTCGTTATTGTTCATTTTCAAAAATGTTCCGGGCTGTGTCTTTCATGGTTTGTCTTGGTGGGGGCAATGCCGGTAGTTCTTCTCTTACATCTTCTGGCTTTATTTTTAAAATTAATTTGGGAGGGCTGTTTTAGAGGTGGTATCCCCGGTGGTAGAAATGGTTAGCACGTTCTGCTGCTAATTGAAAAGATGGAGGTTTGAGTCTACTTACAGATGCCTCAGAAGAAAAGCCTGGTGATCTACTTCCAAAAAGTCAGAACTACAGGAAGCAGTTCTACTCTGAAGCACATGGGGTTGCCATGAGTCAGAATCTCCTTGTGGCAACTGTTTTTTGCTTGTTATAGGTGAAGCAGTAAAAATGTTTTTTTCTTTAGTGTTTTAATATTAGGGAGAATATATTTTCTCATTTGTTTTAATACAGCTGTATAAGCTGTGATTAATCTCTAGTCCTTGGAAAATGGTGCAGGCTCTGTTCAAAATATAACTGAGCAGCCTGTTCCACTCTTAAGCATAACGAACCCCCTAATACCTTACAACATATTTTCCCTTATTCGAAATAGGCGATGGAGAGCTTGACATGGCTAACGCCATAATGATGCTCTAAGTAATCTCTAAACATTTTTTAATTGCACCGGCTGTACCGGTCTCCTCCGAAGGGGTACGGAGCTATCTCAGCTCCTGTGGCTTTGATGTCTCCTTTCTTTGTTGTCTTGAGAAACGGCCTTCAGCCTGCAAACCGACAAGAAGGTTTGCTTTCTTGCTCCCTATCTCAGCCACAGTGGACTTGGCAAAACAGCCCCACTAGCTGAGAGATTCTTATGAGAGTTTTTCAGCCCGTTATAAATATACTGATTAGAGTCCAGGTGCCTGACATGTTTATCTTTAGTTTAATAAAGAGTTTTTGTAGTTTTTTTGTGATGTATAACACCACCTGTGGACTATGTGCTCAAAACATTAGGTAACTGTAATCTTTTCCGTATAAAACCCTCCCATCAACCCTTTGGGGCAGACAGAATTTGAGAGAAATTTAACCCCCTCTGTCTCTTGAATACCGGTATTCAATAAGGCCTTCTTACTGCTTTCCTCCTCCTGTCTCAGTATTGGCTTTGCGGCAGGCAGCTCGAACCCGCAATTTGTGGTAACAGAGAGAGAGGCAGTAGCTAGAGACCATTTTAAACTGGAGCTTGTCTATCAGTCTCTTAGGAATATGAAACAATAGTTCATCTGGCTATTTAAATTGTGGAGTCAACTTTGAGTATGTATTTGAAAAAAAGAGAGGATTGAGGATGTCCATAGTTTCAACAACTGGCTAGATTAATTTGCTTATCCTGCTTTGAACAAATACTTTTTCCTTCCTTAAAACAAAAAGAACCCCTGCCCCCTACCGGAAACAGTCTTGGGGCTTTATTACCTCATTATCTGAGTTCTGCAGTGAGAAGCAAACACCATTCTGACACTCTTGGGCAGGTGTAGAAGTATGGACCCAGTAGTGGTGGACCTACAGAAGCACCACCCTGGGATTCCTCTCCTCACCCGGGGACAGCAACATTCCTCCTTAATTACTTGGAAAGCGTCTCACAAGGTGCACTTGGCAAACCGCAAACTCCCAGAAACAAATTGCAGAGGCAACTGGACTGAAGTGCAAAGTAGCCACAGATGTTTTTAATTGCTCTCTCTCCTTGAGCAAAACCGCAGGCGAGGCATTAGGACAGGCTGGGTTCGCCTCCATTACCATGGGAAGAAAGGTTTCCACTGGTCCAAATGGAATCATTCTTCGCTGCCTGGGGTATGTTCCTGCCCTTTATCTGGACAGTTTGTATTCATCCAAATTCAATAGTGTGTCGTGATGCTTTTAATCTTTAGCACAAATAAGCTGAGTTTTCCCTTAACTGAAGGAGTGGTGTGGGAGGCAGGTGCCTGCTCACCTGCACAGCCGGAACCCTGCTTCCTCAGGAACTGTTTTAGGACTGATGGTTTCAGAGGCTTGATTGCTCTTCTTTAGCTAACTTTAGATATTGGGTTTAAGAACCTAAACCAGTTGCCGTCAAGTTGGTTCTGACTCAGAATCAAGTGATTCTGACTCATGATACAATCTTAAGTGTGTCAAAGTAGAACTGTGTTTCCCAAGGTTGACACACTTAAGATTTTCTGCAAGGAAACTGCCAGGGCTTTCTTCCCAGGCACCTCTAGGTGGACTCAAACTTCCAACCTCTTGGTTAGCAGCCAAATGCACTGTTTACACTCTCCAGAGACTCCATATTGGACTTAACTTTGTCTTATTTAGAATAAAATTTAAACACCATTGGTGCAGTAGAGAAGCACAGGGATTCAACTAGTAACACCTAGGTTTAGCTCTCAGCTCTGCTACTTACTAGTTGGCAGTCCTTGAGCATCTTAACCTTTGCCTCAGTTCTCTCACCTGTAAAATGACGACATTAGTGCCTTCCCCCAAGCTGGGCCTGAGGATGAAAATAAACGTGTGCAAAGTGCCTTGAATGCAAAAGACCTCAACAAGTAGCAGTGATTATAATTACGCATAAGGCTGTTTTTGCTAATGTCTGAGCAGGTTTGTCTGAGACTAAAGAGTTTCCTGGGACTTTCCGTGATAAAACTGGGACGGTCATGGGCGAACCTGGATGCTAGTCACCGGTCTTGGTTTCCTAGTGCTGCTGTAACAGAAATACCACAGTGGGTGCTTTAAAGAACAGACATTTACTTTTTCACAGTTTGGGACAGTAAAAATCTGAATTCAGGGCACTGGCTCTAAGGCAAGGCTCGCTTTCAGCTCTGGGGACAAAATTGGATTACCCAATAAGCAAGGCACGCAAGGGCTTACTTATGTTTACTTAATAATCTGTAGTGCACAATTTCACATGGGTTTCACTACAGATTAGTAAGTAACACAAGTAAACTCATGTGGACCTTGCTTAATGTGAACCCATGTGTACCTTGCTTACTGGTTAATCTGCCTTCCCACCTCCACCCTCAATGGGTGTTCCTCAGTTCCTTGGAGATCTCCACATGGCATCTAAGCAAAACAAAACAATAAAAATACAAAATGCCGCAGAGTTGATTCTCACTCAGAGTCACCCTGTAGGACAGAGTAGAACTGCCCCAGAGGATTTCCAAGGAGTGGCTGGTGGAGTCAAACTGCTGACCTTTTGGTTAACAGCCGAGCTCTTAACCCTGTGTCACCAGGGCTCCACATTGCATCTGTCTTTCCCCGATTTGTGCTTGCTTCTCTCTGTGTCTAATCTGCTCTTTTTATATCTTGAGTCATTAGGTTTAAGTCACAGATACGGCCTCAATAACATAATAACCCAAAAACCCCAGTGCCATTGAGTCAACTCACAGCAACCCCATATGGCAGAATGGAACTGTCCCGAAGGGTTTCTTAGGCTGTAATTTAAGCATTACACCACCAGGGCTCCTGTCCAAGGTGTAGGGATTAGGATTCCAACATGTGTTTTGGGGAGATACAATTCAATTCATAACATCTTCCTACCATGGGCGTGCGGAAACAACCGAGATGAATCCCATAGGCCTCCGCTTTGAAAACGCCTGTGATTTAGCATGGAGATGGTAAAAGCCACTGCTCTTGGCTCCTTTGCCAATGGCAGGCATTGCTAACACTTCACAGCATTCTTGAGCCAGCTATTACCATGAGCCCAGCTACAGAAGCTTTCCCAGCACAGGCTCCTGTGAAGTCACCACCAGTCAGAGCTGGCGGGGGAAATGAAACATGCAATTGCTCAGCTAGTGCCCAGGTTTCCCAAAATTACCTCTTTCTACAGAACGAACATTTTAATTTTTGCGACAATGGACTGAAGCTAGGCCTCAGGAAGACATTCTATTAAAATAAGTTCACATCCCTTTATGAATTTTTGAGAATCTCTGTTAAGGCATTATCCCTTTCATTAGAACATGAAAGTAGAGTTTGCAAACCCCAAAAGAGTGCGTAAGTACTTTAAACCAATGAAGAATTAGAAGAGAGAGAATGACTCATTATCACTGGACTGATCTAACCCCAGAATCGGGGGCTCAAGGTACAGCATGTCAGCTCTAAAGGAGATACAAAGAACTTCCTTATGAATAGGTTTGCTTAACTCAGGAATGAACATCTCTCCGAAGGCCATTGGAAAATGACATTGGAGCCCTGGTGATGCAGTGGTTAAGAGCTCGGCTACTAACACAAAAGGTCGGCAGTTCGAATCCACCAGCCTTGGAAACCCTATGGTGTAGTTCTACTCTGTCCTATAGGGTCACTATGAGTCAGAGTCGACTCGACGGCAAAGAGGTTGATTTTTTGTTTTTTTGGAATATGACAAACATTCTTTTTGTCAAGGATGGTGAGGTTCTGGAATGAATAACAGAAAAAGTGGAGTTGGGTATAGCCATATCATTGTTTTACCAATTCCCTTTATAGTTTTAATAACCTTTTCATGTCTTTTCCAGCTCAATGGCTTCAAGTTTGAAAAGTCATTATATAAACACCAACATCTCTGAGGTATTAGGTGTTGTTTAAAACTCCTCAGTAGTACCAGTGATTGAAGAAACCTTCTTGACTATGCTGATGGATAAAAGGAGATGATGACAAAGAGAAAATCCAGAGAAGGAACCAGCCACTCAATGTGTGGACATCTCCCAATAGGGTGTCCCCCCCTTTTTCTGTCCTGAAGTTATTCCTGACAACACTGAATCACTGCATTTGCCTTCCCTGGGAAGACTGAATAAGAATTGATGCCTTTGAATTCTGGTATTGACAAAGAATATTCAATATACCATGGAGTGCCAGAAAAATGAACAAATCTGTCTTGGAAGAAGCACAACCAGAATGCTCCTTAGAAGCAAGGATGATGAGGCTTTTGTCTCTTGTGCTCTGGACACGTTATCAGGAGGAATCAGTTGCTGGAGAAAAGACACCATGCTTAATAAAGTAGAGGGTAAGCAAAAAAGAAGACCCTCAACAAGATGGATCTACACAGTAGGTGCAACAATGGGCTCAAACATAGCAACGATTGCGAAGACGGCTCAGAATCAGGTAGTATTTCGTTCTCTTATACATGGGGTTGCTATGAGTTGGGACTGACTTGATGGCATCTAACAATGCAGAAAGAGCAGGCTTTTTTTTTTAGCTGATTAAATTTTGACCTTGCTGTTTTTCTGTGTAACCATGTATTAGTGGTGGTATAGTGGTTAGGTGCTCTGCTTCTAACCGAAAGGTGGAACCCACCAGCCACTCCGTGGGAGAAAGATGTGACAGTCTGCCTTTGTAAAGATCACTGCCTTGGAAACCCTATGGGCAGTTCAACTCTGTCCTATAGTGTGCGTCATTATAAGTCTAGATGGCAATGTGTTTTTTTTTTTTTTTTTTGAGGGAGGGGTAGTAAATCACCCTCTCTGAGCTTCACAAATACAAAACACCTGGACTCTCATGCTGTGAAGATTAAATGAGATACAAAGCACTACACAGTAAGAGCACAATAAATGTGAGATCCAGGCCTTTAGATCCCTAAAGGTTTTGTTCTCTCTGCTTCATTGACACTTTGAGGACATTCAGCCTTCTGCGCTTGGTTAGCATTTCATGCCTTTGCCCTCTATTCAAAGGGAGTTGTAAGCACCTGGAGGGTGTGGAGCAGACTTGACTTTACAGCAGTTCCTTGTGATACTCAGCATGGTGCTGGGTGTTATGAATTGAGTTGTGCCTACCCCCCCCCCCATATGTCCTGAAGTCCTAGCCCTGTACTTGTGAATGCAATTCTGTTTGGAAATAGGGTTTTCATTTAGTTATGTTAATGAGGTCATACCAGAGTAGGGTGGGCCCTAAAACTAATCATGTATGAGTTATTAAAAGAGCAGAATAGAAAGAGACATACACAGGGAGAGGACAGACCCCAAGGAATGTTGAGGAACACAAAGGAACTTCAAAGGACTCCTGAGGCTCCCAAAAAGAAAGGACGCCCCACTAGAGCTGATGCCCTGATTTGGACTTCTAGCATCTAAAACCGTGAGACAATAAATTCCTATTCATTAAAGCCATCCACTTGTGGTATTTGTGTTACAGCAGCAATAGGTTACTAAGACACTGGGTGTCATGGATTGAATAGGGTCCCCAAAAAATATGTGTCAACTTGGTTGGGCCATAATTCCTGCATTGTGTGGTTGTCCTCCATTTTGTGATTTTCCTGCATGTTATAAATCATAATCTCTGCCTGTGGTTAAAGGGAATTAGGGTGCAATGTAACACCTTTGCACCACCTTTTATCTTACAAGAGATGAAAGGAAAGGGAAGCAAGCAGAGTTGAGGACATCATACCACCAAGCAAGAAGCACTGGAAGCAGAGTGTGTCCTTTGGACCCAGGGTTCCTACACTGAGAATCTCCTCTACCAGGGGAAGATTGGTGACAAGGCCCTTCTTCAGAGCCGACTGAGAAAGCCTTCACCCCAGAGCTGATGCCCTGAATTAGGACCTCTAGCCTACTAGACTGTGAGAGAATAAACTTCTGTTTGTTAAAGCCATTCACTCGTGGTATTTGTTATAGCAGCTCTAGATGGCTAAGACACTGGGCATATGGCAAATTCCCAATAAATGAATTTTGATTTAACAATCAACTTTGACCAACTTATTAATGATGAGTAAAATGCTAATGAGATACAAAAAAGGACACTGACCGGCCATAAATAAATGGCCTAATATATCATGGTATATTCTATTAGTGGACCATTATACAAAAATTAAGATCATGTTTTTAAAGAATAGTTAACAAGGTGGCTCATGATATATCGTTAAATGAAAAGGGCAGCTTATATTACTGATGTCATGTAAATGAGCCTAGAAGAATTACTTCACTTTCTTTTTGTTCATGTTTGTTCAAATGATCTACAATAAGCATGTATAACTTGAAAATCCACACACACACACACACACACACACACAAAAAGCCTAGCAATTTTTTCTTATAGAGGATGGAAAGCATATTCCATTATAAAACGAATTTCCCAAGGATGTTGCAAATCCTGCTTTAGGGAAATTGGTCTTGATGGCCATGTTTCCCTCACCCCTCAAGGTTAAACGGAAATGGAGAGGGAAAGAATTGCCCTCAGGGACAGGGCCACTTCTTCTTTTTTTTTTTTTTTTTGATTGTGCTTTAAGTGAAAGTTTACAACTCAAGTCAGTCTGTCATACAAAAACTTACATACACCTTGCTACGTACTCCTAGTTGTTCTCCCCCTTAATGAGGCAGCACACTCCTCCTCTCCACCCTGTATTCCCCTTGTCCATTCAGCCAGCTCCTGTCCCCATTTGCCTTCTCATCTCGCCTCCAGACAGGAGTTTCAGGGCCCCTTCTTTATAAATCCCTTGTCAGCTGCCTTTGGCAATTTTAATATCCTAAACCAGGGCCACCTTGCTGCATTCCATCACCGGGTGAGTTGACAGATCTTGATCTCTGACACCTTCTTGGACAACCCAAAAGAATAAAAGAATAATAGTGAAGGGCAGAAAGGTGGTTACCAGGACCCCACCCAGGCCAGAGAACACCTCCAAACACCCCTGCCTGCAGACTGTGGCCCTGATAGTAAGTCTGGAAAAGTAAGTCAGCATCGGGGTGATTTGTTTTCATTTGTTATCACTGTGATCTTGGGCCAACTGTTTAACTGGTTTGAGTCCCATGTGCAAGATGGGGGATAATAACCATACCTACCCCACAGGGATATTACAATTAGGCAATGCCATTGTTCTTGTAAGGATCTGACACCTAAACCACAGCAAAAGACAAAACAAAGCAAAAAAAAAAAAAAAAACAGTGTCGTTCATTTGATTCCAACTCATGGTGACTCCATGTGTTACAAGGTGGAACTGTGTTCCTTAGGGTTTTCTTGGCTGTAATCTTTACGAAAGCAAATCACCAGGGCTTTCTTTTGAGAGACACCTCTAGATGGAGTCAAACTTCCAATCTTTCTGTTAGTAGTCCAGTGGGTTAACTATTTACACTATTCAGGACCCCTAATCCACAGAGCATGGCTGGTATATCAACTACTGTTAGTCCAATGAGGTCCCTGGGTGGTGTCAATGGTTTGCACTTGACTACCTACCAAAAGATGAGCAGTTCGAACCCACCCAACCATGCTGACAAACAAAAGTCTGGCAATCTGCTTCTGTAAAGATTACAGCCAAGAAAACCCTACAGGGCTCAGTTCTACTCAGTTCTACTTTGTAACACATAGGGTCACCATGGGGTCAACTCCACGGCAAAGGGTGTTAGGTCAATGTGGTTTAGTGGATGAAGCACAGATTTTGGGGTTTGAGGACCCATGTTCAAAGCCCACTTTACCATTTACTAGCTGTGTGACAAAGGATGCCACTTAACTTGCCTTAGCGTCAGTCTTTACATCTGTAAAATGGGCCTCTCAGTGCCTCCAAATATGGATTTAAGGATTAGAGAGCATGTATGTACAGAATATAGTAACCCACAGAAGCCAAGAAGGTAAAGTTAGTGAGTGTAATGGATTGAGTGTGACGAGCTGGAAAGCATCTAAGAGAAGGAGTTGCAACTCAGAGCCTGCCAGCTGTTGCCATCCATGAATTCAGAAGTATGGGTCTATTGTTGCCTGATCTGATATTTTAAGAACATTTAATTTTTATAGAAGATTCATCAGTGTTTAAAAACGTAGGCAAAAAGTTAGAAAATTTTAAGGCAATGTTGTGTGGGCCACCTTGGTAGATTGGATCCCAAATGTTTGCTCACACCTTTTGCCATGCAACTTTGCAGTAGGCAGAGTATATTTTCCCACCCAACTGAGGTTGGGCTTGACCTTGTGACTTGCTTTGGCCAATGGGTGCAATATGAGCTGCTATATATGTGTGATTTGCCCAGCTTCTTCCACTTCTACCATCTGCCAGGAGAGGAGCCTGCTCTGGGTAGCAACTGTCCCAGAATGAGACATAAGGGCAGGGCCAAAGTAGGGTGGTCCCAGCTGACTCACAGTCCCATGAGTGAGGAAAATGAGATGTTGTCAAAGGCCACTGAGATTTTGGTTTCTTTATACAGCAAAACCCAACTCATATGGCATCTTTGGGTCACCAGTTTGAAAACACCAAGATAAAGCACCTATTATGTAAATGTGAAGTAAAACCAGTTGCCATCAAGTTGATTTCACCTCATGGTGACCCCAGTATGTCAGAGTAGAACTGCACTCTATAGGGTTTTCAATGGTTGATTTTTTGGAAGTAGATTGCCAGGCCTTTCTTCTGAGGCATCTCTGGGTGGACTCAAACCTCCAACCTTTCAGTTAGCAGCCTAGTGTGTTAACTCTTTGCAGAATTTATGGAGATAATAAATTAAAATTCCTTGGCACATAATCAATAATCAATGCTAATAGATATCTTTTCTCATCTTCCTCTTTAGTGTGTTGCTGGTAGCTGCTATTGAGTCAGCCCCTGGCTCATGGCGGCCTCATGCACAATGGAACGAAATGCTGCCTGGTCCCACACCATCTCCATGATGGCTTGTGGTTCAGACAATCATGACCCAAAGAGTTTTCATTGATTGATTTGTGGAAGTAGATTGTTAGGCGTTTCGTCTTTGTCTGTTTTAGTCTGGAAGGTCTGCTAAAACCTGTTCAGCATAATAGCAACACTCAGGCCTCCACTGACAGATGGGTGATGGCTGCACTTGAGTTGCACTGGTAGGAAATCAAACCTGAGTCTCTCACGTGGAAGGTGAGAAGTCTACCACTGAACTTCTGCTATCCTCATCCTCATTAGTACAAAGTAGAAAAATATGAGGAAATGTTTTAAATAAAAAAGTCCACAAGTTCCCAGGCTCTTTATATAGCAAATCTCTTAGAAAAAAAGGCAAGTAACCAAGGCGACATTGGTTTCTTAAATGGGATAGCAATGTCTGCTTTGTGTAGCTGTTGTGAGGATTAACTGAAGTCATGTCTGTGAGCATTAAGAAAGTTTAGAGCTGACTGGTGCAGAGGAAGCACTCAGTGAACGGGACCACCCAGTTGCCATGAGTCACCTCCAACTCATGGTGACCCCATGTATGTCAGAGTAGAACTGTGTACCATAGGGTTTTCAATGGCTGAGTTTTTGGAAGTGGATCTCCAAGTCTTTCTTCCAAGGTGCCTCTGGGTGAACTCAACCTCCAACCTCTCAGTTAGCAGCCGAGCACGTTAACCATCTGTACTGCCCATGGGAGCCGCTGTCATTCCTACTGATAGCAAGCTCCAGGAGCACAAAGCCAGTTCCTCCTTTCTCATCATTGTATCCTCAGCCGGCACAGTGCCCGGCACAGAGAATGCGCCCCTATGTCTGCATAGGAACGAAATTGTAGTAAATGGGGAGGGGACCATGTTTTAAAAGAGAAGGCACAGGTTTACCAATTCTTCCCCATTTGGAGTCTGGACCATAAATCCAAGCTCACCCTTTCTCATAATCTGTGGGTAGATTTCTACCCCTGTACTTATAAACAGCCAGGTTCATTTGCTTTTGTTGTTAACACAGTTTATTATTGGCACACTTATCAGGAAAGCATACATAAAATACAGCTGTTTGATAACACACGGAGCCACTGTGTCTTTACATTTGTGGAGGAACATATTAATATGCAAATGGAAAATTAGTTCTCTTATAAAGTTTCACATAAATACACTGGAATTGCCCCAAAAAGAAAAGTCCCCATAAAAGAACCAGCTGAGGGCTTTACAAAGTATTATACAAGAAATGTACTATGAAAAGAAAGAACAGTCAACTCAGATACAATAAAAAAAAAAAGTTTCAGATTTATTAAACTGCCCACGAAATTAATGGATTACATGGCTTGAAAATATTTGGATCAACAGCAATTTTACAAACGCATAAATTCTCCGGGGCCAAGTGTCTTTCTTCACATAAAAATCTGCCTTTGTGTCTTGGACGACAAAAAGACGTTTCTTGTTTCAGCTCTCGGGCTAAATTACTCAAGAACCAATTGACAACAGCTTGACCATAAATCTCCTCACTGGGCCCTTTTAGCTGTTACCCAATGAAAGCAAATGTGAAAGAAAAGAAAGAAAAGTACATGGCAACCCAAAAGTGGATTTTTTTTTTCTTTTCATTTTTTACTGAAACAAGAACCCTTCAGATGCAAGTCAAAAAGCAGAAGATATTTTACAATATTAAAAAGTCATCGGCAGAATGAATGAGATCCTGAGCACTGAGGACTTAGGGACTCTATGGCCGTCGCTGGATGGGTGAAAAGGAAAATCAACACAAACGTGGTATTAAAAACCTGCCAGGAGCTGCGCTAGCGTTTACTGGCTTTAATTACAATCAGTGCCAGTATCTGCAGGACCTGCGAAAGCCTCCAAGGTACGGTCACAGAAGCTTATTTGGAATGATCCTTTCAATTAAAAAAAAAATAGTGGAAGAGAATCAGATCATTGTGGTTTAGAAATAGGTATTTGCGTGGAAAAGTTTGTACATTTCTCCTCTTTTCTCTCCTGTGAGTAAAGACCCGGAACAGTAATTCTGACCCACTGGCCTATTGAGAATGGATGTAGGTGCAGACATTCTTATTGGGAAGCCTGGGGTGGGGGGTTTTCTGATTTGGTCTCTTGAGTGGCAGGCGGTTTACTGCTCCAGGGGCTGTTGTTCCCCAGGGCGGGGGAATTGTTGAAGTCCTCCTCGTCGTCCATGCCGTTGGCCGCATCATACTGCGTGTTTTCTAATCTAGTGATTAGCCTTTCGTCCTCGTCCCCAAACTCTCCTCCCATCAGAGTTGGCTCTCCTACCACCATCACGTCCTGTGAACAGCAGCTGACATTATTACAGGGGAACCTTGGGAGAGAGAAGTGCAGCGTAAAACAATCGTGGGAGGAGTCGGGGAAGCTAGGACAGACACTCGTGTAATGTACAATGGGGTCAAGTGTCCAGGTTGGGGGGCGGGGGGCCGAGACGCGTATCTGATTTCTACAGGAAATAAACATCGCCTCCTGCTGTGTAACAACCGCGCGAGTTTATGTCCTTAGTGTGCAGCCTGACACCGGAGAGGGCAATGCTAGCAATCTGCAGAAATAAAAAAATGGATTTTCCAAAATTAAAAAAAAAAAAAAAAAAAAAGCCACACTTTTAACTGGCTGACCTGGGGGACTTTTTAGCGGGCTGTGTGGAACCTTCTGTGGGGTGCTTTGCCATACCTCCAAAAATCCGCCACTCTTACTTGGGCCTGTGAGTGGCTTTGGAAACTAGTGGCGAACAGAGGCATCTGTGAGCCACCAGTCTTTAATACTCAGGCCACTCTTTCCAAACAGTATTTTCTCTGTCCCGAGGACGGTATACGTTTTAACTGGAGACAGAATCTCTCCTTTCTCTACTCAGCCAGGCCCTTTTATGCAGCCAATATCCTTGACATTCTGCTACTTAATTATGGTAATTAATTTAGGTAAAGTTTTTGATAAAAACAATGTTCACACTGATTTGACAATTTGCATAGCTAATTAAGTCATTAGCAAAAACCTGCTGATTGCCAACAAGCCCTGAATTTACCATCTGTTATTTTACGGTGCCTGTCACCTATCCCCACACAGGCAGCCCTGCCACCAGTCTGGGCAGCAAAGAGGACCAGTGTGTCCAGCTGGTGCCGTAAAAGGAAGATGAAGAGCACTCATTATAATTACACTGATGAAGCTGGTCGTCATCAAAATGGGGAACGTGCAAGAAGAATTCATCTCATCACTCCTTTAAGCACAAATTGTCCTTCCATGCAAACAAGGAAGCCACCTACTGTAGCTGGGAGCATCTTGGAGGCCACGCCTGGAGAGGCACAGGGACGGGGGAGAAAGATGCATACACAGGGCACAGCTCCGGCCTCTTTGTTCAAAGGGGACCAAATGGGGTTGATGGGTGACCTGGGCATGGGACAGGACACCTGTCAGATGGACACTTCTGGGCAGGCTCTGAGCAATATTCCACTTAAAAGTGCAGTGACTCCATGAGAGTGACCAACCGCTAGGAGCCTCCACAGAGGCCAGGAAAAGCAGGGCCACAGCGCTTTTGGAGATGTAATGGTGGGCTTTCTGCTAAGAAGGCAAATTCCATAAAGCACCGTGACAACTGGGCAAAAATGCTCGTCATTGAGGCTTTGTCAAGAGGGCTTTCCTGGGGTAGTAGAATAGAAGACTGCCCATGGTCAGGAGAAGATCCAGGAGGCTCTCAAATCCCCTCTTGAATTTTGAAGGTGCCCATTGAACAAATCCCTCACTTATCACCTGGTCAATTTTGGCATCGACAATGTTGTTTTAGTTGTTCTTTTTTTCCCACCCAGTGGTAGAACTAGAATCTCTAGAATTAGAGAAGATCATCAACAGGTTTTAAAATGTGTTTCTGACTAATCCTTCTTGGGAATTGATCAAAATGACTCAAAACAAATGTCCCAGATAAAGTTAATGCCTAGAGTATGACCTTGGTACACCCAGCCATGAAGGTATTGGTAAACGTACTGGTAGGATATGCCAATGTGTGCACTCAAGAACATCTTTATTATGCAATAAGAACCAAGCATGACACTGACACGTAAGCAGACTCATGAGGCTTCTCGAAGGTGAGATGTAAAATAGGTACAATGCTTCTGAGTGGCAGGAATTCTAATAGGATTTCAGCTGGAACTTGGCCACCATGGAGATGTGAACATTATTGGGTTAGCTGGGGCAGCTGCCATTCTACTCATTGGGGGTGTCTGGTATAAGAAAGTGTCACTTAGTTACAGGCAATTAGAAGACCACACTAATGATGAAGAACAATGCTAAGTGAAAAGACTACGGCAAGTTTGGCCAGAGGATGACATGGAGGGTTAATCTCATTTGATGATTTGTGTGCAGCACACCTTGAAAGGGTTGGAACATTCATGCATAAGGTCTCATGGGGGCAGGAGAAGGATGTTAGAAGCTCCCACATGGATCTGCATTAGTATCATGACTATAAGGTCATTGAGAGAGGCTGGGAGAGCTTGAGAAGGTAAGCATCATTTCAGAGAAGAGGATAGAAACAAGAAGAAGCCATATTAAGCATGGTATTAGAAGGAAAGTTCTCAACCTTCCAGGTGCATTGTATTAGAAAACAATAGTTATTCAAGAAAAGTGCTGTAAAGATAGTGGTTCGAATCACTGCAAGCGAAGCTAATCTACATTTGTACTATGTTGGCTACATCTCTGTGTTATGAACTGCTGTCAAAGATGACCGGGCATAGGTACTTTTAAGCATCCTATATTTCAGATATGCCACATTTGCTTTACTGCTTACAGAAAATATCCTTAGCCAGATACCTAATCCTGTGTGTGTGTTTGTGTGTGTGTGTGTGTGCACTTGACTGAGTGACTGTTAGAAGGTGAGCTACAAGAGACATGTGAGTTTGCACTGAGGACTTCATATGCACCTAGGTACTTGAGACCACTTACGTAAGTATGTTTACACGTCTCTAAGTGGCTCTTCTAAACCTCTAGACCAGGGTAGGTTAGGATAGGCTAGGAGAATACAGTGGTTCTCTGCTCTGGCAGTCTCACATAAAGTATATGGGACACGATACGCATTCCGAACTGCCTCTAGTTACGGGATGTTGTCAGTATCTCCCCCAACCCCGCGTCTTTCAAAAACCCCCCAACGTCGGCAGTGAGAGTACATTGCCTTCCCGTCTCTGCTCTCTAGTGTATCCCACAGGAGGCAATATGGATCCCTTTGCAAGTAGTCCATATGCCCTTGGCTCCCCAGGAGGCAGACCTCTGCTCCTCGGCTGGAGGCCTGGAGCTGCCGCCAGCTCTTGCCCCTATCACATCTTCTTACTAATTCCCCGTGCAAGGACCACCAACCTCTGAGGAGGACTGGAAGTGACTCCTTTCAGGGCCCCTCAATGCTTCTCCTTAAATTGGCCAGAAGGGGTCACTGCTGTTGAATGACACAGGTCTCCATCCCTCCCAGGGTTGAGGCTGCAGTTCGGGATCGCTCCTAGCCCCTGCTCATGGAGTGAGAAGCAGAATCCAAGGATTAAACCCTAGTCCTCACCAGGCGCACACCTTGCTGCCTCGGCAGCTTAGTGGACCACAACTGTGGTCGCAGTTGCTCACTCAATCTGTTCGTGCCTTTGGAGCAGACAGGGAATACCTACAGATGGCATTTCTATTTGAACAGTAAAATATAGTTGGTCATTCAGTAGATAGGGTTAAATGATGTGGTCAGTACAAGCCACCCAAATGCTCATCATTTAAAGCTCGTTCGAATATGGTACACATAAAAATTTTCGTATCTCCTAACCTGGTTGCCTTCCTTGCCGATCTTGGCCAGCTGTACGTTTTACTTAATTAAAATGTTTTTAATTGCTCAGTATGGGGATAGTGTTGAAATTCAACTCTCACTTTCTAACCGTGTCTTGTCTTCAAAAAGTCCAAAGGGTCTTACTCGTTAAAAACCCTCTTGATACAAGTATCTTCCACTAAAATGCAGTTGTTGATTTGGAGGAAAGGAGCATTACGGAGTAGAAAAAAAACATGTGCTCTTAAAGTAAGGAAACCCTAGTGGCATAGTGGTTAAGTGCTACAGCTGCTAACCAAAAGGTCAGCAGTTTGAATCTGCCAGGCGCTCCTTGGAAACCCTGTGGGGCAGCTCTACCCTGTCTTGTAGGGTCGCTATGAGTCAGAATTGACTCGAAGGCAGTGGGTTTGGTTTTTTTTTTTTGGTTTCTTAAAGAAAAATCATTCCAACTAAAACATCTTCTCCATCCATGGCAGACATCACTAATGGATGGCATGGCAGACATCACTAATGGATGGCATGGCAGACATCACTAATGGATGGCACAGCAGACATCACTAACGGATGGCACACCAAACCCAGTCTGGGACCCAGAATCCTCAATACTGTACTCTGTGCAGCTGACACCAGGGATGGAACTGGTAGGAGAGAGGAAACCTCTTTGCCATCCTTAGATTAGACATTGAAGTCTTCAATGACGGGGTCTTTTTTTTTTTTTTTTTTTAAATCTTACTATTGTCAGTGTTCTCTGGAATGCATTTTCTTCATTTGTTAGATGAAACTAACAAATGTTAGTTTCTAAAACTCCAGGATTAGTTGACTAACTGGGTGGCTTGCATGTTCTTTTTCAGAAGTGGGTATAACTTATTGGTACATTCAGAGAGAGACTCAGTTTTTCTCATTTGACAATTTTTTTTTTTTTTTTTCGGCCTGGCTCTCAGGGGTGATATGTGTGAGGCCCAGTTCAGAGAACAGAAGGGACCTTGGAATTGTTTGAGAACTACAATTCCTAATAGTCTTATAATTAAAATGGTGCCTCTCCCAGCAGGCTGGTCACTCTTTCCATGACTCCTTCTTTCTCATTCATACGATGGGAATAGAAACCATATTCCCTGTCCACAGAAGATAGGAGAAGATTCCCAATGGCTCAGGTAATTCTCAGGTTGCCTATGGGGTGGTTTTGGCCAAAGAGAACTGACCAAACGAAAATGGCTAAATGTGGTGGGGGCAGATTTGAAAGGCATATCTGAAAGTAAATTAGAAATCCCTTGTAAAAGCTTCACTCACATGGAGAGATGGGGCAGGATTGGGATGAGAAGGGGAGGCCAACAGACCAACAGAGACAAAAGTGAAAGTAGAGGGAAAGGCTCCAGCTGTACTGGCTGAGAGAAGTAACGAGAAGCAGGGAACACTTCCAAAGGCAGAGTAGCTACAGGATATCCACAAAGCACCAGGAAACAGTCAGGTTTCAAAGGACAGTTAAACGTCTAGTGACAGAGTGAGGTGATCACGGCAGCAAAGAAGGAAAGAAGGTATCGTGGAAGGGAGATGAGAAAACAGATGCTTAAGGAAGCACTAACATTTAAAAGCAATAAACAGTGCAATACTGGGTCCAGGAATGAGTCAGAAGTCATGAAAGAACTAGACAGAAACGGCAGAGTTTGAGAAGAAGTCATAGGAGATGAAGAATAATTACATTGAGGGATGGAAAGTTCTAGCACATTTTGGGGGTTACCCTCGGATGTCAGCTTTGGGGTTCAAAGGTGGCCCATTTGCAGTGGCCAGTTTCCTTTGCCAAGACCCAGAAATAAAAGAAAGGGGTCAAGAGGTCAAGAGAGACCAAATTTTCATGCCCTGGTCTTGATCCTCCCCTGAGCTAATGAAACGGGCAAAGCAAAATCCATTGGGCAGCACTTTTAGTGGCTGTGAGTTAATTACCTGTGTCTTTTAAAATAGGAGGGGACACCCATGTTGGGAAGGCCCAAGTCAAATTATGATACGGAGCCTAAGCTCCCGGAGCTCGTTTCCGGTGGAGCTCAGGGTCTCTGATGAGCATGCTGCTAAGTGATATTTTAATTAAACCTTAAGTGACATATCTCCTGTCTGTGACTCTGACGGCTTTTTAATTCAGGTCCCATTGCAGCATAGACTTTTATTATTTCTTTCTAACTCCCCGTTTGCAGGGGAAGCTTTCCAAGGCAGACTTCCTCCTATCCCAGCCCCTCCCTCACCTCCAACCTGCCCAGAATGGCTCTGCAGCTAAAAGAGACTTTCACATGGGCCCCTTTAATAGGAAAATGGGCAAAGGCGGGAGGTCAGGCCTAAAAGGAAAGTGAGACTTACAGGTACCTGACTGGACAGACTCAGGTTTGCGGCCGGGGTCTTCTTCTTGCTGCCAGTGCTATTGGCGTTGTTCCCGGCGCTGCTGTTGGAAGTGCTGCTGGTGGAGTTTTTTCTTTTTCTCCGTTTAGTGGTCGGTTGCCTTGTGGGTTCTGCTGCAATATGAGGAAGGGAAGAGGGATCAGTTCTAGGCTAAAAGCATTGGGGCAACCAACCACCAGAATCCTGTCCCTTCAATGAAGCTGTGTTAGTAAATTACAAAAGAATAGACTCTTCATTTTTTCCATTTCTTTGAACTTTACACATACACACACAAAAGGAAAAAAAAAAAAAGAGAGAGGAGAAAAATGTTGATTTATTTTTGGCATTAAAATGTGTGGAGCTCTTTTGTACAGAAATAAAATTTTTATCGTTCTTTCTAATTTTATATATCTGACTGCAATCTATTAATATATTTTAGGGGTAGGTGAGCTATGAATAATTCTTGCTGCCAATGCTTTCTTAGTTGAATTAAAAATATTATCACTGTTATAAAACTTTGAAAAAATATATTTTTTACTTGTTCTACCTTCTCCTTCCACCTTCCGTCTGTCGGTTTGTCTTATTGTGATGTCTTTAGTGTTACTATGATGCTAGAAGTTATGCTATTGGTATTTCAAATACTAGCAGGGTTACCCATAGGGGACAGGTTTCAAGAGAACTTTCAGACTAAGGCAGACTAGGAAAAAAGGTCTGGAGATCTACTTCCAAAAATTAGTCAGTGAAAACCCTATGGATCACAACAGAATATTATCTGATACAGTGCTGGAAGAAGATGAGCTTCCTAGGTTGGAAGGTACCTGAAATAGAAAGTGGCCACTACCATGGACTCTGGGATATCAATGATTGTAAAGATGTCACAGGTAATGTTTTGTTCTGTTATACATGGGTTGCCATGAGTTGGAGCTGACAACTAACAACAACTTTTTATTTATAACAAAGGGAGGGCTTCTGGGCTCCCTAGGAAGCCTCTAAGGTACTAAAGAAAGTATAAACTTTGCACAGTGTAATAGCATCTACTGGCTAAGTGTCGTATTGCAACCTAGTTCTATTATACCTTGAAATTCTCAAGTAAAAGGAAGAGGAAGCAGCAGTTCTATTAGCTGTGGATATGGAACTTAGGGATTCCCAAGCTCAGTAGAAATAGCTATGTTCTGACCCAGCAGTTTAAAAATGCCACTAATTTCAAAATCACTGGAAATGATGTATGCTGTAGCCAGCATTATTACTGGAGGAAAGCTAAGCCTATCAAAGGCTTGTTTGGCAGTTGAGACACACATTTTGTATCTGAAGGAAGGAATGAAGCCTTAATGGAAATTCAGAGACCCATGGTAATGTGTTATAAGAGGAATGTTTTGAATTATTTAATATATATGTATTGAGCAAGGCTTACTGTGTGGCAGGCACTATTTTTAACATTTTAAAATGTATTAAATGTTTTATTTTCATAACAATCCTATTAATTGCTTGCTATGACTATAATCTTTATTTTATGACTAAGAAAACTAAGGCACAGAAAAGTTCAGTAACTTGCCAAAATTTATGTACCTAGTAAGTATTGGAGCTCAGATCTATACTACCTCTCATCTCCCTAAGCCTGGCCATAGCTTCAGAAGCCTTGTATACAGCAAGTAAAAGCATCTCTTTCTAATCCTATTCTAGACTCAACCCTGATGGAAAGAAGGTAACCCAGGGCCATAGTGAAACTAAGTGAGAGGACTTGGTAACATTTATTAAAACACCTAGGCTGCCTCTGATGGACAATGAGGGAGCGTCTCCTTTAAGGTTCAGTTCAAAGACCACATAAACCAAAAAAAACAAAAAAAAACAAACCCATTGCCATCGAGTGGCTTCTAACTCATAGCGACCCTATAGGACAGAGCAGAACTGCCCCATAGAGTTTCCAAGGAGTGCCTAGTGGGTTCCAACTGCTGACCTTTTGGTTAGCAGCTGTAGCTCTTAACCACTACGTCACCAGGGTTTCCACTTAGTTTACTAAATTACCTCTGGCTTTTGATGAAAATATGGAGATTATGTTCCTACTTATACACCATTTTTTATTTCATAAACAATTTCTTCCTTTTGTCAGTCTGTCATACTGTGGTGGCTTGCATGTTGCTGTGATGCTGGAAGCTATGCCACCAATATTTCTAATACCAACAGAGTCACCCACAGTGAAGAGGTTTCAGTGGAGCTTCCAGACTAAGAAGACACTAGGAAGAAAGGCCTGGAAATCTACTTTAAAAAATTAGCCAACAAAAACCTTATCTATCACAACAGAATATCGTTGACTTGCTTGCTTTGGTCACATCATCAGGAGAGATTAGTTACTAAAAGAGGACATTATGTTTGGTGAAGTGGAAGGCCAATGAGTGCATAGGAGACCCTTGGTAAGGTGGATTGGAACAATAGCTAAACAAGGCACTCAGACATGCTGGTGACTGTGAGGGTGATGCTGAACCAGGCAACGTTTCCTTCTGTTGTACATAAGGTCGCCATGAGCCAGAGTCGACTTGGCAGCATCTAACAACAGCAACAATGCTCAAAGATTTTTATCAAAGGGTCAACCGTGTCCTTTAATAGAGTTATGGCATTCAATCTGAAGGTAAGGGGGACAGAGCTGGAATTATTTCAGGTCATGAAGCTGGAAGAAGAGTGGCGCTGGACATTCTAAAGACAAGCAAATACTTGTCTGCCCCTGACAAGCATCTTCTTCCTTAAAAACAAAAAAGCCTTTGTTGTCAAGTTGATTTTGACCCATAGCAACCCTACAGGACAGAGTAGAACTGGCCCATAGGGTTTCCAAGGCTGTAAATCTTTACGGAAGTAGACTACTACATCTTTCTCCAGCAGAGTGGAGACCAACCACTGGCCATTCAGTTAGCAGTTTAACTACTATGCCACCAGGGCTCCTCTTCTTTCTTAGATCTAAAAAATGTAAATCTGCTATATATATAGGAATCTGTTCATTATTTACAGAATTTGGGATATATAGAATCAACTTGACAACAATGGGTTTATACTAAACTGCACATTCCTGGATTATTTCCATCAACTGCAGGAAGCTTCAAGAGAAAAGACATGGACTTTGGAGACAAAAAAAAAAAAAAAAAAAAAACCAAAACACCCTGGCTGTTACACATACCTCCTTCATTTACTAGCTATGAGACCAAGCTTGGCAAACTCCTTCTTTAAGCCTCAGGACCCACTACACAAAATGAGGATGATAGTCAATATCTTATAAGGTTGTTGTGAGGATTCAATAAGACGAAAGGGAGCTTCGTGAAGGCTGCCAGTTTGGGCCATTTCATTGTAGCCGCCCCCTGTGGCTAGAACAGGCATCTTTCAGGAGATCAAGAAATAACTGTTGAACAAATGGATGAATTAACAAATAATATATGAACTATATATGTATATATTGGAAAATGTAGGTGCTCAAAGCTTTTGTTGAATGGAGTATTTTTTTCCCCGTAAAGGCTTATTGATATTGAAAGAGAAAACAAGGCCAATTTAAGCACTTTTCACATATTTGAAAAATAATGTTCTAAAAGTCTAAAAATTCCCCTTAAGATAGGGGTGCAACTATTCAATGGAAATAAAGCTCACATTCTCAGCTTTCTAAATACGTACTTGGTTAAATGCTCTATATTCATTTTACATAACACCCCAGGCCAATTACCAGCAGAAGGTGACCATTATATTTTGTGATTCAGAAAGCTATGTGACTCATGTTCATAATTACTCTTTATAAAAATAACTTTTAGCGAATGGATATGTTTTGCTTTTATGATCAACGAGACTCCACACACACCTGGGAGTGAAAATGTATTAGAGAGAAAGACAATTAATGATGACTCGAAGCGGTAATTTCTGAACCCCAGCAGGAGACTACGGTATCTACACTGCATTCTAAGGAAGTGAGAAAAATGGAATCTTTTATGCATTCTTTTCGTGATCAGAGTATCTTCTGATATGAAATATCTTAAAAAGTAGAGCAAAATTTATTTTAGTTTCCTTCGTTCCTTACTTTATTCTTTCTTTCCGCCCTTCCTTTCTTCCTGCCTCCCTCCCTCCCTTCCCTTCATCCTTCCTTTTCTTTTCACCCTCTTTTGCCCCCCCCCCTTCTTTTTCATTATTCCTAACATTTAAAACAAAACAGCTACAACACAACCCAAAACACTAGGCCGTGAGAAGTCCGCTGTCTGGTCTAGTGGACTGGGAAAGAGGAGAACCTGGTTCTGATCTAGGCTTTGTCAACAACCTTCTTGGTAACTTTGAACAAGTCCTTTTACTTCTCTGGGCTTCAGGTCCTGATCAGCAAATGAGGAAACAGTATTAGAGGATCTTTAAGGATGCTTGCTCTTCACAAATTCAATATCTCTAAGTCCAAAATCATGGTCAGAATATCAATAAGCTACTTTTCCTGATAAAATGAATGATCACCTTCTTCTTTTTCATATCATTTTACCCCCCATAGAAGACGCGTTCTAAGGAGGGTGAAGAACGAGAGGGTACCTGGGGGCGCCACCATCCGCTGCCACTTCTGGAACAAGCAGGTCTTCAGGCAGTCGCGTGGACTGAGGTTGTAGGTTTTATGTCTCGACATCAGCTCCTGCATTGGCTCCAGTATTACACACAACTGCAAGGAGTTCAAAGACATTGGTGTTTCACGACTTGATGATATTAATTGCGACAAATACTGTTAACAGCTGGAATCAATTAGAAAGCTGAGGGATACTGTCCTTTTTTCCCCTGGTTTTGATTTGCACTCTACAGGTTTGGAGGAAAAGAAATATTACCAACACTTGAGTATAGCCACTTAATGTAGTATCTTTGTAATGTGGCATTATAACTGATCTATACACACACATGCATGCGCATACACGCACACACACACACGCAAGACACTTTCTGTACAGACGCTTCCTATGGTTCCGTGGAGCATAGCATGTTCTGATTCTGTCCTGGTTTCTGGCTGTCACTCCTGTTTGTAGAGCAACATGCTGGGACTTACAATGCTAGCTTATGCAGATTATCAAACTTTAAAATCTATCTTTTAAACTTTGGAGAACAACTGACAACTACAGGTACTTTTTGATCTTATTTCTTACAAAGACAGATGGTGAACCCTATTTTACTTTTATTCATGTACCCATTTGTGTTTTACACACGATAAAGATGTAAATAACATATGCTGACGTTTGTCCGGTATGGGAGGTTTTTCTGTGTCTCTGCACAGCGTCACCTTGTTCCCTGCTTTGGTTATATTTTTCAGCTTTATTTTGGTCCAAGGCAACTGATGACAAAGACTAATGAGTGAAACAAGAAGGTAAAACCATTTGGTATTGCCTTGGACTTTTCTGAATTCCTTCTCGGTTGGAAGCCTATCAGAATACCACTGCATTGAAAGTACTATATCAAAGAGGATGAAGACCACGATACAGAATAATACATTAACTGCTGTGGCAGTTGTTGCTATTGTGATCTGTCTAGTCAATTCCAACTCATATTGACCCTATAAACCAAAAATCCAAACCTGTTGCCATTAAGTCAATTCTGACTCACAGCGACCCTATAGGACAGAGTAGAACTGTCCCATAGGGTTTCCAAGGAGCTGCTGGTGGATTCGAACTGCCAACCTTTTAGTTAGCTGCCATAGCTCTTAAACACTGTGCCACCAGGGCTTCAGTGACCCTATAGGACAGAATAAAACTGTCCCATAGTGTTTCCAAGGCTGTCATGTTTATGGAAGCAGACTGCCACATCTTTCTCCCACAGAGCAGCTTGTGGGTTCAAATCGCTGACCTTTTGGTTAGCACCCAAGCACTTAACCACTGCACCACCAGGGCTCCTGTGCTGTTGCAATTACAGTGATGCAAATATTGGCAACACACCTTCCCAGGTGAAAAAAAAAAATCATTTTATTATGAAAGAAAGATGTACTATCTTGCTTCCTTGTAACCCCCTTCCCTTCGGCCAGCAATTACCTTGAACACTTCCCAAAAGAGACCACATTGCCTGTGTCCATGGGCTTCCTCTACCTGGAATTCTTCTTACCCTCTTCCTGGCTAAGGCCCACCCATGGTTGACAACCTAGTTCCTTCTTCTGCCAAGGCTCCCTGCCCTGACTGTGTACTTCTCCCCACACAGGATGAGTTGGGGGCCTCTTTTATAGTACGTACTCCCAGAGCGTCCAGCTCTTTCACTCTACAGATGAACTTATATTTGTAACCACTGCTTCCAAGTCTGTCTACTCCACTAGACCATGAACTCTTTGTCTTTTATGTGTGTTCCCAGCCTTGGCTCAGATGAATGGATGCATTGAAGGACTAATTCTTAGAAAGACCTGAGAATCTTTCTGTACCAATGTTCCTCAAAGTGGGGTCTGAGAACACTTCCATCAGGACCAAATGGGTTGCTTATTAAAAATGCAGGCTCCCAGGCTCTGCCCCTTCTGTTTCACTGGGATCTGAAGGCAGGGCCCTGAATCTCCATTTTTAAAAACCATAAACCAAAAAAAAACCCAACTACCATCGAGTTGATTATCACTCATGGTGACCTCACATGTGTCAGAGTAAAACAGTGATTCATAGAGATTTCAGTGGCTGATTTTCCAGTACATAGCCAGGCCTTTATTCTGAGTGCCTCTGGATGGATTTGAATGGCCAAAATTTCAGTTAGTAGCCAAGTGCTTATTCAAAACCATATCATCATGTAATTCTGAGAAATACTACTGAAGTTTGATGCCCACTGCCCTACATATTCTGGATTTTAGGAAGGATAACAGAGACGCAAGGTATGTGCATATTCCCAATGGTTTCCAGCTCTGATCCCACTCCTTCTCACTTTTCCCCACTCTTTTGTGCCCCCTTCCTTCCTTCTCATGTCTAAGCATGATAAGCTTCATTGAGAAAAAATAATACTCAGCCCTTTTTACCTATGACAGGTTTAAATCTTTGCCAAAACCACTAACTCCGTTTAAGGACCAACTGTAATCTCCTTCCATTTGCAGTTTCTGTGGACAGAAAAGGCAAGATTTCTAAGCCTGCACAACACAAGGATGTTGAGTCAAACCCATCCAATACTGTGTGAATGGGGTTGGAAATTAATGAAACCTGGATTAGGTATGCTGGATCTTAAATCTTGTGAATTTTCTTGCCTACTTGGGAGCCCTTTTTGCAATCTAAAATATTTGTAAAGAAAGATCTTTAAAAAAAAGAGTTGGGGGTTGTTTTACAATTAACTCCATATTCCAACACTGTGAAGATCCTATGTGTTCATTCCTGTGTTAAGAATTCATTGCCAGAAATCCAACTCTGTGCAAGCTACAGACAACCTCACTGCCTCCTCCAGCCACTGATGCTCACAAGACTGTTTGGAGTCTACGATCATCTCTACAAATAGAGCTAAGGATGGATTATCCATCAAAGAAGAACCACTGCTAAATTCAGACAGGGTCAGAAGATGTTTGCATCTATTATTAAACCAGGACAGTGGGAATAGCAAATAGCTTTCAGAGAAATTCTAAGGGCTGGGAAACTTTCTTTCTTTCTTTTTTTTTAACTAACAACAACAACAAAAAAAAAGTTAAAAAGATTTTCAAACCATTCCCTTTTGACCCATTTCCCATCCTTGAGAATGAGCTTACGATGATGGAAAACTCATGGGTGGAATGGAACAGGCGTGGACTCAGAAGCCAAAGAGGCCGAGGTATGGATGTGGGCTCTGTCACTGGGTTCATAACCCTGGGGAACCTCTTAATAAATCTGGGTATCAATTTCACCTGTAGGACAATACTCACTTTATACATTGTTGTGAGAATTTTAGATAATATGCCTGATACATAACAGATGCTCAACAAACAGTGAATATGGTGATTATATATTAACAAATACCACCTAGATTGCAAAACAACCTACTTAGGTGCTTAGGTGCTGGGTCACAAAGATGAGGGTGGCACTATCTCTGTCCTTCGAGAATATTCAGCCTCCTTAAAAATGATTTAAGCATATTAAGAAAACCACCCTGTGTTTACTGCTCAAGCATCTCAGGAAATCACGTTTTTCTGAATTAAGTGACAAGTTAGCAGATATGACCTGTTTGGACCTAGGAAGGGCTATCAGTATTGAACACGCTTCAAAATAGGAGGACTGTATTTACTACGGGAACCGATGGGCTCCTTACCTTTTCTTTTCCACGGTGCCTTTCCTGTCTGGGTTTTGGGCAACACTCTTTACAGGTGCTAATCCTCGGAATTTCTCTCTTCCCTTTTAATGCAAAAATATCTCCTCATCACTGTAACCCACCCCAAAGGAGTTTGCATCTCCGAATGCTAATCAGGAGTCCCCAAAGCCATTTTTCTTCCTGTGGAGGGTTTCTGGGCTCTCCCCTTATTCATGTATGCAAATGAGTCTCCCAATGTCTGCAGCAGAGCCTCAGTGTCTTTGCTGGGCTGCATGCTGTAGGTGGCAGAGCTCACTCAGATAAGAGCCTGCCTTCCCGGCATCAAGCCAGTGCATCTTGGCAGCAGCCAAGGCCTGGAGCTTTATGAAATGAAATCAGGAAGAAGGCTGGGGGAGTGGTTTCCCGCAGCAACTAGCTAAATCCTTTTGGAGCCAGGATTCCTGCTTTCCCTGAGGTCTCAGATCTTCTTGAGAATCTGGGGAAAGCTATGCAGTCTGTCTTTTAAATTTTGTTCAAAATTTCTCAATGTTTATGAAGTCTCTAATTAAACCCATTGCCATTGAGTCAATTCCGACTCACAGTGACCCTGTAACAGGACAGAGTAATGCTACCCCCTAGGTTTTCCAAGGCTGACATCTTTATGGAAGCAGACTGTCACATCTTTCTCCTGCGGAGTGGCTGGTGGGTCCAAACCACAGATCTTTCCATTAGCAGCCGAGTGCTTTAACCACTGCGCCACCAGCGCTCCTTATGAAGCCTTGATAGCCCCATCCACTGACAGCAGGTAAAGAGCCCCTTGTCTATGCTAAGTGTGAACCAGGCCACACTGCGCATGCCTTTTCCCCACCCTGCACACACTCACGCAGACACAGACACAAACACCACTCTCAGGCGTACTAACAGAACTGAGCATAACAACACGGGCGCCTTGAAGAGCCGTGTTGTTATATCTGTGAAGTCAGGCCTGCTAGAAAGTTCCCAACGGACCACTTTCTTTGCCTGAAAAGAAAGGCCTCGGCAAGCATGTCAGCCGCATCTGCAGCAGACCGCACACTGGGTTGCAGCTTTGTTTAGTTTCTCCCTGCAGCAGTGCTGGAGGATACCAGGAGGAACTCCAGGACACAGTGGAAGCGGGGCGGCACCCAGCTTGAGAGATTGTTTTGAATATGAAGTCCCTAAAAATGTGGTCCCTGAAAGACCCAGTCAGGTCCCCAATTCTGGAAAAGCTCCAGAGACACCCTTTGTAGATTTATTGGGGGTTTTAGGTAGGGCTTGGTGCAAACAAGTGCTCAGCTACTAACTGGAAGTTGGCAGTTCAAACCTACCCAGAGATGCCTCAAAAGAAAGGCCCAGTCATGTACATCCAAGAGGTCACAGCCACTGAAAACTCTGTGGAGCACCGTTCTACTCTGACATACGTAGGTTTGCCATGAGTTGGAATCAACTCGACAGCGATAGTTTCTGTTTGTTTGTTTTATTTGCTTCCCCAATACTTCTAATGGAGCCCTGATGGCACAGTGGTTAGAAGTTTGGCTGCTAACCAAAAGGTTGGCAGTTCGAATCTACCAGCAGCTCCCTGGAAACCCTATGGGGCAGGTCTACTCTGTCCTATAGGGTTGCCATGAATTGGAATCCACTCAACAGCAACGGGTTTTGTTTTATGCTTCTAACTTCATTTTCTGGGATTCTCGCCCCAGCACTGACTTTTCAGTGTGAAATTCTGTAACCACAAGAGGGATCTAATGAGTAGGTAAATAGATGGATGGAAAGATGGATAACAGAGAGCTTGGCCAGATTCATAGCAAGGAGTTATCTGTTAAAATGACAGACAAACCAGACATTGTCCTGCAGGCTTCAACCAAAACTTAAACCCGTTGTGGTCCAGTCGATTCTGACTCATAGCAACCCTACAGGACAGCAGAACTGTTGCCATCAAGTCGAGTCTGAGTAGATTCAAAGTAGAACTGTCTCACAGGGCTTCCAAGGAGTGGCTGGTGGATTCATACTGCCGACCTTTTGGTTAGCAGCCACTCTCTTAACCATTGTGCTTGCAGGCTTAGAGGTAAAGAATTTGTCCATTTGATAAAAAATGGTCGCGTCCTCTGTGTAGAATTCTTTCTACAGATTCACAGGTGTTCACCCAATTACTGCATGCCCTGTGGTAGGAAGGGAGATCTGAGTTTAGTTCCAGGATTCCTGCCTTTTTCATAATCACAGAGGACCTAGCACATGCAGACAGTATGGTGTTTTTGTTTGTTTTGTTTTGATCTGACAGCTGTCCAGGAGAATTCAAATTCTCCCTAGCTACACACTCAAACTCACTCCTGTGGCTCATCTCATTGGTTGGACCCCAAGAATAGGTAGTGCTTGTCACCTGCCCAAAGCTGATACCTTGTGGTAGGCATTCCGTAATCTCCCAAACCTAGGTTCTATCTAATGCTAACATTTTAGTTCAATCTTTTCTGAATGACATACTCTGAGCCTGAACCATCTACTCTTTATACATAGGTCTGCCAGGATCGCTAGGCCAGCACCTTGCTCAGTTCTTTGCACATGTTTTTCTTGCTTAGAAGACCTTCTCCCCTTTTTTCCCAGTCATCTAAGAAAGGGATTGGCAAACTACAATCTGTGGCTCAAATTTGGCCATGCTTACATATTTTCTTCCTTTACATATTGTCTATAATTGCTTTTGTGCTATAACAGTAGAACCGAGTAGTTACAACAGAGTCTTTATGGCCCAGAAACCTGAAAATATTTACTATCTTGCTCTTTACAGAAGGAGCCCTGGCGGCACACTGGTTAAGTGCTCTGCTTCTAACCTAAAGCTCAGCAGTTTGAAACCATCAGCCACTTGGAGGGAGAAAGACGTGGCAAAGATTTCGGCCTTGGAAATCCTATGAGGCAGTTCTATTCTACCCTACAGGGTCACTGTGAGTTGGAATTGACTTCATAGCCATGGGTTTGGGTTTTGGTTTTTTTGTCCTTTACAGAAAGTTTGGTAAGCCCTGATCTAAACCAGGGCTACTCAAAGGAGGTGGTCTGCAAATTATTTGTTACATAACCATGACAAGATAAGGAGCTTGAGTCAGAATGTAATTTAATGTGCTGCTTCCTTTGTTGAGAAAATCTTGCTTCCAAAAAAAAAAAGATGAAATAAAAAATGTGCCCAGTAATGTAGTTGATTTGCACTCCAAAGTAAGCCCCTTATCTTGTTGTGGTACAGTAAGAGTGTGCAGTCTGGCACTGGTCAGCAGATAACACTTGAGTCACATCAGTCAAAACGATTAAGGTCTTTCAAGGTCCAGCTCAAATCCCACATCTGTCTCTAACCATCCTAGCCCACAGAGGACTCTATCACTTCTGTGGCACTCATTACTAGTATATATATATATATATACATTCCAGTGTTTATATTTGAATTGAGAAATTTCCTTTCTTGTGGACTTGACTCATCTTCTTATCTGTAGCAAGCTGTATTTTACTTTTCTCCCTCCTTTTATTTAGCATAGTATTAAAAACCAAACCCATGCCCATCGAATCAATTCCAATTTGTAGTGATCCTTTAAGACAGAGTAGAGCTATCCCATAGGGTTTCCAAGGAGCAGCTGGTAGATTTGAGCTGCTGGCCTTTTGATTAGCAGTCATAGCTCTTAACCACTGCACCACCAGGGCTCCAGCATAGTATTAGGTATAATGAAATATTCGTTGAATCGTAATAGCTGTGGAGTGCCTACCCTGTGTCTGTCCTAGAGTATGTACTTTACATATATCTTTAATCCTTACCACCTCCCTGTCCACTTTTACAGGTGAGGAAACACAGGTGCAAAACCGTTCAGTCAAGCAGACTTGATATTAAAGAATTCTTATTATATACCCAAGGTAGTACAGCTATTTGAAGAGCCAAAAACAGATTTACAGTCAAGTCCGACTGATCACATCTCTGTGCTCTTAACTTCTAACTGCTGTGTTGTCTGTCTCCCTGAATATGAGTGGGATACATTGCTTTAAGATACCAGGTTCAAGGGATTTCACTGTATTGCTTCCTGCACCCGGTATTGATCTGCGCATAGAAAAGTCGCTGATGCACAAGGGGCTGCGGGCTTGTTAACCGGATTCATTTGAGTTCAATCCCAAGTCTGCAATTTACTAGCTGCATGTTCTTGGCCAATATCTGTCTCTCTGAGTCTCAGTTTCTTCATCTGTAAAATGGGGATGATGAGACCCATCTCTGATGACTTGAAACAATGTATGTAAGCCACTAAACAACATCACAGTAAATGAAGAAGAAACTGAAGTTGTCAACAATTCCGTTCTACTTGGATCAACAGTCAACCTCCACGGAAGCACCAGTCAGGAAATCAAACAGTGCAATGCAGCGGGTGAACCCTCTGCAAGGGAATTCTTTAAAGTTTTAAAAAACAAAAAATGTCACTTTGATGACTAAGGTGGGTCTGATCCAAGTCATATCTTTATTGCCTTATATGCACGTGAAATCTGGACAATGAAAAAGGAAAGTAGAAAAATTGATTTACTCGAATTGTGGTGTTGGCAAAGAATATTGAAAACGCTGTGGGCTATCAAAAGAACTAACAAATTGGTCTTAGAAGTACAACTAGAATCCTTCTTAGAAGCAAAGATAGCAAGGCTTCGGCTCACTTTGGAAACGTCATCAGGAAAGACCAATAGCTAAAAAAAAGACCATGTTAGGTAAAGTAGAGGGTCAATGAAAACAAGGGAAACCGTTCATGAGATGCATTAACACAACAGCCACAACAATGGACTCAAACATACCAACAACCTTGAAGACGGCACAGGACCAGGCAAATTTAGTTGTATTACACATAAGGTGGGCACGAGTCAGAGGTGACTTGACGGTAACTAACAACAGCAACAATCGCAACGACATGTAGACCTTAACGCAATGCTTGGAACAACTGAGAGAAAAAAAAAAAACCCAAACCTGTTGCCATCAAGTTAATTCCAGCTCCTGGCAACCCTACAGGACAGAGCAGAACTGCCCATTGGGTTTCCAAGGCCGTACTCTTTATGGAAGTAGACTGTCACATCTTTCTCTCAAGGAGCAGATGGTAGGTTCTAACCTTGGGGTTAACAGCTGAGTGCTTAGCCACTGCACCACCAGGCTCCTTTTGCCTGTAACAATATCAGTGTTCAAAATATGAAAATTCTTAATATGATCAATACTGTTGCACCAGTGCTCTCTCCCTCCATCCATAATATCAATGTGTGACAAGGATACATTGTAGTGTGTTGGCTACTTTGCAAAATAAATCACATGGTCTCCCCGGGACTTAAGGGGTCGCTAGGGTAGCTATGAGTTGGCACTGGGAAGAGATAGTATGTTGCAAAAGACGGTAATCAGGCCAGTGGTACTTAGCACTGAGTAACTGATGTCTCTGATAATGACCTATTTTTAGAATTCAGTGATAAATCCAAAATGTTCAAATACGCAAACCACAGTCTTCCCCCCGCCCCCCAGTAATTTACTTCTGTAGCTAAATTTGAATTAGAAAGATATCGAAGGGTAGGGGGATAATTAAGAAACAAACTCTTATCTAAGGATGAGTGGATCTCTCCTAATTAAGAAACACATCACAAAAAGAGACGTTATATGAAGACAGTGGAAGAAGATAACATATGAAATCTCAAAGAAAAACAAAAAGCAAACCAAATAAATCCCAGCTAGAAACACAAAAGAATGGATAGCAGGCATCCACATGACTAAAACCCACTCTGTTAGAGGCTGAAAAACAAGAGTGGAAAACCCTGCTTTCCAGTAGAAGCGATGCAAAATCAAAACATCAGATTATGATTGGGTTTATCTCGTGATAGGATTAAAGGTAGATTGGTTGTCAAATTCAAAACATCCTCTTTTTTTATGTGAAGATTCAACCAGGGGAGCCTTTTCCCTTTCTCAATTGTTTTGCAAATTGATTACTCCTGAAAGTTATCTCTTTCCACCTTGGAGACTGGGATTGTAGTTCTGCTCCAGCAGAGGAGGGCTGAGGAGGAGGAGGAGTATAGCGGTAGGGTGGTGAGAGCTGGCCTCACCACTCAGCAGCTGCCACTCTGGTCTTAGAGGGACCATCATTGCCCCAGAGCAAGGGAAGTCACATTTCAATATCTATTCCCTGATCTCAATTTTGCGGTTGCCAAGAAGGACACTGATCAACGGCTACTGAAGGTCACTGGCTGTTTTCTGACCCACCAAAGAGGACGGTGTTTTCCTGAGCTATGGCAGCCCCATCAGAGCAGCCACGTTGACATTTCTGCCTCCACGCATCAGGCCAAAGAAGAGACAACTAAAGGCCCTGCCGTGCATTCTCTTTCTTCCTGACCCTGCAGACATACTTTCTCTGCCAGGTCCCTGGGCACAGCACCCCCTTCTCTGGTGTTCCAGTTTTGCCTGTTTGCTCTCAGAAACGCCCCCTTCCTTCCAGCTCGTTTTGTGCTGCCGGGGACTGACCCCTGCACACTGTTATATCCCAGATGTCCTTGCCAGCTCACTTGAGGTGGAGTTTGCCCCATGGGAGGCATTGGGGGGATTGGAGGGAAGCAGGTTAGGGAATAAGTAAGGGTATTTCTTACTCTTTCTGTGCTTCAGGTGGCCTCTCCATCAAAGGTGGTGTCTCCACTGTATCTCCAGCTGTCACTAGACAGGTGCACCAGGGTCCTGATTCACCAAACGACCCTGTAACACCACCCCTTGCTTTTGTTCCTCTAGCTTAGTGGTCAAAGACGCTCATCCAGGACTGCCTCAGCTTCCTCTGGTTGCTTTTCCAACTCCACCACTTGTTATAACTAATTTGCCAGGTTGTTGTTGTTTCTAGTTGCTGTTGAGTCAACTCCCAGCTCATGGGGACCCCATGCACAGTGGGATGAGATGCTTCCCAGCTCTGCACCATACTCATGATTGACTGGGGATCAAACTGTTGTGATCCGTAGGGTTTTCACTGGATAACAATAGTACCTAACTGAGTTGTTTGAAGAAACAAGAACATCTATTTAAAGTGCTAGTATATAGAAAGGTCCCTAGGTGGCACAAAGAGTTTGTGCATGACTACTGACCTAAAGGTTGGTGGTTCAAACCCACCAAGTGGTACCACAGAAGGTCTGGTGGTCTGTTTTTGTAATGACTAAAGCCAAGAAAACCCTAAGGAGCAGTTCTACTCTGAAACATGAGTCAGAACCTGTTTGACAATAATGTGCTTGTTTGTTCTTTTTTTGGAGCATATAGAGAGTTGTCTATAAATGTTTAGAATGATCAGGGTATAACCAAGCTGGAGGGGAGGGATTTCATGGACGAGATTTTGAAACTTGTCAGGACATATCTGATAAAACTTCATAGAGGTTTCCTGCCCTATGTATACATGGAGATACATGTACACATACACCTGAATGTTAGATCTTGATGATACAATGGACAGCCAAAAAGTTTAATCAAAAAACCTTTCCTACAAATGGTTGTTCTGACCATTGCCTCAGATACCCCATCCGTGGTTTCTACCATCTCCAAGTTCTAGGGCACAGCTGCCAGAATGTTCCCAAAGGAAAGACTCGTTGGTGGAAACATCTGCCTGGAAATACCCAGGATCATTGCCAAGCATCTAGGGAGTCCTGTCTGTTGTCTAGAGGGGCTATGAGCAAATTTCAGGTAAATTAAAAAAATACATATTATTGATCAGTTGTGACTTTGGATGAGCCAGACACTGAACATAAGGGCCAGAGGTCTCAGATGGACTCTAACTAAACCTGCCTTGGGCAGAAACTGTCTCCTTCTCATCTGCTTCCTGCTGCCTAGCCTTAAAGTCACCATGCATTGGAATTGACTTGATGGCAATGGGTTAAAGAAGTGGTGAGCTGGGTTAGGTCTTATTCTTTTTTTTAAAATATTATTCAGTATCAAGCTATGAGTCTAATGTTTGTAGAATGAGTGAGGACTTGAATCCATGAATATGATAGAATGGAAACCAAAAACAAGTAAAGGTATTAGTGTCAGAAAATAGGTCAGATCTTTCTTCGTCTGCTCTTTATTGCAGTGAAAAAAAAAAAAAACTTTATTGCAGTATTGGGGGACGAATTGTGAAAGCATGCAGCACAAACTATTTATCAAGGGTCCCTTATGTGCTCAGAGAGACCACAGCAGATATAGCCTTCTTCCCTTGAAATTTACCATCTAGAAGGGGAAAACCAAAGCCAAACCAGTTGCTGGATTCCAACTCACGGTGATCCTGTGTGTGTGTCAGAGTACAACTGTGCTCCACAGGGTTTTCATGGCCATTACCTTTCAGAAGCAGATTGCCAGGCCTTTCTTCCAAGTTGGCTCTGGATCTGTTCAAACAGCCAACCTTTTTGTTAGTAGCCCAGTGCTTAACTGTTTATGCCACCTAGGACTTCCTAGAGGAGGATGCAGGTGGTAAACGAAAATTCCAAATGGACATCTCTATTATAAACAAGAAGGCAAGGCACATATACAGAGGTTTTAGGAAAGGCTGCCAGAAGTAACTGATAGTTAAGTTGAGATCTAGGAAATAATGAATTAGGAGGGATCTAGATGATATAGAAGATAGCCAGGGAAGACCATTTCAGACCAGAGGTGGCCATTTCAGGCAGAGGGAGTACAGGTGTGAATACCAGAAGGAACATGGGGCTGCAAACCACCACCTAAAGGGATTAGCGAGAGCCAGGGAGGGACCGGCTCCTGTGAGGTACAGGGAGAAGGCAGGTGGGGTCAGATGAGTCAAGGCCCAAGTCCCCACCTCGTGGAAGAACTCTAGGATGCAAAAGATGAGGACAAAAACATTCTGTGCAGGATGCGCCCTCGGCAAATGCCACTAGGAGGAGGACTAAATTCCAATATGGTAAATGTCATACTGTGTTTCTTTTCCATGTTTCCTGAGCATGAGAAAAGCATTAGCGTTTTGATATTCAGGGGTCCATTATCCCAAAAGGCAAACACTAACTGCTTAGGGTCTCCAGCAATGGTTACAGACCCCCAAGTCGAGCACTCTTGATCACAGCAGAGGGGGTGTTTGAGCTCACCCATGCGGTTTCTCATTAGACACAGGTAGCTATTGGAGCATGTTGGTTATTTTCCCTAGGGAACTAGCAGTCTGTATACTTGCAGTGAGGTACGTTTAAAGACTAACATTTATACATGGGCGCTTATAATCTTAATACTGCAAGTAAGAGAATTTGGATGTGGTCTTTGGGAGCCGTCAGGAACAGTTTCTAAGGAAAATGGCTCTCTTGTTCACGCAGTTATAATACCCGCTGAACATTAACTGAGTGTTACATCTTCCTCTTGCCCTGGTGTCAATATCCAGAAGACTGTCACAGATAACAGGACTTTCTGGGGCAGCATCCCTAAGCTGCTGTGTGGGAGGGCTTCTGGGCTGCTGGTCAGTGTGGGAATCAGGTCTTCTTTCTCTTGGAGATTGGCATCCAGAATGTGGCTGCGTTTAGAATGCCTGCCTGTCTGCCTTTTTGAGAGCTTGTGCAAGGCAACAGCCCTCCAGCTCCGCTCTGGCACAAAGGAGAGAAGCGATTTCTCAATAATGTAGCGCTCAGCTGCTCGATTGCTCCCCAGCCGCCCTGATCATTGCGTGCCTGTGGAGTCTCATAGCAGCAGCCATGTACCTCCCAGTGATAATCGTGCAATTGACAAAAGGCAGGATTCCTGTCGGTGATGACAGCATTTTATGAAAAAGGAGTTGGAGGAGACTGGAGTTCATTCATTCATTCATTCATTCAGTGCATATTTATTGAATGCATACTATGTGCCCAGTATTCGTTTTAGGTACTGGGGATACTGTCAACAGAAAAAAAAAAAAATACTGCTCTTATGGAACTAGATTCTAGTGAAAGATACAGAAAACAAATAAATAAGTACAGGTTACACTATTTTAGTTAGCAGTAAGTACCAAGGAGAAAAAGAAAGCAGGGAAGACAGATGTAAAATGTTGGAGTTGACTAACAGACCCCAAGTACCACAGCCTCCACCAGATTAAGTCCAGTACAACTAGATGGTGCCTCCTACCATCACCGACTACTCTGACAAGGATCACAATAAAGGGTCCTGGACAGAACTGAGAAAATGTAGAATAAAATTCTAACTCACAAAAAAGACCAGACTTACTAGTCTGACAGAGACTTGAGAAACAGAGAGAGTTTGGCCTCTGGACACCCTTTTAACTCAGTACTGAAGTCATTCCTGAGATTCACCCTTCAGCCAAAGATTAGACAGGCACATAAAACAAAACAGGACTAAGCAGGCACACCAGCCCAGGGGCAAGGATGAGAAGTCAGGAAGGGGACAGGGAAGGTGGTAATGGGGAACTCAAGGTTGAGAAGGGGAGAGTGTTGACATGCTGTGGGGTTGGCAACCAATGTCACAAAACAATATGTGTGTTAATTGTTTAATGAGAAACTAATTTGCTCTATAAACCTTCATCTAAAGCACACACACACACACAAAAGATTCTATAGAAGAATCCTGATCACAAAGGGGAAAACGCAGAACAGAATTTAAAATTTCCACGGGCGTCAGACTTTCTGGAGCCATGGAGGCCGGATGAACCTCTCAAACTATTGCCCTGAGGTTATGTTTAACCTTAAACTAAAAATATCCTTTGAAGTGTTCTTAAAAACAAACAATAGCTTAGCTTAACTAGTAAAAAAAATGTCTGCTTTGAGTATTATGCCCTTTTAAGAGCTATCTATATGGGATCAAATTGACAACAGTAACTCAGAAGATTAGATAGGGACCGTGGGGGCAGGAGGTATATGTCAATAGGTGAAGAACAACTCAGAAAAAGAGGATGAGAATGGTTGCACAACTTGAACAATGTAATCAATGTCACTGAATTGTACACAGAGAAACTGTGTGTTTTGCTCTGTATATTCTCAACAACAACAATAAAATAATAATAATAAAAAAAGAAAACGTTGGCATTGAGAGAGCTGGGACATAGGCTAAAGTTTTTGTGGCAGGAAGAATAATGGCCCCCAAAGATGTCCATGTTGTATTCCCTGGAATCTGTGAATATATGTGGTTACAGGGCAGAGGGAATTAAGGTTGTTATTCAGCTGACCTTGAGATGGGGAGATCATCCTGGATTTTCCAGGTGCACCCAGTATAACCACAAGGGTCCTTAAAAGTGGAAAAGAGAGAATCAGAAAGATGCAGCCTGAGAAGGACTTGGCTTCCTATTGCTGGCTTTTAAGATGGAGGAAGGCGACCATGAACCAAGGAAAGTGGGTGGCCCCTAGAGGCTGGAAAAGTCAAAGGAAACAGATCCTCTAGAGCCTCCAGAAAGAAATGCAGCCCCCACCAGCATCTTGATCTTACCCCAATGAGATCTGTGCCAGACATCTGATCTACTATAGGATAACGAATTTGTGTTGTTTTAAGCCACTAAGTTTGGGCAATTTGTTACAAGAGTAACGGAAGGCTGATACAGTCACTGAGTACTTGACTTTTGAGTAAAGACCTTTGATAAGGTTGTCATACTTAACAAGTTAAATACGAAATGCCATTACATTTGAATTTATGATAATAATTTTTAGATAGCTTTATTGAGATATAATTCATATGTCATCCAATTCACCCATTTAAAATATACAATTTAATGTTTTCAATATAGTCACAGATATGTGTGACCATCACTACAGTCAATTCGAGAACACTGTCATCACTCCCGTCCTGTGCTTATTTGTTGTTTATCTGAAATTCAAATTTGACTAGGCACCATGGATTTAATCTGGCAATGCTAATCTCAGAGGAGGTTAGGAAGTGAGATATTTGGGGGAAAACATTCCATACATTCTAAAAAGAGGGAACAGGAAGGACAAAGATCTGAGGGCTCTGAGAAATGTCTAAGGGAGTGGTTTGGTGGAATGGAGAGAATCAGACAAACTGTAGTATAAAGATGAATTTAGAGAGGTTGTGAAAAACTGGATCATGAAGGCCATTCTGAGGACTTTGGCTGGGGTGTGAGAGAGATGGGAAGACACTGGCAGATTTGGAGCTGAAGGGTGCCAATGGTTGGGGCCTCCTGAGAAGGGAGAGATGCTGACTGAACAACCCGAGCACAGTGAACTTATCCACTTCTGGATTTCTCTGGACTTACACACACAGCAGGTACCCAACCAGTTTTGTTGAAGAAAGCACACATATGCTGGGAAGGCAGAAGACCTCCTAGTTGGTAGAACTTGTGCTGTGTCATCCTCAAGGAACGTCTGCCCCTCAGAACCAGGAAAGTGCACAGTGGGAGGGGAGGGGATTTGAAGAGGTAAAAAGTGTTCACGTGGAGACATCTGACGGCTGTGAGGTGATTTGTGCAGGGCAGGGGAGAAGAACTTCTGCCTGGCAACATCATGAAGGCAAAGAGATTATTTACAGAGCCAACTTTTACTCTGGAACTCAGGTGTTAGGGAACTTGGGGGAAGTGTCATGACTACTGTCAATGCTGTTAAATTCAGAGCAACAGAGTCTAAACCAAGATCAGAGGAAGCCATATTTCATCTCGTCAAGCACATCCAGGTTTTTGAGAAAAAGTTGCAGTGGGGAAGAAAACAATTGTTAGAAAACCTTTTTAGAACCTTGCTAATAAACCACTCATTACCATTGTTATGGATTGAATTGTGTCCTCCAGAAAGATATGTTGAGGCTCTTGATCCCTGTACCTGTAAATGCGACCCAGTGTGGAAGACGTTACCAGTTAGGTTAATGTGAGGTCCTAGTGGAGCTCAATGGGTCCTAATCCAATATTACTGGTGTCTTTTTGTAAAGGAAGAGACCCAGAGACAGACACAGAGGAAGGGTGCCAAGTGATGCTCAGCTGCAAGCCACAGAACACCTGGAGCTACCAGAAACTGGGAGAGAGCATGGAACAGTTTCTCTCTCAGCGCCCTCGGAAGAAATCACCATGACCAATACCCTGATTTGGACTTGTAGCCTCCAGAACTATAAGACAATAAATTTCTGTTCCTCTAAGCCAGCAGTTTATATTTTATTATGGCAACCCCAGGATGCTAAGACGATCACCAATCATGACTAACACTTGATGAGTGTTTGCTGGGTACTGGGCGCTGGGATTGGTATCTGCTATAGATACAATTGTGTCACCCCAAAATATGTTATCAGGAGGGACCAGGCCCTGGAGAAGGACATCATGCTTGGTAAAGTAGAGGGTTAGCGAAGGAGAGGAAGACCGTCAATGACATGAATTGACACAGTGACTGAAACAGTGAGTTTAGGCATAACAACGATTGTGAGGGTGGTGCAGGATTGGGCAGTGTTTTGTTCTGTTGTACATAGGGTCACTATGAGTTGGAATTGACTGGACTGGGCATCTAGCAACAACAACAACAACAACAATATACGTGTTGTGAATTCTATCCCCTGTACCTGTGGTTTAATTTCATTTGAGAATGGGTTTTCTTTGTTATGTGAATGAAGCCATATCAGTGTAGGGTGTGTCTTAAACCAATCTCTTTTGAGATATAAAAAAGCAGATTAACTCTTTCATAACCCAATTATTTTCCACTTTGAATTTTTTTGTTGATACCCTGTGTTTTCATTAATGGAAGCATGCTGAATCATTGAGTGTGTCTGAATTTTTGGTAGGTAGATTTTTTTTCTTGCCCCCTCCCACTAGCCTACCTTCAGACTTCAGTGGGACATACATTGTCCCAATAATAATACCCCAGAGTCTCTCCCCACAGAGTGCTTTGGAACATACGTGTTCCAAATAAAATTTTTTTCAAAATTCTCATACGATACCGTGTAAAAAGAGTAATTTGCATTACATGCCCCTTCCTTCAGTTTCAAACAGTCATAAAGGCTCCCACCTTGTAGCAGCACTCACTGTAAGTGGGAAAGCAGCTTCCCAAAAAACTTGACAATCCAAAAATGTTTGTGGGAGCATTCTGTCCCAATGTGTATGAAAGTGTTAAGTAAGCAAGCAGAAATGAGGAAGATTCAAGCCATACGATCACCAAGGATCCTAGGAATAGGAGCTGAAAAGAAAGAAGGACCTTCCCCCAGAGCTGGCAGAGAGAGCCTTCTCCTACAGTCAGCACCCTGAATTCGTATTCCTACCCTCCTAACCTGTGAGAAAATAAATTTCTGTGTGTAAAAGCCTCCTACTTGTGGTATTTCTGTTATAGTAGCACTAGATAACTACAACAGTACCTCACATGGGTTTTCTCACTTCATTCTTCAGTGCTATTAACTATACTGATATGTAGGTGAGGAAATGCAGGCCAGAGAGATTGGGTATCTTTTCCAAGGTCACACAGCTTCCAGGGTCTCCATAGCTTAAACCTTCTTGCCCTTAGCCCCCAGGTTGAGTACGTTATCTCCCTCTTAATTTTCATGCCCATGCTTGTGAACATGTCTCTATCACACTGTATTATAATGAGCTGAATATACGTTTGCTTTTCTGGTGAGACTGGGATCCTGGTGGCAAGGAAAATCCACCACCTTTATGTCATCAGAAATCTGCACTTAATAGGCAAGTAAAAAAAAAAAAAAAACTAACAAATGAATGTTGAATGAATGAATGAGGGAAATTCCCTCTCTGAGTCCCAACTGCAGACGTTTTAGCATAAAAGGACTGATGAGGCCAGGCCACAGCTACAGTAGGTCCATGCGCCTGCATCCTCAGTAGAACCCTGCCTTTTTGCGGTTCTTTCTCTGGGGATTACTTGAAAGCTTGAATATGCATCACTTCTAATTTCATCATGCTTTTTTCCCACAGGGAGTATTAAAAGCCTTGAGAGGATCACAGATTGTAGTTATTTTTCATTTTTCCTCCATCCACCTACAGTTACTCATGTTGGCAGCTACCCTTCCTTGTCTTCCCCTCCATTTGCCCCCATTCGTTTTCCTTTAGTTTTCTGTGCTTTGAGAGCATCCCTGGTCCTCATGCCCTTTCCTGGGGATCTGTACATGGTGCTTGGAAATCCGCTCCTGATCTAGTCATTAAACTGACCCAGTATTCTGAGACTTCAAGATACTGGTGTGTGTGTGTACATATAAATGTCATAAGTGTGTGTGTGAGTGTGTATGTGTGGCCACATGTCTGGAGTGTCAAATGAGCGTGTGAGTGTGTGCATATGAGCACATGTGTGTGTGGAGGACTGCATGAGTGTGCGTATGAATGTGCATGTGAGCATATGTGTGAATGTATGTGGTGTGCGAAGGTGTGCTCAAGAGTTTTTATAGTTGACACCTGCATAACCCCGTCTTCTTCTGGCATTGAATCCCTACAAGTGGAAAACAGTGGGTTCCCCAGACTGTCTGGGACCAGCAAAGGGTTAGGGATGAGCATCTTTTGTTGGAGATGGCTGGTCCAGGTGGCAGAAATAACCCAGGTGCCTTCCTGCAACAGAGGCAGGAAAACATAACCACAAAGTCATTCTAAGCTTCTGTATTTGGATGGAGTCTCAGATCCCCAAAATATTTATAAATCAATGAAAAGATATCACAGGACTCCTAAAGTTATAGAAATTTGAAACCTAGAATGCTCTTGCACATTTTCCAACAGTGGAGGCTAAGCTCACGGAGTTTCAGAGACTCGGCATACTTGCACACTGCTGCGTTGGGTCACCCCTGGAAGTGTGGTCTTCTTGTTCCTGGCCCCCAGTCTTTTCCTTTCCATCATATCGTGCCTTTTGATCAGGTTTTCATCTTCCCAAGCTGGACATTCACTTTCAGCTGGGTCCAGTCTCAGTTCTCTTAGGTAATTCTTGGGAACATTTTTGCAACTGGTAAGTTCTATGGCATTCAGGACTTTCTGTATGGCAATGCTGTTATGTGTGGGCAAATCTTAGTTAGCTCCCTAGTAGGAGATATGTAAGGAGCCGTGGTGGCAAACTGGTTAAGTGTTTGGCTGCTAACCAAAAGTTGGGGCCTGGAACCCACCAACCACTCTGCGGGAGAAGAGACCTGGTGATCTGCTCCTGTAAAGACGACAGCCTAGGAAGCCCTATGAGCAGTTCTACTCTGTCCTAGAGGGTTGCTATGAGTCGGAATTAACTCAATGGGAATGGGTTAGAAGGTATGTTCCTCAATAGTCCATCTCCATATCCCTCGTCTTCCAAGGTAGAATCTCCTGCCCTAAATGCTAGCTTAAAACACAGATTGGTATGAACACAGATGAAACTGGGGTCAAAATATAGGCCATTTCCTTGTGAATCCATGGATACACTTTTTTTGCATTATCAAGAATTCCTTTGAAGGCCCAGAGAACCTTCCCAAAATTACAAGTTTCCATGTATCCTTACAGAAATTCTCTTGATATTTGTTCTTTCTTGATTTTATTAATGTAAGCTAACATGAGTAATCATAAAAATGCTATCTCTTATTTTGGGGAGCTACTGTGTCACCCCTTTTAAGCACCACAATAGCTGTATGAGTTAGGCATTTTTTTTTTTTTTTTTCCTGAGGAGCAATCTAAGGCTTAAAAGGATTTAAGTGGTAAACCATTTGCAAATTATCTCATTTTATCTTCACAACAACCTTATAGGTTAGGTGCTATTATCCCCATTTTCAAAGGCTTTAATAAGGTTAAGTGATTTGTCCACAGACCCATAGCTAGAAAGTAATGGAATTTCTGTGTTTTTTTGCTGGCATTACTCCTTTAGACCCCACATCCAGAAAGCTGCTCAGTAAATAGTTGGGGTTGGTGCTGTTAGCTGTCATTGACTCATGGCAACCCCATGCACAATGGAACAAAATGCTGCCTGGTCCTTCACTGTCCCCCAAGACAGGGTTGCAGATTGGACCATTGTGCTCCATAGGGTTTTCATTGGCTGATTTTTGGCAGTAGATTGCCAGGTCTTTTTTCATCGTGCATCTTAGTCTGAAACTGCTGTCGAAAGAATAAATCATTCCAAAGCCCATATTCTTTCCACGGCCCTCTACTATTTCAAAGGAGCTCTGGTGGTACAATGATCAAGCACTCAGCTGATAACAAAATGTCAGAGGTTCAAACACACCAGTGTCTCTGATGGAGAAAGACCTGGTGGTTTGCTCCCGTAAAGATTATAGCCTAAGAAACCCTATGAGGGCAGTTCTACTCTGTCTCATTGGGTCACTATGAGTCAGAATCAACTTGATGGCACATAACAATTACTATTGCAAAATTATCTTTCCCTCTGGCACATAGCTTTGAAATCGAGGGTGATTAGAAAGCATTTGGTCAAACTCTCTTTTTTTCAGGCCAGCTTTGGCTGCCACGGTCCCTCCGTTACCTTCTTATAACCCTTGCTCCCAACAGTAACTTTCAGAAGCTAGGAAGTGACAGCGTCCCCATCTACAATCTCTCTTCGCTAACATGTGTAAAGTTGCAGAATGACATTTCTTCCCTCTTAATTTCTCCAAAAGGCAAACGGCACATTATTCAGGAGTTCTGAGTCAAGTCCTCACACTGGTACATCCGATATGCAAACTGCTCGCTTTTTCTATTCTTGCAGCATTGAGACCTTATCGTGCTCCCTGCTCTTTGTTTCTGTGATGAAATATGCATCCTCTATCGTTCTTCACCTGTATCCTTGGCAGCTCCCTCTGGTTCAGACAGCTTCTCACACACTATTTTTTCTTGCTCGAGTTCTTCTGGGTCCAAAATAAATCAGGGGCTTAGAAAAATGATCACTGTGTCATTCATATGTGAGTGCCAACAGGGCCAAGTAGACAGGCAGACATATTCAAAACTAGGGATGCAGTTTAGGAAAATCTTCCTATTGGAAGCATTTTTACCCAGGAATGTTCTGTCCAAAAGCACCCCAAAGAGTATAATTTTACAAGGCATCATACAAGGAACCGTGCCAACCAACAGTTTTTCCACTAATACTTCGCAGTGCAAACCGGTGGGAGAAAGCCAAATAGCATCTAAGATGAGTGCACCACAGTTTTTATTTTGGACTAAAAAGCCTTCTATTAAAAGGCTGTTTCTGAGGTTTCAATCTAGCTTAGCACGTTCATTTTGTGCACTAAAAATGGAGAGAAATTATGCAGAGATAGGATTTTGCAAAAAAAAAAAGTCACCTCTCTCTTTGCCCTTCTCTCCTCACTTTCCCCTTTAAAAAAAAAAGAACAAGGTTTTCAGAAACATAACAAATAATCGGTTTCAGGCACCTCAATGTTTTCTCCAGGTATACGTGCATACACAGACACACACTCCACATGAACACACACACCCAGGCGCACACACACCCAGGCGCACACACACCGCTCCATGTTTCTGTTCTCTGGCTAAGGCACAAATGCCGTGTTTTTCACAGAACTGGTGCTATTTTTAGACAGGATGGTAAAAAGTCTGCAGCATTAATAAATGGGCAAGAAGCACAGAGCCAGAGCTCACGGTAATATGCCAACGCGAAAGTTAGCTCGGCCTTCAGCCAATGAACTGTGGTTAGACGGTGCAGCGATGAAAGTGAAAACACCACTTGCAAAGAAATGATTAATAAGCTGACAAGCTTCCAGGCATTTATTTCCTATTCTTTAGAGCCAACGATATTCATATTAGCATATTTTCAGCTTTATTAGTAAAATCTCCCAGCCTGGCACTCTAGGTAAGTTCACTGAGGGTTTCTTAAATCAGCTGCCGGTTATCTGGGGAGGCAAGCATTTAGTAAACATTGCATTTTCCCGTCCTGTCGCCCTAGCAGACCACATCTGTTTATTTGTCTTGATGGCACCTTGAAGTGCATAAGAACCAATACATTTCCCAACCCAAGGCTGGAGGAAATCTTCCTGACAGTGGGATTGCCATCTTGTGGTAACTGATTGGTGGGCCATGTAGTGCGACTTCCTGGGTTGTATTTGTTTCCAGGAAGTTTTCTCCCAGCTCCCCCTATGTGTCAGTTTGGCTGTCATTGGATGCCAACCACCTTCTAGGGAGGGAACCAGCCAATAGACTCCAATTCCCTCACTGGGATAAACTCATGATTTTAGTCAACAGGGAAGGTGGAATTATGGGATGGGGCTAGTGGTCAACTTGTCTGATTTGCCTGGGTTTGTCCTAGATTTTAAAACTGGAAATCCCATTTCCTGGGAAACTCCTTATTAAAAAGAAAAACCATTGCCATCAAGTCAATTCCAACTCGTAGCGACCTTATAGGACAGAGTAGAACTGCCCCATAGAGTTTCCAAGGAGCACCTGGTGGATTTGAACAGCTGACATTTTGGTTAGAGGCCGTAGTTCTTAACCACTACGCCACTCCTTAGTGCCATTCAAATGGGAGAGCTGGTCACCCTAGATGGAAAAGTCACCAATTGCAGCCAGAAGGAGATCAGGAAAGGGCCTGGACTTTGGAGTCAGACTCAGGTTCAAATTCCAGCTGAGCCCTGCCAACTATGTGACCCTGTACCTGTTGCCATCGAGTCGATTCCGATTCATAGCGGCCCTATAGGACGGGGTAGTACTGCCCCATAGGGTTTCCAAGAGTGGCTGGTGGATTCAAACTGCCAATCTTTTGATTAGCAACCATAGCTCTTAATTACTGTACCACTGGGGCTCCATGTGATCCTGGATGAGGCTTAAACTCCTCAAGTCTCCATATTATCAAGATCAGGTAGCAATGTCTAGTCTCTGTTGTGAGGTTTAAACAAGAGACAGTATTTAAGTTGTACAACACAGTGCCCCCACCCAACATACCATTTCTGAAGTTAAAAAAGGAATGAATAGGCGAAGCACGGGACATTTTTAGGACAGTGAAAATGTTCTATTTGATATGGTAATGGCAGACACATGGCATAATGTATTTGTCAAAACCTGTAGGACAGTACAACACAAAGAGTGAACCCTAATGTAAACTGCGGGCTTCAATTAATGGGTTGCTATTGGTTTCATCAGTTGTAAGAAATGTGACAATCGTAAGAAATGCAACATGTTAACAGGAGAAATAATGTGCCTGGGGAAGGGGATCTATAGGAACTCTGTATGATTTTCATTTAAGCCTAAATCTAATCTAAAAAAGAAAATCTATTTAAAAAAAAAAAAACTCATATCTGCAAAAATGGGAATAACAACAGCTACCTTATAAATGGGAACCCTAGTGGCATAGTGGTTAAGTGCTATGACTGCTAACCAAAAGGTCAGCAGTTCAAATCTGCCAGGTGCTCCTTGGAAACTCTATGGGGCAGTTCTACCCTGTCCTATAGGGTCGCTATGAGTCGGAATTGACTCGACAGTGTTAGGTGGTAGTAGTAGCACCTTATAGCTCTGAGGACATGAGGCAAAACCACATGCATGAAAGCACTTGCACATCCAAGAAATAGTAAACTTCAAAGCCCTGGCCATCAGGCTCCCAGATGGTTTGAGACGGGTTCTCAGAAGTGAGCTCTGAAAAGATGACAATAAATGACACAATCAAATCATATCCTCTATGGAGTGCAGTGGTGGCTCTGTGGTAGAATTCTTGCCTTCCATGTGGAAGACCCGGGTTTGACTCTCGGCCAATGCATGCCATGTGCAGCCACCAAGTCTGTCACTGGAGACTCTCATGTTGCTGTGATGCTGAACAGGTTTCAACAGAGCTTCCAGACTAAGATGAACTAGGAAGAAAGGCCTGGTGAGCTACTTCCAAAAATCAGACAATGAAAACTCTATGGATCATGTTCGTTCAGTCTCCTTGTGCATGGAGTTGCCATGAGTTGGGGGCTGACTTGGCAGCAGCTAACAACAGCAATATAACGTTCCTCTCCTTTTGACAATGAACATGATTTTATGCCTGTACATAAAGCTGAAACTTTTCCCAGGAGGGGGAAACTCTGATACAGAAGACCAGCCTCTTTCACCATCTCCCTAGTATCACCAGTGCCTTGTCAGAGAGATCATTACCCTGGCTGACCAGATGGGTGCTTAATAAAAGACCTTGCCCTCCGATAAAATTCCATTTTGGGGTTACAAAAAAACAGCAATTACAGAGAAGCTGATGTTTTTAATTAAATATATTTGAAGGAAGTACAGATTAATGCCTCTAAAGCAAGAGAGTGTTTAATGCTTACAGGCAGGCTCATGCCTGCTGGAGCAGAAATCTCAGTGCCAATGAAGCTTTTAAGTATTGATATTTCCTGCATTAATAATACTCTAAACCACATTCATAACAATATAATTAGCAACATAATTCATATCACACAGCACGCAAGGACTCTGCATTATTAATTACGCCAGCTTGGCCTTTGTGTCGAGCGCCATGCTTCATTTTAGCTTCCAAGGTAAAGGATCATAAACTCGGGCACGGCGAAAACTTGCAGAAGTGCTGCACCCTGCACAGTCCCTGTGTCTCTGGTGGTCACTAAACGACAACCAGTGCTTCATCCACTGTGCCTGCAGGGATGACACTGGCTTTAAAGCCCGAGCTTGAGTGAATTTGGTATGCTCCCGAATTTTGTATGTGGCCAAATATGATTAACGTCCTTGAAGCGCCTATTCTACCTTGGTCTCCATCTTAAAACCCATAGGACATCACGATACTTTTATGTTCTGAACTAGTGTGAAGAGGTGTGCCTTAGTTAGTGCCTTAAAACCGAGTTTCAACCCAAAGAGACTTGCCCCATGACTTTCCAGCCCCCTTCCTTGAACACTCCAGCCCGGCTTTGCAGGAATTCTCAGCTCTAGTACTGGAGAGGAAATCTTGGTGGCGTAGTGGTTAAGCGCTACCACTGCTAACCAAAAAGGTCAGCAGTTCAAATCCACCAGGAGCTCCTTGGAAACTCTACTGGGACAGTTCTACTCTGTTCTATAGGGTCACTATGAGTCAGAATCAACTCAAGAGCAGTGGGTTTGGTTTTTGGTTAGTACTGGAGAGGTGATGCAGTGATTAAGCTTTTTGCTGCTAACGAAAAGGTTGGCAGTTCAAATCCACCAGCCACTCCTTGGAAACCCTATGGGACAGTTCTGCACTGTCCTATAGGGTCGCTATGAGTCAGAATTGGCTCTATGGCAATTTTTTTTTAGTACTGGAAAGTGATGGGATAAGGGAAGCACACATTTTCACATTGATGGTTTTCCTAAAGGCCTACAAAGATAGTGAGTAATGTGGGGGAGGGGGGATTGAAACATAGTTGTGCTAATTTATATCCCTCAAGTAGTTTAAAAGGGTTTTCCTGCATTTTTACAAACACTACGTATTATCAACTAAAAAAAAAAAAATAACCGCAAATTTGATAGATGAAAAACGGTATGGAATTGCTATTTTAATTTTCCAGCATGAATTCAGAAGAGCACAATTCAACTGAGATCCCAGCAAGGAGGATGGTAGGGCCCAGAATGGATTAAGACAGACTCAAAAGAACCTTCTATAGGGATGCCTCTTGCTATTCATCTTCCCTCCTAAAGACCTTCCTGAGACTCCCATTTGTCTTGAGATCTCTCAGCTCAGAACACCCGTTACAGTTGCTCTTTACCAGAATCTGCTGATGGTGTGTGCTGTTGAGTTGATTCTAACTCATAGTGACCCTATAGGACACAGTAGAACAGCTTTCCTTGCCTGTAAAGCTTTATGGGAGCAGATTACCGGGTCTTTTCTCCCATGGATCGGCCAGCAAGTTCAAACCTTGGACCTTCTGATTATCAGCTGAACACTTAACCATTGGCCCAGCAGAGCTCTGGTGTTATACAGCTGATCTCTGAGCCTTGGGAAAAATACTTGGGAAGAGGCATGGAAGGAGCGCATGTAAAGGCACGCGAAGCAGAACAACATGAAAACTCCATCCCAAGAATGCTAAGGGAATAAAGAAAGTTGGCAAGAGCACCAGGCTACAAAGCTTTGGTTGCACATTAGTTGCTGTTGTGTGCTGCTGAGTCGATTCGGACTCATAACTACACTACATGACAGAATAGAACCGCCCCATAGGGTTACTAGGCTGTAATCTTTATGCGAGCAGATCACCAAGTCTTTTCTACCGTGGGTGGGTTTGAACCGCCGACCTTCTGGTTAGCAGCCCAGCACCACCAGGGCTCCTTACGTTAGCCCTTAGAGAATAGCATGCTTTCTCCCCAGCTCTGCCTCTGCTTCCTATGACACCAGGAGAAGCGTAGAGGATGTAGAGGGCACCAGTGTGGACTGAATTGTGTTCCCTCCAAATACAGTATGTGTTGGAATCTTCAACCTTATACTCGTGGATGCAATCCCATTTGGGCATAGGGTTTTCTTTGCTACATTAATGGGCCCTATCAGTATAGGGTGTGTCTTAAACCTAATTACTTGTAAGATATAAAAAAAAAAAAAAGCATATTAGGCACAGAGAGTAGCAGGCACAAATAAAATTGGGGAAAGATGGAAGCCATGTGGAGATCACCAAAAACCATGGAACCCCAGAAGAATGCTAGAGAACCTGCGACAAGCGTTCTCCCCCAGAGCCGACAGAGAAATAGCCTTTCCCTAGAGCCAATGGCCTGAATCTAGACTTCTAGCTTCCTGAACTATGAGAAAATGAATATCTGTTCTTTAAAACTATCCATTTGTGGTATTTCTTTTACAGCAGCCCTAGCAAACTAAGACAGATTCTCACGGGTTTTGTTTATGTGTTGCTGGAGGTGTCATCAAGTCGGTTCTGACTCATAGCAACCCAAGTGACAGAGGAGAACTACCTCATAGAGTTTTCTTGGTTATAATGTTTATAGAAGCAGATTGCCAGGTTTTTCTCCCACAGAGCCACTAGGTGGGTTTGAACCTCCAACCTTTCACTTAGCAGGCGATTGCTTAACCTTTGCGTCACCAGGAGCAGAAATAATAAGCATCAGCATTTTCCCTCCCCCACTGGACCTGACCATGTTGATAGAGCTGCTTTAAAGGGCATCTGATGTCTGTGGCTTCCCAAGCTGCCTGTGGTCTACCCAGGCAGGTTGTTTTTCTAGGCTGCCGTCATGTACGTGCTGCTGGTCCAATGCCCAGAGGGCTTTCACCACTGCCGAGAGAAGGCAGTGCTAGTCTCAGGATGTCTATGCTTTGGTGTCTCAGTTTCCCTACAGTTACCTTGACAAAATATCACAATGGGGGTGACTTTAGAGAACAGAAATTTATTTTCTCACAGTTTCGGAGGCTGGAAATTCAAAATTCAGGGTGTTGGTATGTTCTTTCTTTGACCTTTCTAGGGGAAGTTCCTTCCTTGTCTCCTCCAGCTTCTGGTAGCCCTGGATGTTTCTAGGTGTTATGGATTGAATTTTTTCCCCCAAAATGTTGAAGTCCTAACCCCTGTACCTGTACATATGACCCCATTTGGAAATAAGGGTTTTCTTTTGTTCTGTTAATGAGGTCATACCAGAGTAGGGTGGGTCCGAAATCTAATCACTTTTAAGTGGTGTCTTATAAAAAGAGCAGAATTGACACAGAGAAACACACTCATGGGGAAGACAGATACCAAGGAACTTCAAGGAACTTCCAGGGCTATCCACAAGGAAGGACCTTCCCTTGAGCTAATATCCCGATTCGGACTTTTAACCTCCCAAACTATGAGACAATAAATGAGTTTGTTCTTTAAAACCACCCACTCATGGTAGTTTTTGTTATAGTAGACTAGATAGGAGCTCTGATGGCACAGTGATTAAGAGCTCAGTCTGCTAACCAAAAGATTGGCAGCTCAAATCCACCAGCTGTTCCTTGGAAACACTATGGGGCAGTTCTACTCTGTCCTATAGGGTCGCTATGAGTCAAAATTGACTCGATGGCATCTAGCAACAAGGACAACAAGCACTAGGTAACCAAGGTCTTGATATTTCTTGGCTTTTAGCTGTATCTCCACATGGCATCTGTCATCCCCCTCTGTGTGTCTCTGTTTCCTTGTCTGTCTTCCTCTTTATAAGATGCCGGTCATATAGGATTAGGACCTACCCTACTCCAGTATGACCTTGTTAACTTGACTGATAATATCTGTAAAGAAAAAACCCTATTTCTCCAAACAAGGTCACAGTCATAGGTGCAGGATTAGGAGTTCAGCATATCTTTTTAGGGGCACATTCAACCTATAACAGTAGGGTAAGACAACAAATCTGACAGCTGGATGAGAAGAGCGAGCCAGCTATATGAAGATCAGGTATTTGTGATCATTTGAGTTGGTCCAGGTCATTAAGACATTTGCTCTCACTTAACAGGATGTCACAGAGTAAAGTAACCCCAGTCATGTCATTCTTGGGAATCATACCTGAGATGGGTCACGTTATAGAGAATGCCTGGAGAAGGAGGTGGCAGGGCTGTTGAAGGCCTTCCTGGGGATATGACATTTGAGTGGATGGGTAGGAAGGCCTAGAGAGATGAGTGCAGGTTTGAAGTCAAACATGCCAGGTAGTTTACCAGCTACCCCATTTATTGGCTGTGTGGCCTTAGGTCGGTTACCCAGCCTCTCTGTCCCTAAAATAAAGTACTAGAAATCATATTTATCTATTGCATCCTTGGAGATTTTCGAAAAATTATATATCTTGATGGTTAGCATATGCAAGAATGTGTGACTGTGTGTCTACATTCTGTTCTGGAAACAGGGATTTTCTTTATCCTTAGATTCTTCCTTATTCACAGGGAGAGATTGTTTCAAGAACTCAGGTTCTTGAAACACCCAGGTTTTTTTTTTTTTTTTTTTTAACAAAATGACAAAGGAAGAAAACTATGGGCAAGTTTGATAGGAAAAGGGAAAATATAGTTTAGTGTTTCCTAAAAAACAATGAGGTTTCCTTAATCTTCCTTCTTTAAAAGGGAATAAGTTGATTTCTCTAGTTCATTCTTTCTATGTGAGAACCTAGGTACAAATACACTGCTTCCCAGATGTAAGTGTGAAATAATAGGTAATTCAGAGAAAAACACTTTTTTAATCACTAACAGCCTAACTTTTCCATTCTTTCCTTTTCTGAGAATTTAATTTTTGAATAAGAGCACATGGGCCAGGTAAAGCCCAGGGTCAGAAGCTGACACTTCCCTCTTTTAGAGTTTTATGTGGGTACAGAATGTAACGATTTACAAAGAGTTTTCATGGAGGGCAGTTTAGTGCTCCTGGTCTCCTTCTAATTATTTGTGAGGTGAGTCAACAAGGGGACCTCATTCTCCTTTTGTTGTTAGCTGGAATCAAGTCAGACCCCACTCATGGCGACCCCATGCACAATGGAACAAAATGCTGCCTGGTCCTGTGCCATTTTCGTGATCTGTTACAGATGGGACCATTGTGCTCCATAGAATTTTCATTGGCTGATTTTCAGAAGTAGGCCACCAGGCCTTTCTTCCTAGTCTGTCTTAGTCTGGAAGCTCTGCTCGAACCTGTTTAGCATCATACAACATGCAAGCCTCCACTGACAGATGGGTGGTAGCTGCATGTGAGGTGCATTGGCCGGGAATCGAATCTATGTCTTCTGCATGGAAGGTGGGAATTCTACCAACGAACCACCAAAGACTTCTATTCTCCTTTTACAGGCATGGAGACTGTGGTGCTGAGAAGTTCTGGACAATGCTTCAGGCCTCCCAGTTGGTCAATGCTGAAACGGGACCAGTCTTCTTCTGTTTGGCCCTGGCTGCACTGGTTTTCAAAAAGCCCAGTCAGCTTAGTTGCCTATGATATGGGAAGGGCAGTGGACAGTAGAACTTCTTACTGTTGAAGGTAAAGAAGACAGCCAACTAGTCGAGAGTGCAAGCTCTTTTTAATTTATATCACATCACTTTGTCCCATAAAGCATCAGGGCTTAGGCTGAGAGACTTGGATGCAGTTTATCTGGCTTTGAGTGACGAAAGAGCTGGCTTACGAAAGTCACTCTGAGACTTACGGAGGGGATGCCCAGGGTCTCTGACCATCCTTCAGAGTCCAACCCAAACCACGTACTTGTTTGGCTTGTGTAGTGGGACTACCTGAGTCTCCCTTTAATGAAGCAGCAGAGAAAAGGATAATTACTCTCTGATGGGCCTGGGTTGAATTTCTAAACAACAAACACTGGTCTTCTTTCTCCCAGCATTAAGGAGGCATTAAGAATAAAGCCTGACTTTGTGAGCTGGGCTGCTGAGGGTTGGGTATGACCTGTGAAATGAAAAATCCCTGCTTTGTGCCCAGAGGCTTCCCATCCTGCTGCCTGGCTGTTTTCCTTTTATATCTGCTGGAAGGGAACCAGAAAAATCCAACAAGAAAAAATCACAATAGCGAGGATTCAGCAGGAGATGCGAAGGGCCCTCCTGAGGTTTCAACCTGCTGTTTCCCTTCCCATGATTCTGAGCTGGGTTCATCGATCCTGGTGCTTACTGCACCCATTCGCTGAGCACCTGCAGTTAAAGGATGGGCTTCAGACTCAGCCAAACTAGGTCTGAGATGCAGCTTAAGCCAGTAAAAAAAAATGAACAAACCAAAATAACTCCAACAACAACAAAAACTCCCCTAAATTTAGTTTCTTCATCAATGAAATACCCATCTCATGAGATTGAGTCACTTAATCACTCATTCACTCACCAATTCACTCCTTTAGTCATCATATATTTATCGAGCACCTACTACGTGCCTCCTGTGTTATGCAGATGACACAATCTTGTTTGCTGAAAGTGAAGAGGACTTGAAACACAGGTGAAGATCAAAGACTACAGCTTTCAGTATGGGTTACATCTTAACATAAAGGAAACAAAAGTCCTCACAACTGGACCAATAAACCACATCATGATAAACAGAGAAAAGATTAAAGTTATAAATGATTTCATTTTATTTGGATTCACAATCAACACCCATGGAAGCAGCAGTCAAAAAATCAAAAGACACATTGCATTGGGTAAATCTGCTGCAAAGGGCCTCTTTAAAGTGTTGAAAAGCAAAGATGTCACCTTGAAGACTAAGGTGTGCCTGACCCAAGCCATGGTATTTTCAATTGCATCATATGCATGTGAAGGAAGACTGAAGAAGAATTGACGCCTTTGAATTGTGGTGCTGGCAAAGAGTATTGAATACACCACGGACGGACTGCCAAAAGAAAGAACAAAGCTGTTTTGGAAGAAGTATAGCCAGAAGCAAAGATGGCAAGAGTGCGTCTTACATACTTTGGACATGTTGTCAGGAGGGATCAGTCCCTGGAGAAGGACATAATACTGAAGTACAGGGTCAGCAGAAAAGAGGAAGACTGCAACGAGATGGACTGACACAGTGACTGCAACAATGGCCTCAAGCGTAACAACGAGCGTGAGCATGGTGCAGGACCAGGCAGTATTTCGTTTGGTGGTACATAGGGTTGCTATGAGTCTATATGACACCTAACAAGAACAACTCTGTGCCTCCACCATCCGTTATTGTTATCAAACATTGTCATTAATATCACATGGTGGCAAAATTTTGCTGAAAAGAATTAAAAAATGACTGCAGCTATACATGGACAAGGAACTGTCAGAAATTCAAGCTAGGTGTGGAACAATGGATATAATTGCTGATGTCAGATGGATCTCGGCTGAAAGCAGAGAATATCAGAAAGATGTTTACCAGTGTTTTATTGACTATGCAAAGGTATTCAGCTGTGTGGATCATAACAAATTACAGATAACATTGTGAAGAATGGAATTCCAGAACATTTAATTTTGTTCATGAGGAATCTGTACATAGACCAAGAGGCAGTTGTTCGAACAGAACAAGGGGATACGGTGTGGTTTAAAGTCAGGAAAGGTGTGCATCAGGGTCCTATCCTTTTACCATGCTTATTTAATCTGTATGCCCAGCAATTAATCCAAGAAGCTGGACTATATGAAGAAGAATAGGGCATCAGGTTTGGAGGAAGACTTATTAACAACCTGTGATATGCAGATGACACACGACAGCAACGGATTTAATTTTGGTTTTAAAGTAAAGTGGACTTGAAGCACTTACTGGTGAAAATCAAAGACTACAGCCTTCAGTATGGATTACCGAAGGGACAAATTTCTGGATAAGGACATTATGCTTCATAAAGTAGAGGGCCAGTGAAAAAGAGGGAGACCTTCAATGAGATGGATTGACACAGTGCCTGCAACAGTGGGCTCAAGCCTAGCAATGATTGAGAGGATGTCTCAGGACTGGCAACATTTTTTTTATTATACTTAAGTTTCCTATGAGTTGGAGCTGACTTGACGGCACCGAACAGCAACAACTATGTGCTTGGGTGGCACAAACAGCTAAGCACTCAGCTGCTAACCAAAAGGCTGGAGGTTTGATTCCACCCAGAGGCACCTGAGGAGAGAAAGCCTAGTGAGGCACTTCTGGTAATTGAAAACCCTATGGAGCACAGCTCTATTCTGACACACATGGGGTCATCACGAGTCAGAATAATTCGACGACGAATGGTTTGTTTTCTTTTTCTTTTTTTTTCGCTATTTGCCAGGCACTATTTTTTAGCACTCTGCATGTATATTTTATATACTTATCACAATAATCCTGATTATTTTCTTCATGATACAGATGAGGAAATGGAGGCACAAATTGGGGAGCTCATTTTCTAAGGTCACATCACCAGTAAGCAGTTGAGCTGGGGTTAGAATCCAGGCAGTCTCAGTCCAGAGCCTGTGCTGGTGAAACAAATGTAGGACTCAGTTTCTGATCTTAAGATGCTCACAGCCTCATGGAGGAGACAGGTATGTAGGTGATTAAGTGATATGTAGGTGGCATTGCGTAACAGAGATACGTTCATAAGGAGGAACCCCCAACTAAGAGTTGGGGATCAAGGAAGGCTTTCTAGATAGGGTGACGTTGAGTGCTGCCTTGAGGGACACATGCATATTTTCTGGTGGAAGGAAGATAGAGAAGGAGGGGAAAGGTATTCCAAGCAGAGGGAGCAGGCCTACAGATGAGGGAAAAGGGCGAGGAATGTTTGAGAGATGGCCAAGAGCCGAGCAAGCTTGGGAGTACAGCGTACTTGGAGGAAAGAGGGAAGCTCTGACACTAGGGGGGCAAGGAGGGGCTTTAGTTCTCTCTGGCTACATACCCAAACCAAGGCAGTATCCACTCCACCCTCCACTTTGGTAACCACCGTGATGATAACAGTACCGATGATAATAGATTAGATTTGCACAACACCTAGCAGTGTACGAACACATTCACGGACATTGTAGTATTTCATTTGATCCTGCAAAGTAGTCACGATAGGAAGTATTCTTATGCCCAGGCTATACAAAGTAATTTAACTTCCAGTGAGTTATACGCATTTGTGCTAGATTTACTTGACCACTCCAAACTGTGGTAAACTGTGGTCTTTTTATTTGGAGTCTGCTGGTCTTTCATTTAGCCGGTTAAAAAGAAAAAAATCATATTCACTAAAAGCACACCATTACTGTGGCAGAGTTAGCGTTCACCAAATATCCATGTGCTCCCCTGCGTTTCCCAGCATTCCTTGCAGTTAAGTTGGAGCCACGTGACTAGCTCTGGCCAACGGGCTGGTGGGGGGTTGTGGGGGAGTAAGGCATCACTTTCTGGCTAAGGGTAGTTAAGTGCTTTCTCCTGAAAGTTCTTCCCCTGACACAGCGACCTTAGAGGCTGTATGTTCTAGATGGAGGAGGGTAGCCAATCTAAGTTGGACTTTACAAAGCAAGAAAGAGATCCTTATTGGGTTACGGTGTGATTTTGGATCTTATCTTTACTCCAGCCAAAGCCTATCCTTTCTTGACTTCTACAGCTCTCAAAGTCCTGGTGCTTCTTCCTTCCTTCTCTCAGTCTTTATCTCAGGTTGACATGTGCCTGAGAAAGAATAGAGAGAAATACGAATATCCTAGAAAGCACTGCAGAGAACATAGGAACGCTAATGTAATATTTCTGAAGACCAGATGAGATGACTTCTCTTTCTTGTTGAAGAGAATTCATCCCCTCCTTCATCAGATTATATCTGAATGTTTGAGCTTGACATTTCAGGTGGTTAGTGATCCACCTGTCTTTATATTTGATTTCCCACTAACTCTGCCTCTGTATTTTATTACTTCGCCTCATAGGGCCACCTAGAGTTCTCTGGGCATGTCCTTTGAGAGTTATTTATAGACAGTCTCCTCCCTTTTACTTGATTGTAAGTTCCTTGAGGGCAGAGGTGTGACAATCATTTGGCAAAAGTCTGGCACAAAAGAAATGTGCACAGGGTTGAAAAAAGGAACTGTAAGAAAGGATAATTTTGCTTAAGACACTTTTAGATGCCCTAAGGGAGACCTGGCGGTGCAACAGGTAAGAGCTTGTCTGCTAACCAAAATGCTGGCAGTTTGAATCCACCAACTGTTCCTTGAAAATCCTATGGGGCAGTTCCACTCTGTCCTGTATGGTTCCTATGTGTCAGAATGATGGTTTTAAGGCAATTTAGCTGATTTTAGTAATTATGTGTTTTAATGTCAGATGATTTTTTTAACTTCGTTTTTCACTTTGTCAAGTTTTGCGACTTTACCCAAAATTATGAAAGAGCAAAAGTTGACAAAGGAGTGTCTTATCTCTGCTCCACAAGCATCCTATGCTTTACAGGAGAGACTTGGTAAGATACAGAGCAAAAGAGAGTAATGTCCACCAAATCAGTAGCAGGTGGATTAAAATGCTGATGAGCCTTTAAACATTAGAAATGTGCTTACTGGCCAGTAGAACCTAAGTACTTGCATATTTATGTGTGGACCTGGAGGTGTTGAAATAAAACAATTGTCATGATCGAGGTCCTGAACCTTTTCTTCCTCTACTGTGATGGAAATGGTGGATGGCAATCAAATGGGTGACATCCCGTCTGGTTCATCCTGGATAAGGGCTGGGTGGTAGGCAAGAAAGTCTGTGCCTTATTTGCAATTCCTAGAATACCAGTTACCATTTCATCCCTCAGCCCCACAAGAAAGCATATTAGAATCCAATGAAAGAGAAGGATGCTACAAGGGCGACCTTAAATCTCCCCTGATTTATAAGACAAAAGTAAATCAGATGTGAAGTTTGGTAATTTGGCTACCATGCATGGCACCATTCACAACTGCTTGTAATGCACAAGAGTTGGGAACTGTCATGTTGGTGTTAGGTGCCATCAGGTTGGTTCTGACTCACAGTGAGCCTATATACAACAGAAGGAAACACTGCCTGGTGCTGCGCCATCCTCACAGTCGTTGTTATGCTTGAGCCCATTGTTGTAGCCACTGTATCATCCATCTCCTTGAGGGTCTTCTTCTTTTATGCTGACCCTCTAACAAGCATGATGTCCTTCTCCAGTGACTGCTCCCTCCTGATAAAATGTCCAAAGTACATGAGATGATGTCTCACCATCCTCACTTCTAATGAGCATTCTGGTTGTAATTTTTCCAAGACAGATTTGTTCATTTATCTGGCAGTACATGGTATATTCAATATTCTTCGTCAACACCATAATTTGAATGCATCAATTCTTCTTTGGTCTTTGTTTTCATTGTCCAGCTTTCACATGCACATGAGGTAATTGGCTTGGGTCAGGCACGCCTCAGTCCTTAAAGCGACATCTTTGCTTTTTAAAACTTTAGAACTGCTGTGGGAAGCCTCTATTTAAAATGTTTTGTCTAAAGGAATGAAGTTCACCTAGTCAGGTTTGACATGGGTTTTTCCTTTCCAAATTGTTTTATTCCTCAGTTATGCACACTGCCGTGCACATAATAGCCAATCCATAAATATTCTTAATCTGTGATGATATCAAGGGAAGGCAGGAGAACAAAAGGAAGGTTAATTCCCTAGAAGGTAGCCTTGTTTACTCATTCATTGGCCAAATCATTACCGAATGCTTACCATGTGCCAGCCAGAGGTCCAGGCACTTGGCATACAGCAGTCAACTAGACAAATGGAGATGGCCCCTGCCTTCATGAAGGTCATATTATGAATATAAAGGGTGGAGATACCTTCATGAATAGAAAGGGTGGAGATAGATAAGAGTAAATACATAAACAATGACCTTTTAGATACTGATAAATGTCATGAATATAATAAAAGAGGGTTACGTGATAGAAAATGGCTAGAGAAGGGGATAACAGGGTTGGCAAAGGTCTTTCTGAGATGATATTTGAGCTGACAACTGGATAACAGGAAGGAGCCAGCCATACGATAATCTGAGACAAGAGCCTTCCAAGTTGGCTTGAGTTTATTTGATGAAGACTGGGTGTGACTGCGGTAGAGTAAGGAAGGGAAGAGAGGTAGGGGCTAGATGAGGGTAAGCCTCATAGTCTTTGAAAGGAAGTTCGGATCTTACTATAAATGCAAAGAGAAGCCATCTGAGGGTTCCTTTGAACGTCACAGAAACCCTGGTGGCATAGTGGTTAAGTGCTACAGCTGCTGACCAAAAGGTCAGCAGTTCAAATCCACCAGGTGCTCCTTGGAAACTCTATGGGGCAGTTCTACTCTGTTTTATAGGGTTGCTATGAGTCGGAATCGACTCGACGGCAATGAGTTTTTTTTTGTTTGTTTGTTTTGAACATTACAATATTGAAAAAAAAAAAGCCATCCTATTCATTGATCTATACTTGTTACTGAACATTAGCAAGTCTCATGAATAGATTTATTTTTCCCCCCCTCCCTCTCTCTTAATCATTCTCCCTGTTTTCCTCTTATGGATTGTATTGTGTTTCCCCCTAAAATACGTGTTGAAATTCTAACCACTGTATCTGTGGCCATGATCCTGTTTGGAAATTGGGATTTCTTTGTTACATGAATTAGATCACACCCAAGTAGCGTGGGTTCTAAATCTAATCGGTTCTGAGTTATAAAAAGAGCAGATTAGATAGAGAGATATTTGTACACACAAGGGAAGATAGATGCCAGGTGAGGATTCTCAAGGAACCTAGAAATGCCCAGGGCTGCTGGCAAGGAAGGAAATTGACATGGCCAAGACCCTGATTGGGGCTTTCAGCCTCCAGAACTCTGAGAAAATAAATTTTTGTTTTTTAAAGCAATGCTACTTCTGGTATTCCTATTATAGAAGCACTAGGTCACTAGGACACTTTTTCTAATATTGACTCAGCACCCACTCGTATCAGGGCCTGGGCAAGATTTGGAGACGCAGTTACCTACTACCATTGCTGTCCAGTTGATTCTGACTCAGAGCGACCCTGTAGGACAGATTAGAACTGCCCCGTAGGGTTTCCAAGGCTGTAAATCTTTATAGAAGTAAACTGTCACGTCTTTCTCCCACAGAGGGGCTGGTGGGTTCAAACCACCAACTTTTCAGTTAACAGCAGAGTGCTTAACTGCTACTCCACTGGGGCTCCTTCATCCCAATACTAAAACAGGACAAAAAATACAGCATACACATGCACACAATCACACACACACACACACACACCTCTTCAACCAAACTTACCTATGAGCATAAATAGAAAAATCCTAAATAAAATGTCAGCAAATCTAATCTTGTAATGTATTTTTTTATAGTGTTAGGAAAAAATGTCAGGAATGGGCCCATGTTAGAAAATGTATTGACGAAATTCACTATCTTAACAGATAAGAGGAAAAAAAAAAAAAAGATGTATAATCATAGGATAGACACAGCAATGTATGAAAATTACATTTCTGGAGTCATGGATCTTATAATTTAGTAGAGAGATGGATAATAAACAAGCAAATACCTATGTTGGGTAATGTCAAGTGTTACAAAGGACAGATGGAGGAGCGTAATGGGACAGAGTATCAGGTGTGTGTGTAGGTGCATGCATGATATTTTTATAGTTGATCAGGGAAGGCTTCTTTGATGAGGTAACTGAAGGAAGAACTGGAAAGGAGAGAACCATATGTACACCCTGGGAGAAGCAATCAAAGACTTGGGGATTGCAAGTTCAAAGGCCTGTGGCAGGGTTCACACTTGTGGTCTTTGACCTTCATTAGTAAGTGCTTCAAGTCCTCTTCACTTTCAGCAAGCAAGGTTGTGTCATCTGCATAACGCAGGTTGTTAATGAGTCTTCCTCCAATCCCGATGCCCTGTTCTTCTTCATATAGTCCAGCTTCTCGGGTTATATGCTCAGCACACAGACTAAGTATCCTGAAAGGATGCAACCCTGACTTACACTTTTTCTGACTTTAAACCATGCGATATCTCCTTGTTCTGTTTGAACAACTGCCTCTTGATCTATGTATAGGTTCCTCATGAGCACAATTAATCATTCTGGAATTCTCACTCTCTGCAATGTTATCCATAATTTGTTATGATCCACACAGTTGAATGCCTTTGCATAGTCAATCAAGCACAGGTAAACATCTTTCTGGTATTCTCTGCTTTCAGCCAGAATCCATCTGACATCAGCCATGATATCCCTGGTCCTGAGTCCTCTTCTGAATTTGGCTTGAATTTCTGGCAGTTCCCTGCCCTTATACTGCTGCAGCTGCTTTTGAATGATCTTCAGCAATTGCATGTGACTGGAACACCTTTCTTGGGAATAGACATAAATATGGATCTCTACCAGGTGGTTGGCCAGGTAGCTGTCTTCCAAATTTCTTGGCATAGAGGAGTGAACACCTCCAGTGCTGCATCCGTTTGTTGAAACATTTTAACTGGTATTCCGTGAATTCCTGGAGTCTTGTTTTTTGACAATGCCTTCAGTGCAGCTTGGACCTCTTCCTTCAATACCATTGGTTCCTGATCATATGCTACGTCCTGAAATGGTTGAACACCTACGAATTCTTTTTGGTATAGTGACTCTGTGTATTCCTTCCATCTTCTTTTGATGGTTCCCACGTCGTTTAATGTTTTCCCCATAGAATTCTTCAATATTTCAACTTGAGGCTTGAATTTTCTCTTCAGTTCCTTCAGCTTGAAAAATGCTGAGCGTGTTCTTCCCTTTTGGTGTTCTATCTCCAGGTCTTTGCACGTGTCGTAATAATATTTTATTTTGCCTTCTCAAGCCACCCTTTGAAATCTTCTGCTCAGCTCTTTTACTTCATCATTTCTTCCTTTTGCACCAAGAAAGCATGGTGCTCACTAACCAAAAGAAGAAAGGTTTCAAGAAGAAACGTGATTGTGTCAAAGGCAAGGACTACTGGATTTTGCTTTCTTCCCTTCTTTCTTTCCTTCCTGCCCTCCTTCCTTTCCTTTCTCTGTCTCCTATTAGTCTAAAGATTCATCAGGCTGGATATTTCTTGTACTCTTTAGAGACCTAAGGACCCGGTTTCTTCCCTTGGTTTCCTCCTGATACCCTACAATGCATGCAAAGACATAGCAGATAAACAGATAATCATATCTAACTACAAAATGCATCCCTTGCCCTCCATTATTATATTAATAGTACTGCTGAATACTTTCCTTCCAATTTTTACCCAGGGAGAATTGAAAAGACACTCCCAGTGGAGGCTCAGAATCATCGAAATGTGTACATGATCAGCATGAATGTCTTATTCTGGATGAATCCTCTTCAATTATATATTTAATTCAGCTGAGAGTACCCCAGAGATGGGTTATTCTGTATTCACCAGCAAAGGCATTGGAAATACCTCCTGGGGACAATGATTTGCCAAAAATTCATGCAACCTTTTTTATATTAATGCAAAAAAACTTGGAGGTTATTAAGTCCATACTTCTGACAGCCCCTGCAGTTACAAATAAAGTAGCTAATGAGAAGAAAAACTGCCCCTACCACCTTTTTCCCAAAGCCCCAGCCATCTTTACGCAAGAACACTGTGACGAATGATACTTATCACCTTTCTAACATGCCCCTTCTCCAATTACAAATTTAGATGGATAACATGACCACAAGAGTTAGGCCCTGAAGCTGGTGACTGCCTCTGGCACCAGCCATATGCAATTTGGGTGAAATTTCCAAGAGACAAATGAAATAATTGCAACAGGGTAAGTCTAACTCCACAAGTGAATTTATAAAAATTAAAAGGTCTGAGAAGTATTGCTCATAGACCCATTTGTCTCATTTTTTCTCATTAAGATTTCATTGAAATGAACTCTGGCAACTGTAAGAACAGTTACTTCTTACTTTAGACCAGGAGACAAGAGAAGGTAATTTTTTATGCATCCAAATTCTTTTGGGATCAGCTTGATACACTGCTATTTCACAATGGACAAGAGTGCAAACATCCTAGTGAAATTCAAAATATAAGACACGTCATTTCATCCCACACAAATGGAACCAAGTTTTGACATTTAAGGAGGATGAGTATCTATACTTGAAGGTACAATTAAAATAGCTTTCAAACAAGCTTTAAAATGTGAATTGGCCCCCTACCACGTAAAACTAATTTAAAGGAAATGGAAAGTCAAAATATTGTCATCTAAAATAATTACCTTATATAAACAAAGTCATTCATTTATCTGTACTTCGGTACATTGCGCCTGAGAGAATTAATGTAAAACACACTCTTAGGTATGCATAAGAGGACTTGGGGATGTAAGGATATAAGAGTGTCCTCATTTGGGTTTTTCTAGGCCGCTAATGTGTTTATCGGAAACCCTGGTGGCCTAGTGGTTAAGTGATACTGCTGCGGACCAAAGGGTCGGCAGTTTGAATCCACCAGGTGCTCCTTGGAAACTCTATGGGGCAGTTCTACTCTGTCCTATAGGGTAATATGAGTTGGAATCGACTCGAAGGCACTGGGCTTGGGCTTGGAATGTGTTTATCATTTAACAGCTTGCAAATGGCATGACAGCGCTGGCTACCTGGAAATCCTGCTCCTGGCTGTGGTTTTTCTGTTCCCTTTTCCTATCAGGATTGCTAAACTAGAAACACCCATGGCAGCTGGACCACCTCAACACACCTTCCAATCTACTCCTGACAAAGTCGTCAACACCTTCCTCCTTGCTAACCTACTAGATATTTTCAGTACTATTAAGTGGTGCTTGACATTGTCATGCTCCCTCCTATTTATATATAATACTGTTTCCTCCTTCCTAGATTTCCAGGTCTCTCTCCTGGTGACCACATTGTACCTCTTATGTCTTCTTTTTGGCTTCCTCTCAGAGTTCTTAATTTGTCTGTCACACTCTCACCGCCTGTCATGGATTGAATCGTGTCCCCCGAAATATCTGTCAGCTTGGCTAAGTCATGATTCCCAGTATTGTATGATTGTCTACCATTTTGTCATCTGATGTGTTTCCCTATCTATCTTATCATTATGATGTTAATGAGATGAATTAGCAGCAGTTATATTGATGAGATCTACAAGACTAGATAGTGTCTCAAGCCAAACTCTTTTGAGATATAAAAGAGAAATAAGCAGAGAGACAGGGGGATCTATCTAAACCACCAAGAAAACTGTCAGGAGCAACGTGCATCCTTTGGACCCAGGGTTCCTACATGGGGAAGATGCTAGTTCAGGGGGAGATTGATATGAAGGACCTTCCTATTAGATTGTCAGCTCTTTGAAAACAGGAGTTGTGTTTCATTCCTACCTGCACCTCAAACACTTGGAAAGCTGCCTCACATATAGTGAAGATACAGGGAATCTTTGTAAAATGAATAACCATTTGTTAGCAGCTTTTGCTTTCCTCCCAGGCAATGAATGTCAGGGTCAGCCTGAAAAGGGATCGTAGCTACCAAATTATAGCCCGAACATCCTCCCTGTTAACATTTAGCTGAACGAAAGCCTTTGGGAAGTATAATCATCACTGATTATTTGGATTCTGAGAAAGCACAACACCCTACAGTCTGACTGATTATACGTACATTACATTTCACAAAGAAAACAACTATGTTTGCCAGTGGCAGGGATGTGATGCTATGGAGATGAAGGAAAAGGAAGAGGATTTCTAGAAGATTCAGGGCATCAAGAAAGACCCAAAGACATATGCCTGAAAGCAAATGAAGAAAGTAGGAGCATGATATCCTATATGATTAGGGGTATTAGAGTATCGAGGTTTTCTGGGGTGCTGGAATCAACTTTATTCAGTTGTAAGGAATAAACTAGTGATACAGGAACTTGGTATAAACCATTGTCCTGTTCAGAGCTTTCTAAAAATCATGGTGCTAACAAGAAAACACTTTCTAAAAGTATCTTGCAACCTTAATGTCTTTTCAATTTTTTTTTTCTAGTTTCACTTAAATGTCCAGTCCACAGCTTCTAGGGAAGTTCAGTTGTTTCTTGCTGGGAACAAATCAACAGTGCAGGGCAAAGCTAGTGTCTTCAAATAGGAGCGAGTTACCATTAGGAGTTGTACCAGTATTGGGTGTGTCTACTCTTAATAAGACCCACTTCACTGGTCCTTTCAGCAATTTCTTGAGGAATGAGTAGGAAAACAGGAAGGGACTCTCTCTCTCTTACATCCCACATCCAGTCTGCCAGGAAATCCTGTTGATACAACCTTTACAATAGACTCAGGGGAACCATCTCCATTGCTATCACCCTGGTCCAAAGGATCATGCAGAAGGCACAGGACTGGACAACATTTCATTTAGCTGTATATGGGGTCGCCATGAATTGGGGCTGACTGGACCACAGCTAACAATAACAACAACTGTAAGAAAAGGAACCACCGTGGTATGAAGACAGAAGAAAAACAACCATGAGATAGCATTTCATATTTATAAGATCGGAAAAATTCCCATACAATGTACTGACAGGGATCAGCGAGTAAATTGGTATAATCCTTTTAGAAAAAAAAGTTTCAGATGCACAGAGCAGTTTATCCAGAAATTCTGCTCCTGGGTATATGCCCTTGAGAAATTTTGCACACCTAAACAAGGGCACTTATACAGGGATGTTCAAAGCAATGTATTTTGTAATAGCAATAAAATGGGAAACTACCTAAATGTCTACCAACAGGAAATAGATATATAAATTGTAGCATATTCATACAATTCAACTCCTTACAGCAGTTAAAATAAATGAATGAGAACTATACAGATTAACATAAATAAATCTCTGAGTCATACCGCTGAGAGAAAAATAAAGCAAGTTGCAAAAGGATATGTACTGTATGGCATGATACCATTTATATTAAATTTTAAAATGGAAAATCAAGCCATATATTATTTCTGGACATATACATATATAACAGAATATAAAATTCCTGTACCCAGTACCCTGTAATGACAATCATCAAATTCTCGATGGTGGTTGCTCAGCGAGATGGGAAGATTGCCATGGGACCAAGGAAGAGTCTTCTACTGCATCTGTACTGTGGTTATTTTTCAAACAAAAAGACTCAGAGAAAATATGGAAGAATCCTAGAATTTTAAAATATTGTGTGGGAGATATATGATTGTGAATGATATCATCTTAAAATATTTCATACTTTTTTTTTTTTTAAAGAGTTAAGGACAAGTTTATCTTAGCTGTGAAAATCGAATGTCAGCTAACTCTATTTTCACAGCACCTGTATGAGATAGTCTTCTTAAGTTTATTTAGTGTATAAATTCCCTTGGGCAAGTCCCAATATAGACCAGATCCATGCTGAAGTTCTCGGCATCTATTTGTTCTTTCACTTCTACTGCTTAATTTTTTCTTATATTTTTAGTAATGGAAATATTTTTGTGGGGCATGGTACATTTGAGTGTCCTAAAAAAAAAAAAATTTATAAAGTATGTGATTTCCAAATACCCATTCTTCATTCTTGTTATGTAATTATTTCCTTTTTCTACATATTTTTAAGTCTTGTTGTAGTTTGGTCATTCATTCATTCCTCCACCAAGTATTTACAGACCCTTTTCTATATGTAGGCTGTCTTTCAGCTCCTGGAGTGGTGGTGTTTTGTTGTTAGGTGCTATCAAGTCAGCTACGACTCATGGCATCCTCATTTATAACTGAATGAAATGCTGCCTGGTCCTGCACCATCCTCACAATCATTGATACGTTTGAGCCTGTTGTTTTAGCCACTATGTCAGTCTACCTCATTGAGGGTCTCCCTGTTTTTCACCGACCGTTCAACTTACCCAAACATGTCTTTCTTCAGAGATTGGTCTCTCCCGATGACGTGCCGCAAGTAAGTGAGACAATATCTCTCCATCCTAGCTTTTAAGGAGCAGTCTGGTTGTTATTTCTTCTAAAACTCATTTGTTTGTTCTTCTGGCAGTCCACGGTATATTCAATATTCTTCAATGACACCATAATTTGAGTGCATCAACTTTTCTTTGGTCTTTCTCTTTCATTGCCCAGCTTTCATATGCGTATGAGGCAATTGAAAATACTATGGCTTGGATCAGGCATATCTTAGTGCTCAAAGAGACATCTTTCCTTTTAACACTTTAAAGAGGTCTTCTGCCACAGATTTGCCCAAGGCAAATTTAATTTCTTGATGGCTGCTTCAATGGTAATTGATTGTCAAGCCAATAAGAGTGAAATCCTTAAGAACGTCAATCTCTTCAATTTCTTTAGCCATTTACTGGTCTACTATATATATATATATATATATACACACATATACACATATATACATAATATACATATATACATAATATACATATATACATAATATACATATATACATAATATACATAATATACATATATACATATATACATATATATATATATATATATATGCCTCTTCTTTGTCCTGGGGTAGGTTGGTGAAAAAGAGATCTTCCATTTGAATTTGTCTTTGTTCTTACTAGCTAGTATTATGGGCTTCTGTATCTGCTTCAGCAACAGTTGTTCCATGAAGGCAGGGATAGGTAACTTTTCGCTGTTGCTTGTGCCTGACACATAGATGTTGTTAGTTGCCATCAAGTTGACTTTGACTCATGGTGACCTTATGTGTAACAGAACAAAACATTGCCCAGTCTTGCACCATCTTCATGATCATTGGCTTGTTGGAATCCATTGTTGTGCCTATTGTGTTAATCTATCTCATTGAAGGTTTCCCTCATTTTCACTGACCCTATTCTTTACCAAATATGATGTCCTTTTCTAGCAACTGGTCTTTTCTGATGACTTGTGCAAAGCTAAATTCTCACCATTCCTGCTTCTAAGGAATGTTCTGATTGTGTTCTTCTAAGTCGGATTTGTTCATTCTTCTGGCAGACTATGGTATATTCAATATTCTTTGCCAACACCACAATTCAACTGCACCCATTCTTCTTATCTCTTCCTTTTGAGACATAGTAGATGGTTAGTAAACTTATATTAGTTCAGTGCATCGATGAACTAATCAATGTATTTCAGATGATGCCTATTTAGGAGTGCGTTAAGCATTAAAAAAAAAAAAATCCATTCTTTATTTTCCTAATTCCTTCAAATGTTATTTTACTGAGAATTTTCCAACTTCTTAACTAATGCTCTCAATAATTTTAGTAATCAGAGGTTTTTGTTAAAAAAAAAAAAACTAACTTAAAAAAATGTACAAGTTTCCCTTCCTTTTAGCATTCAAACATCCCAACCACTTAGGATTCAACCTTCTTTCCTATCATCTACTTGGACTACCTGTGAAACAAAGGATATCCATTGAATGAAAAATAGTCTGCTTTGAACATGGTTTAAAATGATGGTTGTTGCTCTTCTCCCCTCCTAGCCCCAGCCCTGTTCACCCAAGTATCACAAGTTCTTCTGTTCCAGAGGTGACAATATCCAAAGCACAAAGTTCCCAGCAGCAAACTGCTTTAATACCCAATCCAAGCAATGATTCTTATCTTAGGGAAGGCAAAGTTACCACTCTCAACACTCCTCTGTATCGCAGCTCAACAAACATTGCTTCAAGTGTCTCTTTTTGACACTTTTTGACTTGGATGACTGCGAACAAACAAGCTAAAGCCAAAGGATGGACAGTTACAAGGACAGGCTTTTCCGAGGCAGGTATTCTGTCAGGCTGAGAAGGGACCTGTCCAAATTATCACAGCCTGAGAGATAAGACAAGGCTGGTCGGGGGGGCCAGGAGGTGGAGGGCATCAACTCCACCCTAGGCAGGCTCCATTCACTGGCCCAAAGTGTGCTCAGTCCCCAGACTATCAATCACTCTCACACATCCAGGGACCCCAAAGTGCCAAGCGCTCCGAGAACATGTCAAAGCAGGGATAGTCCTTCTCAGGCAGTAGGTAGACCAAGAGGACTTTTTCTTTGGCAGATTAAGGTCTCTAGGTGGCGCAAACAGCTTGACTTGGCTGGTAACTGAAAAACAGGCAGTTCAAACACACTCAGCGGCACCATGGAAGAAAAGGCCTGGTCATCTGCTTCCTTAAAGATTACAGCCAAGAAAACTCCTTGGGGCTCAGTTCCATTCTGTAACGCATGAGGTCACCATGAGTTGGAATCAACTCAAAGGTACAAGACAACAACAAAAAATCCCAAAAGAAGGTGTTCTTATTATATCCATATTACTGGTGAGGAAACAGAGGCACAGAAGGTTTTTTAAAAAATTTGATATTGACCATGATTGCACAGTCAAAAAGTACTAGTGAACCTAGTGCTTCTGAACCTGAGCTTATAAGAAGCCTCTTTTTCCTAACAGTTGCCGTAGGTTTAGGTTCTTTTTTCTTGAAATATGTCCTGCCCTGCCCTTGCCTTACCTGCAATTAACAGTACAGAGCTGAAGAGGGTATGTCTGATGCCTCAGTTCTGTTTTAAGCCCTTTGCATGGAAAAATTCATTTATTTCTCACAAGACAGGTATTGTTATTATTCCTATTTTATACCTGAGCAAACTGAGGCCTGAGGGACTTAGCAATCTGCCTAAGGTCACCCGACTAGCTAGCAAGCTGGTCAACTAGAGATTCCTATCCAAACCCTTTATCCCTTGGCCACCTGTCTCTAGGCTATGGCACCACCACTAAAAACTGGGAGTCAGTCCTTCATGCTTCCTTCTCCCTCAAATCTAATTGTTGTTGTTATTGCTAGTTGCCTTCTAGTCAACCCCAACTCATGGTGACCTCTGTAAAACAACACAACATTGCCTGGTCCTGTGCCATTTTCATGATCGTTGGTATGTTTGAGTCCATTGTTGTAGCTTTTGAGTCAGTCCATCTCATTGAGGGTTTCCCTCATTTTAGCTGACCCTTTACTTTACCAAACGTGAGATCCTTTTCTAGAGAAATGGTCTTTCAATGATGTGTCCAGAGTAAGCAAGCTGAAGTCTCTCCACCCTCACTTCTAAGAAGCATCCTTGTTGTATTCTTTCTAAGACTGATTTGTTCATTCTCTGGCAGTCCACAAAACATTCAATATTCTTTGTCAACATCATGATACAAATGCATTAATTCTTCTGTCTTTCTTTTCCATTGTCCAGATTATTATTATTATTTTAATTCAATGGTCCAAGTGTCTCTTGAGACCCATCCCCTCCTTTCCATTCCCATCGTTTTGTCCTTCCTCAGGACTTCACCCTTTCTCCCCTGTAGAATTCTCCTGGTCTCCTCCCCGGCTTCTAATCTTCACCATGCAGTTGGAAAGTCTCTCTAAACCACTGCTTCTCAAGGCTGCATACATATTGGAATGACCTGGAAAGCTTTAAAATGTACTGATGTATATGGATCCACCCCAGAAATTCCCATTCAGTTGATCTGGGGTAAGCACCATTAGTTTTAAAAACTCCCCCAGGTGGTTCTAATATATGATAGAATTTGAGAAACATTGTTCTAAATCACACATATAGGCTTAGAACAGGCTCCTTACTTTTTAGAAGACCTTCCATGACAATGGGACAGTCCAAATTCATTAGCATGACAGATGGTGCTGCCTTGCTAAAACCCCAGCCTGGATTTTCAAACTCATCTTTTAACAGTCTTGAACACACACACACACTCTCCACACTCCAGCCACACCTAAGTATTTCATGCTTTCTGAACACACCATGCTTTTTTGTGTTTTCAGGCCTTTGCATATTCTGTTCCCTCTGCCTGGAATGCTGATTCTTTCTTTCTTCACTGCCAAGATTCCACTCATTTTCAAAAACTTGCTTCAATGTCCCTCTGCTGGGAAGCTTTCTCTGAACTCCAGGAGCATCGGTGGTTCTCTAACCCCTGCTCATGAAACACTTGGCATTCAATTTCAATGTACCACTTGTCCCACTGTGTAAGCAGTAGTTTAGATTCTGACCTCCTCCTTTACCCTGAGGTGTTCCCTAAACAGGCCTTCCAAGGTCTCCACCCCTGCCACCTTTCTGATCTAATCTCACGTCACTCTTCCCCTCATTCTATACTCCAACCTTTCCTTTTCCTACCTTGAAGTCTTTGCTGGGATTGCTCCTTGAGGCTACAACTCTCTCTCTCTCTCTTTTTTTTTTTGAACATTTTATTGCGGTTTAGATGAAAATTTACAGAGCAAATTAGTTTTCCAATCAACAATTTATACACAGCTTGTTTCTGGAGTTTTTTTGGTTTGTTTGTTTCATGATATTGATTTCAACTTGAATGCATTAACACTCTCCCCACTTCTTCCTCGGGTCCCCCATGTTCATTTTCCCAGGTTCCCTGCCATTACCTTCCTTTTGAACTTTACTTTTGGACAAATGCTGCCCTTTAGGTCTCCTATATTTGGTTATTCTGAGGTGTACGTTCCTCACTGGTGTCATTGTTCATTTTATAGGATTGTCTATTGTATGGCTATAATGTGTGATCTCTGGGAGTGATTTCAGTTCCAAATTTGAAGGACGTCTAAGGGCCATAGTCTCGGGGGTTCAGTCTATAACTCTTACCCTGCCCTCCCCTACTGTCTTAGGCATCTAGTGCTGCTACAACCGAAATACCACAAGTGGAGCTATAACAGAAATACTACAAGTAGATGGTTTTAACAAAGAGAAGCTTATTTGCTCACAGTCCAATAAGCTAGAAGTCCGAATTCAGGGCACTAGCTCCAAGAGAAGGCTTACTTTTTCTGTTGGCTCTAGAGGAAGGTCCTCGTCAACAGTCTTCCCTTCATCTGGGAGCATCTTAGTGCAGGAATCTCAGGTCCAAAGGAAGCACTCTGCTCCTGGCACTGCGTTTTTGGTGGTATGAGGTGCCCATGTCTCTCTGCTTGCTTCTCTCTTTTATATCTCAAAAGAGTTTGGCTTAAGACACTACTTAATCTTGTAGGCCTCATCAATATAACTGCCACTAATCCTTCTTACTACATTATAGTGATAGGATTTACAATGCATAGGGAAATCACATCAGATGATAAAATGGTAGAAAACCGTACAATCATACAAGGGAATCGTAACCTAGCCAAGTTGACAGATATTTTTCGGGGACACAGTTCAATCCATGACACCTTCTTAAAACCAATTCATCCTTTAAAACTCAGCAAGATAGCCTTCTCAGGGAAGTCTTCTGAGATTTCCCACTAGACTAGAGGTTAGTATCCTTTTTATATTCACTCCCAGAATTATGTTCCTTTCCAAGGTGGTATTGACGTCATTCGAAATTATACACACATTTGTGTGGTGTTATTTGGTCAATGCCTCCCCACTAGACTACAACCATCTGAAAGCAAAACTGATAACTATTTCTGGTCACATTTCCAGCATGGCAGCATCTAGTACAGTGCCTGGAACCTAGTAGAACCAACTGCAGTCAAGTCAACTCATGGCGACCCCAACTCATGGTGATACCACGTGTGTCAAAATGAAACTATGCTCATAAGGTTCTCGATGGTTGATTTTTCAGAAGTAGATCACCAGGCTTTTGCTCAGAGGTGTGTCTAGGTGGACTCAAATCTCCAACCTTTCAGTTAGCAGCCAAGCACATTAACAGTTTGCACCAACCAGGGACTCCTTAGCACCTAGTAGGCATTCTATAAAAACTTATTACATTAATGAATGAATACCCATCATGTAGTAGGGGCTAAATATAATTTTGTTTTTGTTGTTAAGCTTGGTGAGAGCAAGGAATTATTCATAGTTTTTAAAATCCCCGGGCTTTGGCATATAGTAGGAACCTAATTGTTTTGAGTATTATCAAAACTAATGAGTATTCCTTCGACTTCATCTAGTAATCAGCATTTTAAGTATATCAAAAGTATTTTTCTCCTTCATAAAACCATGAACAATAAAGACTGTTTATTCACATAGTCATTGCCACAGTTAGAAATTGCCTAAAGCCACTGGGAAATTAATAAGGAAATAATAGTTTTCAGAGAGGTGAAGACCGCTAATAAGAGAAAACCTGGGTAAACATATGTAGTTAAAAGTTGAATCAATATGTAAATATAGTAAAGGAAAACATGACTATAGCTACTTGTATTTAAACTAGCCAGTCTCCTTGCTCATTATGAGTTGTACATAATAAAGGCAGCCTACCACACACTTTTAAGAAGGAAGAAGTAACATAAGAACACTACTTAGACTCAGATTTTGGGGAAGGCAGATTCTGGAGTTTTTTGGAAAACTCTATGACCAGAAAGCCTAAGTTAACTTTTATTAAAGGGATTTCAAAAAAAAAAGAAAGAAACTCTAGGTGTGAATATTATCATATGCAGAGATGATTCCAGAGAGCCATATTAAAACAGTGGCAACATTTCCCTTCAATAATGAATTTGCGGAATTTTCATAAGCAGACGAATTTCCCTCAGGATTAAAGGCATTGGTCCCTGTATGTGCCTCTGAGCATTAGAACATTTTTTGGTATTAAAAACCTATATGCCATGTTTCAAGAGGCTCTTTGGGTCCATACACCAAATTACAAACCACAATGTTATTAAAAAAAAAAAAAAAGACTTTCATTTAGAGATTCTAAAACAGTATAACAGAAATAGAAGGTGGTCGCATCACCTTAGTCCTGATTCTGGGTACCCTGTGGAGAGATACCCACAGATTCCAAGCTGTACCCAAAATAGGGTTGCTCTTTTGGAGGATTTCCTGGTTGTTCCCTTAGAATCTGTAGAAGACCTGACATCAAAGGATCGCAATGGGGAGCAAAGTAGAATAAACACGGAATCTTAAGGACCATCTGAGGGTGAATGGTAGCTATCGCCAGTCTTGCAGTGTTGTGGCTGGTTCCCAGGCTCTCTTCTCCAACCTCTTCATCCTTTCTTCCTGGGCTTTGACCTTCATAATTATCCTCAAGGGCTTATTTACCAGATACTCATAAGATTTGCAACTCATATCCAACTGCCTTTTTGTCAACTCTACTTGGATGGCAAAAATGCCCTCAAATCCAAAGTATCAAAGACAAACAAACAAAAAAGAAAACCCAGTGTTCCCCACACTCAACTACCCCATGCGCATCTCAGATGAAGTATTCTGTCTTCACCTACTCAGTGAAGGGAACCAGCACCCAGCCTCTTGTACAAGTTAAAATCTAGAGGACGTAGTTGACAGCTCCATCTACCTCACACTCCTTATCCAACCTAAGGACCGTGTGCTAACTTTTCTCTCCTAAATGCATCTACTTCTCTCACTTAGACCTCAGTAGCCTTATAAGTAGTCTTCCCTTCAACAGCTTCCCATTGCTTTAGGATAATCTCTTAACATTGTATGGTACCTGCCCATATCCCCAGGATCAGGGTGAAATTTGCTTCTCAATTAGCTGTATGGGTACCAGTTAAACTAACTGTCTTTTAGATTGCTCAGCATGTAAAGCTCCCTGTCTTCACAGGCTTGCGTTCCTTTCCAGGATGGTTTCCCTTCTATCTCCCTTCACTCTCCTTCACCTAGTTAAGAGCCACTTCCTTTGATCTCTGTGACTATGCCAAATGCCCTTTTATTTTCTTTTATACAACATGTGCCTCTACTTCTTAGCACTTCTTTTGATTATAATTTACATTCATAAGTTTTATTCATTTAATGTATATAAGTTCCATATATGTTAAGCCATATTGAAGGCAGGACCATCTAAATAGGCCAAATGCCTAAAAAAATAAAGTATCAGGAAGGGACGCTCCACAAAACAAACAAACAAACAAACAAACAAGCCCAGGTCCAGTTAGTTTCATGGGGGAATTAAAATTAGTCCTAGTTGGTATCATAGGAGAATTATACAAAACTTTTAAAATGCGGATAACGTCAATGTCATTCAAATTGTTCTGGAAAATGCATAGAAGGGCGATTTCCAAAATGTTCATGAGGCTAGGTTAACATTAATACTCTATACTGACAAGGACATCACAAAAAGGGGAATTTTAGTTGAATTTTTCTTTTGAATATTGATGCAGAAATTATAATAAAGATTAGCAAACAGAATTTGTGGCACATTAAAAAGACAATACATACTGAACAAAAAGGGATTTGTTCTAGGAATGAACTGAAGATTCATTATCAAGTTCACCTTTCAGCCAAAGATTAGGCAGGCCTATAAAATCAACAACACCACAGGTGTATACGTGACCAAACGGGTGCCCAAAAGCAAAGATGAGAAGGCAGGAAGTGACAGGAAAACTGGCTGAATTGAACCTGAGAATCCAGGGAGGAAAGAGAAAGGGGGGAGAGTGCTGACCCAACGCAGGGATTGCAACCAATGTCATAAAACAATTTGCGTATAATTATTTGAATGAGAAACTAATTTCCTCTGTAAATGTTCACCTAAAAAAGAAAAGTAAAAAAAAAAAAAAAAAATGGCATGAATATATTTCTGTAAGTCACAAAATGATGCTGAAACTTTTCAAAATAAAAGTCACCAACATGGAAAAAAAAAAAGATAAATCTATCAAGATGAAACATTTCACAGTGTTTATATGCAAGGATTCGACTTGCATTCAAATCTCGGCTCTGACATTTATTAGTTGTGTGATCTTGTTCAAGTTATTTAATCTCTGTGAATCTGTGTTTTCTTAATTTTGCAGTGAGAATAGTAACAATACCTAGTTCTATAGTTGGGCAAGGATTAAATGAGTTGATACACGTAAAGAACTTAGAACACTGCCTTGGATATCAATTGTACCAAATAAGTTTCAACTATTCTTATTAATATAATTAATCATAATAATATTAATATTAAATAGAAAACATCTCTGCAGATACCAAAATATATTTGATAAAATTCAACATCCACTTTTTTACATTAAACAGCTCTTAATAAAATAAGAATTGATACGTATTACCTTAACATGGGAAATATGTGTCTATATCAAACCATCGGCCATCCTGCTTAATGAAAAAATTGAGATGCGTTTCCATTAAAGTCAGAGACAGTGTAAGGAAGTCTGTGATTTTTGTTCTTATTTATCACTTTTCTGGTGGTACTAGCCAATATAATTAGGCAAAAGAAAGAAACAAGATATAGAAATTGGGAAAGGCGTGGTAAGATCATCGTTATTTGCAGATGGTGTAATAACTTAGCTGGAACCCTCAAGGGGATCAACTAAAAAAAAAAGCTATTATAAATATTAAGAAGATTCTGTAAGGTGACTGGGAAGAAAATTAATATGCCGAAATCGGTAACTTTTATAAATTAAAAAAAAAAAAAAACAATTGCAGTACAATATGGAATAAAATACCATACGTTTTATTGTAAACAACAAAGGTAGATTATCTTGGTGCAAAGGTATCAAGAAATTAAAACACACATACACACGCACATATGTATATACACAAGTACAAAGACAACTTCAAATATTACCAAGAGACACAAAAAGGACCTCAACATTGAAAAGTCTATCCAAGGTTTTGCATTAAAAAAACCCATCATAATGATAGCAATTCCCTCAATATTAATTTGCATATTTAACAGGATTTCAATAAGAGCACCAACAAATTAATTTTTTAATTACATTCCCTAATTTTAAAATTTAGAGGAAAAAATAAACCAAAAAAAAAAAAAAGAACCCATTGCTGCCTGGAAAAAGAGAACTCTAAAAATCTGGAAAATGAAAGTAATGATATAATGCCAACTAAACCAAATATTAGAGTATATTATAAAGCAACAATAAATAAAGAAGTGTGGTTCCGGACTAAGAATATAAATGTAAATTAGCAGAACAGAAATTGGAGTTTAAGAATAGATTAATATACTTGTCAATTTAGATTGCTAAAGATGGCATTTAGCCTGAGACCAGAAGAACTAGATGGTGTCCAGCCACCATCAATGACCGCCCTGACAGGGAACACAACAGCGAATCCCCGATAGGGCAGAAGAAGAGTGGGATGCAGACCTCGAATTCTAATAAAAAGACCAGACATAACGGTATGACTGAGACTGAGACAAAGATTAGATTGGACTATAAGACATAAAATGATACCAGTGAGGAGTGTGCTTCTTAGCTCAAGTAGACACATGAGACTATGTGGGCAGCTCCTGTCTGGAGGCGAGATAAGGCAGGGGGGAAGAGAAGCTGGTTGAAGAGACGCAGGAATACAGGTTAGAGAGGAGGGATGTGCTGTCACACTGTGGGGAGAGCAACTAGGGTCACATAACCATGTGTGTATAAGTTTTTGTATGAGAAACTGACTTGAATTGTAAACTTTCACTTAAAACCACAATTAAAAAATGAAAATCAAAGATGGCATTTAAAATCAGTGAGGACAATATGTCTTAATCAAAAAGTGGTGTTTGAACAATTGAGTAATACCTAAATACACCACAGTTTATATCCCTCACAATTCCAGGTAGATCAAACATTTAAACATAAACAAACTCCTGAAATTTAAAAGCATTATTACAACACAACAACACACAACACCCGCTGCGGTTGCGTTGATTCCAACACATAGCAACCCTGTAGGACAGAGCAGAACTGTCCCATAGAGTATCCAAGCAGTGCCTGGTGGATTCCAACTGCCCACTTTTGGTTAGCAGCCATAGCTCTTAACCACTACGCCTCCAGGGTTTCCTTAGAAATCATAGAATTGTTTTTATTATTATTAGCTGAGAGAGGACCAGGACTAAGTATGAAACAAAAAGAAGACATAAGAGGAGATACTGCCTCATTTAACACAAAAAACAAACAAAAGTTCACCTCCTATTTCCATTTTTGTGATGTCTTTGTTAGTTTTGAGTATTAATGGTAACTTAGCCTCACAAATACTTTAGAAAGGTCCCTTCTATTACTTTTCCAGAACAATTTGAATGACACTGAAATTATCTGCCTTTTAAAAGTTTGTATAATGGATAAAACCTTAAAGTTAAAAACAAAACAAACAAAAAAACCAACCCACAAACTTGTAACATAAGTTCAAAAAATTGTTGCTTTTTTAAATTATAAAGCCCCATCTATAAGAAAGGAGGCCCTGGTGGTACAATGGTTAAGCTCTCAGCTGCTAACTGAAAGGTTGGTAGTTCAAATCCACCCAGTGGCTCTACAAGAGAAAGGCCTGGTGATCTGCTCTCATAAATATTACAGCCTAGAAAGTTCTTTAGGGCAGGTCTACTCTGTCACATGAGGTTGTTATGAAAATTGACTCAATAGCACCCAACAACAATATCTATTAAAAAAAAAAAAACCCAATAGGAAAGTGGGTAAGGTATATGAGCAAATAATTCACAAGAAAGGAAATACAAATGCTTTTAAGGACAATTTTGTTATGTGCCGTTTGAGTCTGTCCTGACTCATAGCAGTCCTATGAACAACAGAACAAAACGCTGCCCAGTCCTGCTCCATTCTTACAGTCCTTCTTTTGTTTGAACCCATTGTTGCAACCACTATGTCAATCCATGTCATCGAGGGTCTTCCTCTTTTTCGATAACCCTCTACTTTACCAAGCATGATATCCTTCTCCAGGGACTGATCCCTCCGGATAACATGTGAGACTTAGTCTCGCCATCCTTGCTTCTAAGGAGCGTTCTGGTGTACTTCTTCCAAGACAGATTTGTTCATTCTTTTGGCAGTTCATGTTGTATTTAATATTCTTCCCCAACACCACAATTCAAAGGCGTCAATTCTTCTTCCACCTTCCCTATTCATCCTCCAGTTCCCGCTTGCATATGAGGCAATTGAAAACACCATGGCTTGGGTCAGGAGCACCTTAGTCTTCAAGGTGACATCTTTCCTTTTCAACACTTGAAAGAGGTCTTTTGCAGCAGATTTGCCCAATGCAATGCGTCTTTTGATTTCTTGACTTCTGCTTCCATGGGTGTTGATTGTGGATCCAAGTAAAATGAAATCCTCGATAACTTCAATCTTTTCTCCATTTATCATGTTGCTTATGGGTCCAGTTGCGAGGGTTTTTATTTTCTTTATGTTGAGGTGTAAGCCATATTGAAGGCTGTGGACTTTGATCTTCATCAGTAAGTGCCTTAAGTCCTCAACTTTCATCAAGCAAGTCTGTGTCATCTGCATAATACAGGTTGTTAATGTGTCTTCCTTCAATCCTGATGCCTTGTTCTTCTTCATATAGTCCAGCTTCTCGAATTATGTGCTCAGCATACAAATTGAATAGGTATGGTGAAAGGATACATCCCCGAGGCACAACTTTGCTGTCTTTAAACCATGCAGTATCCCCTTGTTCTGTTCAAACAACTGCCTCTTGATCTATGTACCTGCTCCTCATGAGCACAATTAAGTGTTCTGGAATCCTCGTTCTTCTCTGTGTTATCTATAATTTGTTATGATCCACACAGTTGAATGATTTTCGTAGTAAATAAAATACAAGTAAACATCTTTCTGGTATTCTCTGCTTTCAGCCAGGATCCATCTGACATCAGCTATGATATCGCTGGTTCTTTGTCCTCTTCTGAATATGGTTTGAATTCCTGACAGTTTCCTGTCAATATAATGCTGCAGTCACTTTGGAATGATCTTCAACAAAATTTTGCTTGCATGTGTTATTAATGGTATTGTTTGATATTTTCTGCATTTAGTTGGATCACCTTTCTTGGGAATAGATGTAAGTGTGGATCTCTTCCCGTTGGTTGGCTAGGTAGCTGTCTTCTAAATTTCTTGGCATAGATGAGTGAGCACTTCCAGAACTGCATCAGTTTGTTGAAACTTCTCAATTGGTATTCCATCAATTCCTGGAGCCTTGTTTTCTGCCAATGCCTTCAGTGCAGCTTGGACTTCTTCCTTCAGTACCGTTGGTTCCTGATCACTTGCTGCCTCCTGAAATGTTTGAATGTTGACCAATTCTCTTTGGCACAGTGCTTCTCTGTGTTTCTTCATCTTCTTTTGATGCTTCTTATGTTGTTTGATATTTGCCATAGAATCCTTCAACACTGCAACTCGAGGCTTGAATTTTTTCTTCATTCTTTCAGCTTGAGAAATGCTAAGCATGTTCTTCTCTTTGGGCTTTCTATTTCCAGGTCTTTGCACATGTCGTTATAATACTTTACTTTGTCTTCTTGAGCTGCCTTTTGAAATCTTCTGTTCTGCTCTTTTACTTCATCATTTCTTCCTTTCACTTTAGCTACCTGACATTCAAGAACAAGTTTCACAGTCTCTTCTGACATCCATTTTGGTCTTTTCTTTCTTTCCTGCCTTTTTAATGACCTCTTGCTTTCTTCATGTATGATGTTCTTGATGTCATTCCGCAACTCATATGCTTTTCAGTCATTGGAGTTCAGCGTGTCAAGTGTCAAATCTATTCTTGACATGGTCTCTAAATTCAGGTGGGATATACTTAAGGTCATACATTGGCTCTCAAGGACTTCTAATTTTCTTTAGCTTCAATTTGAACTTGCATATGAGCAATTTATGGTCTGTTCCACAGTCAGCCCCTGGCCTCATTCTTAACGATGATATTGAGCTTTTCCATTGTCTCTTTCCACAGATGTAGTGGATTTGATTCCCGTGTATTCCATCTGGTGAGATCCACATGTATAGTCACCTTTTATGTTGTTGAAAAAAGGTATTTGCAATGAAGAAGTCTTCGATCTTGCAAAATTCTATCATGCGATCTCCAGCATCGTTTCTATCACTGAGGCCATATATTTCAACTACCAATCCTTCTTCTTTTTTCCAACTTGATGGAACATGGAATTGGGATGCATAAGGACACTAGTCATTGGATTTATGACACACCATAGCCCAGGATGATCTTCTCTTGAGATCCTTATCTTAATTATATCTGCAAAGACCTCTATTCCAAGTAAGGCCAGATTCAGAGTTTCTGCATGGACAAGAATTTTGGGTGGACACTATTCAATTGGTATGTGCTCACATATGCATAGAATATGCCTGAAGGAAACACAAGAAACTGGCAAGAGTTCTGCTCTTAGGCATAATATTGTGCCTGATGATCTTTGACACTATTTAACTATTTCTGAAAGAAGTCGCGCTTTTCTACCTTACTTCACAAAACTTGAAAATTAAGCTCAAAAGGAAGAGAACAGGAATAGCTGCCTTCTTGGGAAGACTTCCAGTCTTAGAGTGCTCTGGCCAAGAGGAAATCTTAACGAGATCATAGGAAACTGTGTGAGATTCTCGTGAGCCTGGAAGTAAGTAGTTTCAAACAGGGACTCTGCTAGCTAGAGACCAGGGTAGACCCAGCCACACCAAAGGTGTTCAATAAATATTTGAGTCCTGCAAACTGGAATAACAAAACCAAAACCAAAAACCATTCCATGCTAGCAGGCAGGAAGACTTGAATTGGTCTTCATCTAGCTGTTGAACCTCTTGCTTTCAGTTTCTTTATTTCCAATGTGGTATTTGTTAATATTTTACTTGTGGTATTTATTAGCATTTCTTTCTATTTTGCATTCCTTCTTTTTGGATTGCTTAAGCTAAAAAGTCCTTAGAGGTCTGTTTATCTCCCTTGTTTTACAGATGAGGGATGTTTGACAACTAAAGTTAATGACATTATGCGGCTACCCTCACAGAAAAGATTGTTTATGAATTGTAAATGAGGATATTATATCCTGGGAAGAAAATGCTGCAGACATTCAGCCTACTACATCAAGGAGGGCTAACAGCTTCACCTAAGTCTACTCAGGTATTCCAAAGCAACACTTGGCTACTAGGTCTTATAAATGGTTTGTTTCAGGTTTTATACATGGTTTGCTCCTTAAAACTTCCAACTTTCAAATTCTTATGGAATCTAGACTTTCTGGAGCCATGGAGGCTGCATGAACCCCCAAAACTATTGCCCTGAAATAATCTTTAACCTTAAACCAAAAATAAAATTAAAATAGTTTAGCTAAATAAGTAAAGAGTGTTTGCCTTGGACATTGTACTCTTTTAAAGACCTATCTATGTGGGATCAAATTGACAACAGCAACTGGAAAGGCTAACTAGGAAGCTTAGGGGGCAGTGAGTCTGTATCAATGGGGGAGGAACAATTTGGCAAAGGAAGGTGAGAATGGCTGCACAACTTGAAGAATATAATCACTGTCAGTAAATTGTGCGTGTAGTTGTTGAATCGGTGTATATTCTGCAGTGTGCATTTTCAACAACAACAAAAATGAAATTAATTATTTTAAAAAAGCAAACAACTTCCAACTTCTCAATCTTGGAAGACTTACAGTTATTGGTCCTCTATTTACTGTGTTACCAGGTGGTGTTTTAGCCACTAGTGAAAAAGAAACAAGATGCCTGCTTTCACAATGTTTACATTTTAGTGACAAACACAGGACACAGAGAAATGAAAAGTAAACATAATTACGTGAGATAAGTCAGCTGATGAAAAGTGCTACAAGGAAAACGAGACGTGCTGAGATGGGTTAGAGAACTGGGGTGGGGGAAGTCACTTCAGATAGGCTGATCAGAAAAGACCTCTTGGAGGAGTTGACATTTGTCCTTAGATCTGAATAACAGGGAGAAAGCCAGGCAAAAATCTGGCCAGGGTGTATCAGGCACTGGGGACAACAATGATGATGAAACCAGGACAAAATCGTTAATAACACTGATAAAATAGTAAGTATTTATTGAGCACTTACTATGTGTTTCTTCTCAGCATTTTACTCGTACTATTCCATCTAACTCTTTTATTAAGTCTTTTGAGGTAAGGGACTATCATTGTCTCCATTTTTATTGATGAGGAAATTGAAGCACAGGAAGGGTAGACCATTGCCCAAGGTTCCATAGGTAGCTAAATGTTCTGATACAGCATGTATGAAGGCCCTGTGGAAATGGATGTGTTGGAAAAGGAAATATCAGGCTGAGTGGACAGAAGTGGAACCAGGTCAGTGGACAGAAGAACGCTATGAGGGGAAGAAGGAGAGGCCAGATGCTGTAAGTACCCGCAAACCTAGCTCAGGAGTTTGGATTTTTATGTGAGGGCAGTGGACAGATTTATAGATGGTTTTAAGGTCCATTCAGAAGAGAGCATGGTCTGATCTATATTTTAAAACAATTATATGGTACAGGAACTAGTGTGAGGATAGTAGTTTGAGTGATGAAGGGTGGCCTTGAGGCCTGAGTTTCTGGAGAAGCTTGAGATAAACAGGGGTGGGGGCATGTCTTAGTTATCTAGTGTTGCTATAATAGAAATGCCACAGGTGGATGGCTTTGACAAAGAGAAAATTTATTCCCTTACAGTCTAGGAGGCTAGAAGTCCAAACTTGGGGTGGCAGCTCCAGGGGAAGACTTTTGCTCTCTGCCAGCTCTGTTGGAAGGTCCTTGTCATCAGTCTTCCCCTAGTCCTGGAGCATCTTAACGCAGGGACCTTGGGTCGAAAGGACGCACTCTGCTCCTGGCACTACTTTCTTGGTGGTATGAAGTTCCCCTGTCTATCTGCTCATTTTCCTCTTTAGTATCTCGAAAGAGACTGACTCAAGACACAATTTAATCTTGTAGATTGAGCCCTGCCTCATTAACACAACAGCCACTAATTCTACCTCATTAAAATCACAGAGGTAGGATTTACAACACATAGGCAAATCATATCAGATGATGAAATGGTGGACAATCACACTGGGAATCATGGCCTAGCCAAATTAATACACATTTTGGGGGGGCGCAATTCAATCCATAATAGGACATCATGGAATTTGTCCAGTCCAGAGCATTCGACCCAAGGTACTTATACTCTGTTCTGCAGTCAGTCCCTGGCTTTGTTCTGACTGATGATATTGAGCTTTTCCACCACCTCTTTTACTACAGATGTCAAAATAGGAATAAATTTCATGTGTTGAACACTAATGACTGAAGACCAGACTAGTTGTTGAGTGAAATCAAGGACATCACAATGAAGAAAGTAAGAGATCATTAAAAAGACACGAAAGAAAGAAAAGACCAAAACAGATGTCAGAAGAGACTCTGAAATTTGCTCTTGAACATTGAGTAGCTAAAGCAAAAGGAAGAAATGATGAAGTAAAAGAGCTGAACAGAAGATTTCAAAGGGCGGCTCGAGAGGACAAAGTATTATCACTACATGTGCAAAGACCTGGAGATAGAAAGCCAAACGGGAAGAACACACTCAGCATTTCTCAAGCTGAAAGAACTGAAGAGAAAATTCAAGCCTCATGGTGAAATATTGAAGGTTTCTATGGGGAAAATATTAAACGATGCAGGAAACATCAAAAGAAAATGGAAGGAATATACAGAGTCACTATACCAAAAAGAATTGGTGGACGTGCAACCATTTCAGGAGGCAGTACATGATCAGGAACCAACGGTGCTGAAGGAAGATGTCCAAGCCACACTGAAGGGATCGGTGGAAAATAGGGCTTCAGGAATTAACAGAATACCAACTGAGATGTTTCAACAAACGGATGCAGTGCTGGAAGCGCTCACTCGTCTATGCCAGGAAATTTGGAAGACAACTACTTTGCCAACTAACTAGAAAAAACTAGAAGAGATCCATATTTATCCTTATTCCAAAGGAAGGTGATCCAACCAAATGCGGAAATTATCACACAATATCATTAATATCACATGTGAGTAAAATTTTGCTGAAAATCATTCAAAAGCAGGGAAACGCCAGAAATTCAAGCCAGGATTGAATTTCTCGAGTCATTATGTCTTGATGCAGTTGTTGACAATTTGGCAAAAAAGCCTGATCATCTCAGTGGAAATAGCTGGCTTTATCTAGTTCTTCAACTCTTATTATTTATTGCCGTCAAATTGCCTTCGACTGATGCAACCTTACGTATAACAGAATAAAGTGCTGTCCTGTCCTGTACTGTCTTTGTGATTGTTGGCATATTTGAGCCCAGTGGTGTGGCTGCTGTGCCAATTCATCTCATTGAGGGATTCCCTTATTTTCTCTGGCCCTCTGCTTTGCCAGACAATGTCCTTTTCTAACGATTGATATTTCCTGATGATATGTCCAAAGGAAGCGAGCAAAAATCTCACCATCCTCACTTCTAAGGAGTGCTGGTTTTGTTTCTTCTAAGACTGATTTGTTTGTTCTTCTGGCAGGCCATGGTATATTCAATATTCTTCACCAGCACCACAATTCAGATGCCTCTACTTTTCTCCTGTCTTCTTTTCTCAGTGTCTTGCTTTCGCATGTATATGAGGCATTTGAAAAGACCATGGTTTCAGTCAGGCACATCTTGGTCATCATTTCTGCACCATGCTCCGCTGGTAAGAGAGTCAGATCAATGTGGGGTGAAATTCCTGCCTGGCTATTTGCCAGCTGAGTGACATCATATGAGCTTCAGTTTCTTCTGTAGAACTGTGGCATTTATATCTCCCAAACTTGATGAGAGTATTAAATAAAATCAAGTTCATGTCTTGCCCCAGTGTCTTGGCACTCAACAATACCAGTTCACTGCCCTCCCTTCCCCTTTGGTAGGTGTATGTTGGACATATTAAATTTTTCTTTTATTTCCTCTTATTTACGGTACACATTTAAAGCTATTCCAAATCTCATTGTTTAGATCAAGACTGGAGACTTTAACCTCATCTGTCCTCCCCCTTTACACATATTTGCTTATTGTCTACCTGTTATGTTTCTCAAAAGGTCTCGGGGTGGCACAAACAGTTCACGTTCAAATACTAACCTAAAGGCTGGCTGTTTGAACTCACCTAGCGGCGCCATGGAAGAAAGGCCTGGTGATCTCCCATAAAGATTACCAAAAAAACCCTTGCCATTGAGTCAATTCTGACTAATAGCTACCCTATTTTTTTTATAGGACAGCGTAGAACTGCTCCATAGGGTTTCTAAGGCTATAATCTTTACAGAAGCAGACTGAAACATCTTTCTCCCGTGGAGTGGCCGGTGAGTTCGACCTGCCGATCTTTTGGTTAGCAGCCAAGTGCTTAACCTCTGTGCCACCAGGATCCTTTTTCATTAAGATTACAGCCAAGAAAACTCTATGGAGTAGTTCTACTCTGTAACACATGGGGTTGTCATGAGTTTGAATCAACTTGAAAGCAGCGGGTTGTTGTTGTTTTTATGTTTCTTAAACTCTGCTACGGACAGGGGATGAGGCCATACAATCCAATAGAAATTGCCATCTCTAAAGAATTTGAATCTTTTTTGTACAGCATGATAGGGCCTGTTCAAAGTTAAAGAGTAGCCAGAAGCCAACTGGGCACAGAGAAAGATTTTGAGTCTCAAAACTAAGCAGTGAAATTACTAGCCCAGTCCTGATTCTGAATTCCAGGCTCATTCCCTGCATACGCTCTTAAATTAAAATAAATTCAAACGGCTCTCCCCTGCACCCTCCTCCTGACCTTCTTTTCCCTCATACACATTTTTTTTTTTTTACCCACTCTAGACAATTAAGAAGGCTATTTCCAAGGAGAATTTAACTCTGGGCTCTATCTTGCCCTTAACTTTGCAATCCCTCAGCTTGTTTCCCACGACGGCCAATTTCCCGCCTCACCATCTCCCTTGATTTTCAGTGTCTTGTTAAACAACCATTTCCTTCTCTTTTTCTGGCGACTGAGACTGGGAAATTACTTTCTTTAATCCAGGCCCTATTTGTACTTTCAAGGCCAAGAATTCTGGAAGCATCCATGGGTCCAAAATTGTTTTCAGTGAGGGCTGCTCTGCTAAAATACTGTTTTTGTTGGTTTGGATATATAAAAAAAGAGTTTATGTCTGGATATATATGTGTATATAAAGCCAGTAGCCAGTTGCTGTTGAGTTCACTCCGACTCATAGGGACCCCACGTGTGACAAGGTCGAGCTGTGCTTCACAGGGTTTCCAATGGTTGGTTTTTCAGAAGTAAGTCATCAGGCCTTTCTTCTGAGGTGACACTGGGTGGGCTCCAGTCTCCAATCTTTTAGTTGGCAAGCAGCCGAGCTGGTTAACTGTTTGTGTGTGTGTGAGTGTGTGTGTATATATATACATATATGTGTGTGTGTGTATACATATATATATGGAAACTCTGGTGACCTAGTACTTAAGAGCTATGGTTGCTAACCAAAAAGGTAGGCAGTTCTAATCCACTAGGCGCTCCTTGGAAACCCTATGGGGCAGTTCTCCTCTGTCCTGTAGGGTCACTGAGTCAGAGTTGACTTGATGGCAATGGGTTTTATATACATATGTGTATGTATATGGAGTCTACTACATATATATGTATTTATATGTATGTCCACTCTGTCCTACAGGGTCCCTATGAGTCACAATCGACTGGATGGCAATGGATTTTGGATTTATCTATGTATATATACTACACACACACACACACACACACACATGCATACATATAAATGCTCTGGTAACCATTCTATCTGGCCTGATTTCTAGGCACTGGATATCTGTAAGGAGCTTTGGTGGCATAGTGGTTAAGCACTTGGCTGCTAACTGAAAGGTCAGTAGTTCGAATCCAACAACAGCTCCATAGGAGAAAAGACTTGGCAATTTGCTTCTGTAAAGGTTTCAGTCCAGGGAACTCTATGTCATTTTACTGTCACGTGGGCTCACTATGAGTTGAAATTGACTCGATGGGAAGAAATTTTTTTTTTTTTTGCAATGACTGTATGTTATGTGAGAACCTTGATGGCATAGTGGTTAAGAGCTATGGATGCTAACCAAGAGGTCAGCAGTTCAAATCTGCCGGCTGCTCCTTGGAAGCCCTATGGGGCAATTCTACTCTGTCCTATAAGGTCGTTATGTGTCGGAATCGACTCGATAGCAACGGGTAGGGATTTACAGGTATGTTCTTTTCCCTTCTTTAATAGTTAACTGCTTTAATTTCCTTATCATGTAGTCATATGTTCTAGTTTTCTATGTCCAAATGCAATTAAAAGCACCCTTCGGGTGTTCTGGTTTTAATCATTCTGTGTGTGAGCATTCCCATGGCTCAGAAGAGCCCTCTGCCTCCTCTCAGATGGGGCCTTTCTCTGAGAAAGAACAGAAAAGCCAGCATGAGCTCTGAGAGCGATCCCCACTTCCTGCAAAGCACCACCCCACTCCCCAGACTTATGCCAAGGAACCAGCTGTCCTCCCAACAGTGGGATGGTGCAGTGGCTTCAGCCACACCTGAGTTAGGGAAAACACTGCTGCCCTGGACTGGCTTTGGGACCTTAGGGACTGACGGATTTTTGTCTGTTAATGGGGATACTGATAACTATCTTATCATTAGGACTGGGAACATATACAGCTTCCTTAAAAAATTAATGGTGTTATGATAATCATTATTCTGGAAAGTTTCCGGAGAAGCCATACGTTCCTTCTGAATCAGATTCCTGCCACAGCGCATTATGCCAGCGCTCTTCCAACTATCTGTGACGAGTGTTCCTCCCACATTTGACTAGGGGGCGGGTCATACCCCATGTAACTCACCATGCCAGTTCCATTACTCCTGAACTGCTCTGTATCACAGTCACAAGGATGTGCTCACTGGTCACACCCTTGGAAGTCCTAGCAATGCCCAATTGCTGTAAAAGTTTTAAAGTTCTTATTCTCATTTTCTGACTTATCACAGACTAGTAGCAAATAGTTTGCAAGCTTGCAATGATCCTCGAGCCACAGTTTAAATAACATACTTTATGCTGTAAGCCTTTTGCGGTCTAGCATGTGCTGGGCACTTGTGAGGCACCGGAGGTTGGCTGATGTACTTTCTGCTTCCCCAGAACATCAGTGCTTAATAAGGATTTGTTAACTGCCTTCCTTTGTGAACTCGTGAAGGGTCTGTCCTGATCCCAGCCCAGCTCACCACAATAACTGTGACCACTGGTTCATCTCGATGGCTGAGTAGGGACTTTTGTTCCACCCTCAGGCTTGACTTGGCATTTAGGTGGGAAAGGGGATTTGATAGGAATCCTTCCTCTTGTCATTAGGCCAAGGAAAATATCTGGGCTGGGAGTCCAAGCCTGACAAAAATCAAAACTAAAAACCTTGGCAGACTTCCAAATGCTGATGCAGCTTCACACTCACTTTGTGTCATTCTGCTGGGGGTCATTTTCTGAAGCTAACTGCCCGATTCTTCCAGGCACTGGACTACGCTCATGTTGTTATCAGTGGAGGCTACATGCAGGGACCAATGTTCTTTAAAGCACAGCAACAACAACAACAAAAATCTCCATTCAGTTGGGAAATTAAAGGTATGGTTTCAAATCCCGTTACTGTGAAACCCAAATGCTTATTTGAAGAGTTAGACATACATAACACAGAAACAAACAAAAGCCTGTAGATAGTATCGAAAATTTGTTTTTATCATTATCTGCCATTGAGTCAGCCCCCAACTCATGGCAACCCCATGAACAAGGAATGATTGATTGCGGATAGGATCCTTGGGATCCACAGGGTTTTCACTGGCTGATTGTCAGAAGTAGACTTCCAGGCCTTTCTTCCTAGTTCATCTTAGCCTGGAAGCTTCTCTGCAACCTGTTCAGTACCACAGCAACACGCAAGCCTCCACTGATAGATGGGTGGTGCTGCACATGAGGTGCGTTGGCTGGGAATCGAACCTGGTTCCCCTGCATAGCCAAAACCAAACCCATTGCTGTAGAGTCGATTCCAACTCATAGCAACGCTATAGGTCAAAGTAGAACTGCCCATAAGGTTTCCAAGGAGCACCTGGTGGATTTGAACCACCAACCTTTAGGTTAGCAGACATAGCTCTTAACCACTATGCCACCAGGGTTCTCCTGCATAGAAGGCAAGGATTCTACCACTGAAGCATCATTGCTTCAGTATTGAAAATATTGGAGGATAATGATTATACATTTGCAGTAACATTTGTGTTCGAGCACAGGTGACAAATTTATACCCAAATTCCCTCCTGTTACTCCTTGACTGACAGTATTAATCAATCATCCCACCTCTTTTCTGATCTTACATATGGCTTCAGAATCTCAGCATAGAATTCAAAGGCACGGCCAGTCTGTGGGAGATGATAAACGGGATGAGAGGTACTTGGCTTCCTGATGTAGTAGAGTTTATAAAGTGCTCTTCACAGGCATTACCATTTTAATCCTCACCTGTGATGTAGTAGCTTCAATTAACAATGCACATAATTATTCACCCAGGAGAAATGGAAGCACTCAGAAATTAAGGCGTTTGTTCAATGTTTAAAAAGTAAGTGGCGGAAGTAGAGGTTGGGCCCTGCTCCACCGCTCTTGCGTGGTCCAGGGGAAGGCAGGATTTATTACGTTCCTTTTTTTTTTTTTTTTTTTTGGTGCACCAGACTCTTAGTAACTGTAGCTCATTGAACCCTCCAGTCAACCTTGTGAGCGGTATTATTATTTCTAATTTTTGGATGAGGACAGTGGGGTTCAGAAGGGCTCATGCTCAAGGCCATAAAGGTAGTAAAGGAAGAGTTAAGATTTGAAGCCTCATTTCTCTGAATCTGAAGCATGTTTCTTTTTCTGCCCATGTGGTCTCCACCTTCCAGCCTTCCATTGGCAGGGAACACTGCTAAGAGTGAGACATGACAAAGGTGTTTGTCATTGTTGTAGCTGCTGTCGAGTCAGCCCCCCACTTGAGGTGGACCCATGCACAACAGCATCAGATGGCTGTGATCCAGGAGATTTTCACTGGCTGATTTTCAAAAGCTGATCGTCAGGCCTTTCTTTCTCGTCTGACTTAGTCTAACAGCTCCACTGAAACCTGTTCTGCATCATAGCAACACTCAAGCCTCCACTGACGGATGGGTGGTGGCTGCACTTAAGGTGCACAGGCTGGAGATGAAGCCGGGGTCTCCCGTGTGGAAGGCGAGAATCCTACCTCTGAACCACCATTGCTGCCACCAAGGTGTTTACCAGAGTATTAAGGACAGTGGAAACTTGAACATGACTTTGATGCTCAACCTTAGAGAAATGATTAAACCTTGTCGTATCGCTGCACTGGAATGAATACTTGCAGCTATTAGAAACGGTTCATATGATGACTATGTAGAAACACGTGAATGTGTTTACCAAATAACATTAAGGACTTGTATGTGTATTGATTACATCTATAGGGAAATTATGCATATGTATGGATGATGAGTAAAAGACAAAGAAAATATCTTTTGGCTGGGATACAGGATGATAAGATGCTTTAAAGTTGTGTTCAACGTAATGATTTAAAAAAGGTTTATGTGTCCCTGCATCAAGAAAATCTGGCTAAAGGAAACAGGTAAAAATAATCGCTGATTAAAAATTTTACCCTTAAGACTTGCAAGAATGCATTTCCGAAATAATGAAAAGGGCTAATGACATTTCGGGTAAAAATTAAATACTGTACTGATTGAAAGCAAGTGGAAGTAGTGGTATTAGAATGAAAATTTGACATTGGAAACTTTGAGTATTTAAGTGGCAGTTTGCATAGTAGAGAGATCTAGAGGCCCACACTGTGTTTTGTTTCATATCCTCCATGCATTCAACTCTTCTGCCTCTTAGATGTCACGGTGAGGTTCTAGGCAGTGACTTTGAAAATGAATCCCACATATATTTTTTTTTTTTCCTGGATGCTGTAGGGCATGTGAATTGATCTTAGCTCTATTTGAGTTCTTTGTCTCATTCAAAAGGTAGTCTTCCATTTAACAAATCTCCAACCACCTCTCCATCCATTCAAGAGACATTTACTGAGTGCTAACCGAAATCCATCAGCCACTCCTTGGAAACCTATGGGGCAGTTCTACTCTGTCTTATAGGGGGTTGCTATGAGTCGGAATCAACTTGATGGCAATGGATTTTATAGTGATCTAGGCCTTGTGAGGGAACACTGGTGGTGTCGTGGTTAGGTGCGATGGCTCCTAACCAAGAGGTCAGCAGTTCGAATCCGCCAGGTGCTCCTCGGAAACTCTGTGGGGCAGTTCTACTCCGTCCTATAGGGTCGCTATGAGTCGGAATCGACTTGACGGCAGTGGGTTGTTAGGCCTTGTGAGGAATCCCTGGTGGCATAGTGGTTAAGAGCTACAGCTGCTAACCAAAAAGTTGTCAGTTTCAGTCCACCAGGTGCTCCTTGGAAACTCTATGGGGGCAGTTCTACTCTGTCCTATAGAGTTGCTATAAGCTGGAGTAGACTTGATGGCAATGGTTTTTATTTTTTTGGTTTTAGGCATTGTGAGGCTTTCAGAATATAAGAAAATGGATCTGTCTTCAGGTTGCTGACAGTCTAGTGCAGGAGAGAGACAAAGTGGAGAGACAACTGTACATAGAGCTGTATTGGTCTCCTAAGGCTGCCATGACAAAATGCTGCGGACTGGGTGGCTTAAAACAACAGCATTTATTCTCCCACAGTTCTGGAGGCTGGAAGTCCGAAATCAAGGTGTCTGCAGGGTCATGGTCTCTCAAAAGGCTCCAGGGAAGGAATCCTTCCTTGTTTCTTCTGGCTTCTGGTGGTTGTCAGCAATCCTTGGCTTATAGATGCATCATTCCCATTTCTGGCTCAGTCTTCACACAGCCTTCCCCCTATGCCTCATCTGTCTTTGCGTCTCTCCTCTTTTTTATAAGGACATCAGACATGTTGGAGTAGGGCCCATCCTACTCTGGTATAACCTCATGTTAACTAACCTCATGTTAACTAATCACACCTGCAAAGACTATTTTACTGGTACTGGGGATTAGTAATTGAACATATCTTTTTTGGGGACACAAAACCCATAACAAGCGTCTATCAAGAGCTAAGCAGGAGACCATGTCTGGAGAGCTCTAAGACCACTGGGCAGTGGCATCTAGCTTCACCAAGAGTCAGAGAAAGCTTTTCAGAGGAGGTGATGAACAAATGAGCCCTGAAGAATGAGAAAAATTTAGCCTTGTAAAATTGGGTGGGGAAGAGAAGGGCACTAATAGTGTTCCAGGCAGTGAGTCGTACTGGGAAAAGGTATGGAGGTAAGAGAGCATGGCCAATTTGGGAAGCTTCAAGTGGTTCGTGTGGCTACAGAACAGGGTGCAAGATGGGAAATGATATATAGAAAATCAGACAGAGGCTAGATCATGAGGGGCCTCGAGTGCCCAGACAAGAAGGCAAGATAAAGCAGAGCGATTGACTAGCATACCAAGTCAAATCAAAGTCACCTGCTGCTGAAACTAAAAAGAATCAGGGCAGCCTCAGAGTATGAGGACAGCAGAGAGAGTCTGGGATGACTTGAGGTCCCCAGCTGAGGGTTATTGTTGTGGGCTGCCATCGAGTCGGCCCCCAACTCGTGGTGATCTCGTGCACGATGAAACAAAATGCTGCCCAGTCTTGGACTATCCCCATGATGGGTTCTTTGCAGATTAAGACTGTTGTAATTTATAGGGTTTTCACTGGTTGGTTTTTGAAAGTACATCATCACCAGGCCTTTCCTCCCGGTCCATCTTAGACTGGAAGTTCTGCTGAAATTCATTGAGCATCAATAGCAACACACAAGCCTCCAATGACAGACGGGTGGTGGCTGTGCATGAGGTACACTGGCTGGGAATTGAACCTGGGTCTTCCGCAAAGAAGGCAAGGATTCTACCACTGAACCACCAGTGCCCCCTGACACATAGTAAGTGCTTGGTAAGTGTTTGTGAGTATTCTGTTTGTCACTGTACCCAGTACAGATTCCTCTCCCAACCCCTACTTGCTTTTCTTTGTCACCTTGAGGGTGGAGACTTGGCACAAAGGAAGGGTGTAATCAATGCTAGTGAAATGAAGTATGAATAAAAGGGGAAGTGAATCTAGTGGGAATTGACAAGGCACCACAGTCAAGTGACATTCAAGTGTCATTGTCTTGGATGACTGAATGCCAGTCAAACCCTGCTTACTGGTGTAGTTTGGCATCATGAAATGCCAGAGAGTCAACAAAGCAGCTGCTTTCCAACACATATGGAAAAGAAGAACACAGTCCTGAATTCCTAGGACCTCCTGCCATTCTAAGTAGCCCTTATGGAGCAATAGATAAGTGCTCGGCTGCTAATCCAAAGGTTGGCAGTTCGAACCCACGCAGCTGCTCTACAGGAGAAAGACCTGGGGGTCCACTCTCGTAAAAGTTACAGCCAAGAAAATCCGATGGGACATTTCTACTCTGTCACATGGGGTCGCTGTGCGTTGGAACCAACTCAATGGCACCTAAGAACGACATAAAAACAACACACCATTCTCAGCCTCTGGCTCCATCACCAGACTGTACCAAGAGTGGGCAGGAAGCACACCATTCTGCACCATAAAACAGCCCCTATAAAACAGCCCCCACGTGTGGTGAAACACGCCACTCAATTTCTGGAAAAGCTTCTTGGTGTTGTTAGTTGCTGTCAAGTTGATTGCGACTCACGGTGATCCCATGGGTGCAGAGCAGAATGGCAACATAGGGTTTTCAAGGCTGTGGCCTTTCAGAAGTAGATCGCCAGGTCTGTCTTCCGAGGTGCCTCTGAGTGTGTTCAAATCACTGATCTTTCAGCTATTAGTTGAGTGCTTAGCCATTTTTGCCACCCAACCATGATGTAATGACTTCCTTGCTCTCTAGGCTTGCTCCAAGCCCAGCCCACATAGCTACAAGCAGCATGACTCAATCAGCAAGCCCTGGTACCCCACAGGTCACTGAGATGGCCGCTGAAGGAAGTGAGATGGCACCTCGTCAGAGCATGATCCTCACTTAGTGACTCCAGCCACACCTCCCCTGGGAAGGGCCAGTCACCCATTATTGTAGTCGGACACATTTTCACCTCTCGGCATAGTGTACCTCCAATCTTGTTATGCCGCAAGGCAGCAGGAGGGAATGCGGGTAATTTGACAAAGCAAGTCAAATGACAACAGCGGTTCTTATCGTCACTTGAAATGCATCGGGTCACAGAGCTTCCGCCAAAGTGCTAGCAGGCAAGCACCCGAGTTGAGCTGCATCCGCTGCATTCGATGATAACATCCAAAGCCCGGCTGGCTGCTGTGTCTCACCTGGTCCTCCCTTCGATGTGGACAGCTGCCTTAGGTCAACTCTGCATATCCTCTGATGACTCAGAATTTCAGGGGAATAAATGAACTCGTTTTGACACTGCTAGATGACTGTAATTGCTTACTTTCTGAATTAATATTTTGCAACAGACCTGTCTGACTTCTTTTCTGGTACTGGGAGTGGTTATGGAAGCTTCTCATGAACTCTATTGGAACAATGCCAAGATGATGACCTTCTGAGGCTCAAGGCAAAGGCTGGCTCCTCAGATGGATGGGGAGCTTCAGGTTAAGGCAATTTTAGTAGTGAACATATCTTGTGATTGCTCAACTGTCATGCAAACACTAGATGACAAGATTCCTGGGGGACTCTGAAATCCCAGCTCTAAACTGAAGGACTCATCTTTGTTGGTTATTTTTAGTGATCACTCATCAGGTGAGGTTGGAGCATGGGAGCCCTTGTGCACTGGCTTGGGGCACTGAGTTTGAGATTCTGCTCAACTATGACCTGTCAAGTGGCCCATGGCTGTCTCAAGGAGCTACTGCTGGGAAGTGTCACTTTTATCCTGACCCCATTACCTGAGTTCCAAGGGTCCTGCCCTAGGCTCTCCTGGGCCTTATGTGTCCCTCCATTTCAGCACACCTCACTGGAATTGCAGCTAACTAGAAACCCTGGTGGTGCTGTGGTTAAGAGCTACGGCTGCTAACCAAAAGGTCTGCAGTTCGAATCCACCAGACGCTCCTTGGAAACTCTATGGAGCAGTTCTACTCTGTCCGGTAGGGTCGCTATGAGTCAGAATCAACTCAATGGCAGTGGGCTTGGTTTTGGTTGGGCACCCCACCTGACATCCCTGGGTGGCACAAACAGTTTGTGCCTGGCTACTAACTTAAAGGTTGGCAGTTTGAACCCATCCAATGATGCAGCAGAAGAATAGCCTGGCAATCTGCTTCCATAAAGATTGTTGTCGTAGGTACTGTCGAGTCAATTTTGACTCGTAGCGACTCCATGTGACTGAGTAGAACTGCCCCATAGGGCTTTCTGGACTGTGATGCTTACTGGTGCAGACCTTCAGGTCTTTTTCCTGTGGTGCCGCTAGGAGGCTGAAACTGCTGACCTTTCGGTTAGGAGCTGAGTGCTTAACAACTGTGCAACCAGGTCTCCTTTGTAAAGACTACAGCCAAGAAAACCCTATGGAGTAGTTCTACCTTAACACACGGGGTCATCATGAGTTCAAATTGACTCAACGGCCATGGATTTAGCTTTTTTTATACCTCACGTGTCTCGAAAACCTGCTTATGAGTGCCACCCTGAGGATGAGGCCTCATCTCCATGAGGAGGGCCCGGCATCTGGCGCATTGCCAGGAATATGATTGTGGCATGGCATAGCACTGATTGCTACTCACGGTGACCCTTTATGACAGAGGAGAACTGCCCCATAAGGTTTCCTAGGCTATAATCTTTACGGAAGCAGATCCCTAGGTCTTTTCTTCTGTGGAACAGCTGGTGGGTTTGAACCGCTGACCTTTCAGTTGATAGCCCAGCGTTTAACCATTTCGCTACCGGGGCTCACATTGCCAGGAGTATAGACTGGGCTCAATTAAAGTGTCATAAACTAGTCAATAGATGAATAAGTGAATGAATGAGTGAACAAAGGAAGAAATGGAGGCAAGAAAGTCAACCTGCTGCTGAACCAGGTTGGGAAATAAAGTAGGGTAGAGCAGACCCAGACTGAAAGAAGAGAACCAAACTCCATCCTGCTCAAAGCGGCACATAGAGCAACAATTGGCACGTAATAGATGTGCAATAAACTATGACAACAAACATTTACTAGGCACTTTCTCTCTCCAGGCACTGTGCTATGCCCCTTACGTGGATTGCCTCATCTAATCTGTGCACTTAAACCCCGCAAGGAGCTGATATTACTTTTGGCAATGCGAATGCAGGAGCCAGTGACTTATACTGACTGCCTAATACATGGCAAGCAGGAACAACGTGACATCTGATGGAAACTTCCTTCTTGCCCTCTTCCTCTGGTTTGCTTTTGTCCATTCCTTAACACTCAATTCAAGCACGTTCTCCTCCACGAAGCCTATTGTCTTAGCTATCTAATTCTGCTGTAACAGAAATACCACAAGTGGGTGGCCTTAATGAACAGCAATTTATTCTCTCACAGTCTAGGAAACTCGAAGTCTAAATTCATGGTGCCTACTCCTGGGGAATGTTTTCTCTGTCAGTTCTGGGGGAAGGTCATTGTCATCAATCTTCTCTTGGTCTAGGAGTCTCAGCACAAGAACCCTGGGTCCGAAGGACTCCTGCCTTGTGCTGCTTTCTTGGTGATATGCGGTCCCTTTCCCCTCCGCCAGCTTCTCTCTTTTTTATCTCAAAAGAAATTGACTCAAGATACAATCTAATCCTGTAGATTGAGTCCTGTCTCATTAACATAACTGCCTCTAATCCTACCTCATTAACATCATAGAGGTTAGAATTTACAACACAAAGGAAAATCACAGCAGATGACAAAATGGTGGGGAGCAATACAATACTAGGAATCATGGCCTAGCCAAGTTGATACACATTGTGGGGGGACACAACATAATCCACAACACCTTCTGTGACTGATTCCTGTGAGGTGTCTCTGTGTTGTTCTCCCATGATTCCTTCTGGAAACCTCTATCATGGTATGCATTATTCTGTATATAATTAGTTCTTTGTGCATCTGCCCCTCATAGGAGGGGGTTTCTTGATGTCAGGTCCTGTGACTGATGTCTTTAAATCCCCAGCGTTCAGTCCAATGCTTTGCACATTGCATCAGCTCAGGATTCACTGTTGAATGATTGAATGACATGGAAGAACCTGCCTGAATCATTCTTAATTCATAAAGAGCAAGCTTGGCTAAAGCAGTTCGGCATTTCAACATGTGCAAAAGGGCTACACATAGAGAACTGTGAATATAAAACAAAATCCACAATCCTGGGCCGCACTAAAGGATAAAGACGCGATAGGATAAACCTTAAGATGGGGAAAAGAGGCCCCGGGGAAGTGAGGTGCCATATACTGAAGGAACTCAGCGTCTCAGAGGCAAAGGAATACGGAATGTGGCCACTGCCTTCTTGTTAATTCTGGGGCGCGATGCTTGCTTTATGAATAAAGCCATGTCCTCCACTTGCATCTCAACTACTGCAATTCCATTCTAAAAACCCATGGGATACACAAGATCCTTTTAGACCAAATACGGAGGCTACGACTATTACATAGGTCGGAAATTTTGCCTAAAACTCTTACTTTTTAAAAATGAAATCTGACTATATCCAAACCAGAAAATTCCATTTTATGCTAACAGAGAGTCCTTAAGGAGCCTTAGCAGTGTTGCAGCTCTGGGGTGGAATTCCTCGAGGAGGCTCTATAGTCATGGCTGTTTCTAGGGGGCACACAAGTTCTCCTCAGGGGTCACAGGTCCCTGGGTGAAGATCCAGAGGCAGTGAAGTCAATAAGGCCAACTTACGAACTTACCGCCACCAGAAAGGAAGTAGTGCCGAAGTATTTTACGAAACAGGGACATTTCTAGCCTTTGAATACTTAATTCTGAGAGTCATATCAATGTAGAGAGAATGCTCAGCCTGACAAAGTCTATGTTTGAAGTTTTGCTAATGAAACTCCATCTTCGTTGAATGTGCATATACACGCACGTGCACACACAGCCACACCCACCCTAGTAGAGTACATACGTATTGTGCTATATCACCCCATTTTAACTTCTTGGTTCAAGAGGCAGAGAAACCACTCAAATATTTTTCCAACTCACCAGGAAAGATAATCATTCAACTTGGTCTTACCCTGAGGTAGTTGAGGGTAAAATTTGTTAGCCCCATCCTGGTGATGTTTTTGGACAGCTGATCCAGGACCTGAGGATCTTGTGCCTAAAGAGAAGGGGAAAAAAAATCACCTATTTACCCCAGTAAGACGGTCCCAAGAAAATCTCAGACTGTGTTCCAGCTGCTGAGAAATGCAATCACATCATTGCCAACTATTGGCCGAGGGCTGGTTGCTTCAGATGAATTAATTTATGTTTTGAAGACACTCATATGTAACACTCGAGGAAATGTTCAAACAATTGTGTAAGGCCCATTGTCCAGAAAAACCAAACTGACTCAGCTGTGGTCTCAGTTCTGGGGAAAAATGGCTTCATTTTCTCTCTCAGATGCTCTGGGACTATGTCTTCAGGGTCATTAAGTCAAACCCAGAGACATTGGGCTCAGATGTCACTCACGAAAGAGGGCAGGAATGTGCTTTAGAGCTGGCTTTGGTTTCCTGTCCTGATGATGTTGTCATTAGGTGCTGCAGAGTCGATTCTGACTCACAGCAACCCTACGCACAACAGAACGAAACTCTGTCCAGTCCTGCACCATCCTCACACCCATTGCTGTGCTTGAGCCCATCGTTGCAGCCACTGTGTCAAGCCATCTCATTGAGAATCTTCCTCTTTTTCAGTGATACTGATAGTACTGTTGTTTTTAACAGCTTGGAGTTGAGGATTGTATTTGAAAACTTTGCAAGTGCTATGAAAATATACGTATAAACCCAACCAAACACATTGCTGTTGAGTCAATTGACTCATAGTGACCCTTCGGGACAGAGTAGAACTGCCCCACAGGGTTTCCAAGAAGTACCTGGTGGATTCGAACTGCCAACCTCTGGTTAGCAGCCATAGCACTTAACCAGTATGCCACCAGGATTTCCATGTATATGTATGTGTATACGTATATGCATATGTATATGTGTGTGTATATATATATACATATATATATACTTTTTGAGAATTCTAACTCTTCTCCCCATTAACTGTGACTAGATATTGATGTCCTTGGTGGTTTTCTCCAGCAGGACAGTAAGGGTAAGCATCACAATTTCCAGAATATCAGCTACATTTAAGAAAGGGGTGCTCAGCTCCATGGACCACCCTAAATGTTCTGTACGGCAAGAAAAAATGAAAACCGTTTCTGGATTCCATTTTAAAATGAGCCTCTTGGTTGATGGTCCTTCTTTCTGTTTCCCTTTCTGTCTTTGTCAGTTGGTGTAAGCAAGTTGGAGTCCCTGGGTGGGGCAAATGGTTAAGAGTTGGACTGCTAACTGAAAGGTTGGTTGTTCAAACCCACCCTGAGGCACCCTGGAAGACAGGCCTCGAGATCTGCTTTTGAAAGGTCACAGCCTTGAAAACCCTATGAAGCAGCTCTGCCCTGCACATGTGGGGTCACCAGGAGTCAGAATTGATGTGATGGCAACTAACAACAACAACAGAGGCAAATTGGTGCTAAATAGAGGGAAACATAAGTAAATATCCCTTTCTCTCCATTTCTGCATTCATGTTCATGAGACTATCTTAGTGATACTAGCACACTTTTATTTATTCTTTTCTATACTTAATTTTTCTCAAGGATCCCTGGTGGCACAGTGGTTAAGTGCTCAGCTGTTAACTGGAAGGTCGGTGGTTCAAACCCACCAGCCGCTTTACGCGAGAAGGATGTGGCAATCTGCTTCTGTAAAGATTTACAGCATAGGAAATCATATGGGACATTTCTACTCTGTCCTACGGGCTTGCTATCAGTGGGAATCAATTCGACAGCAATGGCTTTGATTTTTTTATACTCAGTTTTTCTCACGGTGATACTACCAACTAGCTTTGTGTGTGTACACTTATACGTAACCAAACAAAAACCAAACCCATTGCTGTCGACTCTGACTCATAGAGACTTACACACATACATACGTACAGGCAGTAGTAGCCAGTTGCTTTTGAGTTGATTCTGACTCATGGCAACCCCACGTGTGTCATTGTAAAACTGCTCCATAGGGTTTCAATGGCTGATTTTTCAGAAGCAGATCACCAGGCTTTTCTTCCAAAGTGCCACTGGATGACCTCAATCCTCCAACCTTTTGGTTAGCAACCAAGCATGTTAACCACGTGTACCAGCCAGTATGTATACTTTGAATATACACATACACACATATAATATAGGAGAGAACAGCCATATTGTATCAGTTTTCACGTCAATTTCTTGAAAAGAGGTCTTTGGTGGACATGGAACCAATACTTATTGAACTCCATGTGCCGGGAAGAGTTGGTCCTAGAGAGATTGATCAAGCAGACACGGCTGAGTTCAAGGAGCTTGCATTTCACTTGGAAGATGTGATGATAATAAATAAATAGAAAGACGGTGCTGCTACTGCAGCTGCTGCTGCCCAATAGCTATACCTGCTGAGGGCCTACTATGTGCCAGCCACTTTTCTAAATGCTTTATGTACTTTAACTGCTTTCATTCTCAAACCAATTCTCTGAGGCAGGCTCTATTATCGTGCCCACTTTATAGATGAGGGACTGGAGGCACAGAGATGCCACGTCATTTGCCCAAAGTCACATAGGATCCAGGATACAAATCTAAGCAGTCTTACCCTACTGTCCAAGGCCCCAGCCACTGCCCTCTGCTGCCTCTCAGTCTATTAGGAGTATCATGAGAGTGGATACTCCAGGCCACTCCAAGGAGAGCAGAGGACTTGAACTGAGCTTTGGAAACTGAGAAGGACTTGAGTATGAGTGGTTAGAAACAAGAAAGCAGAATGTATGGGTGCTACAGCAGAAAGCACAAGGTCAATGGTAAGGGTGAAGACTGGGTTAGCTGGTCCAAATGAGAGGGTTGAGGACAAAAGCCTGCCGAGAGAGCCTGGAGTTGGTTAGTTGGGAGGCTGTTGGCTTAATAGCCTGGGTTTTGGAGTCAGGACCAACTGGGTTGAAATCTTGATTCTGCCACTATGAGGCTGGAAAATATTGGGCAACTTAATGAACCTCTCTGACACTCAATTTCCCACCTCTGGAATAATAATAACCTATCTATTTGAGTTACTGTGAAGATTAAATATAATAACGTATATGAAATACGTAGCACCAGGCCTGGCATAGTAAGTGCCCAGTAATTGCTAGTTTTTGTTATTTCAGAGAGTGCTGGCTGCCCATGAGGTGTATTGGCTGGTCTCCCGCATGGAAGGGGAGAATCCTACAACTAAACAACCATGTGCCATATTGTTGTTAGTTGCCATTAAGTCAGCTCCAACTCATGGTGACCTTCTGTATAACAAAACTAAGCATGGCCCAGTCCTGTGCCTTCTTCATGATCACTTGTATGCTTGAGTCCATTTTGGCTATTGTGTGAACCCATCTTATTGAGGGTTTCCCTCCTTTTCATTGGCCCTCTACTTTACCAAACATGTCTTTTTCTAGCAAATGATGATGTGTTCAAAGTTATCGAGTTGAAGTCTTGCCATCCTTGTTTCTAAGGAACATTCTGGTTGTATTTTTTCTAAGGCTGATATGTTCATTCTTTTGGCAGTCCACAGTGTATTCAGTATTCTTTGCCAACACCACAGTTTGAAACATCAGTTCTTCTCTATCTTCCTTTTTCACTATCCAACTTCTGAATGCATATAAGGTGACCAAAAGATCATGGTGTGGTTTAGACACACCTCAGTAAGTCAATGCCTTTTGGCTCTTTCTTCAGGTATTGTACCTCACTGGTTCCTATCAGATCTGACCTTTAAAACATATATCCAAATTGACATCAAATCAGACCTTGTACCTAGCTGGTGTTCAATAAATTTGATGTGATTAATGGCTAAATGAAACCAAGAGAACCCAAAATATTCCACTTAAATTCCAGCCCCAAGGTCAGATCTAAGGTACATAAGTCCCAATTCTCATCAGATGGTTCTAATCAAAACTGGAAACTGTTTTTCTTACTTGTTTTATTTCCTTCCACAGTTATACATAACAGGTTTATTAGCCTAGGCAGAGCAGTACTTGATAATGGCTGAATGGAATTTAAGGAAAGTACAAACTGTTTATTGAGGTAACCTCAATTTTGAGTTTAAAATAATAAAGTATCAAAAAACAGTCTCACAATGCACCAAACTTGAAAACAAATAAAAGCAAAAAAAAAAAAAAGAGCCTGTAGATTAAAATGGTTGAGGGTAAAACTCAGTAATATAGAGTTAATTACCTCAAGCATGAAAACTACTAGAGTTCTTTCACCAAGAGAGAACTGGGCTTTTCCCCTTGAGTAAAACAGGAAAAAAAAAAGAAAAGTGAAATAGAAATTAAATTACTTACATGCATGGCTAGAATGCTTCTTGGGACTAACTCTCTGTATTGTCTAATGGTAAAGTGCCATGTTTTTATTCTCATGAGATCATCAAAGGTGAACTCCAAGATCAGTCTGCCTTCTGTACATACCTGGAAGTGACAAACAACACACTCATTTGTGATCCACACCGTGAACACCACATTTTGCTGTACCTTTGGTTTTTAGGGGTTCATGATAGGCATCTCAGGGGCTCTGCTGGGAGGAAGCTGGGTCTCTACCTGGACTCTGAGCTCCTAAACATTTCCTAAATCCAACCACAGCATACTCAATTTTAAGGAGCCCTGTTGGTGCAGTGGTTAAGCGCTTGGCTGCTAACCCAAAGGTTGGTGGTTCAAACTCATCAGCTGCTTCAGGAGAGAAAGATGTGGCAGTCTGCTTCTGTAAGGCTTACAATCGTGAAAGCCCTATGAGGCAGCTCTACTCTGTCCTATAGGATCTCTGTGAGTCGCAATCAACTGGATGGCAATGGGTTTTGTTTGTTTTTTTGGATCTTCAATTTTATGTTTTAACCTATTGGGCTTCTGGCTAGGCTGTAGTATAAAATTAAGCATACAAAAGTCTGAAAATCACTGCACTGCAAATAAAAAAAATACATAAATGGCAATTAACTAAATTGGAGGATATGCTCATTTCTAAAGATGTGGTTCATCAAGACGATTAACAATATCAAACTTCTATGAAATCTTCCTAACCTTTTTTTTTTTTTTGTAAATTCAATACAAATGTCCACAGTTTTTTTGAGTTCCAACTATGTTCTAGATACTGGTTCAGTGCTTTCTATGTAGTCAATCTAATTTAAGATAATATTTTCTTTAAACAAACCAAAACCAGGAGAAGAGAATTACTAGCAAGGGTGATAAGGTGCTACTCAAGAAAGATGCTGCTAACGTTCCCCATCTTTGCTTTATCAAAGGTCTTAGAAGCACTGTAAGATAATTATTGATAATCTGGGTGAAGACCTCTACCTCTGATCCAATTAACAGAATCTGTGGGTAATCTCAGGCATTTGGACACCTTGCCCCAATACTCCTGGTTGAGTGGTCTTCAGAGTCTTTTTTTTGGCATCTTGGCTATGAGCATTGAGCACACTGAATGGCGGAAGTCTTCAGTGTCAGTGAACCACTCCCTCCAGCACACCCTCATATTGGAATTAATTTACCAAGGTTTTCAAAAGGATTGCATGGAAATTAAGCCACACAGTCCCCCCTGGGGTGTTAGTGTAACAGAAGCCACCTGTGGTGAAGGCTTCCACAAAAGGAGGCAACCACAGCCAGCCGATGACAGTGAAATATCCTGACACTATAGGACAGGGGCGTTTGGATGCTATTATCCTCTTTTTTAAAGAGAGGGAATTATTGGATATTTAAGCAAATATTAGCCCAGTTACATGTCATGCTTCTTTATTATCTAATCTATCTGTTTTGTGTTTATGAACCGCAAACCCAGGGTGGGCGGAATCTCTGGTTTACTTCTCCTGGAGTAGAATTTCGTAATGGGAAGACATGTGTGTAGCCATTCTGTTGAATTACTCCATTGGAGCACCTGTAAGGTCAAGTGAAATTGTGTTCTTTGTTCATTGCAACATTGCAAACCAGTTGGGGACCCTCCTTGTAGTCAAACTGTCACAGCCCTACAAAATATAGAAGCTTGCAACAAATATTGGACTCCTTCTGCAGTCATAACCAAGGACTCAGCTTTATCCAGGGCATATCATGTGCAAGACAGCAATTCTTAGAACTGAATCTGAGTTGACCGTGTTGGATGTTTCCTTTAAGGAAAATAGAATGACTTCCTCGAAAGAATGAATTGAAGAGGATTCTGGTCATGGATGGTCTTCTTCAAGTAATTACTCCTGCAGCCTTCTCCCAAGCCCTATGCAACCTCTCTGCCCCCTTCTGCCCCACCTTGGAAGTTAAAGGAAACCAAAGGCTTTGCAATTTATTTTAGATGTAACAATTAGCAAATGGAATAGAGGTGCATGAGAAAAAAATACATATATTCCTTGTTCTGAAATGGGGGGAAAAATGGGCATAGCCTATAATGTTTTCTCTTTTCAGAAAAATTCTGTGCTTTCCTCTTAATCAATACAATTAATGCTGCTTTATCTAAAGTTTGTCTTTTTTTTTTTTTTTTAAAGCCGCCTTTCACCTGGAATCCAAAATCAAAAGGGTCCCCAATTAAGAAAACATTTTCTGTTGTGCTGAATTCATGTTACCATGCTGTGAGCTCTGACATTTTGTTTCTGTGGTAACCAAAATCAGCTGATTAGTTGGCATGGCAACAGAAAAGATGTAATCCCAGCAGACACACTCTAATCAATGCCCCCAGCACAGATGGTCTCCGGAGGATCAACAAGAAAGAGGCTGGCAGGCATTCAGCGGATCACGTGCTAGCTTGAGACTAGGCCAGGAACAAGAGAACTAAAAAAGAACATTTCTTAAACTAACTGGTTGCTTTTTAACCCTTCTCTTTCTTTGACTAATTGTAAAGAAATATTGACTGTGCAGTTGTAATACATCGACTCTCAACTGGCCTTTATGAAATAAAGCACACTTTGTAAGTGGAGGGTGTTCAATTTCCTTGGTCTTTCTGTTTGGAACAGCATATATGGCACAGTGCTTTTAGATGGACATTTGCATAAAGCTCATTGCATTTTACATATATATACATAAATGCATATATACTGGAGCCCTGGTGGCACAGTGGTTAAGAACTCAGCTGCTAACCCAAATGTTGGCAGTTCAAATTCACCAGCTGCTCCTTGGAAACCCTATGGGGCAGTTCTACTCTGTCTTATAGGGTCACTGTGAGTCAGAATCGACCCAATGGCCATGGTTTTGTTTTGGCTTTTATAAATATACATATATATATATATATATGGGCAATATGATCGCTAATATTATAATTGGCTAGAGCTGGGGTAAGAGCATAAACCCCATGAGTATAACGTGGTATACATGCTAAGGTAAGAGTGAGGAAATAACTGTCAAAGACAGAAATGAGTATTCGTATAGGGAAAGTTCTTGGTGTACGTCCATGGTATTTTTCCATGGTAGTAAATGATTCCATAATAAATAACGGAGCACAGAAAAAACATAACCTATGTTTTTTTATGTTTACAGAGGTGAGAAGAGGGTCTAGTAACAGCTACAACTATTTTTCCAGTTTGTAAAACCAACGAGTACCTCCTATAACCTACCCTGGAGAGTACTTCTCTTAGTATTCTCCAGTGCTCGCACCCCCAAATCTAACTCGGGGGTCTTTGATTCAGAAAACCTTGAAGCATGTGCTACGGATTATGAAGGCTTGTTTTCTATTTGACTCAAAATTGAAAACCCCAAAGAAAGGCTTTCTAATGTGTGTTTTAAAACTCTAATTACATATTTATCCATAATCTATACTGTTCCTGGAATCAGGAAATTGCAAACTGTGAACTATACTCCTGAGGAATATTAAATATTACTGTTGATTAGGACTGCGGCTGATTTTTGATGCACTAGTTGACCAATTTTTCATAAAAGCAACTCAGAACCACTGGGTCAAATGTTACTTGTGGAATTCGGGATTATTGATGGTCTAAATTAGAACAATGGGATGCTGCCTGTACACAACCTGCTAAGTAATGCCGTGTGCTAATAGCAGGCCCCCCTTTAAAAATAAAACATGGTCTTCCGAGCTATCTTTCTTTGTGATACTGATAGGTCATTAGTCTACTCTTTCATACTAAATAGTCATAGTAGTTTGTTACACGGAGATGAGTTATTTTTAATTAATATAAGAACAAAAGAAAAATTTGAAAGATTCTGTGGGTAGTGTAATAACCACTAAGAAGCAAAAAGAAAAAAAAAATGAATCCTTTCAAAGTTTCTAAAAATAAATGTGCATAATTAGCTTCTGGAGTAACTGCACATAACTAAGCTCCATTTCCCAGAAAGTGATATTTTTCATCACGGTATGGAAATAGTCATTACAGGAGTCAGCAGATATATTGCCATGGAGCAGAGTAAGTCTCCAACAATTGAGACTTGGGGCAAAGGATGTTGTGTTCAAGATGGTACTCAGGGCTTCCTGGTGGCCACCCCATATGCCTGAGCAAAACACCTATCTCAGAGAGGTGAGCTTCTGGGATAAGAAAGATTCCAAAAAAAAAAAAAAGCCCAGAAACCCAAACCCGTTACCATTGAGTTGATTCTGTCTCATGGTGACCTCATGTGTTAGAGAGCAGAACTATGCTCCTTAGGGTTTTCTTGGCTGTAAACTTTATGAAAGCATATCACCAGACCGTTCTTCTGAGGTACCACTGGGTGGGTACAAACCACCAACTTCTCAGTTAGTAGTTGAGCACAAGCCATTTCCATCACCCAGGGACCCCTTTAGAAAGGATACAATAGAGGAAAATCTTAGTATCTTGATTTGGATAAAGAAGCATTTTCTCCGTTCATCAGAAAAATGGGATTCTTGTTGATCTGTCCCAAATGGGCAGCACTATATTTCCAGAGCAACTGACTATGCCGAGTTACCTTAATTTATGAAAAAAAAAGTTTCAGTCTGAGAAAGAAGAAATTGAGTAAATACGTAAAGGGCTACTCCCAAAGCATTTTTTTTTTTTGGAAGTAGCTCCTTAATTATGACAAAGCTTTATTTGTTATGGATATTTTTTCTATGAAGCATAAGGAATTGGTGTTTTCCTTGGATTACCTAAAAGTAATGCTAAGCCCAGAGAAAAATAATAATGAAGCTGCAGAGAAGGGCTATGTCTGCAATATTTAGAATTAGTGACGGCACTGGGTTTTTTTTTTTTTTTTTTAGTAAGGGTTGTATCCATCTGATCTATCAGTTTATAGAAATGTTCTGCGTCTCCAAAATGAAGTGAGACAAATTAAAGTCATCCAGGTGATCGCTTCTTTCCATATGGCAAAACTACCTTCCCCCCATGGGCCTTCCTCTGCATTCAATGGGAAGTTCCTTTGTCCTTGACCGACAGAAAAACAAAAACAAAAGCAAAAAACAGGCCAACTGTTTAAATGGGGAAAGAAAAACACTACGCCTGCCTCCTATTTAAAATGTCTATTGATAAAATCAAGATACCGTAATAAAAATGGCATTTGGTGATTTGTGTCTGTGTTTTGTAACTAATACTTTTGCCTTTGGTTTCTTACACCAGCATAGGACACCAGAGAGATTAAGCAGGACCAACAAGATGGATGAATACTTTTTAAAAAGAAGCATGTAATTTTTATTGTTGCAGCAAAACTGTAAATAAGTAACAAACACGTCTTTGGTTTTATAATTTGGGCTTTTGCAATTAACCCTGACAATTCAACTTCTTTTAACCACAAAGAGAGGGTCATCATTTATGTTTTGAACTAAAAGACATAGATAGTTGCTATCATTAATATTCCAAATTAGTTTCATATTGAGTCTTCGCCAAAATGCAATGAACTCATCCTCATTAAAGTAAACTTCCATTTGCCAGAATTTAGGACTGAATATTTGTTCTTATTAATTTTTCTACACTGTCTGTGGACAGTGTAGAAAAATGTGTTTGGATCATAGGTGAAGAATAAATAGAAGGTGGGGTTGAATTTCTAGTTCTTCCCTTTTTCATTTGCCTCCTTCACAGGGCCTTAAATTCTGCCTCAAAAGTTGTATTGCCTGATGCCTGACACCTATCCTCCCCTTCTGTTTTCCTTTTTCCTTGTTTGACAATCAGTATATGCTCCTACTGTGCTCAGTTGGTACAGTGGTTGCTAACCAAAAGGTCGGCAGTTCAAATCCAGCAGCCACTCTTTGGAAACCCTATGGAGCAGTTCTACTCTGTCCTATAGGGTCGCTATAGTGTTGCTATGGGTCAGAATCAACTCTATGGCAACGGTTTAATTGTGTGTGTGTGTGTGTGTGCACGCGTGTGCGTGTATGTACTCACTGAGTTGCTTGTTTGATACTCTAACAAATCACAGAACTTCTTAGAATTTGGGGGACATCATTTAAACTTTGAATTCCCTAACTCTGTTTATATTTTTAGTTCTCAAGTTCCTTAAAGATTATAGCTAGTTGGGTGCTATTTGATTTTTTCTTTGGATGTGAAAATTTGAATTTTGGTTTATTTATTTTTAATTTTACTAATGAAACACAAATACTGACCACACAATAGAAGGATATTGTTTTAATTGTAGAAGCCCTTTTGTATAAAAACTAAAATGTTAACTTAGCAACTGAAGTCTAATAGGCAGATAGACCATTCTTTTGAGGCTCTATCATGTTTTGACCTTCCTGGGCTCCATGTCACATGTACACATCTTAGAAGCACCCACCAAAAAAGTCTAGCTTTGTCACATACAAAAAAGATTATCTCACAGTGCTGGATGTGTCAGAGGTAGGAGAAATCAGCTCAACGTTCCAGAAGAAAACCAGAATTATCATCCTTCAATATACCCACAGAAGGAAAAGCTAGGCATGTTAGTGAGCCTGTCCTGTACCTTGGTAAACATGGGCTTCCCGTGCTGGGTGACCATGGCACACTGGTCGCAGTCCACCGTGATGGACGAGTTGTGGTATGACTCTTTTGAGTGTTTGAGGATGTAATACAGGTCAGTCACCCCTCCTTCAAACACAGTGCTAAAGTAACGGGGGATGAGGGTCCTGCCGATAGCTAGGAGAGAAACACAGAGAAACAAACCATTAACACAGGGATTAGACTCCTCCCACTCACCCCACACCATCGCCAAACCTCCTACATGGCATGCAAGTCTTCTCAAGGAACCACTTGTTGTTTGCCTTACAGTCAGCTCCGGCACAGGGTGACCCCATATGTAACAGAATGAAACACTGCCCAGTCCTGTGCCACCTTCATGAGAGCTGGTATGTTTTTGTCCAGCTGTTGTGTCAATCCATCTCATGGAGGGTTTCCCTCATTTTCGCTGACCTTCTACTTTACCAAACATGATGGCCTTTACTGGGAAGCCAATTTCTCTTGACAAACAGCCATGACCCTTGTGGGTCACGGTAAAATAAAATCCCCAATTTTTCAGGAAAATTTTGTGCATTCATCCTCCCAGATTTTCTCTCCATTGAAAGTCATTAATATTTGGGGAAAAATGCATTAACTATTTGGATCACATCTATACTCTCTAAATGAACATGTTTTCAAGAAAGAAAACACATTAAACCGACTTGAGTTTTTCCATGGATCATTTATAAACCAGCTTATACAATTATGTTTTATTATTATTAGTAGTAGTAGTAATAATAATAATGGTGTTGGTGAAGAATATTGAATATACCGTGGACTTCCAGCAGAACGAACAAATCTGCCTTGTAAGAAGTACAGCTGGAGTGCTCCTTGGTAGCAAGGATAGAGAGACTTTGTCTCACTTACTTTGGACATGTTATCAGGAGGGACCAGTCCCTGGAGAAGAACATCATGCTTGGTAAAGAAGAGAGTCAGCAAAAAAGAGGAAGATCCCCAAAGAGATGGACTAATGCAGTGGCTGCAACAATGGGCTCAAACATAGCAATGACTGTGAAGATAGTGCAGGACCGGGCAGTGTCCCCTTCTGTTGTATATAGGGTCGCTATGAGTTGGAACTGACTCAGTGGCGACTGACAATAACAAGAGAAGTAATAATCTAAGTTTAATAATATAATGCTTTGTAGTGTGCGAAGTATTTTGGCATTCTATTTTTGGATCTTCAGAGCAATCCCAAGAGAGTGACGGACTAGTTTGGGTCTTTTTTGGAGACCCTAAAAAGTAATTACGAAAAAAAAAAGAAAAGGTTATCACAGATGTTTCAAAGTCACTTGACTTAGAAGTAACTGATTGGGGTCTCTGTGAACACCAAAACCTGCTCTTTCCAACACTAGGTCTTAAACTGCTTTAAAGACTGGTTCTCCTTAAAAAAGTGGTCTGAGTCTCCACTTACAAAAAGACCCATACCTATATAACTGCTGATTTTCCTGTCTACCTCTGGATCTGGTAAGAGGTCTCTCCAGAATATACGGCCCATTTTAAGAGAACTCGATACCTTCTACTAGGTCTACACTGGTCCTTTTCGTACCGTGTGTCCTGCCCTGCCCCATTTTAGTTTGAACAATCGCGTAAGTAGCTGGGTCTTTCCAATATATGAAGCTTAGAAACATGTAACAGGCCTTTGCTTCAGCAGTGATTTTAAATCCTCTTACAATGAAAATCCCAATTCATAATATGAGGAATTTTGCTTATGTGCAGATTTGAAGGCAAAGTCCTAAAGTACTCTCAAGCAATTCAAGGTTTTAATAAATCTCTCACATTCACTGTCTAATGCCCCCTGAAAGACAAAAAATAATATTTAAGATAAATAAACTATCCAAGAGAGCTTTAGCTAGGAAAGATCATCCAATCTTCACCTGAATGTTTTATGACATTTAATTTCATCTAAAAAGAATCAGCGTTAATCCGTTCCATATGGATCTATATCTCTTGTACATGGACTTGGAAAAAATGAATATAGGAAGAATACCTTGCCAAACTGTTTTCTGAAGTAGCCTCTAAAGAATCCCGATGTGAATGACTCGTCCCTGCATAATTTATATAGTTGTTATTGATTCACTTTTACTGCAGGTAAAATCGATCAACAAGTGTGTGCGGAATATTCCAGGATATTTGGCAATCTCATCTTAAATAATTTTTACATCTACATTTCCTGAATACTGCCTAATCCACAAAAGTGTAAGTTCATTCACTGAAAATAAAAATTCAAACGAGAGTAATTTGAATCCACCATTCCCTTAAACGTATGCATAGCCAATATTATAAGGACAATTTTGTAATGCTAGAACCCTTATTGTGCTTTGCTAAACAGATAAAATGAATTTAATGTGTTTCAAATGTTTTGTCTTAGAGCTGATTACCATAAATCAGCTCAAGGAATTTGACAATTTGGAATCTGTACTGCCGAACATAAATATAAACCGTAAAAATGTAGACACAGGGTGAAAATATTTCACTATGCTGGCCAGGGAATTTTTGCATTATAAAGGTCCCCACAAATAAACACGACTGGATTAGGTACATTATAGTTATTCATCACTAATTCAACACTATCTAATTCCTTTGTTGCACTGTCTGCTCTATGTTGTCAACATTTTTTGTTCATAGTACAGTAATACCTGTGAAAGCAGGAACCTGGGTAAGGTGGAAACCTGTCAGAGAAGGGAAAGGTAGTCCTGTTGCGTTCTGGCTCTCATAGGTTTCACTGTATAAGAAAAGTTGACTTGGAAAAAGATTTCAGATTTCTTAACTTTAAACCTAAATCTTTAATTACATTTCCAACTCCAGAACATGTACAAACTAGATACTAAATATACTTAGAAGGAAAAGGAGTTTTACCTCTTTAGGAAATGAATGTTCTGGATATTTGAGATTCATTTTCAGTCCTGTTTCCTTTAGGCAACTGCCCCTACCGCTTTCTATGTGGTCCGGTCTGGACCATCATTCACAGAATTTCAACATCCACCTTGGTAGACTGCTACTCAGGTGGCCTCCGATGAACCAAGACAATGGTATCCATTCCTCTCTGTAAGTAGTTTCCTCTTGTTAAATCTGGGTTTGGTCCTGTGATCTGCTTTAATCAATAGAATGTGGCACAAGTGACCTCTGTCAGTTTTGAGTTGTTGCTGTCGTTACGTGCCGTCGAGTCGATTCTGACTCACAGCGACCCTACGCACAACAGAACGAAACACTGCCTGGTCCTGCACCATCCTCACGCCTGTTGTTACATTTGAGCCCATTGTTGCAGCCAGTGTGTCAATCCATCTCGTTGACGGTCTTCTTCCCTTTTGCTACCTTCTATTTTACCACGCATGATGTCCTTCTCCAGAGACCGATCCCTCCTGATAACGTGTCCAAAGTGTGTGAGACGAAGTCTTTTCATCCTTGCTTCTAATGAGGATTCTGGGAATACTTCATCCAAGACGGACTTGTTCATTCTTTTGGCAGTCGGTGGTATATTCAATATACACCTTGTGCTAAACTTCTAAAATCCCTAGAAGCTTTCATTTTTGTGCTCAGGGTGTAATCAGTTACCATGAACCAAATCTACCTACTCTAATACCACCATGCTGTGACTACCCCAGTACAACCGTATGGAGCCCAATACAGCCATATGGATCACATGAAGGAGGACTGAGTCTTCCAGCCAACAGCCCTAGCTGATCTTCCATTCAACAGCCAGCACTAACTTGCCGGTCATGTGAGTGAGGCCAACTTGGAAGTAGATTCACCAATCCTAGCTGAGTTGCCTCAAGCTGGACTTACATGGAGTAGATATGGCATCACCACTAAGCCTTCCCCAAATTGCAGAAACATGAGTAAATACCTTAGTTTCTTAGCACTGCTGTAACAGAAATACCACAAATGGGTGGCTTTAAAGAACAGAAATTTTTTTTTTCAGAAGTTCTTGAGGCTTAAAGTCCAAATAAGTCTCTTAGTAGCCCCAGGTTTTTCTTGGTTCCCTGGCGATGCTCACATGGCATCTGTCTTCCCCTGTGTGTGCATGCCTCTGTGTCTAATCTGCTCTTTTTCTAACTCAGAAGTGATTAGATCTAGAACCCGCCCTACTCCAGTATGATCAATTAACATAAAAAAGAATACTTTCCAAATAGTATTACATCCACAGGTATAGGAATTAGGATTTCAACACATATTTTGGGGGATACAATTTAATCTATAAAAGTAAATAAATGTTTGTATTTTAAGCCAATATGTTCTGGAGTGTCTTTTAATGCAGTAATGGATGACCATAACACCTTTTCAACCTCCTAGATCACAGTCATGTAATACCAGAATCCTTCCTTGAAAGAAAGAGGCAGTTTGCCACTGAAAACCTGTGTCATAGCAATATTGAAGTCCAGAAACAGAGGAAAGCACAGCAAAGAAACAGATTCTTTGTGGACTGACTTGGGCCCATGTGTCAGCTGGGCCTGAAGCCAGTTCCAACCCCTGAAGGTCCCAGGTATGTGAAACGCACCCCTCCCCTCTTCATTTTTGCTTAAGCAAGGTTGGGCTTGGTTTCTGTCATTTTCAAACAGAAGAATCCTGATTAATTCTGTCCTGTTGCACCTTGGAATGGGGCAGTGAACACTGAGGTAGATAAAGAAATGATGACAATAATCAACTGCAACAGATATCCAAATTCCCCTTCGGGCAACACGCTATTAGGAGTTTCAGGAGACAAAAAGGTACATTAGAGACTGTGTTAGTTTCCTGTTGCTGCTGTAACAAATTACTACAAACTTAGTGGCTTCAAACAATAAAAATTCACTGCCTCACAGTTCCAAGAGTCCAACACGGGTCTCACTGGATGAAAATCAAAATGTTCACTAAGCCACATTCCTTTCTAGACATTCTAGGGGGAGAGTCCATTTTCTTGCTTTTTGCAACTTTCAGAGGCTACTCGTACTCCCTGGGTTGTGAGCTCTTCCTCGAGCTTCAAAGCCAACAGTGGGTTGCGCTCCTGTCTAATTGCATCACTCTGACTTTCTCTCCTGCTTCCTTCTTCCGCTTTTAAGGACACTTGTGATTACACTGGACCCACCCAAATAATGTAGCATAACATCCTCATCTGAAAGTCCTTAATCAGATCTCCAAAGTGTCTTTTACCACATAAGGTACCATATTCACAGGTACCAGGGATTAGGTAGTGGACACCACTGGGAGTCAATGCTCTGCCTACTACAGAGACTATCTCTGCCAAAGAACTTCTATTCTGCAAGGGAGAAAAGTTAAAAATGTAACACACACACATACACACTCACACTCATGCAATGTACAATATATAAATAATGTGCAGTGAAAGGGATAGGTAACCAGAGAAAAGTCACATGTAGTTGAAGAAACCATTCTATTGCTCGTTGACTGAGTTCTTCTGCAACGGTTGGAGTAGGCGCGAAGCCCTATAGTAGGTGCCAGAAACACGAAGATAGACTGCTGTGCCTGTCTTTCAAACTCATTTCTAGCAAGAAAGTTAAAAAGCCATCCAAGTATCTGTAAAACAATGTGATCACTGATCACTGATCACTAAAAACATGGATTTGTGATTTTGAACCCTTTGTCCACTTGTTTTGAATTGTAAATTCAAAGTACAATTTTGGCTTTGTACTATTATTGAAGTACTGAAAAGATGAAAATGTCCTTTTAATTTAGTAAACTGTAGCCACAATGCACAGTGTAATATATACGTATATGTATATGTGTGTATATATACATTTATATACACACATATACAAATATACACATATAAATATAAATACTTTGATTCAGTGAACATTTCAGATAGATTTGCTGGCCCCTAATAGAGTTGCTTGGAAACCCTGGTGGCGTAGCGGTTAAGTGCTACAGCTGCTCACCAAAGGGTCAGCAGTTCGAATCCGCCAGGTGCTTCTTGGAAACTCTATGGGGCAGTTCTACTCTGTCCTACGGGGTCGCTATGAGTCGGAATCGACTCGACAGCACTCCAGTTCTGAACCCCTTTGAATTCTATACTGTCACATGTGTATGCTACACTTACACTTGACATTTATACTTTAATTTCCAGAATTAAAATATTTTGCATATTCACTGGGATGGTTAATGTTATATGTCAACTCGGCTAGGCTGTGGTTTTTAGTGGTTTGGCAGTCATCATATAATCGTCCTCCATTCTGTGACCTGATGTGAGTAGCCAAACAGTTGGAAGGGGAGTTTCCTTGGGAGTGTGGCTTGCGTCCAACATACATGTATGTTCTGGCAACGCTTGCACTCTCTCTCGACTCTGTATTCTTCTCATCATCCTCTGATCTTTGGTTCTTGGGATGTGAGAAAATCTCAGCCTGCTGCCTGACCTGCAGATTTTGGGTTTGCCAGCTTCCACAACGCTGTGAGCCATCAGCCTACCACCTGACCTGCAGATTTTGGGTTCATCAGTCCCTGCAGCCACGTGACTCAGGAGAAGTTTCCAGCCTGCTGCTTGAGCCTTGGATTTGGGACTTGCCAGCCTCCACATTTGAGTGAACCATTTCCTTGAAATAAGTCTCTCTCGCTATGTTTAGATATACCCTTCACTGGTTTTCCTTCTCTAGAGAATCCAACCTAAGACACTGACATACATAAATCTACATTATGCTCGCATTAAAAGGATTACAATTTCAAATATTCCTGGACAGAGATTGAGGGTATAGTAGATTATAAAAGAGTATCCACTTTTATAACACATTTAGGTCAAAATCCCCAAAGTTGAGAAGTACAGAGAGTAAGATTGCACAGGAAGATCTTCCGAGATGTGAGGTGACTGGAATACACTATGTATTATTTATCTCTGTAAGTAGAAAGGAAATCACAGATTACATTATTCAGAAGCCTGGATTGTAAATAAAGTATGTTTAAATAATACCCTTTCTTGTACATAAACATTATTAGCCCAGAAGTAGCTAAGAATTTATCCATAGCTAATTCAGATGTTGAGTTCTGCCTTCCAATTCCTTGGAAAGTTCTTTGTTGTCGTCTCGTTGTTTTGTTTTGTCCCTCCCCCGCTCACCCCAAAAGGTCTTGCTCTGAAAGGTGGTAGGCCGATGGTGCTGTGGAAGTAGTGTCTAGTTTCTATCCTTTCGATTAAAAATAATCCCTAACCCTTCAAGATACCAGGTGAAATTTTTCCCCATTCAGAAACCAAATAGCACAAGATATAAACTACTATGCATTTTCCCCAAAGTGGAAAGTGTGTTTTTTAGAGCATCTCATCTCTGTTAATAATTACGAAAGACTTTTCTTATACTTAAGGATGCTTATAGGTAATTAATGTAAGAGAAATTACAATTAGATATTGAAAGTACAATTACATATGGGCAAATGTTCAAACTAGCAATAAAGTGGGAAATTAAAATAATAAAACAATTAAAACGTAAACCCGGTGGGGTTGTGGTGAAACAGGCATGCTCAAATATTTCTAGGGAAATCCACGAAGCAATTACTCTTTATCTTGAGAACCTCTCCTTCTATGATAGTTTATTAGGTGGGAATCTAAGCTCTTGGCAAACACCCTTGCCAAACTATAATTCTAATGTTCACATACATCTTAAGTGCTCTGAAATCCTTCAAGTCCTTAGAGAAATTGCTATCTAACATAAGACCTTTTTATTTGGGGCGATCATTTTCTATTTTAAATCTCTGCAATTGCTACCTTTCAAAGACAATCCACTCTAAAAAAAGATAGAAAGAAAGAGGTTGAGAACCCTAATTAAAATGTTGAATAAGAGGAAGATTGAGAACTAAAAATGTATTGTTTTTGTTGTATGCCATTGAGTTGATTGCAACTCATACCGATCCTATAGGACAGAGTAGAAATGCCCCACAGGGTTTCTTAGGTTGTAATCTTTACAAAAGCAGATCACTAGGTCTTTCTCATAGAGCATCTAGTGAGTTCGAAATGCCAATGTTTTGATTAGCAGGTGAGCACTTATCCATTGCACCACCCAGGCTCCTTGGAACAATGCATTAGTGCTGTTGCTGTTGTGTGCCATGAGGTCGATTAGCACTGTTCAAGTCCCTGAATGATATAAGCAGTTAATATGTTTGGCTGCTAACCAAAAGGTTGGAGGTTCGAGTCCTCCCAGAGACACCACAGAAGAAAGGATTGGAAATCTACTTCCAAAAAATCAGTCATTCAAAACCCCATGGAGCAGTTCTACCTAACACACATGGATGGGGTCGCCATGAGTTGGAATTGACTAGACAACAACTGGTAGCAGTAGTACAGCCTAACACTTGGCAGATGTTTAACTGTTGGTTTTCCAACTCATTGGAAAGCAATAACCACACATTTGTGTGTTTAATTACCCATTGCCATCAAGTAGATTCCGACTCATAGCGACTTTATAGGACAGAGTAGTACTGCCCCACAGAGTTTCCAAGGAGTGCCTGGTGGATTCAAACTGCCGACCTTTTGGTTAGCAGCCGTAGTTCTTAACCATTGTGCCACCAGGGTTTCCGTGTTTTTAACTAGGAGAGTTAATTGTAATAAAATAATTATTATGTTTTTTAAATTGCTCTGGACATGATAACTCATATATCGGTTTTCAAATATGGGCAGTTTTATGCAATTCCGCTAATGCTGCAGTACCTTAGAAATCCAAATGGAAATTCGACTCCCGAGGTACATAATAAACACAGAGATTCATTAAACTCTAGACTTAGCTATATTCGTAAATCAATGAATGCATTATGTTAACCCGTAAATGGAAATGCTCCTACTAGTGAAATAAACAGTACTGATGACTTCACTTATGGTAAATAACCATTTTAAATAGCAAAAACTATGGAAATAAAACATGCTAAACTTTGATAGGGGTGAAATCGGTTGAAGGAAGATTCCTTTGTCTTGGTGAAGGGAAAGCAATTCGAGCTAACTTTACTCATACAAATTGACATCACTGCATTCCTGCATACCTTTTACTTCTTTTCTCAAACAAAACCATTTGACTCTAATATCTTCTCACTGATTAGCTCCCTTGCCATTTCAAAGGTTCATTCACTTCCTATATGCTTATTAAGTCCCTACTGGGGACTAACCAAAAAAGATTGTCAGTCAGAATCTACCAGCCGCTCCTTGGAACCCTTATGGGTCAGTTCCATTCTGTCCTATAGGGTCAGTATGAGTCAGAATTGGCTCGACAGCAATGAGTTTTTTTTTTTTTTTTGTATGGGCTAGACGATGGGAAAAAAAAGATTCAAGAACTGATGCATTCACATTGTGGTGTTGGTGGAGAATATTGAACGTACTCTGGACCATTTGAAGAACAAACAAATCAGTCTTAGAACAAATACAATCAGAATGCTCCCTAGAAGAGAGAGTAGCGAGACTTCACCTTGCTTATTTTGGACATGTTATCAGGAAAGACCAATCACTAGAAAAAGACAACATACTTGGTAAAGTAAAGGGTCATCAAAAATGAGGGAAACCTTCAATGAGATGGATTGGCGCAATACCTGCAAAAATGGGCTCAAACATACCAATGACCACGAGGATGGCGGAGGATCTGGGAATGTTTCATAATGCTATACCTAAGGTTACCATGATTTGGAGCTGACTTGACGGCAACTAACAACAACAACATGGACCATCTGTTGTTCTAGATACTGGGGATATTCTTTTCATTATTGAAATTTATAATGTAGTTTACACCTGGCAGAATTATTTCTGCCATCTGTATTACCTGTTTTATTTCAACATTTTCATAAGCAGGGTCTCCTTTTTAAGATGAACGTTGAGAAAATTTTATCAAATTTTCCCCCCTCCAAAAAAAAAAAAAAAAATTTAGAGAGAGGATGATTAAAATTAGATTAAATTTACTAAGAAGAAATTGACACCTTCAAAATATCCAATCTTTCTGTATAGGAAAACGTCCATTAGCTTAAGTCTTTATTTCCAGTTCCAAAGAATTTTGTAGTTTTCTATATATAGATATCCAACATTTTTGTTAAGAAGATTCTTGAGTATTTTATTTACGCTGGATGGTTAATGTAATTTTTTTCATTGTGTTTTTATTTAGCACCCAGATAACCCAGATACTTAACAATAATTAATTTTGGGAGTTTTTTAGAAGATAATTTTGTTTGTTTTCTAGGTAAAGAAATCAATCATTCTGAAACAGTAATATTTCTGTTACTTTCCTCTTTCCAATATATTTATATAATTTATATAATTTATTTCCGGTCTTATGGAAATAGTTAGAACGGAATTTTCAGAAAAACTTAAATAATGAAGGAAGTAGTAGGTATTCTTTTCTTTTCCCCTGATTTTTATTTTTATTTTTTTAGGGAATGACTCTAAGGGAGGTATTACATGTTGATTGGAGACAATACTACTTGTTATGACAAGAAAAACAGATTATTCTCCTAATCCCTTTTTTTTCCCTCTTTTTTAATTCTGTTGGATATTTGATCAAGTCTTTTGAGTAATTATCGAAGTTAATTTTTGTCTTTAAAAAGTATTAATATATTTTCAATTACTGAACAGTTTTTGTACTCTTAGTATAAACCTTGTACACACACACAATTTTTGTTTAAATTCAACTCATTTCCTTCATTCCTTGAACAGCTGTGGGGGAAGGAATGCAGTCTCCAGTATGAAGGACCATGCTAGGCAGTGTATTAGAGAATGATAGAGCCAGAAAGGATCCCAAGTTTAGTTCAGTGGTTCTCAACAGCATTTTCTAATTCAATGGGTTTATAAAGATTTTGAAATTTACCCCTAGCTAGTTTCATATATATATTTTTTTAAATTGTTAAAAAAAAAAAAAATGTTTAGCAAGGTTTCTCTGATTCAAGTAGGGATGATCTCAACTCATGGAAATTCTGCTTAGCTCTTGATTAGCGATTATGAATGGCACTTAACATATGTGGAAAGAATAAAATATAAAATGCTAACAATTATTTAATAAATGTAATTAGGTTATCCATGATTACATTCCACACCCTCATTTTACAGAAGAACCCGACAGCCAGAGAAGTACAACCGCACAGCTACTTAGAGTTAGGATAGGATAAAAGAAAACTCTTATTATTTCTAAGCAAGTAATATTGGTTTATTTTTATGTCAGAAATTCATTTTATTAATTTTTAATTGGAGCTCTGGTGGCATAGTGGCTAAGACCTAGCCTGCTAACCAAAGGTCGGCAGTTGGAGCCCACCAGTTACTCCTTGGAAACCCTATGGGGGAATTCTACTCTGTCTTATAGGGTTTCTATGAGTCGGAATTGACTCGATGGCTTAATGACATGAGCAATTCTTGTGCAAAATATGAACACATTACTGTGGCAGAGACTTACTGCTGTTCCCCAGTCCTGATTCCTTTCCTTCCCTGGTACAGAGCTAGACCTCACTTCCCAAATTCCCTTTCAGTTGGCACTGCCATGTGACAAAGTTGTAGCCAGTGTCCAATGGCCATGTACAGTGTTTTCCTTTCTCAATTGAATAGACACCAAGAAGGGAAATTCCACTTCCAGACCTGGGAGCAAAATCATTCTATGGGTGATTCTCATGCTTTTCCCACCTCTGACGTCCAGATGTTGAAGACCCAGCAGGGGATTCCGCAACCTAAATGATGGCGGAGCCACAAGGTGGAAGGATCCTGGGTCTTTGAATTACAACCAGGAGGAGAGCTGCCACATATCAGAAAAATCCATTTGGACTTTGGAGCAAAAAATACCTTTCTATTGTGTTAAACACTGAAATATTGAGGTGTGTTTGGTTAAGTAGCTAGGGTTAACATACAATTACTAATAAGTCTAAAGTTTCCCTGCCCACAGGATGGCCACCAACCTCAGGCCTCTACCCCTCCTTAGATCACCTTTGTTATCAGTATGTAGCCTTCTAGAATTCTTTTATTATACATTTATATCCCTATTAATGCCTCCACAAAAAAGTATATCATTTAGTATGAGTGGCTTTTTTTATTTACATATGTTAGCATACTGAATGTACCTATAAGGAAGTTATTTTTTATCACTCAAGAATACATTTTTGAGCTATAAACATGTTAGCAAACATAGGGTTAATTCATTCACTTTAATCACTTCATTATATTCTAGAATATGGCTGGTTCGCAGGTTATTTAGACAGTCCTACTTTTACTTTGAACATGGAAACCCTGGTGGCGTAGTGGTTAAGTGCTACCTGTGGCTGCTAACCAAAACATTGGCAGTTCAAATCTACCAGGCGCTCCTTGGAAACCTGGTGGGGCAGTTCTACTCTGTCCTGTAGGGTTGCTATGAGTCAGAATTGACTCGACTGCAGTGGGTTTTGAGTGACTTTGAACATGTCATCATGAAAGATCAAGTGCGAGAAAAAGGCGTTGTGTTTGGTAAAGTAGAGGGTCAGTGAAAGTGAAAGAAACCCTCAAAAACATGGATTAACATAATAACTTCAACAGTGGACTCAAACACAGCAAGGATCCTGTTGATGGTAAAGGACCGGGCCAACTTTCATTCTGTTATAAATAAGGTCATCATGAGTCAGAGTTGACTCCATGGCAACTATCAACAACAATGGCAGCAATGTTTAAGGACACACAGGTTCTTTTTTAAAACTTTCCCACAGAGTAGGCACTAAGAAAGGGAAATACAGGTTTTGTTTTCCTAGGTAGCAGTAACTTGACTTCCAAGGTGATGTTACCAATTTGATCCCTCATCTGCTCTGATAGTACTTGTTTTACCCACAATTTCACTAACCCTTACTATTGCCAAAATTTTAATTTTTGCCACTTAGATCACAAAGTTTGTCCCTCACAAAGTGGCAGCCCTCAAGGACCTGAAGTTTTGCTACATGCAGATGACAAAATTAAGTAATTAGCTGTAGACATCCAGCCCCTGTGGTTATTGCTTTATGTAAATTATCTACATTTCAGGTGGTTTGCAGTTTTTTACCCAAACCCATTCACTTGGCTAAAGGGAAAAACTACTCCAGACTAGAGAAGTGAGAAAATTTCACTCCTTGATTTTTTAAAGGTGCTGAACTTCCAGAATGCTAATGAAATTATTTCAGTATGATTTATTGGATCTTCTCAAGCTAACCAATGGGGAGGCCGTAACTCATTCAATTTTGTGTTTTAATATCAGCACAATTCAACTGGGTTAGAGACATGCTACCAGAGAAACAGACGTGTGTATGATTTCAAACTTAATCTATACCAGAAATCAATAGCAATGCTGAGTGGTGAAAGAAGAGATAATTTCCGTGGAGACAGGGTCCAGTGCCATCGAGTCGCAGACTTGGGCAAAACTGGACTCTAAGATCCCTCCTTAGAGCTGGGTACTACACAAGATGTTCCCTCTACGGTGTTAAGTGGTCAGTAAAATGTTAACTAGTAAAACACAACCCTTTAAAGTGGTTTTTGAAGTCAAAGAAAAGGGTTTTAAATAAAAATAATAAGCTGACTCTGCCCACCGTCTTTTCCCAACTCCATCTCAATCCCACCCACTTCCTAAGTGGTGCCTGAGCACTGCATTTACTCATGCAGCGTCCTCTGCCTGGAGTGTCCTAGGCCCACCTCTCCTGCTTCTACCCAGCTCTCAGGTATCTTCAAGCTCAGCTACAGCGCCAAGTCCTCTGCTTGATAATCGCCCTTTTCCTTCAGGTTTCCCACTTCTCTCCCCTTTTCTCTTAAGGTGGTATAAAATTGGGTGCTGCAGTGAAACTTGCAGATTCGTATATTGGCTGTGCACTTACTCACTTTGCAACCTTGAGCAAAGGATTTATGCTTTTTAGGCCTCAGTTTCTTTATCTGTCAAATGGGAATAAAATAATAAGTAGTTCAGTGGGCTGTTATAAATATTAAAAAGATCATGCTGGCAAAGTGCTTAGCACAGAGCCTGATGTTGTTAAGCACTTAATATGTATTAGTTCTTATTATTACTTCCATAATAGCACAGTTCTACTCTGACACACAGGGTTTGCCCTGAGTCAGAACGGAACCGATGGCAACTGGTTAGTTAATAAAAAAAAATTAAAAAAAATAAATTTTTTTTTTTTTTTTTTTTATATTCATGGTGGTGTAGTGGCTAAGAGCTATGGCTGCTAGCCCAAAGGTTGACCATTCAAATCTACCAGCTGTTCCTTGCAAACCCTATGGGGCAGTTCTACTGTGTCCTATAGGATCACTATGAGTTGGAATCCACTTGAGAGCGATGGGTTTGGTTTTATTGAAAAAAAAACCAAAAACTCATTCTTGATTCAACATAGGAGTTCTCAAAAACTATGTGCATCACTTAGGGACTTCAAATCAAACTTGTTGCCGTTGAGTGGATTCCAATTCATGGCAACCCCATGTGTTACAGAGTAGGACTGTGCTCCATAGGGTTTTCTTGGCTGCAATCTTTACAGAAACAGATAGCCAGGCTTTCTCTTGCAGTGCTGCTGGGTACACTTAAACTGCCAACCTATAGGTTAGTAGTCAAGGGCAAAGGTTAGCAGTTTGAACCCACTTGGTGGTACTGTGGAAGACAGGTCTGTCAATCCGCTTCCATTAAGATTACAGCCAAGAAAATCCCATGGATCAGTTCTACTCTGTAACACATGGGGTAGCCATAGTTGGAACTGACTTACCAGGAATGAGTTTGGTTTGGTTTTGGTTGTGCAAACAGTTAAGCACTCAGCTACTAACCAAAAGGCTGGTGGTATGAATTTACCCAGGAGTGCCACGGAAGAAAGGCCTGGTGATCTACTTCCAAAAGATCACAGCCATTGAAGACCCTGTGTAGTGCAGTTCTACTCTGAAATACATGGGTCATCATGAGTTGCAACCGACTGTTACATCCACATACTGTGTGATCTACCCTGTTTTATTGTAATCATTCATTTTATTGCATTTCCTTCAGTGACAGTAGTTCCCTGAAGACAGGGAGCATGTCTTGATCACTTCAATGTCACTTGCACAGTCATGATGTAAATAGCTCCTTAAGACATGTTTGGCAAATGGAGGAGTGTGGACTTAGCATGTCTCTTTGGATAGTCTGCCAACCTGGTAAGCACACACATGGGTTTCTAAAGCAGAGGTAAGGCCACTTTCATAGTTGAGGGCCTGACAGCCAAAACCATAAGAAGAAGAAAATAAGATTTTATGGCCCCATGTCTGGAATTTTCATGTCTGAATGTTCTAGTCTAGATAATTATGGATTAGGGACCAATCATTTTAAAAGGCGCATTTTGGGATTAAAGTTAATTTTGAGTTTTGCAAGTAAAAGAAGTCTCTCATCTGAGACTACTTAGTTTAGATGGGCTTTTTCCTTAATGTAGTTATGCGCACAACCCATAAGCATCCAGATTTCATAAGCTAAAGCACACTTTTAAAAAATAAAAATAAAGAGGGTCTCCATTTGCATGCCGAGTCAGCATTCCAAGGGCATTTTAAAGAGAAGAGTCCTTGGAAACGAGAGGCAGTAAAAGGGACCGGATTCACATTCCACACAAGTCCATTGGGGGCTGTGCTTCTGACCCTTAGGTTGTGTCTACAAGAAAAGGAACAACCCATCTGACAGCACATTAAATGTTGCATAGGTTTTGTGGCAGCGTGACTTAACAGCCCCACTGCTTCCACCCAACTTTATAAAAACTGTGTGGGCGTCAGCCTTTGGGCTCTGCCATTTTGTGTGCAGGTTTTCAGCACAACCTAAGGATTTAGATGACAGAAGGCAGCTTCTAGGATTCCAGGGGTTCTGGAATCGTCTCTGATTGGACTGAGCCTTGGCAGCTAGTTACCAGTGCTTGCACACACCCACCCATGTCCTTCATGGGTTTAACAACATGGACAACCACCTGACTTGCTACCACTACTCAACAATCCCTTTCCGGAAGCTATCTTTCTATGATGGGATGGAGCTGTCATTCCCTAAGAGGGTTCCCAAGTGAAATGACACTTCTGGCCTATCTCTACTCCATCACCTCCAGGAGGAGAGGTGACCTACTGATGGGGAGATGGGGTGCACCAGACACGCACTGGTCTACATGAACCTGGAGCAGAGCAGATGCATAGGAATGGGCCCAGCTCTGGCCTCTCTCAGGTTCCAATCTCTCTCTTCTCTTCTTTGTCTGTGCCATGAACTAAATAAGGTCTGGGGACCTCCCTGGACTGCCTCCTTTCAGGCCTCACAAGGCCTGGCCACCTCTCAGGAGTGGGGCATGGGGTTAGTAGGATGGACTCTGGAGCCACCCTGCCTAGACTTGAATTCTATGTAGTTAGTAGCTGTGTGAACTTGGGTAAGTTACTTAATCACTCTGGCCACAGATTTCTCAGCTGTAAAATGGGGATGAGAACAGTACCTACCTCATAGGTATATTGTAAAGATTACATGAACTTATTCATCAAACACTCACACCTCAGGCCAACTCCAATGGTGAGACTATGTCTCACATAATTTGAACATGTAACCAGGAGGGAGCAATCCCAAGAGAAGGTAAAGTACAAAAAAAAAACAAAAAAACAGGGCCAGTGAAAAAAGGAAGGCCCTCAATGAGATGGATTGACACAGCAGTTGCAACAATGGGCTCAATCATAACAACAATTGTGAGGATGGTGCAGGATTGGGCAATTTCCTTCTGTTGTACGTTGGGTCACCATGAGTCAGGGCCAACTAGACAGAACTAAACTCTATCCTCTTACCCTAATTTTTTCATAACATTTATCCCTGGTTATAAGCTGTATTTATATATATGTATGTACAAGTCAGGAGCCCTGATGGCACAATGGTTAAGAGCTAAGGCTGCTAACCAAAATGCTGGCAGCTCAAATCCACCATCTGCCCCTTGGAAGAACTATGGGGTAGTTCTGCTGTGTCCCACAGAGTCTCTATGAGTTGGAATTGACTAGACAGCAAAACGTTTGGGTTTGGATGTAGTCAATCATCATTACTCATGGATCCCATTCATGCAAATTTGTTGACACAGAAAATTTATTTGAAACTCCAAAATCAATACTTTCAGCATTTTTGTGGTCATTTGTTGACGTATACAGAGTGGCAAAGAATTTGAGTCTCTTAATGCCCATGTGCCCAGCAGAGGTGGAATGAGACGACAGTGCCTTCTTGTTTCACCCCTCACACTGTACACAAGCCTCCTTTCGATGGCCTACTTAGTACCATGGTTTTTATGCTTTTTATTGGTCATTTTTTAAATCGTGCTTTAGACGAAGGTTTACAAAGCAAATTAGTTTCTCATTAGACAATTAATACACATATTGTTTTATGGCATTGGTTACCAACCCCACAAATGTCAACATGCACCCCTTCTTGACCTTGGGTTCCCCGTTACCAGCTTTCCTGTCCCCTCCTGCCTTCTCATCCTTGCCTCTGGGCTAGTGTGCCCATTTAGTCTTGTTTTGTTTTATGGGCCTGTCTAATCTTTGGCTGAAGGGTCAACCTCAGTTTTATTGGTTATTTTGCTGTTTAAAATGGTCCCCAGTACAGGACTGAAGTGTTGTCTAGTGTTCCTAAAGCAAAAAGGCCATGTTGTACCTTTTAGAGGAAATATACAAGTTAGATAAACGTCACTCAGGCATGAGTTCGGTGCTGTTGGCCATGAGTTCAGTGTTAATAAATCAGCAGTATATATTAAATAAGGTGTCTTTAAACAGAAACACACATAAAACAAGGTTATGTATTGGTCAGTTGATGAAAATGTTGTGACCAGAGGCTCACAGGAACCTAATTCGGCATTTCCCCTAAAAGTAACGGCTCAGTATTTGTTAATTCAATCTTTGCAGCAGCTTTATAGAACAGAACCACTCCAAAAGACGAGGACTAGCTGCATTTGTATTTGTTTACAAGCTCTCAGAAGGGAGTAACCATGTCATTTTGCTCCTGGCTACACTCAGAACAAAGAGTAGTGTGATGCACATGGTGCCATTGAATAAATATTTGTTGACTGACTGAACTTTGCATTGGTGCATGCTGAGATATTGATAACTGTTACTTATTTTATTATTTTATCATTCATATTACCAGCTTGCCATGAGGGTTAAATAAAAGAGAAACGAATGGCACCCAGTCCATTCTCAGTACATGGTGAATAAGTGCTGTTGTTGTTAGGTGCTGTCGAGTCAGTTCTGACTCATAGCAACCCTATGCACAACAGGACAAAACACTGTCCGGTCCTGCGCCACCCTTGCAATCATTGTTATGCTTGAGCTCATTGTTGCAGCCACTGTGTCAATCCACCTCGTTGAGGGTCTTCCTCTTTTCCACTGACCCTGTACTTTGCCAAGCATAATGTCCTTCTCCAGGGACTGATCCCTCCTGACAACATGTCCAAAGTATGTAAGATGCAGTCTGGCCACCCTTGCTTCTAAGGAGCATTCTGGTTGTACTTCTTCCAAGACAGATTTGTTCGTTCTTTTGGCAGTTCATGGCATATTCAAAATTGTTCGCCAACACCACAATTCAAAGGCATCAAGTCTTCTTCGATCTCCCTTATTCATTGCCCAGCTTTCACATGCATAGGATGTGATTGAAAATACCATGGGTTGGATCAGGCGCACCTTAGTCTTCAAGGTGACATCTTTGCTTTTCACCACTTTACAGAGGTCCTTTGCAGCAGATTTGCCCAATGCAATGTGTCTTTTGATTTCTTGACTGCTGCTTCCATGGGTGTTGATTGTTGATCTAAGTTCAATGAAATCCTTGACAACTTCAAACTTTTCTCTGTTTATCATGATGTTGCTCATTGGTCCAGTTGTGAGGATTTTTGTTTTCTTTATGTTGAAATGCAATCCATACTGAAGGCTGTGATCTTTGACCTTCATTAGAAAGTACTTCAAGTCCTCTTCACTTTCAGCAAACAAGGTTGTGTCATCTGCATAACGCAGGTTGTTAATGAGTCTTCCTCCAATCCTGATGCCCCGTTCTTATTCATATAGTCCAGCTTCTCGTATTATTTGTTCAGTGTACAGATTAAATAGGTATGGTGTCTGTCAGTTTGTCGTACTGTGGGGGCTTGTGTGTTGCTGTGATGATGGAAGCTATCCCACCGGTATTCAGATACCAGCAGGGTCACTCATGGAGGATAGGTTTCAGCTGAGCTTCCAGATTAAGACAGACTAGGAAGAAGGACCCGGCAGTCTAGTTCTGAAAAGCATTAGCCAGTGAAAACCTTATGAGTAAGTGCTAGAAAGAGATAAAAGGAGAGAGAAGGAGAGTACATGGAAGGAAAGAAAGGAAAGAAGGGCAGAGACTTTCACAGGCTGCTGGGAAAAGAATTAGCTTAATGTTCGGGTAGACAGTGGGAAAAAAAGGAGTGGTTAGTGTTACGAGAGGGAGGGGATGGGGCCCAGGCCACACAAAGCCTTGTACAAATGCCACACATCAGTGAAGCTTGCAGCTCAGGCAGACAAGGCCACCAAGAGAGACCGTGTTTGATGTGAGTGACTCAGTGCTACACTGGCGCTGCGTTACTGCTGCTGCCATAGTCATCTGGGGAAATGTCCTGTGTCAGACACCACTCCTTTTGCTATTTCCTAGGGCTAGGGAAATAGGGACACAGACTGTAGCTTCCTGCTCATGTTGGAGTTCCTCAGACCCTCTTATAAAGTGACAGGCTGTGCTGCTCTTCCTTCTTTTCCTCACTCACTAGGTGGTTAGAGAAGAATCTGCCTGAGCTAGTGTAAGAGACACTGGCCATGAAATCAGGCAGGGTGGGGCCAGACTCCTGTTGCTGCTGCTACACAGAGCCATGGTTTAGCACAGTCAGTTACCAGAACGAGCCTATTCTTTCTAGCTGCCGCCTGCCCATATCAACAGGAGTCCCTCAGTGGCACAAATGGTTAAGTGCTGGGTTACTAACTGAAAGGTTGGCAGTTCAGACTCACCCAGAGGCACCTTGGAAGAAAGGCCTGGTAATCTGCTTCTAAAAGGTCACAGCCTTGAAAACTCTATGGAGTATAGTTCCACTCAGCACACATGGGGTTGCCATGAGTCAGAATGGACTTGACAACAACAAACTACAACAACAGTCCATATCAAAACACTTGTATTATGCACTTAGGTGGCTGGCCATAAGCTACTTACATAAGGATGATACACTTTTTTTTTTCCTAGATGCTTGTGAGGATTAATTGAAATGGACACTGTTCCTAGAATGCTTCGCAGAGCTCCCAGGACACAGCAGCGCTCAGCAGACAGCACAGTGAAGAGGCACAGTTAGCACCTGTCTGTCAGTTTCTCATACTTGCTGGAAGCTGTGCAATTGGTATCTCAAATACCAGAAGGGTCACCCATGGTAGGCAGGGTTCAGTGGAGCTTCCAGACGAAGATAGACTAAGAAAAAAGGCTTGGAGATCTACTTCCAAAAATTAGCCAGTGAAAACCCTATGAATCACCACAGAGTGTTGTTCAGTATAATAGTGGAAGATACGCCCCCTAAGTTGGAAGCCACTCAGATACACAGTGGCCACTATGGACTTGAGTCTACCAATGATTTTGAAGATGTTAAGGGACAGGACAATGTTTTGTTCTGTTGTACGTGGGGTCACCATGAGTTGGAGCCAACTTGATGACAACTAAGAACAGCAAAACAAATACAAGTACTGAACAATTACTTACTGAAAGAAAGAACAAAGGTTGAAATACAGAAACCACATCAAGGATTCCACCTTCTACAAAGAAAAACAAGATAATTCTAAGCCTTTTTATAAATGAATTTGCAAAATGGCACTTTAGAGAATTTAGAACAAGCAATGCATGTACCCACCCCATTCTCTCTCTCCTTCCAGCAAACCTGGGACTAGCTTCATTCACTAGTCTGTATTTCCCAACTTATCCAAGATTCCAAAGATTAAAACCATCATGTCAGTGTAATCTAGGTACCTTTCTCCTGCTTGTCTGAGATAACTTCTCACATCTTGGGAAATGATGTTTTCTTTTTGTAGTTTGCATTTGAACGACTGCTGGTATGAGCTTTGCTGTGTTAATAACATCTCTTCAAAATTCCGTTTCTCTCTCTCTTTCCTTCTTCTCTGTCTCACCCTTCTCGTCCCCCAAGGCGTTTTTTACCAGAATTCCTCTCTCTCCTCAGAGAGAAAATTTTAGCAGTATGAGTTTATGGCTACTGTAAAGAAGAAGGCTTGAAAGGCAAAGGCAGAGACGTGATTCCCAGTGTTATAACAAACTCCTGTCAAAACATAACAAACCACAGCCAGACATGAGTCTCTGTGGCAGAATGCAAGACCATAAAGATGATGGAGATCAGACGAGGCAGGTACTTTATAGAAGCAAACACCTTCCTTGCAGACAGATAGGGCTTACGGAACACTGAAAACCCTCACCGTGAAAAAAGAAGAAAAAAAAATGGTCAGAAGAAATAAGGACAAAAACATAAAATTCAAATGACAGCCTAGCCCAAGGAGATAAACCCAAGGCAGACAAAGAATCCAATTTTACTAAATCAAGCTGGCATCCCCTCCTGACTTTAATTGACCTCAGTAAGCTGGATCCTGAACAAACATAATATTAAGAAGAGGGTAAAACTCAGTGGAGAAATGGACCATCAGTATGTAGGTGTTTGAAGTTTCACTCTTTCAGTCCATACTTCATCCTATATGTTGCTGGCAGTTGTCGCTGAGTTAATTCCGATTCATGGGGACCCCACGTACAAAAGAACAAAACAATGCCTGGTTCTAAGCCATCCTCATCGGTGTGCTTGAGTCCAGTCGGACAATATTCTGTTCTGCTCCATAGGCATAAGATAGGCAAAGATTGTTGCTGTTAGCTGCCGTCAACTTGGCCCCTAACTCACGGTGACACCACACACAACGAAATGCTGCCTGGTCCTGTGCCAATCCCAAGATCTGTTATGGGTTGGACCATTGTGAACCACAGGATTTCCACTGGTTAATTTTTGGAAGTAGATCTCTATGCCTGTCTTAGAAGTCTGATTTAGTAAGTTCTGATGAAACATGTTCAGCATCATAGCAACATGTAAGCCACCACAGTATGACAAACTGAGAGATGGATGGTGGTGGTTCTATATAAGAAATGTAAAATCATCTATTTTACTGGTGACAGCAACCAAGAATCCAGGGTACCTGGCATGAGGTTGGGGATTCAGTGATAACAGCCCTGGTGGCACAATGGTAAGTGGTCAGTTGTTAATCAGAAGGTTAGTGGTTTGAACCCACCCAGCAACTCTGTGGGAGAGAAGACCCAGTAGTTTGCTTCCATGATGATTACAGCCTTGGAAACTCTATGGGGCAGTTTTACTCTGTCCTATAGGGTCACTATGCGTCAGAATTGACTCAGTGGCACACAATAATAACAAAAAGAGTTACACGTGGAAGGCTCTAGATTCAAGGTCTAGATCTTGTAAAAAATAGATCCAAAGACCAATTTATTGTCATTGTCATTCAGTATTGTCATCACTGGAAAGAGTAGGCACAGGAAGAGTAAGTGAACTAATGTATACAGTTTATCAGGTTGCCAAGATCTACAGGAAAACGTTTCTGCTCTTGAATTAGAAGAGCTGCCAATGGAGGAAGCACTACATTGGTCTGTATTTGATGAAGCCATTGAGTAACTTAGAGTGGTGTGTTTTCAAAAATCTCACCATAGTCTCTCCTCGTCTGCTGGACACTCTTCCTGAGCCCTCTTTACTCTTTTATTTATCTAGCTAACTCCTTTCTTTCCTTTAGCTCCCAACTTAGGAACTAAGGGATTCTTTCTCTGATTTCCATAGATCAAGTTGGTTAGGTATACCTCCTACAATTCCACTGCCAATCTATAGTTCTCTGGTATAGTACTTGTTACATTACATTAGTTCTCAGACTTAGACTACAGCTGAGGAAGTGTTGATTTCCAAGACTCACTCCCCAAAACACCTGTTCCAGTAGGACTGGGAGGATGCCAAGTTCTGGCATTTTAACGTTCTTTGGATTCAGGTGGTCTCTAGACCACATTCAGACACTTTCTTCCATTTGAATTGTCTCTATGTCCTCTAAGTCTATTGGCCCCATGAGGATAAAAAAGCACCATATATTCCTCCTTCATAGTTGCATCCTGATCAGAGCACGCAACACGTGATAAGAACCATCTCTACGCTCTTTATCTACCTACATCTCTATCCATGTATATGCACATGTATAAGAATATACCTTTCTATATCTACACCTATGTATATACCTATTCCTTTACTTCTATCCCATAGCAACCTATGAGTTGGAATCAACTCGATGGCACACAACTACAACATCTATATCAGGAGCCCCGGGGTGGTGAAAACCGTTAAGCACTCAGCTACTAACCAGAAGAGTGGTGGTTTGCACCCACCCAGAGGAACCTTGAAAGAAAGGCCTTGCGATCTGCTCCCAAAAGGTCAAAGCCATGAAAACCCTATGGAGCACAGTTCTCTGCAACACATGGGGTCACCAAGAGTCAGAATCAACTGGACAGCAATTGGTTTGGTGTTTTTTTTTTTTATATCTATGTCATTGTTGTTAGGTGCAGTCAAGTTGGTTCTGACTCATAGTCACCCTATGTACAACAGAACAAAACACTGCCCAGTCCTGCACTAGCCTCAAAATTGATGCTATGTTTGAGCTCACTGTTACAGGCACCACTGTGTATATCAACATCTATATCTATAAAAAATCCATTTGTCATTGAGTTGGCTATGATTCACGACTCTATGTGTGTCAGAGTAGAACTGTGTTCCACAGGGTTTTTAATGGGTGATTTTTCAGAAGTAGATCACCAGGCCTTTCAAGGCATCTCTGAGTGGACCTGAACCTCAAACCCTTTGGTCAGCGTGCGTTGACTGTTTGCACCATGCAGGGACTCCTACCTATACCTGTAACTACATTTTTTCAATAGATATTCTATATATGCATGTATTCTGTGTCTATACATATATATTCTATATCTATATGGATTCTATCCTTCTCTATCTCTGTCTATCAAAAATGACTGAATTGTGTTTGGTAGGTTAGAGCCTGCTCTGTTCAACAGAGATGAGAATGCAGCTGGTCATGACCCAGAGTCCTGGGGTACAGCATTTGTATACCTTCCAGGTGTCACTATAGATTTACTCCATGATATGTTGCTGAGATGAAATTCTCAGAAAACAAAACAAACAAAACTTCCTACTGTTGCCAACAACTAGGTAGCATGCTGGCTGCCTTTATCCTGCCAGAAGCTCCAGAAAGCTTACCCTGTTGTGTGCTCCAGTGTGCAGTGCTGGATTAGGAGAGCTTGCTACCACCAAACAAGAACCTCTCCTAGTGGCACTTTCTGCTGAAAGGACAAATACGTCCATCTCAAACAACCCAAAGGATGATGGGGCCACTGGTGAGGTAGTTTTGGGTAACAGATTTGAAAGGCGAAGTCTCTTTTCTAGCATTCTCACTGTTATGTTTCTGAGACTACCCACACTCCAGTTAACATGTTAAAATACAATTGAGTACCGAGCTTTACCCAAGGTTCATTATAGTGGGGACTTTGCATGATGAATTCGTGGGAGATGAGGGATTTGCAGCAATCCAAGAAGGTAATTCCCAGAGCCATCAGACCATTGTGAGAGTGTATGAATTGATAACCAGGGTGATCATTTGTGCAATTTCAGACTGTGGAGATATGAACAATATCTCGCTAGTGGATAATATCAGTTGTCAAGCATATGTTTTATAACCCTCAGAACTCCCTCTTGTTTTTGCAAGCTGCTGGTGGTTATCTTTGATTTTTTTTTTTTTCTGGAAGCACAGAACTTTGCTGTTTTATTCTTTTTCTCTTCTTTTGCCAGAGAAGTTAATGGTAGAGAAAATTAAAAAAAAAAAAAAAAAAAGACAGTGGATAAAAACATTAAGGATAACCATTCCAGCTGCTCTTGAAGCACCATTGAAAGGATCCTAAATTCATATTTTAATATCTGTAGACAGTACAGGAAAGCTGTTTTATATGTCAAGTGCACTGCTTTCTCTGCCTGAATAATTATCAGGATTGTGATGTAGTTGTCTGCTACATCTTTCCAGCCCCTGGTTGTCTAAGAGTTCCATGAGAAAAGGACCACATCTATCTTCTTCATCTCTACATCTTGAGTGTGCAAAATAGTGCCTGGCTGAACCAATTTCAACCCAATTCAATTCTACCAATGTTTCTCACACACCTACTAGGTGCACAGCACTGTGCTGGATTTTACAGTGATCACAGCAACAATCAAAACAGATTTCAGGCTAGGGTGCCTATACAATGCTCTAGATTTAAGACAGACGTGCATATCTCTGACGTCATGACAACTGATTCAAAGACAAAAGCCAAATGCTCAGTGATGAGGTTTATATACATAAACTCCTTAGTTGGGCTGGGATTTCTGCAGCCCAAATACATCATGTAATCTGACTTCCTTGAGAATAAGAATTCTGCCTTAGTCTTATCCTTGGATCCAGTGTCTGGAACAAGTGTTAGCCTAGAGCATCATTACTGGATGGTTGGATGGATGGATGGATGGATGGATGGATGGATGGATGGATGGATGGATGGATGGATGGATGGATGGATAATGCTATTTATGAGAAGTGTGTTGAGCAGAAGATAAAAATTAGCTTCAAGTGATAATAATGGCAATTTAGAGACAGAACTCTCCTAACAATTCCACTTTAAATAAATTTTGTCACCTTAGAAAATTTTTTCAAAAATGATACAGTGGGGATTTTTCTTTGATGAAGAACCATACTGCAACATTATAAGATGAGGTGTTTTGAAATACAGACAGTGAGATGATGGCTGCTAGGTCGGCAGATAAGAAACCTACACAGAGGTTACTGACTGTTCTTTCAATAAATGACTTTTGTTCATACAGCCGGTGAGTAATCACAATTTCCTATGTTGTCTACAACAACGGAACCTGCTTTTTAGCAGAAAAGGCCACTTTGATTTTCTAGATGGGTAGGCCAGGTACCAGTTGGAGAACCAGGAGTGAGTGCTTATTTAGATCTGGAGAAGCCACACATTAGATTCTATAATTCGAGAGGAACAAATACAGAGAAAAAAACTTAAAAACTCTAAATGCATGGCATGTAACAGGCATTCAAGAACTATTGGTTGAATGATAAAAATGAACCAGACACATGCTTAAAAAAAGAAAGCCAAGATAGGCACATATCAGAAATCACTAAGATGAGTCATTACTTGGAGCTATGGCCAATGGCTGTGGTAAAATCTACCCCTAAAGTTCCTTCAGCCTTCAGGTTGTCTAGGGGATTAAAAGCAAGATATCAACAAGAAACACAGCTTCTTAGGGAGGTTTTAAATGAAAAGTATATTATAGTTCAGCTTCTACTCTGCAAGCAGTTATAAGTCATTAAATGGGTTTGAGCAAGACAGGAGCAGATTTGGATTTAAATTTTCCCAGTTTTAAATTTCTATGACTTTTTGGTAACAGCCCAGCAATGCTCGGTTTTCTCTGTTAACATTCACATCAAATCACTGTGGAACTAAGAAGGAATTTTATGAATCTGGTATGGGATGAAAGCACTTGTTAATGGGAAAAAACATCCAAATTTCTATAACTATGCAAAAACAGTCATTCATATAATTTTAGACACTCAATCAAACACTCTGCACAATGTCACAAAAAGGCTATTATACTAAGATTTGCAGTCCCATATAATGATGTAAGTTCTTATTAACTTACCACTCTATAAAAAAACCTAGTGCCATCGAGTCGATTCTGACTCATATCACTTTATAGATATCCAGTTTTTCCATGTTTATTTTTCTAGACTGACCTCTAGGTAAGCCAGAACACTTTTAACCACCAACTCCCAAAGATTTCACTGTTTTATCCCAAAGCCAAATCTATCAGTAAGATGTAAGTTCCAAGAGAGAGGGAGGGAGTTCTTGTCTTTTGATTCTCTCCTGTATCTCCAGCATCCAGCCCATTTACTGGCACAGAGCTGACACTCAATAAGTTCTTGTTGAATTAGTAAACGATGGCTGCTATGAATTTAGGAGCCCTGGTGGCGCAGTGGTTAAGCCCTTGGCTGACAACTGAAAGGCTGGTGGTTTCAATCCACTAGACACTCCACTGGAGAAAGATGTAGCCATCTGCTGTCTTAAGGATTACAGTCTTGGAAACCGTCTGGGGCAGATCTATTCTGTTGTACAGGGTCACGATTTGTTGGAATCAACCCGATGGTGATGGGTACTAGGTTGTTAGGTGCCATCAAGTCAGTTCCAATATATAGCGACCCTATGTAAAACAGAGTGAAACACTGCCATCTGCACAATTGTTATGCTTGAACCCATTGTTGCAGCCACTGTGCCAATCCATCTCATTGAGGGTCTTCCTCTTTTTGCTGACCCTCTACTTTACCAAGCATGATGTCCTTCTCCAGGGAACGATCCTTCCTGATAACATGTCCAAACTATGTAAGACGTAGTCTTGCCATCTTTGCTTCTCAGGAGCATTCTGGTTGTACTTCTTCCAAGACACATCTGTTCATTCTTTTGGCAGTCCATGGTATAGTCATTATTCTTCTTCAATACCACAATTCAAAGGTGTCAATTCTTCTTCAGTCTTCCTTATTCATTGTCCAGCTTTTGAATGCATATGAGGTGGTTGAAAACACCATGGCTTGGATCAGGCGCACCTTACTCTTCAAAGTGACATCTTTGCTTCTTGATGCTTTAAAGAGGTCTTTTGCAGGAGGTTTGCCCAGTGCAATAAGTTGTTTGATTTCTTGACTACTGCTTCCATGGGCCTTGACTGTAGATCCAAGTAAAATGAAATCCTTGACAACTTCAATCTTTTCTTCATTTATCATGACGTGGCTTATTGGTCCAGTGGTGAGGATTTTGTTTTTCTTTAGGTTGAGGAGTAATTCATACAGAAGGCTATAGCCTTTGGTATTTACCAGTAAGTGCTTCAAGTCCTCTTTACTTTCAGCAAGCAAGGCTGTGTCATCTACATAACGCAGGTTGTTAATGAGTCGTCAATCCTGATGCCCATCCTTCTTCATATAGTCCAGCTTTTCAGATTATTTGTTCAGCATACAGATTGAATAGGTATGGTGAATGGATGCAACCCTGATGCACATCTTTCCTGACTTTAAACCACGCAGTATCCCCTTATTCTGTTTGAACAACCTCCTATTGATCTATGTACAGGTTCCTCATAAGCACAACTGAGTGTTCTGGAATTTCCATTTTTTGCAATTCTATCCATAATTTGTTATGATCCACACAGTCAAATGCCTTTGCGTAGTGAATAAAACACAGGTAAACATCTTCCTGGTATTCTCTGCTTTCAGCCAAGATTCATATGACATGAGCTATGATAATTCCTAATTCCACATCCTCTTCTGAATTTGGCTTGAATTTCTGGCAGTTTCCTGTTGATATACTGCTGCAGCCTCTTTTAAATGATCTCCAACAAAATTATACTTGCTTGTGATATTAACGATATTGTTGGATAATTTCCGCATTCGGTCGGGTCACCTTTCTTCGGAATAAGCATAAATATGGATCTCTTCCAGTCAGGTGACCAGGTAGCCGTATTCCAAATTTCTCGGCATAGGTGAGTAAGCACTTCAAGTGCTGCATCCATTTGTTGAAATATCTCATTTGGTATTCCATCAATTCCTGGAGCCTTGTTTGTCATCAATGCCTTCAGGGCAGCTTGGACTTCTTTCTTCAGTATCATCAGTTCCTGATCATATGCTACCCTCTTGAAATGGTTGAACATCGACCAATTCTTTTTGGTATAGTGACTCTGTGTGTTCCTTCCTCCTTATTTTGATGCTTTCTGCATCATTTAATCTTTCCCTGTAAAATCCGTCACTACTGCAACTCAAGGCTTGAATTTTTTATTCAGTTCTTTTAGCTTGAGAAATGCTGAGCGTGTTCTTCCCTGTACATACACATTTCCAAGGATTAACACCCCACAACCACCCCACCTATACCACGACCAGACTTTCCATTATTTATTTGTGAAGCAAACGGCTTTTGGTCTCATGAAGAAAAGTGTTTTATGCTAAATCACATTACTATGATAGAATTTGGGGTGTCCAAATACAAGAGACTACTGTAACTCATAATCTGATAGGAACAATCTCTCATTGCTACCACCTCCAAATTCTTTTCTGGAGTTTTGCTTTACAAAAGTACCAATACTATTACTGCTTCTAATAGTAAGAATAATGTGAATAGCTAACTAAATTTAAGTTTTTAAGGTGAGCCAGCCTTTGGACTAAGTTTTATGCCTGTATTATCTCCTCAATAAAGTGTTAAAAAGCAAAGATGTCAGTTTGAGGACTAAGGTGCACCTGATCAAAGACATGATATTTTCAATCACCTCATATGCATGTAAAAGCTGGACAATGGATAAGGAAGACTGAAGAAGAATTGACACCTTTGAGTCACGGTGTTGGAGAAGAATATTGAATATAACATGGACTGCCAAAATAACAAACAAATCTGTCTTGGAAGAAATACAGCCAGAATGCTCCTTAGAGCACTTTGGACATGTTGTCAGGAGGGACCCGTCCCTGGAGAAAGACATCATGCTTGGTAAAGTAGAGGGTCAGGGGAAAAAGGAAGATTCTCAATGAGATGGATTGCCATAGTGGCTCCAACAATGGGCTCACGTGTAGCAATGATTGTGAGGATGACATAGGACCAGGCAGTGTTTCTTTTTGTTGTACACAGGGTCTGTATGAGTCAGAACTGACTCAATGGCACCTAACAACAACAACATCTCCTCATGAATGTCCCTAGATGGAGCAAAGAGTTCGTGCTTGACTTCTAACCTAAACGTCGGCAGTGGGCACCCACTCAGCAGTGCCACGGAAGAACGGCCTGGAGATCTGCTTCCATAAAGGAAACCCCATGGAACAGTTCTATTTTGTAACACACAGAGATGCCATGAGTTGGAATTGACTCGATGGCAACTACCAACAACAATAACATCTCCTTAATACCCTCAATGGCCTTATACAGTAGATGCCATAATTATCATAGATAAACAGGCTGAGATTTAGATGGATAAATTTCACACACCTAGAATGTCTGACTCCAAAATCAATTTGTTAGTCACAGAAATCTTGTGCCGTCTCTTACATTGTGTAGGATCTTTATGTGTCCCTTGCATTTTTATGTCAAGACACTGCTGGATTTCCCTGGGATGCACCCCCATCACCCATTTTTGCTTCTAGACTTATAACTAAAGTCTCAGTGAGCCCCAAGAGGTGAAGTACAAAGTGTGACCCAGAAGGAGGCACGCTATACTCCAAAAGAACTACTTGATTTTTCTAATATATACAAACAGAAACCTGGAGAATATGTGTGGGAATGGCTGTTAAGAGTATGGGATAATGATGCAAGAACATAAAGTTGGATCACTCTAAGTTTATTTATATGGACCTAGTAAGCACAGATTCTTTATTCAACGTTTCAGCTCGAGAGGTTAGAAAAGGGTCTAATAGTTTATTTGATTGGTTCACTGAAGCATGGATTAAGTGGTGACCCATCTTGGTATACTATACAAGAAGGTACTCAAAGGCTTAGAGAAATTGGTATGTTAGAGTAGATTTTTATGCAACATTGAAGCCACCATCATACCCAGCATGGTGTCATCCACATCATAGATGAGCCATGCAAGTTCTGGCAGGTTGAAGCCATTTTATGAATCAAGGCCACAAAAACAGGAATTGATTATTTTTTAATTTGGATAGCATTTCAAAGAGAGTAATATAGTATCTGTCTGGGATGGTTTATACACACAGGGAGCTTAACGATTGTCTAGTCTAACTGTCCATATCTGGCCAAGTTCACTAGTGTTTGAAAATCTTTCAATGGCTCCCCACTGCCTTCAAGATGAATTTCAGATTCTTTAATATGAATCTGAAAGGACCTTTCAAGACCTAGCCCTTGCTCACCTCCTAGGCCCCACTGCTTGCTACCCCTCCGTCCCTCTATGTCTCTTTACCCTCACGTACTCTTTCTCGGTGTCCTTACTACCCACACCACATGACAGCCACTCTTTGCTGTAGCAGCACTGAACTCCTCCCAGCTCCTCGGAGTCCAGTAACTTTCCCTTAACTCTGGTTTTAGCTCACAAGGTCTTCTCTGATCAGAATGCAGTTACCTTCCTCTGGTTAACTTTTCCTTTAAGAACCACCCACAGGGAAACCTGGAGAAAAAGTTCTTCTCTGGAGCTTCTGCTGTTCCTTCTGCCCATTAGTGACAGAGCACATCTCATACTGGATTATAACCATCTACTCATTCATTTTCCCCCTGAGACCGTAAGCACTTTGAAGGTAGGGACTACAATGGTCTGATTTATGGCTATATCCCCACCCAGGGATGGAGGAGGCTGGATATGTATTTGAATGAATGAATTTGACCAGAACTAGGACTTCCCATGCCTACTGAGTACGTACACTTCCATGAATACATCAGCATATTGGCTGATGCAAAAACACAAAAACATTGAAGTCTTTGTGCAGTGCAGTTTTCTGAATACGTGGATGGATTTTGCAAGGGAAGCAGTTTGAGCCACCCTGAAATCTTGGAGTAGCTTAAGCACTGTCCTGAGGTTTGGTAATTTCATGGCTTCTCTTAGTATCAGGAAAGGCTTCTTTGATCCCCATGATAGCATCTTCTATTGTAAAGAATGTCTCCAGGCTTCTCAGGAAAGCAAGTCATCCCTGCCCCCTCCCTCCCCCCACAACATCAATATGGAACCTTCTAGAATCACAGAATGGCCCAATGGGAAGTGTTGCTGGAGGCCATCTTGTCCATCACTCTCATTTGTGGTACAGGAGGAGAAACTGGAATTCTGAAAGGCCACCAGCTAGTGGGAAGCACACGGCATAACTGAACCAAGTTTTCTGTGCATCATCTTATTTCATTGACACCACAACTCTATGAGGTTGGCACTAAGAATGCCTGGAGTGCAGAGCCCAGAGCATGTGTGTTTGTAACCTCATTGCATGCTGCAGGTGGTCAGATAACATTTTTGGAACGAATAAATAAATGGGAAGAGTGGGCATGGGAGACGAATCAACCACCCAGAAGACTGATTGCTTCACCCCTGGAGAGGTGGCCATACAGGGAGCCGAGATGCTCTAGCTCTATTAGTGAATTACTGCACATTCCATGGGTGGGCAAGATGAACTGACTTCTGAGGACTGGCCTGGACACCCAACCACTGCAAACTCTGAGGCTAGCAACTCAAGTAAAACGCACAAGTACAAGCAATTTACAAGTTGAATCCTGCTCCTTCCCACTGTGCACACACCATTAGCAAAACACATCATGATCCCTGTGTGGCTGGGTAATAAAAACTCATAGACGATTAGGAAAGCTTATAAGTGAGCCAGAAAGTCCCTGAGCTTTGGGTTGAACACGGGAAAGGAAAGCTAGGCTCTGTTTCAAATGTTTCAGGATTTAGTGAAATTGGAAAATACATTTTGCCTTGCACCACTTTAGCTTCCAAACCCTCATGAAGTCTACACGAATCAGGAACATATGGGCTGCATTCCTCTGACTCAATTCATCAAAACGCTATTTTGTAAGGATTATGTGAATTCCAGGGAGCCCTTGAGAAATGGTATTTATCTCATGCACCAAAAAAAAAAAAAAAACCCAAACCCATTGCCGTCGAGTTAATTCCGACCCAGAAACCCTGGTGTCGTAGTGGTTAAATGCTACGGCTGCTAACCAAAGGGACGGCAGTTCGAATCCACCAGGAGCTCCTTGGAAACTCTGTGGGGGCAGTTCAACTCTGTCCTATAGGGTCGCTATGAGTCGGAATCGACTCAACGGCACTGGGTTTGGTTTTTGGTTTTGGAGTGACCCTATAGGACAGAGCAGAACTGCCCCATAGGGTTTCCAAGGAGCATCTGGTGGATTCGAACTGCCAACCTTTTGGATAGCAGCCATAGCTCTTAACCACTATGCCACCAGGGTTTCCTATCTCATGCACAAAAAGTCCTGAATAGGATCCCCGCAACACGGCTGGGTATTGTATGATGTAGAAACTCTCCAAGGATGAGGTGCATTGGCTGTGAATCAAATTCAGGTCCCCCACATGGAAGGTGAGAAGCCTACCACTGCCTCCGCTTGTATTAGTATCAATTAAAAGAGTATCAAGATTGATTGTTAATATCTGCTTTGCACACAGGCGGAGGGAGTGATGGAATGTTTGGCATGTATTTGGAGTCCTGGGTTTGTGCTATGACATAGTCATGCCCATAAGAGCTACCAGAAGGGGTGTGGGAATGTGGATGTCTGTGTAACTTTGCATTTCTTTTGAATTCTTGTGTCAGGGAGAAGGAAGAGTGAGGAACGGACCCCTGTGTCTTCCTCTTTGTTACACTCTCGCCTGACTCTTTTGTGTTGGTCATCGTTGGCAGCAACCTCACTTTCTTTTATTTGCTGTTTCTAATACTGCATCAGAGCCCTGGTGCCGCAAGGGTTAAGGGCTTGACTGCTAACCGAAAGGTCGGTGGTTCAAATCCACCAGCCACTCCACATGAAAAAGACATGGCAGTCTGCTTCCATAATGATTACAGCCTTGGAAACCCTACCAGACAGTTCTACTCCATCCTATAGGGTCACTCTGAGTCAGAATGGGTTTGTTTTATGGGTTAATCTTGCATCAGTTAGAAAATGAGGTAGCCAAGCTTGTTGGAAACATGTAAAAAGAGTAAATAAGCTTCCAAGTCCAGGCTAATGGGCTGTGGTACAAGTGGGATACAAGAGCTTTCCATGCATGAGATTTATCATTCCTGTTTGGAGGGTCTGGTCTTCGTTTCTCGTGTCCTAGTTTCTCAGCCATGTCCCAGACAAACACAGATGCTGCCTACGAGTGTCCTCTGCTGACTTGGAAGAAGTATAATCACACAGATGGTTAGTCACCTAGAATTTTTGCAGGGTTTAGAATTGTGATATATGAAGGCATATACAGTAAAATATTACCAAACATTACTAATCCCCAATTGAGTTTCATCATCGCAGGTCAAATGCTGAAAGGACATGATTATGCTATTCCCATTTCATGGATGAAAACACTGAGGTTCAGAGAGCTGACCGGGTCTGCTTAGGGCCACACCACTGTGTCAGTAGCAGAGCCGAGATTCTTGTCTGCCTCGGTCTTCGTGAATGCCACACCCAGCAAAGGGGACTTTAACATCCTCTGCTACCCCGTTAGACACATGCCTGTCTTTCTTGGATCATCAGACCAAAGAAACTGGAGAGTGGAGAGCCAAAGGGAGCACCCTCAACAGGCAGAACCCCGCAGGCGGCATATCTCAATGGCAGTCTGGCGGGGGGGGGGGGGGGTTGGGGATTAAACGTGTTATGTTTCTGCTGGGATTCTGGTTATTTGTGAGATAAGACGATCCCCAGACAGTAAGATTCTGTAATTTATCTGAAGACCCTTCAGGCTGCATGACAACTTACACTTATGTATTTTGTTTTCAACTCAGCACCTTTATTCTTTGAGCCTAATAATAGGAATCATTTTATTAGAGTAAATCCTCTTACACTTGAACTAGGCAACTGGAATTGGGGGGGGGGAGGGGCAGAAGAAACAGTTCGAATCCATAAGAAACCCAAACCGTGCAATGATTTTACAGAGGTGACATGTTTTTAAAATTTCTAATTTATCTGCAGCTAAAACAATAAGAACAAAAAGCTCTGAAGGAGCTTGGAGCATTAAAGCTCGTATACATCAAAGCAGTTCGAATAGGATTTGCAGAAAGGAGCGCTGGGAAGCCATTTTGAAGGAAAAGAGATCTAATTACTCTCAGATTCTAGGACACACTCTCTGTGTTGTATTAAAGTTGACGCTGCAACTTGTGCTCCCTGATAAAGAATTTCCGGACCGGAGTCCTGCAGACCTGTAGTAATGCGTCGATGCTTTAATTGAAATTGGAAGCCCTCTTCTGATCACAAGCGCTTTAGGTGCTGAAATTCCTCGACATCATTTTGTTCTAGGAAAAACAGAAGCCCCTACTGTCTTGTTGACATAATTCCCTGGCTTTGGAAACACTTTATTCAGCTCAGTGCAGCTAAGATATTCACAAATTCTACTACTCATAGAGTCTAAATGAATGAGGTTTTAGCCCCCAAAGCTGAGCTGGTTCTCTCCATCTAACATAAGGAATGACTGTTCACCAAGAGAGATATTGCGATGCCTGATGGATGCCCTCACCTGGGCTGATTTTTCAGCATCCCTTACCCTCCTAGAGAGTGTGGCCTTTTCTCTAAGGAGTGGTTGAAAGAGAGCTACTACTTATGCAGGCAGTTATGTGGGTGCTTAAATAATACAATATGACAACTCTAAAGTCACCAAAACCAAAGCAAAACAACAACAACAACAAGAAAAGCCCTATTTGTTGCAGAGTAGAACTGCACTCCTCTGGGCTTTCAAGGGCTGACCTTTCAGAAGTAGGTTGCCAGGCCTTTCTTCTCAGGCATCCATGGGTAGACTAGAACTTCTACCCTTTCAAGCACTTAACTACTTACACCACCAGGGACTCCTCAATAAAAGTTATCAAGGAATAATTGATCCACCCGCTGTTGTCCCCACCAGGCTTTTGCAAAGGCAGGTCTGACCACATGGAATCCTCTTTCTGGTCCTCAGGCTTCTCTTCATCGCCAGTCCTGACACCCTCCCCCTTAATTAGCACCCACCTCTCTCATTATACTCTCTCAGAGCATCTGAGGCTTCCTTCGATAGTTTTTACCACGATGTATTATTATACACTCATTTGTGTAATTATCCGCTTATTGTCGAGTAGACGTTAAACTCCATGAGAACAGATGAGGACCACTTCTCTGTTATTCACCATTGGTCAACCACATAGTTAGCAAGCACTCGACTTAGAATAAATACTCCATGAGTATTAATGGACTGGAGGAATAGACATCATTGACTTTATAGAGGTCCCTGGGTGGCACCAAATGGCTTCTGCTTGACTACTAACCTAAAGGTTGGCAGTTCAAACACACCTAGGGCCGCAGAAGAAAGGCTTGGCTTTCGTAAAGATCACAGCCATTGAAAATGCTGTGGAGCAGTTCTACTGTGACACACATGGGGCCATCAGGAGTCAGAATCGATTTGAAGGCAGCTGGTTTGGTTTTATCTTCAGTTGTGGAGAGTTATTCCTTTCTTCTATTGAGAATCGGTGAAGGGAAGTCACCACGGCAGATGTTTGAGATACAAAGATGAACAGCTTACATCCTCTGTCATAGGAGAGGGAGCCAAGGATACTGGACTCTGCATCCAGGTGCTGCGTTCAAATTCTGGCTCTACTGCTTACTAGCTAGACAACGTGAACAAGTTTTCCTTCCTTCCTTTTAAAATGTGATGTTAATAGCACCTACCTCGTGTGACTATAGGGTTATACGGATTAAATGGAGTCCCTGGGTGTCACAAATGTTTAATGTGTTTGGCCGCTGACTAAAAGGTTGGAGGTATGAGTTCACCAAAAAGTGCCTCAGAACAAAGGCCTGGCAATCTACTTCTGAAAAACCAGCCCATGAAAACCCTACGAAGCATAGTTCTACTCTGACACACGCGGGGTTGCTATGAGTTGGAACCAATTTGATGGCAACTGGTTTTAAGGGTTAAATGAATTAGTACACTTAGAGTGCTTAGAACAGTTCCCGGTGCATGGGAAGGGTTCGGAGTTTGGGAACAAATTACACAGAGTTTTTAATTCAGAAGGAGGGACAGTTACATAAAGCACTAATGGGGGCAAAGGGCTACATGGCTGAGGGTCATGAGAGTAGAAAGACAAGAACAACGGATTCTGCTAGGAGGGGCTCAACATTGCAGAAACAAATACATTATGCTATGCAGAGAGAGCTCCATTCTTTCACTAACCATCCTCTTGGCTTCTTTTTCCTCATCTGCGTAAGGGGGATGACAACCTCCTCAAACAGCTGTCACTGGGGCATGTTTCCAAAGGAGAATTCTCTGTGAAGTAGCCTGAGGACCGTCTGGAGAAAGCACTCCATAAATGTTCGTTGAATAGTGACAGGAGCCAAGCTCAGGAAGTCACCTCGCCCAACCCAGTGGTTACGGATTGAGTCGTTTCCCCTAAAAAGAAACATTGACGTCCTAACCCTTTTACCTGCGAAAGTGACCTCATTGGGAAACAGGGTCTTTGAAGATGTTATCGATTAGCACGAAGTCACACTGGAGTAGGGTGCGTTCTAATTCCATCTGAGCGGTGTCTTGTAAGAAACGAGAACAGACGTAGGAGAGTTTAGACACAGGAAGGCCAGCCAGGAGGTGACAGAGGCAGATGCAGCTGCAAGCCAACGATTGTTGGAGACACAAGAAGCTAGGAGAGTGGTGTGGAGCAGTTTCTCTCTCAGAGCCCTCAGACTAAATCAACATGGCCGATACCCTGATTTGGACTTCTAGGATCCAGAACTGTGAGGCGTTAAATTTCTGTTCTTTAAAACCACCCATTATGTTGAATTTTGTTAGAGCAGCCCTAGGAAATGAAGACACCAATCAAATCCAGCTCAGACTTTCCCTGAGAGAGCGGGGAATCCCCAAGAGAGAAGGAACTAATATTTTAAGCAAAACTTAAAGAACTTCCTAAATGAAAAGGCTATGAACACAACTTGAATGCTCTCGTATGAGTCAAGCCTTTCCTTTATTTTCAATCTAACTTGAATTGCTCCTGTGTTCTTTTTACCAATGCTTTCCATGCTACCCTTTTAAATCTGTGTCTTCTATCATTTAATCATTCAGTCAGCAAACATTTATCCAGTAAATTACTGCTACCTGCCAGGCACTGTGCTGGGTGTTAGGGTATAAAGGCAGGCACTTCTCGTTTCCTGCATGCTAGAAGCTTATCATCTGGGGCTGGATACAAACAAGAGAACAGATTGCTACAAAGAGACAAGAGAGATGTTCTCTGCGATACAAGTGAACACAGAAATTTGTGGGAACACAGAGAGACAGTCTCCAGTTTGGAATGTGTAAGGTGCTGTTTAAATGCCTTATTTCCTCATGAAGAAGGAAGACAACACTAGAAAACTCAGCCTTAGTGCCTTTGACTTTGGGATAAAGCTTCACAGCAGAGCTTGAGAACTTTGGTAAAGTTTACAGAGTGGAGGAAAATCAGTGAAATACAACGTATGATCCTTATTGGCTTACCTGAATAATTCCAGGCAAATAGTTCTAGGCAAGAGCATGCCTAATGTTGTCTGGCAGAGAAAATGGCTCCCAAATTTCTGTTGCCGTGTGAAATAATTAAAAGGCTAAAAAGCTAATTGTGCTAAATTGAGCCTGTAGAAACCTGGCATGGGCATGACTTGGCTTCAGAGTGAGATATATGAAACAAAACCCAAAGATAGGTGTACCCTTCTAAATATAAACCTGGCAGACAGATATTTTAATGAGAAAGGCTAGTAATTATGATGAAAGAAAATTAACACAGAGGAAGCTGAAAGCAAATGAATTTTTTTTTCAAATATTGAAATTCAGCCTCCATCTTGCATTAAATTAAATTCCTTCCACATACATGTAAAGCAGAAACTAGCTCTGTGCTAGGAGCCATAAGACACCCACTTGTCCATCCATCCATTCATCAATCATTTGTGAAACACCCACTATGTGCCACCCCACTTTATACATTCTGAAGCACCCTGGACTTCTCCTTGATAGTACTTATCTCAATTGTAACTGATTACTACTGGTGGAGTTACCTGTTTAGTGTCTTCTTGTTGTTGCCATTAGTTGCCATCATGTCAATTCCCACTCATAGCAACCCCCTGTGTTACCGAGTAGAACTGCTCCATAGGGTTTTAAAGGCTGTGACATTCTGGAAACAGGCTGTGAGGCATGTCTTCCGAGGAGCCTCTGGGTGAGTCTGAACTGGAAACCTTTCAGTTAATAGTCCAGCACTTAGCCTTTTGTTCTACCCAGGAAGTTCACTGTTTTTTATACTATAAGGAACAAGAGGGCAAATATTCTATCTTATAGGTGTGCAAAAAACAAACAAACAAAAAGTATATATATAGAATACACAAATGGATGAATTTATAGTCTAGTGGGGAAACAATACCAAACCAAACCCATTGCCACTGGAGTTGATTCCAACTCATAGCGACGCTATAGGACAGAGTAGAACTGCCCTGTAGGGTTTCCAAGGAGCAGCTTGTGGGTTCGAACTGCTAACCTTTTGGTTAGCAGCCATAGCTCTTAACCACTTGCCACCAGGGCTCCCAGGTGGGGAAAGAGATGGATAAAGAACTCAAATATAGCCTGATAAGTGCAATAATGGAAAATTTTTAAATGGTTATGGGGTATAAATGGTTAAATGTGATATAAAGAAGCTCCTAAGTGTGCTGAGCTGGCAGAAAGGCTTCATAAAGCAAGGGTCCTGACTCTTCAGGAGAAGGAATAAGCCATGAGGACAATATAGGGGTGTGTGCTCTTCCTTATCCAAATTGATTCTCAGATTCATGAGATAAAGGGTAATAATAACAGCTAACACGTTTTGGTCATTTGCTACATACCAGACACTGTTAAAACCACTAGCTAAATATAAACTGGAGTCCCTGGGTGGTATAAACGGTTAACGTACTCACTGCTAACCAAAAGGTTGGAGGTTCAAGTCCTCCCAGAAGCACCTCGGAAAAAGGGCCTGGCAGTTTTCTTCCAAAATACCAGCCACTGAAAACCCTATAGAACACATGGGGTCACCATGTATTGGATTTGACTTGACATCAAAAAAAATTTTTAAATAATATTTTATTGTGTTTTTGGTAAAAATTTACATAGCAAATTCGGTTCACATTTAACAATTTCTATACAAATTGGGTTATACAAATTGTTCAACAACATTGTGTTGTTCACAATGTGTCAATACTCTCTTTAATTACCTCTGGTTGTTCCATTTCTAGTATTCTAGTTTCCCTGCCCCCTTACCGTCTCATCTTTGCTTTAGAGTAAGACAGCAGCTGGTTTTTAAATATTAACCAATTTAACCCTTTCTGCAGGGTCTATAGAGTGTCTATTACTATTATCTCATTATCTCCAAACCACACACAAGGAAGCTGACCTGTAGTGATAAAGTAACTTGTCCAAGGTCTTATAGCTGGCAAGTGAGTGACAGATTCAGCATTCAAACTCTGATAACCTGGCTGCAATTTCTTCTCTGGAAAGAGTAGGCTATATTCCAGAGATCCCCTGGTGCACTGTTAATCTAGCATCTTATAAAGTATAAGATTCATATTGGACCTGGTCCTTATTAGGAAATGTTATCATTTTTAGTTCAAACTCCACAATGATTTCTAGATAACAATTTTATTGTCTTTTAAGTTGCTAGGAAACAAGAATAAGTTGAATCCATTTTCACTTTAGGCTCAGAAGCCTTATTTCCATGTGCAATCAAGCAAGCTAGGGTCTCGCTGCTCCCCTGGCTGATAGAACCCAGCTTCAGTTCTCAATACAATACCAGGAGGTTAATGGTGAATGCAGAGTACGTTCCACACTACTGGCATAATGTGTGTCCGTGTGTGTTTGTGCTCATGTGCACACACACGCTGAGGTTACTTCCCATTCTGAGATTACACATTGAAGACAGAATAGTAGTTTCAAATGATGGTGGGAAGTTGAAAATTGTAAGAAAAAGAAAAATAAAGCTGAGGAGATGGGACTAGGCAAGAATTTGAATTTAGGTTTGACACGGGCTTTGGTGGTAGAGAAGAGGGAGGTGGTGTTTCTCTGATGAGTGGACAGTATTTTAAGAGAAAGAACCAGAAGGGTATTGTCAAAGAAGACATCATTTCAGGAAGTGGCAGATGGAAAATGGGAAGTTGGTATCTGAGAACTATCTTGAACAGCCAAAAGCTTTTGAATAAAAGCTATTGACTTGGAATTGAACCTGAGTCTCCTGCATGGAAGGTGAGAATTCTACCACTGAACCACCAATGTCTGATGGAAAATACTTAGGAACCTTCCAAAAAAAACCCAAGTCATTAAGTGCATTTCTCAAGTGAAATATTAGGAAGAAACTTGGCACATGGTTTCATTTATTGACTTTTTCTCACAGTTCGGAAACGCACTCTGAAAAACAATTTTTTGGTGAAATGGCAAAACTGGCACCTAAACCTACCCTTGCTCCGTTTCTTTGGTATCTTTTTAAACAACAAACAATCCTTCCAAGTGCTGCTTCTTTAGTAATTGCTTTTTGTCAATGTTTGGTCGACTTGTCAATTGCTCTCACACAGTTTATGAACACTCTGATAGCTCAGCTGTCTCTGGTCTGGTGGGGAAACTCATCCCTTTGGAATGTCATTAAATATGGCATTGAATAAAGGGTATTATCTTTCAGTATCTATGAAAGGAGCAGGAAGTGAGCCAATGTAGAAGAAAACGTGGACGATATGAAAGAAAGAAATGGCAAGGTGTGCAGTGTGAGAGCTCAAGACCATGGGTGACTGGACTGGGAAACAGGTAATTTAGGAGCAGGAAGGACAGATGGTCACCCAGAAAGAAAAGGTAGAGCGAAGGGCCCAGGAAACAGGGTCCATGCCTTCATGTTGCATTACTTTACCAAAGAAAAGTAACAGCAGAAAAAGAGAGAAAAAAATAAATAAATAAATAAAATAACTAACAGCCAGCCAAGGAAGCTGTGTGACTCGATGTAATAAATTTAAGAACTGGTGGCCAAGGAAAGAAAGAGAAAATTCTGAAGTGGAATAGAGAGTTGCAAAGCAGCACCATTTGCAAACCTGGCCTCATCTGACAGAAACCAAATAGCTTCAGAAAAAGGAATCGCCTGGTGCCCAAATTATAGCCATCCCAGATAACATGGGAGAGAGCAAAGAGATCATCCCTACTACATCAGGAAAGGTTTGAACCTTCTGGCATGATTAATATGACAGTGAACTACATAGTAACTATGAGGACGTACTACCGGAAAAGAAAGGAAAGAAAAAAGGGAAAGGTTAAGAAAAGAACATAGTGAGCAAAAGATAGAACAAAAAGTTCCTGGATGGTACCAACAATTAACACACTAGGCTGCTAACTAAAAGGTTGGAGGTTTGAGTCCAACCCAAAGGCACCTTGGAAGAAAGGCCTGATGACCTACTGAAACACAGCCATTAAAAACCCTATGGAGCACAGTTCTACTCTGACACACGTGAGGTCACCATGAGTGGGAATCGACTTGGTAGCAACTGGTTTGATAAGGAAAAAAACAGTGAAAAAACAAAAAGAGATGTCACATAAAAGCTTCATAATAAAGAACAACTTGATAAGATCATGAAATCAGTAAACGAAGAGCTCAGAGACAAGAGGATAAAATACAAGAATGAGATAAATTGGAAAAAAGAAAAACAAATAAAATACATTTAAATAATACAAATAAAAACAAATTAACATTATTTCAGAACCAACAGTAATCCCTCGTGACTTTTGCCTGTGAACCCAGATTCCGGGTCCATTTCCCCTCACTTCAATGACCCTTCTCCAGGTGGCCGTGAACAATCACTTGGAGGGGGCTCTTGCCAGGAAACCCATGGCCCTTTGTTCCGTATGAAAACAACATGTCCCATTTAGAGGGTGAGCTTCTGGAAGGCTGACATTCTGTTACTAGTCTTTGAATCCCCAGGTTGAGCACAAATACTTAATAGATGGTCAGAGAATAAACGTGGAATAAAGAGACAGACAGTTGGCATGAAGGTCAATGCCGTGCATCATTCAGGCTTAAGTTTGAGTAAAAAAGGGAACATTCAAAAGGGAACATTCAAGTGGGGATGGGCAGGGAACTTACTCTTCTGTATTTTTCTTACAAAACAGAATGTTGTCCTACCTGCACTGGGTAGTTAACTGGAGCCAGGACTCCTGCTTATGGTGCCTGGCAGAGCCACCTCTAAGGAGACATCATTTATGTCATGGATATCAGAGATTTGTATATTTTGTTTTTTTTTTTTTTTTTTAGTTGCCATCAAGTGGGTTCCGACTCCTGACGACCTTATGTATAACAAAAAGAAAACTTTCCTTGTCCTGTGCCATCTTCATGATCGTTGGTACATTTAGTACAACAATTTTCCGATAGATGGCAGTAAGCTGTCTTGGTCTACACAATCAGTTTAGCACAACTTTCTAACAGATGGAGATAAAAGTATCTTGAGGGAGGGGCATCTTTTCCTAATTTCCATAAAGGCTGCATACAGGCTTCTTGCAGCATCCTGGGTGTGGAGCCAGACGTATGTATGTTCAAATCCTGATTCCACTAGTTACAACCTGTATGATCTCGGAAAAGGAAAGTCATCTCTCCAAGGCTCAGATTCCTTATCTGTAACAAAGGGCTGATAATAGTTCCTCTCTTATAGAGGGTTATAGAGGGGCATCAAGAAGTTATGAAGACAATGCAAAAAGACCGTTTGGTGTGGCTGATTGACACAACATGAGACCTAAGTTTTCTTGCCCTACTCTTGGTTAAATGGTGTTAAAACACAAATTTCTTTCCATTTTTCACATCAAGAAAGTGAATTATTCTCAAGATAAGAGTATGCACGTCATGCTTGAGAATAATTACTTGAACCTTATAAGATACATTCTATATTTTAAACACTTGTCTATTCCAAGTATTTGCCATAAACCTCTTAAACAACTGCTACATTTTGGTCTCTGGTGGGGAATACTTTATTGTGGTTAGGTGCCAGAGAGTAGACCCCCGACTCATGGTGACTCCATGCACAACAAAATGAAATGCTGCCCAGTCGTGTACCATCCTCATGGCCTGTCACAGATCTGATCTTTGAGATCCATAAGGTTTTCACTGGTTGATTATCAGAAATAGATCACCAGGCCTTTCTTCCTGGTCTTAGTCTGGAAGCTCCGCTGAAACCTGCTCAGTGTCATAGCACCACACAAACCTCCACTGACAGGTGAGCGGTAGCTGTGCTTGAGGTGCGTTGACTAGGAATTGACCCTGAGCCTCCTGTGTGGGAAGTGAGAATTTGACCACTGAACCACCAATGTCCAATGGAATATACTTAGGAAACTTAAAAAAAAAAAAGCCAAGTCAATAAGTGCGTTTTCAAATGAAGTATTACGAAGAAACTTAGCACATGGTTTCATTTACTGATTTTTTTTCTTACAGTTCTGAGATGCACTCTGAAACATAATTTTTTAGTGAAATGGCAAAACTAGCACCTAAACCTACCCTTGCTCCGTTTCTTTGGTATCTTTTAAACAACAAACAATCCTTCCAAGTGCTGCTTCTTTAGTAATTGCTTTTTGTCAATGTTTGGTCGACTTGTCAATTGCTCGCACACAGTTTATGAACACTCTGATAGCCCAGCTGTCTCTGGTCTGGTGGGGAAACTCATCCCTTTGGAACGTCATTAAATATGGCAGACCCATTCGAGTAAGCTGTTTACACCTAGGAACAGAGTACAGTGCATGGGGGATTTACTATCACCACTTTGGTGAATTCTGATTTTCGCAGAACTTATTCAAAGGTGGAGTGCTGACCAGCATAGGGACACTAATGAGTGGTACCTGACTTCAATATTGTATTCCAAGCTGCAGGTGTTTCCCTAAAGAAGGGTGGATATAATGCCATTAGCTCCCACCTTCAGTAAGTTGCCCGTTTCGTTACTACCAACCTCGCTATCAGGTCTTTCACACCAACTAGTTTTTGTCTTCACCACTTGCCTGTCAGTTTGTCGTACTATGGTGGTTTGTGTGTTGCTGTGATGCTGGAAGCTATGCCATTGGTATTTCAAATACCAGTAGGGTCACCCACGTGGACAGGTTTCAGTGGAGGTCTACTACAGAAAAAAATTAGCCAGCAAAAACCTTATGAATAGCGGCAGAACATTATCTGATACAGTGATGGAAGACGAGCCCCTCAGGTTGGAAGGCATTCAAAATATGACAGGGGAAGAACTGATTCCTCAAAGTAAAGTTGACCTTAATGGCATGGATAGAGTAAAGCTTTGGGAACCTTCATTTGCTGATGTGACACGACTCAAAATGGGAAGTTCATATTGACCATGGTATACTGGATCATTCTTCCCAACTCATTGTTCGCTTCTTATAGTAGGGTTATATAATACACACTTTACCACGTAACTCTGCAGAACCTCCCAGAAAAATAGGTAAACTTCCCACACTATTCACTTTGGCCTTAGCCATATGACCTGCTTTGGCCAAAGGAAAGCCAATGTTTTGATGAGTATTGCACTCCTCATCTGTCAGTCTGTTGTACTGTGGTTGCTTGCATGTTGATACAATGCTTTCAGGCTTTGCCACCGGTATTTCAAATACCAGCAGAGTCACCTATGTGGGCAGGTTTCAGCAGAGCCCCCAGAGCAAGACAGACTAGGAAGAAAAGCCTGGCAACCTACTTCTGAAAATTAGGTTTTTAGAAGTGAAAACTCTAAGGGTTACAACAGAATATTGTCTGATATAGTGATGGAAGATGAGTCCCCTAGGTTGGAAGGGACTCAAAATACACAGTGGCGGCAACAATGGACTTGAGCATATCAATGATAATGAACATGGCGGAGGACTGGGTAACATTTCCTTCTGTTGTGCCTGGGGTCGCCATGATGAGTAGGACTTGACTTGATGGCAACTAACAACAACAGTTACCCTTCTGAAGGAAGAAGAGTGCATCTAATTTTAGCTTATTTGTGGCCAAAGTTAGTATACCTTACAGGCTTCATCAGCTTTATTCTGCGTTACCTTCCTATACTCCACGGCAGGTAGCAGATATTCATTATGTCTGTGTGTAATTAAAGCAGCTGATCTCAATGGCTCTCCACAGCAATCTCTAATAAGTAGATGGTCACATTTTATACACCACAAAATCAGATATCAGAGAGGGTAGGCAACTTGCTGTGGTTCCATGGCTAGTAAGAGCTACAACTGAGACTTAAGCTCAGGGTTCCAACCTCAAATCCCAGCACCTTTCCATTCCATCGTCAGAAGCGAGGCCATCTTCAACTAGATCTGCTGAGAAACGCAATGATAGATGAGAATGCTTTCTAGCTATTCATGCTGCAGACTTTTCTGGAAGAAAAACAGAGTAAGGTATGGCCCTCGGACAAGTAGGTACTGTTCATTTGAATCTGTTCCTCACTGTCTCATCCTTCTCAGCTCTCCAGCATGGTGAACCTCCTTGCCAATTAGGACCAGGGAGGAACGCTATAACCCTTTATGTGGCAGTCCCTCCCATTGAGTCATGCCCACAGCTTCCTTTCACGTATATGGCTGTAGGTGAGAAAGATACTCCGGAGTCTATAAACACTATTCAATTCTTTTCACCTTGGCAGTGGAGCTTATAAGCTGATTTGCAGAGTTTTAGGAATAAAGTATGTAAACAACAAAAACCCAACATTTTAATGCAAAAGGACAATGTTACATTTAATCGCTTCTCTCAACTTAACTCCCTCCCTCCTCCCCTTAAAATCTCTCTTTTTTTTTTTAACTGAAAACTTCAAATCTCTCTAGTTTTTTTTTTGAACTCAATCATGGCTGGAGCAATTTCATTTATATTTATGGTTAAATTCCAACTGCATATACTCTGCACATGATTAATTCACAGATGAAGGTTCTGAAGCTGGAATGTTCTATGTACAAAGTGGGGCAGAGTTTAAAAATGGTAGCTGAAGCCAATAATTTGAACTTTTGAAAAAAAAAAATCAGAAATCACAGACAGTCACCAGTTTAAAAATTTATGATCCCTTAGAAAACTACTCTTTTTTATGTAGGAAAGGAAAATATTAATCCTGTGTTAACTAGACAGTGGCCAAAAGACAAACCTCAGCTTCCAACTTTATTGCTTTATATTTTCTCTTGGCAGAGCTCTAGTGGGAAAGTTACCCAGAATTCTCTTCCATCCAGAGATGACCACAATAATTGGCCTTCAGAGTAATGTGATGTAAGAATTCCAGGTCTAGCTAGCTTTACACTGGGAAGGAAATGCTCCCATTCCTGATGGTGAAGTGTAAGTTTGCCCAAAAGTTTCCCTGTAAAATACTGACCAAAGTCTTATTGGCCATTGTTACAGATTAAATTGTGTCTCCCCCAGAATAGGTGTTGGGGCCCTGACCCTGAGGCCCATGTATGTAATCTCATTTGATAATAGAGTTTTCTTTGTTATGTTAATTAAGACCATCAGCGTAGGGTGTGCCTTAAACCTAATCTCTGCTGAGTGATAAAAGGAGAAGCATACACTCAGAATCAGGAGCCCTGGTGGTGCAATAGTTAAGCATTCAGCTGTCAACCAAAAGGTTAACAGTTCAAACCCACCCAGTGACTCCAATGGAGAAAGACCTGGTGATCTGCAAAGATTTCAGCCTAGAAAACCCTATGGAACAGTTCAACTCTGTCGTACGGGGTCACAGTTAGTCAAAACCGACTCGATGGCACCCAACAGCAACAGAAACAAGCTAGCACAAGCTGGGGAAGACAGGAAAGATCACCAAGAATCTGACGAACACTGAGGCTACTGAGGCTGAGACAAGTATCTTCCTCCAGAGATGACACAGAGGGAGCCTTCTAGCTTCCTGAACTGAGAGAAGATGAATTTCTGTTCTTTAAAGCCACCCGCTTGTGGTATCTCTGTTAAAGCAACACTAGGAAACTCAGACATTGCCCTAATGTGTTATAAATGTTTCACTTTTCTCAGGTTTCTGAACACACAGACATGTTCGCAAAAAAAGAAAAGAAGGAATCAACATGTTTAACAGATTTTTCTTACCCAAAGAGCATCAAACTGATAATATACCTCCTATGCTTTCGTCAAACAAGTCATTCTCAAGGGTGAATTCTTTTACTCACTCTTTCTTCATTATCTGTGCACCAAGACCTGCCAGGACTTGTGCTAGTAGCTGAGGATCCAGCAAGGGACCTGTAGTCAGTGTAGACTGTAAAGACAGGTTGAGTGGATCCCAGCTCCACCACCTACTAGCTCTGTGAACCTGAACAAGTTAATTATCTTTTCTGTTCTTCAGTTTTCACATCTGTAAAATGGAGATGCCAATAATTGTGCCTGCAGCATAAGCCTATGTAAAGTGTTTAGAACAGTGCCTGGAATATAGAAAGCAACCACTCACTATTAACACTTCTTCTATTACTACTAGGAAAGCTTAGAAATGAGCACAGGAGACTGACAATTAAGCTAATAATTAAGGCCATACAGTCAAAGTACTTAAAGTTCCTGGGTAATGCAAGTGGTTTGCAATCAGCTACTAACCTCAAGGTTGCCAATTTAAACCTACACAGTGGTTCTGTAGAAAAATGGTCTGTAAAGATTACAGTCAAAAAAAACCTCTGTAACATATTGGTCACCATTGAGTTGGAATAACTCAAAGGCAACGGGTTTGGGTTTTTGTTGTTGTTGTTTTTTATCAAGGTACCTCAGAGGTAGCAGATCAGAGCTATTTGGAAGAGTATTTTAAGGAATTTATAGGACTGGTCTCATTTGTCCGTTTGTCGTAGTGTGGTGGCTTGCGTGTTGCTGTGATACAACCTTGCCTGCTGAAAGCAAAGAGGACTTGAAGCATTTACTGTTGAAGAACAAAGATTACAGCCTTCAGTATGGATTACACCTCAATATAAAGATAACAAAAATCCTCATAACTGGACCAATAAGCAACACCGTGATAAACAGACAAAAAAATGAAGTTATCAAGGTTGTCATTTTACTTAGATCTGCAATCGATGACCATAGAGCAGCAGTCAAGAAGTCAAACAACTTATTGCATTGGGCAAATCTGCTGCAAAAACATACAAAAAAACCAAACCCAATGCTGTCAAGTAGATTCCAACTCATAGCCACCCTATAGGGCAGAGTCGGAACTGCCCCACAGAGTTTCTAAGAAGCAGATGGTGGATTCAAACTTTTGGTTAGCAGCTGGGCTCTTAACCATTCTTTAAAGTGTTAAAAAGCAAAGATGTCATTTTGAGGACTAAGGTGCACCTGACTCAACCCATGGTATTTTCAGTTGCCTCCTATGCATGGGAAAGCTGGACAATGAACAAGGAAGCCTGAAAAAGAACTGATGCCTTTGAATTATGGGGTTGGCAAAGAATATTGAATATACCATGACTACCAGAAGAATGAGTAAATCTGTCTTGGAAGAAGTACAGTCAGAGTGCTCCTTAGAAGCAAGGAAGCTAAGACTTTCTCCTATGTACTTTGGACTTGTTATCAGGAGGGATAAGTCCCTGGAAAAGGACATCATGCTTGGTGAAGCAGAGGGTCAGCAAAAAAGGGGAAGATCCTCAAAGAGATAGATTGATACAGTGGCTGCAACAATGGGTTCCAATGTACTAAAGATTGTGAAGACGGCACAGATTTGGACAGTTTTTCTTTCTGTTGTACATAGGGCCACTATGAGTCAGAACTGATTCAACAGTGTCTAACGACAACATAGGGCCGGTGGCTGGAACTGAGGAAATATCTGGGTGTTTGTTTACAGTTGTAAAAATATAGAGAATGTAACATTTACCAATTCGACATTTTTCATGTATACAATTCAATAAAACGAATTACATCAATTATGTTGTTCAACCATCACCTTATCTGTTGCCAAAACTTTCACCCCCATAAACAAATATCCTGTGCTACCTAAACAACGATTCTCCCCTTTACCTGTTCTTCCCACCCCAAGTAACCACTATTAAATTCTAATCCCTATACATTTGCCTATTCTAGGTATTTCATATTAGTGAAATCATACCACATTCGTCCTTTCGTGATTGACTGATTTCACTCAGCATAAGGTTTTCAAGGTTTGTCCATGTTATGGCACCTGAAATACCTATTTAAAGAAACATTTACCTCTTTCCTCTAGCCTATAGATGCTTAATGGGTGAACTATGTCTCTCTCTGACCCCAGTTCTGTCCCCAAAAGTGGCCCAAGTCCTGCATCTTTCTGAGATGGCTACTTAGAAGAGGAGAAAGCACTCTACCCCTGACAGAAAAAATTTTCTGCTGTTTAATCAAAACAAGAAGTGGTTAGAAAAACAGTATCTAGAACTAACGTGCCTAATTTTCAACCTTGGCACCACCACCACCAAGCTATGTGACTTTGAGCAAGTTTCTTAACCTCTCTGTACCAGGTCTCCACATCTGTCAAATGGAGATAACGACAGAACTTACCCGATGGAGCTGTATGAGGGCTCAATTAATTAATGTATACAAAGTAATTAGAACAGGGCTTGAAATGTAGTAGATTCTCAATAGCACATTTCTTCTTATTGTCCACATTCTCAATGTCTTCCCTTTTGTTCAGTGTAATTCTTTCATTTGACCAATAAACATGCACTGAGGGTTGACTCTGTGTTGGGGCCCATGCTAACTATCAAGGTTACAAAGAATCTGAATTCAAGACATCTCAGTCTCTCTAAAATGTATGTTCAAGGGGAGAACAAATATTCTAATTCTCTCCTGTAGTCACTGATACGATTTAAAAACAACTATGTTCTGGAGCTGTACTTAAAACATTCCCGTGACTAAACAGATTTGCATTTATGCTGTGAAAGATTAAACCTGCAATGTATAGCAACAGTTGACATCTTCCTTACAGCATTGGATTGCCACGTTTCTCTGCAGTGGACACATTGACACACACCCCCAAGACCCTCAGAGCCATCTTCAGTGTGGCTGCTCCTGATATTTTAACTCATATGTTTCTCCAGTATTGTCATATAAACACCCTCCTGTCTCCCTCTCAAATCAAGTGTCTACTTCCCAAATCCAAATGTATAAGCCTTGCCAACATGGTAGTTTCTTCATTCTTTGTATTCATGGGTTAGCTCATTTGTTGGCAATTCAGCAATTGGTGCACATTTTGCTGAGTCTCCTCGCACTTTCCCCTCAATCTATTATAGCCATAGCCACCACCTTCCAAAGTGTCATATATTCACTTTGTCCACTAAATTGAAATAAAATAAAATTTTACTTGGACACTTTGGGAGAGATTTTTATATCTGTGTAGTTACATAGCTCTGAGAAGGACTACGGTATTAGGTTTGAGGAGGTGTTACAGATTGAAATGTGCCCCCCAAATATATACTGAAGTCCTAACTCCTGGCCCTGTGAATGTCATACATTTTGGGTTTTCTATTGTTATGTGATTGGGGTCATACTGGGGTAGGGTGAGTCCTCAATCTATTCCCCTCCGAGTGATGTTTTGTAAAGGGGAATACTGACACAGAGAAACACATAGTGGGAAGATGCCATATGAAGACAGAAGCAGATGAAGCTACAAACCCAGGAACACCAAGGATCGCTGATACTTCTAGAAACTGAAAAAGACAAAGAAGGACCTTCCCCTACAGCTGATGCCCTAAATTTGGACTTCTAGCCTCTAGAAAGGAACCCTGGTGCACAATGTTTAAGCACTAGGCTGCTGGCCAAAAGGTCAGTGGTTCGAACCCACCAGCCCTCCGGAGGAGAAAGCTGTGGCAGTCTGCCTCTATAAACAGTACAGCCTTGGAAACCCTATGGACAGTTCTACTTCATCCTGTAGGGCCGCTATGAGTCAGAATCGACTCAACGGCACACAGCAACAACAAGCTCCAGAACTGTGAGAGTTCTTTAAAGACACTCACTTTGAGTACGTTGTTACAGCAGTCCTAGAAAACTAATACAGGAGGACACGTTCTTTTTAATTCCCACCAGAAGTCATTCATTCACTCAGTCACATAAGTTTTTAGCATCCTAAAGGTTGGTAGTTCGAATCCACCAGCCACTCCTTGGAAACCCTATGGGACAGTTCTGCTCTGTCCTCTGGGGTTGCTATGACTCAGAAATGACTCTAAAGGAATAGGTTTGGCTTTTCAGTTATGTGTCGAGTGCCTCTCTGGGCACTTGTCTTGTGGTGTTGTAGCAGGTAAAGTTATTGTTAGATGTGATAGCGCCAAATATAGCTATCAACTTTATTAGGGGATTGCTGCTGCTCCAAAGTCTAGGCTAATCAGGTGCTTATTTTCAGCATAATTCTTTCTTTTTACTTAAGTCGCTAGTGCCCATGAATAAGTTACAGTGTTTTAGACTTTCCGCAGGAATCTGTGGGTGGCGGAAACAGTTAAGCAGTAGACTACTAAGCGAAAGGTTGGCAGTTCAAAACCTCCCAAGGGTGCCTCGGAAGACAAGGCTGGTGAACTGCTTCTAAAAGGTCGCAGCCTTGAAAACCCTATGCAGCAGTTCTACTCTGCACACGTGGGGTTGCCGTGAGTTGGAATTAACTCAACAGCAACCAACAACAACAGCAGCAGCAGAGTCTCAAATATTTTCACATGCCCTTCCAAGAAAGTTATTCTAGTCAATTTTTCCATCTGTGAACAATCATTTTGTCTGTTGCACTTTTTCTTTTGGAAGCGTTGCTTTTGTTTGTTTGTTTTTTGGAAGTTAGTATAGAAACACTCAGACTGAGCTGCCTCACTCCCCCAGTGATCTTCTAGAAGCAAGGGTTTATTTTCATCCCCTTGAACCCACCCAGCAGTATCATGGAAGAAAAGGCCTGGTGATCCATTAAGACCACAGCCATAAAAACCCTAAGGAGTGCAGTTTTACTGTGTAACACATGAGGTCACTATAAGTCAGAATCCACGCTATAATAACTAACAACAACAACACTGCTTGCACTAAAATGTGGAAGCCACAGATACTTGCTACAAATAGGGGAATTTGGGATAAGGATGTAGGCTTCTCTGGACCTTCTCATGATAGGATCTAACCATAACCTTGTTTTTTCTCTCTTGGAAAAGGGATCAACATCATTCCCCCCAAAGGACTTAGTCACTCAATCTTGACCAAAGGATATCAGTAAACCACACGGTTTTACTGGGTTAGGAGGTGGCACACCAGCCAAGAAGGTGTCATTTGGACACTTGTCCCTTTAGAAACCTCACTGGCCACTATATCCAAAGGATGTTGTACAAGATGTACTTTTTTAAAAAAAAAAAATGTGTAAAGAGTTATCTGTTTTGCATGTTAGTAATATGCGCCCAAGGCATCTGAAACTAACAGACTTTTAAGGAAAAAAACACACTCTTCAAAACTTAAAAGCTACATAAATAGATTGGTTTTCTCCAGGATTAAGAACGAGAACATCAGGTCTGAACCCAAAGACAACACTTCGTGGCTGAGTAAGAAACCCTGGGCAATTCTGAATTTATCATGACCAGGCTCATAGATTTTTAACCTGAGTCGTAATGGGAGTCCTGGGTGGTGCAAACAGTTAAGCACTCACTGACTAACGAAAAGGTTGCAGATCTACCCAGTGCCTCAGAAGAAAGACCTGGTGAGCTACTTCCGAAAAATCAGCCATTGAAAACCCTATGGAGCACAGTTCTACTCTGACACACACGGGGTCACCAGAGTCAGGACTGACTTGATGGCAACTGATAACTGGTTTGGGTCCTAATGGGCCACACCACCTGGTGTGGAAGGAAGTGTGGACCCAGCACATGAGCAGACAGAGCTTGGGAAGGGGATGCTGAGATCCTGGATCATCTTCCAGCTTAGGTGCCTCTTCAGGAGCACCCCCAAAGCACTGACTCTCTGTGGGCTTTGGGAAAGAAGAAGCAACTTTAATGAAGCCACCTCCAAAATACACCAGGTGTGAGGCGGGAAGCTTCAGTAACTCCCACTTTTTAAGGGAAGGGGGTTACTAGGTGGCACCTAGTTATACTCAGTGGTTCCCGCGGCTCCCCGAGGACATGGGTTTTATTTTTTGAGAAGCCTCCATTTGCTGACTGTCGTGAAGGAAACACTCAGGAGGAGCTATTAGTAGTCAGTTGTTTCAGTAAACATTGAATGTAACATATGCCTCTCAAGTAATGTGTATCCAAACATACAATTTACAAATAATTAACATCATGTTAATTAGTCACATTAATTTATGCCACTTTGTGGAATTATTTCCTCGGAGTGTTTAGGAACGCTGCCAGGAGCTTGAGCCAAACAGTGTAAAAATGTGCTTGAAGTTAACTGTTGTGAGTGGCTGTGAAGCACAGCTTGAGCAAGTTGTGGGGCTACGTTTGCAGCTGCTTAGAAAGCGCCCTGCTTCCGACTGCCCTGCCAGGCACAACCTCAGCCACGTCGGGGCTGGACCACCTTTCCTGACTCGCGCCTGCTTTTTCATTTGTAAGTTTCTGTGGGTTGTTGATGAGCACCCTGCTCCCCACGGGAGGCAGGCATGAGCCGGTGGTGGCCAGCAGGCAAACCAGTGAAGAGTTTTACAGGCAGCAGGATTGGACTGACAGCCAGGCTTTTAGCAATTAAAAATTAAAAATAAAAACCCTGGGAATTATTTCTTATAAATGAAGCTCTGAGGCTACGAATTGGTAAAAGTAAGTGTGACTGTCTCCATATAAAAGGGGCTCTGCAGAAAGACTTCATCTGCCTTTGGAACATCAGTACCTTCGTGAAGATTGAAACTCGCTTTTCCCCAATGTGCTTCAAATCAGGAGTACAGGAGGGCTAAGTCCAGCCAAAGAATTGAGGAATAAAAGCAAAAGGAGAAATCCGGAGCAAACGGAATTTGTGGAATGCGCAGACTGGAGTCCCCAGGCGGTACAAAGCGTTGATTGCATTTGGTTGCTAACTGAAAGCTTGCACGTTCAGTGAAAGCTTGTACATTCGAGTTCACGCACAGGTGGAAGAAAGGCCTGGTAATCTTCTTCTGAACAGTCAGTGACTGAAAACCCTCTGGAGCACAGTTGTACTCTGGCATATATGAGGTTGCCATGAATCAGAATCAACTTGACCTCAAATGGTAAAAAAAAAAAAAAAAAAGACAATGTAGAAATGATAGGAGAAACAAAGAAAATACTAAACAACAAAATAAAGTGAGACTAATAGTGCCAAACATAGGTGGCAGGAATTAGTCCCAGGGCCATCTCAGTGGTCAAGTCCCAGTGGGAGCAGGACAGTCCCTTAATATAGTTGGTGGGCCACAATTTAAGAGTCTGTGAAATATGCCATGATTGCTGGTACCCGTGACATCTTCTGAGATCCAGTCACTGTTATCAATGCACCAAAACAAACAAATAAAACCCAAAGCAGTTGCCATGGAGTCGATTCTGACTCATAGTGACCCTATGCATGTCAGATAGAATTGTGCTCCATAGAGTTTTCAATGGCTGACTTTTTGGAAGTACATTGCCAGGCCTTTCTTCAAAAGCACCTTGGGTGGATTTGATCTGCCATCCTTTTGGTCTTGGAAGCAGTATAGCTAGGAACACTCCTTAGAAGCAAGGATGGCAAGACTTCGTCTCACATGCTTTGGACATGTTATCAAGAGGGAGGGACCAGTTTCTTGAGAAGGACATCATGCTTGGTAAAGCAGAGGGTCAGCAAAAAAAAAAAGGAGGACCCCCAACGAGATGGATTGACACAGTGGCTTCAACAATGGGTTCAAGCACACCCACAATTGTGGGGATGGTGAAGGACAGGGCAGTGTTTCGTTCTGTTGCACATGGGGTCGCTACGAATTGGACTAGACAGCACTTAACAACAACAACCTTTTGGTTAGTAGCTGAGCACTTAACTCTCTGAACCACCTAGGGACTCTGGTCTGCAAAGTCCTGGAAATTCTGTATTCTTCATATGTCTTCTTTTGTTTTTATTCCTGAACCGTTTGGCTGGATTTAGCCTTCCTGTACTCCTCACTGAGCCCAGAGGTAATTAAATCTAAAGTTTATTTTACTGCGGGAACTACTTTGATAGAAAGCAACCCTGGAAATGCAGAACTCTTCTCTGAATGTCAGTGTGTAAAGTCTGGAAAGCCCCAGACAAGCCGTGGAACCCTGTCACCACTCTATTCTGGGTAATGCATGGCAAATGGGTTCATGATTCTAAATTCATAATTGATGTCAAGACTTAAAGACAACAATCAAGTTACACTCTCAAGGTCCAAATGTTAGTGCAAAGTACTTGCAGACAAGCGTTTGAGAGTAAGAATATTAACTAATACAAGAAAGCATGAGGATGATAGAGGAAACGGTAACCCTGGAATATCTCTCAGACTGTTTCTACATTCGCAAAAACAAGAAGACCGAAGTTGATTGTCAACATGATTCCCTTACTGAAAATCATGGTTTATCCATCTACTTGCAGAATAGGTCATGGCAAGCTGCCCTTACCCTATTTAAATCATGGGAAAATTTAGATTAAGTCGAGAGACACAATGACAGAGAGTCTGGAGGGGAGCGGGGCTAGGCACTGTGAGACACTAACACCCATTGCCATCCCTGTCCTCAGGAAGTTTAAAAACCTGGTGGAGAGAAAGGCATGTGCATGAAAAAACAAGATAAAATGTGACATAAATGCCCCTAAAGTATAACACCTTGGTGGCACAGCAGTTAAGTGCTCCACTGCTAACCAAAAGTTTGACAGTTGTAACCCACCCAGGTGCTCTGTGGGAGAAAGACCTGGTCATCTGCTTCCATAGAGGTTACAGCCAAGAAAACTCTGTGGGGCAGTTCTGCTCTGTCGCCTGGGGTCTCTATACATCAGAACCAGCTTGATAGCCCAACAATAATGAAGCATAATATAAATGACAATAATGTATGACATAAATGCCAGAAATTAGACCCAAAAATGTGTTACGGGACCCAAAGGAAGCGGCAATGATCCACTCAGAAAGTGATGGGAATTTAGCCCAAAGAAACTCCTTTTCTCCTGTCTGTTCCTAGCTATCTCAGAATACTGATATCCACGTGGACAAACTGACACACATGTAAGAAGAGAGACCTTTTCCCCATAAGAAACCCTTGGTCCCTTGATATGAGAATCATGTTTAGTCCATAACTTCCCCAAAAGTCTTGGTTAATAACAATATATTTGAAGTGTTGCTTTTTACATTTTATTTAGGGCCTATTTGATTCACTTTAACTTTGATTCAATTTGGCTCTCTTTAATATTTATCCAACAATGTTTCAGAATCCCAAAGACGTGAATACATGAAAGCTCTCCCCTAATGCCCAGCAAATCACTGAGGATATAAAAGCAGCCAAAAAGAAAAAAAAAAAAGATCATCCTAGGGTTTAAGGACATTCTGAAACGTCAAAGAGATTCAAAAGAAACCTGCCCCTATTTTGCCCAATCTGAAATTGCACTCAGCAGGAAAAGGACCTCTTCCTGAGCAGAAATCTGAAAATGCATGTGGAAAAAAAGAGACCCATGTTTTAATTAAAAGGGGCCATTCTGCGCCCAGCGTGTGGACGCGTGGCGTTCATATTTGTGACACTAGCCGTGGGGGACAGGGGGGCAACAAGGGTTTGCGTCAGCAGCGGGAAGTCAAGATTGATCGTCCTGGAAATCCAGGTTCTCACAGACATGAAGGGGTCTGTTCTTGCTTCAAAGCACTCCGTGTTGGGGAGGCTGCGGAGGAATCAGGAGAGTGCTTTCGCTGAACGAAAACGCTTGTGGAAGTTGACGTGTGTGAGTGTGTGTGACAGCCAGAGATGACTCCACCTGTCACACAAAGACGCTAATTGAACGTCAATCCAAGGGACACAAAATTTAAAATGAGTCTAATTTGCTCAGCAGAGTTTGGAAAGGGTTATGGCCCACTGCCTATCTATGGCATCTAAAATTGCCATGGTTTGTTGGCCGGACCACACAGCAGCCCGACAGCCCCACACTTGGCATTTAACAAAAATGAACACAGGAAGACAACCTGCGATGGTGGTCCCTCGATGGCATAATGTCAGCGCCAGGCACAGTGGGTGGCAGGCTGTCCACTATTACCAAATCAGTTGTGGTAGTAGAGTCCACTCTGACTCCCGGTGACTCCGTGCGTGTCAGAGTAAAATTGTACTCCGTGGGTTTTTTTGGTGGCTGACTTATAGGAAGTAGATAACCAGGCCTTTCTTCTGTGGCACCTCTGGGTGGATCGGAACTGCCAACCTTTTGGTGAGGAACTAAGCGTGTTAATCCTTTGCACTACCCAGAGATTCCAATATCCTCAGTATTTCTGGATTCATAGACGGGTAAATGCAAAATGTAACAACTTAAGGAAAAAATCACATTTGTGTGCCTGAATCAAATTTTTTTGTGTCAAATGGATTATTTCCTTTTCTTAAGAAAATGTTGGCTAGTCTGTGTAGGAAACATCTAAAAAATGTAATCTGGTTTCTAAGGGCTTTGATTTCATATTGCCTTCACTTGTTTGTTAATTGATGGCTACTATCGCCCCCTGATATTTATACTTTGCATAGCACAGGATGGAAAAGCAGGGTAAAAGCAGGAGAGTTGTTATGGACTGAATTGTGTCCCCCAAACACATGTGTTGTAAATCCTAGCCCCTGTGTTGTTGTTGTTAGGTGGCATGAAGTTGGTTCCAACTCACAGTGACCGTATGTACAACCTGTCCTGTTATAACTCCATTTGAGAATGGGTTGTCTTTGTTATGTTAATGAGACAGGATTAGTGTAGGGTATGTCTTAAGTCAATCTTTTGTGAGATATAAAAGAGAAGAAACAGCAAGTGAGAAGCAAAGGTGGGGAAGAGAGATGCGAAGCCACAGGAAGATTACCCAAGAGCTGCAAAGAGACAAGGACTTCCTCCAGAGCCAACAGAGAGAAAGCCTTCCCCTAGAGCCAGCACCCTGAAGTCGGACTTTTCGGTTCCTAAACTGTGAGAAATCAACTTCTGTTTGTTAAAGCCATCTACTCGTGGTACTTCTGTCCCAGCAGTACTAGATAACTGAGACAAGAGTACAGTGTTTAGAGCTCCTCTCTCTACGCCCATCTCTGACCAGCGAGAACGCACCAGGAGAGGCAACGGCAGGGCTGCTGCTCAGATTTGAAGTTCGCCCTAGCTGTAGCCACCAGCTACAGGGGGGATCTGAGCACCCGAAACTTGGCTAGTATGACTGAGGCACTGAATCACACACTTTATTTAATTTAAATGATTTAAAGTCAAATTGTAAACTGAAGCAATGTAAAATACTTTTCCATCAAACTCGGCTTTATTGTGTTTGTTGGGCTATATTTCAGTTTAACTATCGCATCACTTAAGAAATTGTTCTTTTGTAGTGAGCACGTCATGTACCTGTGTGGCTTCTGGTATTTCACATAAACACACCCGCAACTCAGTCCCTGCCAACGGATGAATTCAGCTTGAGTGATCTTTTCTTTGCACCATCATAACGTTATCATGTCTTTATTTGGATATTCTTTGCAGATATCGTAAGTACAGAGATACTATGTAAATTATAATAGGTAATGGAATTGAAGTAATTATTATTTTAATTATAATAGTATTAAATTACCTTTCTAGTTAAAACAAGTAAGCCTGGACAAATTTTAAAAAATTGTAAATATTACTGATGTAAAATCAAATGGAGAATAGCCAGCTAGTTTCACAATTAAAAAAATTTAAAAGAAAAAGAGGTTAGAAGAATGAATGTCACAAATTTCAGGATTAATGGCGACTGCAATTGCCTGCAAAAGAGCAAAATGAAGCTGTTGGTTGTACTGAAAAATTAAAAGTAATACAGTGGACAATACTGTCTCAGTTATCTGGTGCTGCTGTAGCAGAAATACCACGAGTGGGTGGCTTTAACGAGCAGAAATGTATTTTCTCACACTTTAGGAGGATAGACGTCTGCATTCAGGGCACTGGCTCTTGGGGAAGGCTTTCTCTCCCTGTTGGCTCTGAAGGAAGATCCTTGTCTCTTTCGAGTTTCTGCTCCTGGGCCATCTTCCTGTGGCTTGGCATGTGCCTTCCTCCATCTCTGTGTCTCTCCCTTGCCTGTTTTATCTCTTTTATGTCTCTAAAGAGATTGACTCAAGATGTACCCAACACTAATCTATTAACCACATAGCAAAGACAACCTATTCCCAAATGGGATTATAACCACCAGTATAGGGGTGAGGATTTACAAGTATTTTTGGGGACCACACTTCAATCCATAACAAATACGAAGATGTATTTCAGCAAATACACAGTAACTTTGAAACCAAGATTTTTTTTTCACGAAGATGTTGCAACTAGAAAATGCACCCCCTAAAATATATGTCTACTAGAAGTTGTAAACTGTACATGTGGCTGGCAATGTATTTCTATTGAACAGAGTCACCGTGTCAACAGATGCTCGATTTTCAAAATCTGGTCCCACGGCCATCATTGCCCTGTAGTTATCCCCCATCACCTCTTATGTGCGCTACTTCCGTCACGTTACTTCCACTCTTGCCCCTTGGTAATCCAATCTCTACACAGAGGCCAATGTGGTCATTCAAAATGGAATCAGATCTTCTCATCCCCACTGCACTTAGATACCCTGCAAAGCCTGGGTCAAGGCTACAAGGCCTTCCGTGATCTGCTGCCTGTCTTCACCTCTGGTCTTTTTTCTCACCCTTTCCTCCCAGCTCCCTGGCCTTCCTTCTGCTTCTTAGGAACCAACACATCAGGTTGGTTCCTACCTCAGGGCCTTTGGACTCACTGTGTCTCAGTGCCTGTAACACTTGTTGTCCAGTTTGGTACATATTGCTAATTGAATGAATGAATGAATATGGTGGGGAGTGACTTGAATTAGATGTTTGAGTTCCATCCAACGTTTATCAAGCCATTTATTTTTGTGAACAAACATTCCTTAGTCCCTACTATTTGCCGTAATAGATGAACTGACTCAATAGCAACAACAATGGACTCAAACACACCAGTGATCATAAAGATAGCCCAGGACCAGGCAATGTTTCTGTTGTATATAAAGTAGCCATAAGTCAGAGTCAACTCGATGGCAAATAACGACAACAACTATTTACCTGGTAGTGCAGTGGTTAAGTGCTTGGCTGTTAACCGAGAGGTGGGTGGTTTGAACCCACCAGTCGCTCAGGAGAAGAAAGATGTGGCAGTTTGTTTTTGTGAAGGTTACGGCCTTGGACACTTTATGAGGCAGTTCTATTCTGTCTTGTATGGTCACTATGAGTCAGAATCAACTTGATGGCAATGGATTTGGGTTATGCAAGGTGTATGGAGCCCTGGTGGCATAGTAGTTTTAAGTGCTCTACTGCTAACCAAAAGGTTGGCAGTTTGAACCCACCAGCCACTTTGTGGGAGAAAAGACCTGGCAATCTGCTCTCATAAAGATGGTGGTTTTTAGATATAGTCGAGTCGATTCTGGCTCATAGAGACTTCATGTGACAGAAAGAACTTTATCATAAAATTTTCTAGGCTGTAATTTTTACAGGAGCACATCAGCAAGTCTTTCTCCTGCAAAGCCACTGGATGGGTTCAAACCACCAACCTTTTGGTTAGCAGCCAAGCACTTAACTTTTTTTGTCACCATGCTCCTTTCCATAAAGATTACAGCCTAGGAAACCCTATGGGGCAGTTCCACTCTGTCCCATAGGGTTGTTATGAGTTGGAATCAACTGGATGGCACCCAACAACATGTTAAGTGTTGGAAAGCTAGATATTTTAAAACTTTCTTTCTACAGGAAATAAAAGGGGAAATGGTTTTAGTCCACATTTTCCATTCCCCTGAATTTTACATCCATTAAACAGTATCAGTAGCTAAGTCATTAAAGCAACTTTATCTTATCAGTATATTAAAAACAAAGCTAGAGAGCTCAACTAGCTGATGTCATAAGCAGAATATTAAAAGCCGCTGGTATTACGGATCTCAACCTAATACAGAAAATACGGGAACTCCAGTCTAATCAGTGGATTGAAGGGGTCAGCAGGACAGGCTCCTCTGGGGCAGGGGCCATATCTTATTAAGTTTTGAATCTTCCATTCCAGGCTGGCAGTAAGAATTCAATACATCCCTGCTAAATTGAGATCATCACTTACAATAAGCCTCTAATAAGACGGAATCCCTTGAAGGCAGGGTGTCTCTCTGTAGGTCTCTGCATCCTTGTGGCCTCTCATATACCAGAGTCTCCATAGTCTTTGATTCACCACTTCGCTAAAGCATTAAGTCCGAAAAGTACCAGGCAAGTAACATAAATCAGAGATACAGGCCCGGTGCGAGACATCAGGAGGTGTGGGGATTGGGGAGCAAGGGGAGATGCTCTATCTACAGGACTCAGTGTTGTCAGATCTTCTGATTTTTCAGAAAAGCCTGAAATGTAGGTTTTTACTTGAAATCCCCTGAATTTAAATATTGTCGATTAATTCAGAATGCTTGAAAAGACTCAACAGGACAAACACATAGGCTGGGTGGTTGGATTATGACGTTGGTGTTCAGACGTGAACAGGAGTAAATGCTTGTTTTTATCTGTCTCTTATTTATGTTCTCCCAGCTTCCCTGAGTAGCCTATTAGCCTGTTTATAGAGGAGAAAAATAGTAGTTTGTCCAAGGTCAAACAACAAGCAAGTTAAGTTGGTAAGGTAGGGGCTGAAAGTCAAAGTCAATGATCTTTCCAGTGTACTGTGTTGCCTTCAATTACATTGTTGTTATGTGCCACGGAGTCGTTTCTGCCTCATACTAAGCCTATGTATAACAGAATGAAACACTGCCTGTCTTGCACCAGCCTCACAATCGTCGTTGTGTTCGAGTCCATTGTTGCAGCACTGTGTCAATCCATTTTGCTGAGGGTCTTCTTCTTTTTCGTTGACCCTCTACTTTACCAAGCCTGATGTACTTCTCCAGGAACGGGTCTCTCCTGATAACATATTCAAAGTACGTGAGACAAAGTCTTGCCACCCTCGCTTCTAAGGATCACTCCGGATACACTTCTTCCAGGACAGATTTGCTCATTCTCCTGGCAGTCCACGGCATATTCAATATTCTTCTTCAACACCATAATTCAAATGCATCACCCAGGGACTCCTGAAGAGGAGCACTGCGTGAGAAATGTCCTCCACGGAGAGACATATTCTTCTATGTCAAGGTTCTGCTATACTTTCCTCAAGCATAGAGAGGCCAAGGTTGTCCTTAAAAATGAAATATGTGTGCATAGAAAAGGTCTGAAATACAGTTGGCAGTTCAATCTTTCTGTCTTTGGCTTGCAAAGGCACATTTTGCAGACATATGTTTTTGCTTAAAAACTCACAGAGGTGGATAAATCAGTGGACTGGCGTCCCTGGAGCTGGCTCCATTAACTTTCCTGGCATGGTCTCACCACTTAAGTCAACACAGCTTAAGAGTTTATACAACATTTTATTAGGCTTTAATTCCATACTCTTCCTGAATTTTAATGTTCATCTGTCGGGTAGAAAATAAATGTTGTACAGGACTCAAAGACCAAAGTTTTCTAACTTTAATTTGTTTTTAATTAACTTATTTGGCTAATTTTTATTTTAAGTAGGCAGGAGGGAGGGTTCTGAACAATTCTGGAAGAAAAATACAATTTTTCATATATATATTCCACTGTAATTAGCCTTCTGAGAGCATCAAGCAGACAGAAGTTCAAGATAATAAAGAAAATAGAATCTTCTCATCACAATTATGAGTCATGTGACTCTGGTGATTACATATGCCTGGTATGATCTTCTAAACTTCTGTCTCCTGGCTTCTTGCTTTGCAGTCTTTACCAGACTTTTCAGTAACTATGGAGCCTAGTGTTCCCATTAAAAAAAAAAATTATAAAATAATACAACACAAATCAGTTCATTAAAATTTTACTGTTTGGAAAAAATATTCAGACCAATGGCTCTCAACTGGGGTTGATTTTTCTCTCAGAGGACACTTGGCAATGTCTGGAGATACTTTTGATTGTCATGAATTAGTTTGGGGCAGGGTTCTAGCAGCTACTGGGTGCATGAATCCTACAACACACAGGAAAGCCCCCCACAGCAAAGAATTACCAGGTCCAAGATGCCAACGATGCTGAGGTTCAGAAACCCTGCTCTACATGTGTTGTTGTTGGCTACCACCAGGTTGGGCCCCACCTCATGGCGATCCTATGCATAATGGAACATAAAGCGTCCAGGTTTTGCACCATCCCCATATGACCGGTTGTGGCTTGAACTCTTGTGATCCATAAGGTTTTCAGTGACTGATTTTCAGAAGTAGGTGCAGGCTTTTCTTCCTAGCTTGTATTAGTCCAAAAGCCCCACTGATATCTGTTCAACATCATAGCAACACACAAGCCTGCACTGATGGACAGGTGATAACTGTGCATGAGGTACACTGGCCAGAAATTAAACCTGGTCTCTTGCATGGAAAGCAAGAATTCTACTACTTACTGAACCACCAGGGTGCTGCTTAAGAGCTCAGATGCTAACCAAAAGCTTGGCAGTCCAAATCCACCAGCTGTTCCTTAGAAACCCTATGGAGCAGTTCTACTCTGTCCCATAGGGTCACTATGAGTTGGAATTGACTTGTTGGAACAAATACTGAACTACCACTATCTCTCTGTTCTAGACTATCAAAGAAACCATACCAAACCCGTAGCCACTGAGTCAATTCAGACTCATAGTGACCCTAGAGGACAGAATAGAACTGTCCCACAGGGTTTCCAAGGAGAGGCTGGTGAATTCAAACTGCCTACCCTTTGGTTAGCAGCCATAGCTCTTAACCACTGTGCCAGCAGGGCTCCCTGTTCTAGACTTTTTGTTGTTAGGTGCTGTTGAGTCAGTTCTGACTCATAGTGACCCTATGAACAACAGAATGAAGCATTGCCCAGTCCTGTATCATCCTCACAATTGTTATGCTTGAGCCCATTGTTGCAGCCACTGTGTCAATCCATCTCGCTAAGGGTCTTCCTCTTTTTTGCTGACCCTACCAAGCATGATGTCCTTCTCCAGGGACTGACCCCTCCTGATAACACGTCCAAAATATGTGAGTCAAGTCTCACCATCCTTGCTTCTAAGGAGCATTTTGGCTGTACTTCTTCCAAGACAATAAAATGAATCAATTTTCAATGATTTCTGTTATGTCCTGTGTCTATAATCTAAAAAATCGTGAACATTTATCTTCTAGACTAGAGTTCACTAAATTCATTCCCATTTTATCCTTTCTCACTTTCATTGCTGAGCAAGACTTCACCGAGGAGATTAAGCACGTGCAGAGCATTTTCAGATTGCAGGATCTAGGGCAGTGGTTTGGGATTAAATTCTTATCACAACACAAGTCGTAAGAATCCTTCTCTTTGGCAACTTCATTATACTTGCTCTTGTTTGACTTCCTGGGGAATCTAGTCAGTTTCTGCTCAGTCAAAAGACCTGTGGGTGGGTTTATCTTTTTTCCTCTGGTAGCTTGTTTTTAGATCATTTCACTATTCATTAGAACCTACACCAGAGGGCAAGTGGAGACAAAGAGAGGAAGGGAGAGGGATCAATACTATGCACCCACAGAAGCAAGACATCCTTTCTCATCTGCTTCTTCTTTCTATGGCCTTCCATATAAAAAGAAGAGCCATAGGAAGTGACCGTGCACTTACAGATCTTATATTTTAATTCCTGTATGATACTGATACTATGAATAAAAGTACATTGTCCATATACTTACTTCTCTGCTGAAATAATTTTTTGGGAGATTGTCTTCTTTAAAATTGTCTTCATAGATAGATTTGCAAGCTAGGCAAGAAAGTTAACCATATTTCTTTCAATCCATGCCCTGTTTTCACAGAATGTTTTACAGTTCAGGTTAATCACTAACCTTACTCATAAAGCATCATTCTAAAGATATTTGCATGTATTTTAAGGAATAAAATGAGTCAATTTTCAAAGATTTGTTATATCCTGTAACCATTTAATCTAAAAATCATGAACATCTATCGTCAAAATATATCCAGAATCCAGTCACTTCCCATATCACCATCACCCTGGTCTAAGCTGCCATTATCAGTCTCCCGGATTAATGGAATAGCCTCCAAACAGGGTGTCCTGCTTCAGCTGTTGCTTCTTGATCATCTGTGTTCAATTCAGATATTTTTAAAACTCAGACCATAACACTTCTCGGATAAACCCCTCCTCCTTGTGACTTCCTAATTCACTCAGAATAAACCCAAAGTCCTTAAAATTCCTAAAAATATACTATGTGACCTGTCTGGAATATATCTGACCTCAGCTCACTTCCTACTACTTTCCCCATGTTTGCTCTCTGTCGACCACATATGCCTTCTTCCTCAAATAGGCCAGGCTACTCTTATTTCAGGGCCTTTGCCCTTATTTCCTCTGACTGTATCTGTCTTCATTCTTACCTATGCATCGTACACTCCCTAACTTCCTTCAGGACTGGGCTCAAATATCATCTTCTTCATGAAGTCTTCCCAGACTACCCATTTCATATCTGCAAGCACCTTTCAAACTCTCACAGTCTTCCAAACTCCCTTCACTTTATTTTTCTTCCACAGAATTTATCATCACATGACATACTATATATTTATTTGTCCACTGTTTCTTCTCCACCAACCAACACACCTAGAATGTAGGATTGTTGAGGGCAGATGTTCGCCTTTTGTGATCATTGCTAGGTCATCAGCACCAAAAATGCCTCGCACATAGTATGTGCTCAGTAAATATTTAGCAAATGAATAAATGAAGAGAAGATTCCACAACACTAAAAGTACTCATTCCATGGGTTCTAAAAATAATCGGAAAAAAAAAAAAAAAGGATTCCAAAAATGTGTTAAAAATGGGTAGTGCCATTGGAAAAAGCACCCAGCTTCCCAAGGTAGTTATTTGGAAGGGGCTGTGATCAACTGGAGGTATAAATTCTGTTGAAAAATTAATGATATTACTTTATAGCCAAACTTTCTCCATTCTGAGGCTAGAGAGAGACTGTCTGCATGATATGAGAGATGTTCTAAAGATAAAGAGATTATTTGGGCATCTATTGTCTCAGAGGAAAAAGTAGGTACATATTTCTCCTGTTTCCCTAATGCTGTGTCTTATCTCTCATGCAGTTGTATATTTTAATGCTTTCCACAGTTGTGGTGAGATGGAGTAAAGAAGGCATAAAGTTTGGGAGGACTGAGCCCAAGATTGATATTATGCATAGGATGCTATGCAGTCTAAGGCAAGGTCCTTAAGCTCACTCAGACTCAACTTTCTTACTTCTAAATGGGGATGATGATGATGATGACACCTGCGTATCTAACCTCACAAGCTATTGAGAAAACCAAATAGGATAATAACTTCAAAGGTGCACACCAATATCGATCATCATGATCCAAGAGAACAGAAAATGCCAATGTGGAAGTAACATGGTTTCATTTTTTCTTTCATTCATTCATTTCTTTAGCAAACATTTGCCTTACATACTTTATGCCAAAACAATATACTTGGCATTTCTCAAGCTGAAAGAACTGAAAAAATTCAAGCCCTGACTTGTAATAGTGAAGGATTCTATGGTGAAAATATCAAATGACCTGGGAAGCTATCCAAAGATGATGGAAAGAATACACAGAGTCACTATACCAAAAAGAATTGGCCGACGTTAAAACAAGTCAGGAGGTAGCATATGATCAGGAACTGATGGTACTTAAGAAAGAGGTACGAGCTGTAATGAAGGAACTGATGAAAAACAAGCCTTCAGGAACTGACAGAATATCATTGAGGTATTTCAACAAACAGGTGCAGTGCTGGAGGCACTCACTTGTCTATGCCAAGGAATTTGGAAGACAGCTACCCAGTCAACCAACCAGAAGAGATCCATGTGTACGCCTGTTCCCAAGATAGGTGATCCAACTGAATGCAGAAATTATCTAACAGTATCATTCATATCACACACAAGTAAAATTTTGCTGAAGATCATTCAAAAGCGGCTGTAGCAGTACATCAACAGAGAACTGCCAGAAATTCAAATCGGATTTAGAGGGGGACATAGAATGAGGGATATCATTGCTGATGTCAGATGGATCCTGGCTGAAAGCAGAGAATACCTGATGTTTACCTGCATTTTATTGACTATGCAAAGGTGTTTGACTGCATGGATCATAACACATTATAGATAATGTTTTGAAGAACGGAAATTCCAGGACACTTAATTGTGTTCATGAAAAGCTTGTACATATATCAAGGGGCAGTCATTTGAACAAAATAAGGAGATACTGGGTGGTTCAAAGTCAGGAAAAGTGTGTGTCATGGTTGTATCATTTCACCATGCTTATTCTATCTGTATGCTGAACAAATAATGCAAGAAGCTGGACTATATAGAAGAAGAACATGGCATTATGATTGGAGGGAGACTCTAACAACCCACAATATACATATGTCAAAACTTTGCTTGCTGAAGGTGAAGAGGACTTGAAGCACTTACTGAGGAAGATCAAAGACCACAGACTTTAGTATGGATTATACTTCAACATAAAGAAAACAAAAATCCTCCCAACTAGGACAAGAAGCAACATCATGATAAAAGAAGAAAAGGTTGAAGTTGTCAAGAATTTCATTTTACTTGGATCCACAATCAACACCCATGGAAACAGTAGTGAAGAAATCAAAAGGCACGTTGCATTGGGCAAATTGGCTGCAAAAGACATCTTTAAAGTGTTGAAAAGCAAAGCTGTCACCTCGAAGACTAAGGTGTGCCTGACCCAAAACATGGTATTTTCAATCACCTCATATGCATGCAAAAGCTAGGCGATTAATAGGAAACAGCAAAGAATTGACACCTTTGAATTGTAGTGTCGGTGAAGAGTACTGAATATACCATAGACTGCCAAAAGAAGGAACAAAACTGTTTTGGAAGAAGTACAGCCAGAATGTTCCTTAGGAGCAAGGATGGCAAGACTTTATCTTACATACTTTGGACATGTTATCATGAGGGATCAGTCCCTGGAGAAGGACATCAGGTTTGGTAAAGTAGAGGGTCAGAGAAAAAGAGGAAGACCCCCAAAGAGATGGATTGACACAGTAGCTACAACAATGGGCTCAAACATAAAAACAATTGTGAAGATGACACAGGACCAGGCAATGTTTTGTTCTGTTGTATACAGGGTTGCTAAAAGTCGGAATTGGCTTGACGGCACTTAACAACAACAACAACTTTATGCCAGCCATCGTGTTAGGCTCTGGGGTTATAAACATAAGCAAGATATCAAGACCATATCCTCCTACTACATCAATTCCTACTCTCTATGATCCTTGCTATAATAACTGAATAGAACAAAAGAGACAGATTTGGGGATAGATGGCATAGAAACCCTTGGACATCTGTGCACCTTTGGTAACCAGGGAATCCAGAGAAGAAAGACACAAGGTGTGATTAGGAATGGTTGAGCACATGGTTTGGGCTGGGCTAGGAAACAGATTGCTTAAGTTAGTTAGGGTTTGGCCAGTTTAATCCTCTCCAGGCTCACTCCCTTCAAGAAGCACCAAGAATAGAGCCATTGTTCTACACAGGCTTATAGGGGCATTTTCACAGGATAGCAAGGTTCCCAGAGATTGAAACTTAATGTCCTTGAGGACTTGTAGATAGACTCCTGTTTTGAAGCCAAATTATACCCTCTCCCTTCCAACCTTTTTTCCAATATCCCTGGAAGAATTACTTTCCTGTATTGCCCAACACACACACACACCCCTCATAGCAATTTGTACATGACTCATCGCATTGTCCGTGGTGTGTGTGTGTGTGTTTGCATGTGTGTTTTAATGTATCTGTTCCCACTGCTAGACAATTAAATCAAGAAAAGAAAGGATAGGAAAGAGTTCTGGATAGCCTACTATATGCCAAGTACTATCACTTATACCAATGGCTTTCAATTTCAGAAATACATCAGAATCTGAGGTGCTTTACAGAAATATAGAGGCTGTATAACATACTGGTTAAGAAACAGACTAAATGGGGTTAAATCTTAGATCTGTCACTCGATTTGGGCAAGTTACTTAACCTATCCATGCCTTGATGTCCTCATCTTTGATGGGATCATAAAAGTGTCTGCATCATGAGTTTGTTGTGAGAATTCAATAAGGTAATTTATGCAAGACACTTAGAACAGACCCTGGTATCTAATTAGTGTTTATCATAGCTCTGATTACTATTGCTTCTACTAATTTTATCATTGCCATCATCACCACTGTTATCATTATAAAGGCCCTTGGCTCCATCCCAAATGCGTTCCATCAATTGCATGGGGTTGGGGCTAAAAAAAAAAAATTTTTTTTTTTTTTTAGGAATCAGTATTTCCTTAAAACGCTCTACAAGGCTGAGAACCACTGATTCCGCATAAAACAGGCACTTCTACGTGTCTGTCAGTTTGTCTTACTGTTAGGGCTTGTGTGTTGCTGTGATGCTGGAAGCTGGTATTCAAACACCAGCAGGGTTACCCATGGACGACAGGTTTCAGCTGAGCTTCTCGACTAAGACAGACTAGGAAAACGGTTCTGGCAGTCTACTTCTGAAAAGAATTAGCCAGTGAAAACTTCACGAAAAGCAGTGGAACACTGCCTGATATAGTGTCAGAAGATGAGCCCCTCCGGTTGGAAGGCACTCAAAATACAACTAGGAGACAGCTGCCTCCTCAAAGTAGAGTCGACCTCAATGGCGTGGATGGAATCTAGCTTTCAGAACCTTCGTTTGCTAATGTGGCATGACTCAAAATGAGAAGAAACAGCTGCAAACGTCCATTAATAATCGGAACCTGGAGTGTACCAAGTATGAATCTAGGAAAATTGGAGATCATCAAAAATCAAATAGAACCCATAAACATCGATATCCTAGGCATTAGTGAGCTGAAATGGACTGGCATTGGTCATTTTGAATTGGACAGTCGTCCTATGCCAGGAATGACAACTTGAAGAGGAATGGCGTTGCATTAACCATCAGAAAGAACACTTCAAGATCTGTTCTGAAGTAAATGTTGTTATTGATAAGATGATATCCATATGCTTACAAGGAGGACAATATGACAATATGACTGTTACTCAAATTTATGCACCAACCACTAAGGCCAAAGATGAAGAAATTGAGGATTTTTACCAACTTCTGCAGTCTGAAATTGATCAAACATGCCATCAGGATGCACTGATAATTACTGGTGATTGGAACAGAGAAGTTGAATTGTATTGGAATGGGGAAGGTGGATTGGTAATTGGAAAATATGGCCTTGGGGACAGAAATGATGCCAGAGATCACATGACAGAATTTTGCAAGATCAACAACTTCTTCATTGCAAATACCTTTTTTCACCAGCATAAACAGTGACTATACACATGGACCTCGCCAGATGGAATACACAGGAATCAAATCAACTACATCTGTGGGAAGAGACAATGGAAAAGCTCAATATCATCAGTCAGAATAAGGCCAGGGGCCAACTGTGGATCAGATTATCCATTACTCATATGCAAATTCAAGTTGAAACTGAAGAAAATTAGAAGAAGTCAAAGAGAACCAAAGTATGATCTTAGGTATATCCCATTTGAATTTAGAGACTATCTCAAAAATAGATTTGACACGTTGAACACTTGTGACTGAAGACCAGAGGAGTTGTGAAATGACATCAAGGACATCATACATGAAGAAAGCAAGAGGTCATTAAAAAGAAAGGACAGAAAGAAAAGACCTAAATGGATGTCAGAAGAGACTCTGAAACTTGCTCTTGAACATCAAGTAGCTAAAGCAAAAGGAAAAAATGATGATGTAAAAGAGCTGAACAGAAGATTTCAAGAAGACAAATTAAAGTATTATGACTACATGTGCAAAGACCTGAAGTTAGAAAATAAAAAGGGAAGAGACGCTCAGCATTTCTCAGGCTGAAAGAACTGAAAAAGAAATTCAAGCCTCAAGTTGCAATACTGAAGAATTCTAGGCGGAAATATTAAACGACACAGGAAGCATCAAAAGAAGATGGAAGGAGTACACAGAGACACTATATCAAAAAGAATCTGCAGACATTCAGCCATTCCAGGAGGTAACACAGGATCAGGAACTGATGGTACTGCAGGAAGAAGTCCAAGCTACACTAAAAGCACTGGAGAAAAACAAGGCTCCAGGAATAGATGGAATACGAATTGAGATGCTTCTACAAATAGATGCAGTGCTGGAAGTGCTCACTTGTCTACGCCAAGAAATTTGGAAGACAGTTATCTGGCCAATCGACTGGAAGCGATCCGTATTTGCACCCATTCAAAAGAAAGATGATCCAACCGAATGTCGAAATTATTGAACCATACCATTAATATCACGTGCAAGCAAAATTTTGCTGAAGATCACTCAAAAGCAGCTGCAGCAGAATATCAACAGGGAACTGTCAGAAATTCAAGCCAGGTTCAGAAGAGGACGTGGAACCGGGGATATCGTTGTTGATGTCAGATGGATCCTGGCTGAAAGCAGAGAACACCAGAAGGATGTTTATTTGTGTTCTATTGACTATGTAAAGGCATTCAACTGTGTGGATTATAACAAATTATGGATAACATTACAAAGAATAGGAATTCCGGAACACTTATTTGTGCTTAGAAAGAATCTGTACATGGATCAAGAAGCGGTCGTTTGAACAGGACAAGGGGATACTGCGTGGTTTGAAGTCAGGAATGGTGTGGGTCAGGGCTGTATCCTTTCACCATACCTATTCAATCTGCATGCTGAGCAAATAATCCGAGAAGCTGGGCTATATGAAAAAGAATGGGGCATGAGGATTGGAGGAACACTCTTTAACAAACTGTGTTATGCAGATGACACAACTTTGCTTACTGAAATTGAAGGGGACTTGAAGCACTTCCTGATGAAGATCTAAGACCACAGCCTTCAGTATGGATTATGCCTCAACATAAAGAAAACAAAAATCCTCACAACTGGACCAAGAAGCAACATCATGATAAATGGAGAAAAGAGTGAAGTTGTCAAGGATTTCATTTTACTTGGATCCAACATCAATACTCATGGACGCAGCAGCCAAGAAATCAAAAAATGCATTGCCTTGGGCAAATTGGCTGCAAAAGACATCTTTAAAGTGTTGAAAAGCAAAGATGTGGCCTTAAAGACTCAGGTGCGTCTGACCCAAGCCATGGTGTTTTCAATCACCTCATATGCATTGGAAAGCTGGACAATGGACAAGGAAGACTGAAGAAGAATTGACGCCTTTGAATTGTGGTGCTGGCGAAGAATATTGAATATGCCATGGGCTGCCAAAAGAACGAAAAAATCTGTCTTGGAAGAAGTACAGCCAGAATGCTCTTTAGAAGCAAGGATGGTGAGACTAGTCTCACATACTTTGGACATATTATGAGTAGGGATCAGTCCCTGGAAAAGAACATCATGCTTGGTAGAGGGTAAGAGAAAAAGAGGAAGACCCTCAGTGAGATGGATTGACACAGTGGCTGAAACAATGGGCTCAAGCATAGCAACAATCGTCAGGATGGTGCAGGACCGGGCAGTGTTTCGTTCTATGGTACATAGGGTCACTATGACTCAGAACCAACTCGATGGCACCTAACAACAACAACAACAACAACAACAAGTGATTGAAAAATAAATGAGTGATTGAATGAAGTGAAGACCACACACAACAGAAGAGATACAAAACAGAAAGGGAGTCAAGAAAGAATGAGAGCCAGAGAAATTTAGTTAAACTCTAGGAAATCTTTGCCAACGAGTATAGTCAGACTCTGCAAGACATTAGCAGAAGAGCTCATGGAATCTTCTTCTCCGGGGATTTTAATTAATAGGGCAGGTAATGTTCATTCTTGGAAGGCTTCAACAAACATTCTAGCCTTGGGTCAAAGGAAGTTCTTGATGAATTCTTGATTCCTTTCCAGTCTTTCAATTATTTATTTTTCTTCCTATAGGGCACAATTAGAAGAGGAGGGTGTGACTGCCAGAAAACGCTGGATTGATTCTATGCAGATTTTCTTGGTAAATATTTTTTCTGTTCGCATTTTACCCTGGATCAACTTGGTTGCTACCGCAGGCAGGCCGTAGCTCATCACTGTGACCATTCACTGAGGAAACACTCATTGGACCCTAACCCTTTACCACCTTGCACATTAGCCAGCTCCTTCTTGTAGTTCGCCGCTCAGCTCATATGCCCTTTCCCTGGGAGGCCTTGTTCATCCCTCAGCTGACCACACAGTGATCAATCAATGTGCATGTCTGTCTCTGTGATTGGAAACCCTGATGGCATAGTGGGTAAGTGCTATGGCTACTAAACAAAAGGCCAGCAGTTCCAGTCCACCAGGCGTTCCTTGGAAACTCTATGAGGCAGTTCTACTCTGTCCTATAGGGTCGCTATAAGTCGGAATCAACTTGACGGCAGTGGGTTTGGTTTTGGTTTTGGTCTCTGTGATCAGATTGTATCTGAGAATGTCTTATGAATTTTTGCCCCACACCTAGCACAGGAGGTGCTTAGTAATCATTTGTTAAAATATGAAAATAGTCCAAATAAAGCCTCCTAAAGAAATCAGTTTAAAAATCAACTGTACATCAATGTGCACCGCAGCATTTTCACAAGAGCTAAAAGGCGGAAACAACCGAAATGTCCATCAACAGATGATTGGGTAAACAAAATGTGGTACGTACATACGATGGAATACTACTCTGCCATAAAGAAAAATAAAGCATGCCATCACACAGATGAGCCTTGAAAACATTATGCTGAGCAAAATAAATCAGTTGCAGAAAAAAATAAAAAAGTCAGTTACAAAAGGGCAAATACTGTATGATCTAACTTATATAAAATAAGCAAATACATGGAAACCAGAAACTATTAGTGGTTACTAGGGGTGAGAGGTAGGCAGAAAGGAGGAGTTTCTGCTTAGGGACATTGAGTTTATGTTAGTGGTGGTGAAATAACTTGGAAAAAGGATAGCGAGAATGGCCACACTACTTGAGAAATAAATGTAATTAATATCGCTGAATTATGCATGTAGAAATAGTTGGAAAAAAAATTAGACATAAACTTCTGAACTCCTTTCGTAAAGCCCACCATCCCACACACAATGTCTTATATCATGTTATGCCCAATTATTATTTGGCAAAACTATATCATCCAATCACCAAACTATGAGGAATATTTAAAATTATACTTTGTTACATAGTTTTATTTCACTTGGATAAAAACAGCATTTCAAACATAATAACAAAGAAAAAGAGGACCCATCCTTCCAGTTTCTGCTACTGACTGTTGCTGGACCCTGGAGGAGTCATGGAACCTCTCCAAGCATTTGTTTCCTGGAGTCAAAGAATAAAGAAAATAAAGTTTTGCTTCTACAGAGCTCAAAGCACTTCTTTTTAAATACTTTCTTTGGTTCTCACAGCTTCCATTTAAAACATGTGTGATTCTTCTCGCTGAAGCACAGAGATGATGCTAAAAGCACAGAGATGTGAATTACAAGTCAAAATGAAAGTCAGGAGAAGAAAGCAGTGTCTTGACTTTGGTGGTATGCCGCTCAATGGTTAACTAGTGGATCTCTGGAAATGACAATGCTTACCAATGTCTATGGTGTAAATGTTCCCCCTGTGGCTGATTTCATGGTAAACCAAAGTTAAGTTTGGATAATGAGGGACAGAGAAAATGGGAACTGGAAAAACTGTGGCACATAAAGTAGGAGCAGGGGCCCAGCGGCGGGAGTAGTGAAACGTTTGAAGGAGTCAGGGACATAGAAATGAAGACCTGGGTGGGAATCGAGAACCTCATTGTTGACCTGGTCTATGAAAGAGCTCTCGAGTTTCCATTTCATTGGTTACAATGATGATGAAAGACCACCCGGCACCTCAACACTTTCACAATGTGATATTTAAAGTTCCTGCCATTCAACCAGCATTCCTGTGGTGACGGTCCTTTACACCAGGCATAAAACAATAGGCCATATTGAATTCTCCTCTACCTTTACCCCACCCTTCAGTGACCTGCTCAATAACAGACAGAATAGACTCATACTCTCTGCATGAACCTGGCTTCTTTGCAGATGCTCCCAATCTACCAGGGTCCCCTTACTGTCTCTGTTGTTGCTGTTAGCTGCCATCCAGTTGATTCCAACTCATGGCGACTCCATATGCGCAGAGTAGAGTTGCTCCATAGGGTTCTCTTGGCTCTAATCTTTAAGGAAGCAGATTGCCAGGCCTTTCTTCAGCGGCACTGCTGCGTGGGTTCGAACTGCCAACCTTTCGATTAGTGATCGAGGCCAAATTGTTTGCGCCACTCAGGGACTTTCATGTCCCTTTAGCTGTCCTCAAAACTGCATCCCCACAATGGTTGCGACTCTTCCCTGATGCTCCTCTTCCTGCTTCTGAAAGAAATCAGTCGCTGGATGTTCAGATAAAATACAAGGAAGGCTGCTTCCACCCATCAAAATGAGTTACTTCTTTGCTGACTCTTTGGATGTTGCTTCATGTTAAAACAGAATCAAGTTTCCACCAGGCTCCTACTGCGTGGAAGTCCACAGAAGCCTGGGTTTCATGCTATTTGTGGCTTTGCCCCAGTTCCTGCTGTAAGTAAACGTTTAATGGAGATGGGCTTGTGGAAAGAAAACACACAGTATTTTGTAAAATATAAGAAATGGAAAGACTTGAGGGTATTTGAATGGCAACAACTTGGATATGTTCCAGTCCAAAAGCAGCACCATGATTTCTCCCCCTTCACTCGATCTTGACAGAACAAACTGCCGCTGTTTTCTGACAGAGCTTCATTGTGTTTAAAAAAAAAAGGGGGGGGGGAGGGAGGGAGGGGTCAAATAAAAGGACCTTATTCCGTCCATATTGGTTAGCTCAGGGAATTTCCTTTAGAATCCAGGGCGGGGAGGTAGAGGCGAGGGTGGGATATGCAGAAGGTAGCTACTTAATGCCATGAACAGACAGTATGTCTATCTGTTAGATTAAGATCATAACTCTAGAACGTCCGGGAATGCTAAGGAACACCCAACTCCATTGATATATGTGCCCTTGAGTTGGTTCCAAGTCATAGACATCCTATGTACAACCAAACAAAACACTGCTAGGTCCTGCACCATCTCCACAATCATAGCTATGTTTGAGCCGATTGTTGCAACTACTTTGTCAGTCCACCTCATCGAGGGTCTTCCTCTTCTTTGATGACCCTCTACTAAGCAAGATGTCCTGCTCCAGGGACTGGTCCCTTCTGATAACAGATCTAAAGTACCTGAGGCAAAGTCTTGCCATCTTCACTTCTAAGGAGCATTCTGGCTGTACTTCTTTCAAGATAGATTCATTTGTTCTTTTGGAAGATCATGGCATATTCAATATTCTGCACCAACACCATAATTCAAAGACATCGATTCTTCTTCGGTCTTCCTTACTTATTGTCCAGCTTTCACATGCATATGAGGTGACATAAAACACCATGGCTTGGGTCAGGCAAACCTTAGTCCTCAAAGTGACATTTTTTTGCTTTTTAACACTTTGGAGAGGACTTTTGCAGCAGATTTGCCTAATGCGTTAAAATATATCATTTGATTTCTTGACCGCTGCTTCCATGGTGTTGATTGTGGATCCAAGTAAAATGAAATCCTTGACAACTTCAATAGTTTCTCCTTTATCATGATATTGCTTATTAGTCCAGTTCTGAGCATTTTCTTTCTTTTTTTTTTTTATGTGAAGGCGTAATCCATAGTAAAGCTGTGGTCTTTGATCTTAATCGGTAAGTGCTTTAAGTTGTCTTCACTTTCAGTAAGCACAGTTGTGTCATTTGCACATTGCAGGTTGTTATTGAGTCATCTTCCAATCCTGATGCTGCATTCTTCTTCTTTTGGTCCAGCTTCTTGGATTATTTGCTCAGCATACAGATTGAATAAGTATGGTGAAAGGATACAACTGTGATGCATACCTTTCCTGACTTTAAACCACCCAGTATCCCCTTGTTCTGTTGGAACGACTGTCTCTTAGTCTATGTACAGGTTCCTCATGAGCACAACTAAGTGTTTTGGAATTCAAATTCTTTGCAAAGGTATCCATAATGTATTATCCATACAGTCAATTGCCCTTACATAGTCAATAATACACAGATATTCTCTGTTTTCAGCCAGGATCCATCCGGCATCAGCAATGAATCTGAAGACCAGACAGGTTGTAGGAATACATCAAGGACATCAAATATGAAGAAGGTAAAAGGCCATTAAAAAGACAAGGAAGAAAGAAAAGACCAAAATGATGTCAGAAGAGACTCTGAAACTTGCTGTAGAATGTCAATGGAAGAAATGATGAAGTAAAAGAGCTGAACAGACGATTTCAAATGACAGCTTGAGAAGACAAAGTATTATGATGAAATGTTCAAAGACCTGGAGTTGGAAAACCAAAAGCGAAGAACACACTCTGCATTTCTCAAGCTGAAGGAACTGAAGAAAACATTAAAGGCTTGAGTTGCAATATTGGAGTATCCTATGGGCAAAAAATTGAATAACACAGGAAGCATCAAAAGAAGATGGAAGGAATACACAGAGTCACTGTACCAAAAAAAAAAATTGGTTGATGTTTAAGAATTTCAGAAGGTAGCGTATCATGAAGAACTGATGGTATTGAAGGAAAAAGTCGAAGCTACACTGAAAGCATTGATGAAGAACAAGGCTCTCAGAATTGATGGCATACCAGTTGAGACGTCTCAACAAACAGAGGCAGCTCTGGAGTTCCTCACTCCTGTATGCCAAGAAATTTGGAAGACAGCTACCTGGCCAAGCAACTAGAAGAGATCCATATTTTTGCCCATGCCAAAGAAAGGTGATCCAACAGAATGTGGAAATTATCAAACAATATCATTAATATCACATGAAAGAATTAATAACACAATACATATATATACATACGTGCATGCACATACATATATACATACACAAAACCAAACCAAATCCACTGCCATCAAGTCAATTCCGACTCATAGTGACTCTGCAGGACAGAGTACTACTGCTCAGTAGGATTTCCAAGGCTATAAATCCTTACAGAAGCAGACTGCCACATGTTTCTCCCATGGAGTAGCTAGTGAGTTCAAACTGCCGACCTTTTGGTTCACAGCCGAGTGCTTAACTACTGTACCACCAGGGCTCCATACACACACACACGCACACACACACACACACACACATATATATTTCCCCCCAGAGGAGTAAAGGGAAACACAGAGAGGATGAGTGACTGTCAAGTGACACACAGAGACATAGGAAGAACTGGTATCACAGCTCAGAACTCTTCCAGCTCTCAGACTGGCCCTTCTGAATATTCTTAGAGTGACCTTGAACTAGTATCTTACAGCACTAAAAAAAAAAAAAGGCATTTCCATCATATCATGGGGTCTCCTGATTGTGGCTGAGCCATAGGCAGTGAGAGGTGGAAGGACAATAGCAGTGTCTACTGAGTCTTTAAGAAGCCCTGGTGGTATAATGGTTACGTGCTCAGCTGCCAAGTAAAAGGTTGGTGGTTTAAACCCACCCAACAGATGCATGGGAGAAAAACTTGATAATTTGCTTCCATAAAGGTTACAACCTAGAAAATTCTAAAGGGCAGTTAAACTTTGTCACATGGGGTAGCTATGAATTGGAATTAACTCAGCAGCTAACAACAACTGAACCTTTAGAGGCCATGGGTAATTCAGTGATAGAATTCTGGCCTTCCACACAGGAAACCCTGGTTTGATTCCCTGCCAATTTATCTCATGTGCAGCACCACCCGTCTATCATGGAGGCTTGTATGTTGTTATGATGGTTAACAGGTTTCAGTGGAGCTTTCAGACAAGGACAGACTAGGAAGAAAGGTCTGGCAATCTACTGAAAATCTGCTAATGAAAATCCTATGAATCACAATAGTCCAATTTGAAACCAATCACGGCGATCATGCAGGACTGACTCGGAGGCCTACTTAACAACAGCTAATAACAACAACACCACTGAGCCTTGCAGTGTGCCAAGCCCTGGGTTACATTCTTTACCAGGATATCCCAGGAGGTCCTCCTGACAAGCCCACTGGCAACACATCTTCATTCTAGAGCTGAAGAAACTGACCTCTGGAGACATGGAACGATTTGGTTAATTTCCAGCAGGTGTGGGATCTTCTGATTCTTCCTTTGGGGCTCTTTCTGTGGCATCTACCCCCTTTCACCCTGCAGGGTGGGTAAAAGGCAGGGGTGGAAGAATCAACAAGGGCTTTGCAATCAGGCAGAGGTGGGTTTCAGGCTGGACTCTGACCTTGGAAAACTCACAGAGGCCCACTTTTCCTCACCTGTGAGGCCATTTCATGGATGGCAAATAAATTCCTTCCCCGGGAATAGCTGCCTAGAGAGAGGGCTTGAGAAGGGATTCTGAGGCCAGGTTCCAGTCTCAAGGGGAGGATGTTGGGTTCCATTAGAAACGTCTGTCTGGACAAGCATTGAGGGATGGAGGTGCCTGTTTCTCTGGACTGGCCTCTGAGGTGTTGCATTCTTTGTGTACTTTTATATCATGGAAGCACATTTTTTCAGGTCATGGGATGACTTGCAAAGCTGATCAGCTTCTCTGCCCACCCTTTAGACCATCTGGCCCTCACAGAAGATTATAACCCAGGGAGCTGGAAAACAGTCATTTAACTCATCACCAAGGGCTCATCCATTCATACATTCAGGAAGATAACCATCATGGTAGCCCACTATTCTTCTAAAAGAGCCTGGGACTCCAGTAAGTTGGAATCTCACCATTCCCTGACTTCTTGCCTTTTTTTTTTTTTTTACTCTATTTCTCTCCAGCTCTTTTTTACCCATCTGTGATGGTTAATTTTATGTGTCAACTTGGCTAGGGTATGCTTTCAAGTGGTTTAGCCAAATACTAGTTGCTGTCACAAAGTAGTTATACAGGATTAAATCAGTTGACCTTCAGTAGAGCACATTACTTTCTATAATGTGATGTAATATAATCACCATCCATAATGTAATCTAATGTGATATAATAAATTGATCAGTTGAGGTCATACCAGTGTAGGGTGGATCCTAAACCTAATCATTTCTGAGTTCTAAAAATACCAAAATAGACTCAGAGACATACAAGGTAGAATAACAGATGCCATGTGAGGATCGTCTACAAACTAAGGGACACCAAATCATGAAGGAACCAAGGGACATCTAGCACTATCAACAAGGAAGGAATTGACACAGCTGAGGCCCTGATTTGGACATTGAGCCTCCAGAAGAGTGTCTTAGTAATCTAGTGCTACTATAATACAAATACCACAGGTGGGTGGCTTTAACACACAAAAATGGATTTTCTCACAGTTTAGGAGACTAGAAGTCCAAATTCCGGGTCCTGGCTCTAGGAGAAGGCTTTCTCTCTTTGTTGGCTTTAGAGGAAGGTCTTTGTCTTTTCTGAACTTCTGCTCCTGGGTGATTTCCATGTGGCATGGCATCTCTCTTCCCCCTATCTCTGCTTGCTCATTTTCTTGTTTAATCTCTTTTTTACCTCAAAAGAGATTGATTCAAGATAAATCCTACACTAATCCTGTCTCATTAGTATAGAAATTGGATTAAAACCACAGACATAGAGGTTAGGATTTACAACACATATTTGTGGGGGACACAATTCAATCCCTAAGAGTGAGAAAATAAATTTCTGCTCTTTAAAGCCACCCACTTGTGGTATTTCTGTTACGGCAGCACTCAGTAACTAAGACACCATCCATAAAGCTGTCTTGTGTTCTCCCCCTGCCCACCTGCCCTTTTGTGAGCCCTTTCAAGATCATTTTGATAATACTCTTCTCTGAAAGGACTGGCCTATTATTTGGATCTGTTAATCCTATACTACCATATGATATTTCTTGTGTTTGTGGTTATTTCAGGCTTCCTCCATATGGGTTTATGCAAATAAGGTAACAGAAGAAACTTTGTACTCAGAAAGATTTGCATATGTATCTTCCCTTCTTTACTTATAAGCTCAGGAACTCGGGGTGTGTTTCCTAACCTCTGTGAGCCTTGGTTTCCTCACCGGTAAACTGGGTGAGAATATACACCATTCTAGGTTTTGCAGATGATTAAATAAAATTATAGGTGCAAAGAGCCTTGTATATTGTCGGGCACTGAGTAAGTGTTCAAAAATATTATTCATTAGCAATGTAGCTGTATTACACAGTGATTTTGCAAAACTTTAAAACTGCAACAACAGCAAACGAACAAAGAACAAAACCACTGTCATGAAGAGCATTGCAGGGCCAGATTCACACGAGGCATCAGCAGAAGACGGAACTATTCAGAGTAAAAAAGATCAGGCTCAGCCAGCGTGCTCGTGAGGTCGTAAAGCCTGTGAAGTTCCATCAGGTGATAGGCTGGAAAGTGCATAGAGTTCAGCGTCAGCAAACCTGGGTCCTGGATCTGGGACTTTGAGACAAGACTCGCAAGATGTTATTTTATTTATCCTTGGTCTCAATGCCTGGAAAATAGAGATCATAACACCAACCTCAGAGAGGTTTGAAGTAATTAAGTGATGTAATACATGTTTAGCATCTCAAATAGAGTAAAGCGTTCAGTAAACTAAAGCTGCCTTTGGCACTAAGTTTTTCGTGCTCTTCGCTAGATGGTTTACCGTGCTAGCTAAGACTCAGTTTTCTCTTCTTTAAAATGATAATAATATTTTTCCTGTATAATTCAAATGATGCATTTTGACATGTAAGTCCTTAGCAGAAATCAAATTCTGGACAAATTTTAGTTAGGGGCATGGGATGTCTTCTTTTCCATCTGGTTTAATGTAAATGCCTCTTCTCATAGCAGAACAGCAAGTGGAATATAGCAAGAGACTGACCAGTAGGTGTTCGGCGAACGCTAAGTGAACAATCCTGAGAGCTACTACTGAGGAAGATTCTACTAGAAGCCCAGCAGTATGAATACCTACTTTCATTTAATCCCTTGATAACCTGTGTAACCTATGTGGTGGATACTATTTTTTATACCCATTTTGTCGCTGAAGAAAGGATGATAGCAGCTAACATGGATCCTGCACTCACTATAGGCAATAAAAAAAAAAAATGTTCTGTGCTAAATACTTTATAAATATTATTTCACTCTAGAGAGAGTCTGTTATGGTGAGTCATGTGCCTGGGCTGAGGTCGCTTTGTAAGAACACGAGATAAGAGGGATTACAACCTGCCTCTGTTGGACCCGACACCGATGCCCTTTGGAGTCATGTTGGTTGTTTCTTAAGCTGGAATTTGGGGGAGCGTTCTTGGGTTTTCTGAATTTTCTTTGAGACACTTTACATGTCATATATTGTGTCTATGATAATCTAAAATCATGACTAGCATTTTCTGAGACATCTGGATGACCTTTGCATGACTAGGTAATGACCTGTGGCTTCAGGATCCAGGTGTGCTTGAGGGTTATTATAACAATCATATGGGTTATGTCTGTGTAACATACTTAAAATATTGTCTGGCTCATAGAAATACTCAAGGGATGTTGATTACAAGGGAGCTAGGTTCCAAGGGAGGGTCTATTTGACAGTGTTTAACTTTGAATATGGTTTCCCTGGGTGGTGCAAATGGTTAATGTGCTTGGCAGCTAACCAAAACGTTGGAGGTTTGAGTCCTCCCAGAGGCACCTCAGAAGAAAGTCTTGATGAGCTATTTCCAAAAAGTTAGCCACTGAAAACCCTGTGGAGCACAGTTCTACTCTGACACACATGGGTTCACCACGAGTCAGAGTCAACGGTACAGCAACTGATATATGGTAACTTTGAATGCAGAGTTTCTCAGACTAGATCAGGAGGGCTCACATTTGAAAAACATGGAAGGAAGGACCTTACAATGGCTATGGGCTGTGGAACCAAAGCAAATCCTGCAGGGTGCGGGCTCTCTTGGCGCTGCTGGCCTAGCCCTCTGTGCTCTGGCCAGGGATGGATCTGAACCCCAGCTCCAGCCACACCCTGCCTCGAACCATATACGCCCCATAGATAGACTTGGAGAAATGCTTTCCTTTTCCCAATAACTGAACTGGAATCCTGATTGCACTTGCTTATGATTGAAGAACAAAGCCATTATCGGAAATCAACGTTCCTTGAGTATTTTCTATGAGCCAGATACCATTTTAAGTTATTTTATAAGTAAGTAACCCATTTAACTGTTATAATTATCGTAAGGCTTGGGAACTTATATTATCATGTTCATTTTGGAGTTGAGATAATTGAGGCACAGAGAGATGAAGCAATTTGCTTTAGGTCATGCAGAGAAGACAGACGTTGAACACAGGTATATGTTTTTCTCCTTAAAGTGGGGAGATCTGGTTTAAAGTGCTGTGTTTGGAACACGGCAGGTTTTGGTAAATGTTCATTAGTAGAAAAAATTAATGGATGAGAGAGCAGTTGGTAGTGTAGAAAGAAAATGGACTGGGGTGCTAGACCTGGGTTCAGGTCTTACATCACCACATTCTAGCTGTGTGACTTTGGACAAGTTGTTTAACCTCCCTGAGTCTCAGTTTCCTCAACTGCAAAATGTGAACAGTGATGAAGATGAAATGATATGTAACACACAGAATACAGTAGGCACTTAAATCCGAAAACCAAACCCACTGCTGACGAGTCGATTCCGACTCACAGCAACCCTATAGCAAATATTATTATTTCAAACAATAAGAATTAGAACTCTCATCCCTTTAAGTTCACAGTTTCCCCATTTGTAAGGAACTGAACTCCTTGAAGGGGTTGGTGTTGACGAAGAGGCTTTTAGAGCCATGGTGTCAGAAATTGGGTTCTGTCTTAGGAATGAGCGTGCGCTTGCTTCAATCATTCCTCTCTCAAGTAAACAGCAAAGTGGAAGGAAAAAGCCCCATGGGATAGTAGAATGAGAACACTTGCTGGGAATGAGGAGACCTGAAGGAGGACTCAGTTTCCTCAGTTTCATTTTGCAAGAAGCTTAATGGTTGGAAAGATTCTTAGCATGTCGTCTCGTCTTAGCTTCTCTGTTTGACAAAGGAGAACACATTGAGGCTCAGAAAGGGTGGCTTGTTCAAGGTTAATGCAGCATTTCAGCGTGAGGGCCAGGACCGAGATCGAGTTCACAGGGCAACTCCTCCTTCATGGCCCCCTGATTTGCTGTTGGGCACACTCTTTGCAGCCCCACTGTTCTCTGGAGTGAATGAGCGCAAAGCTGTGCATCTACATCTATGTCCTCCCTTCTTTCCTGACCGTCGTTGCAAGATACAGCTATTGCTGTATCTTAAGAAAAAACTGTGTGCAAAAGGACAGAGGGATTTAGTGGAGGTAGTTCTCACGGGTGGTTAAAACGTAAAGCCAGTTGTCATCAAGTTGATTCCGATTCATGGAGACCCATGTGTGCCAGAGTAGCACTGTGCTCCACAGGGTTTTCAACGGCTGATTTCTCAAAAGTAGATCACCAGGACTCTCTTTTGATATGCTTGTGGGTGGATTCAAACCTCCAAACATTTGGTTAGCAGCAATATGTATTATCTTCCCTGTTAAGAGTTTGCACAAAGAAGCAAATGATACATAAAACAGGATGAAAGAAGTTTGAAAAATGCTCTTTATTTGTAAAGAACTTAGAACAGACCCTGGCACATAGTAAGTTACCAGCGTAAAATTAATAATAATAATAACAACAACAATCATCATCATCAACATCACCATCATCATTGGAAGCTCTCAACCCAGACAAACCAAACCCAAACCAAACCCAGTGCCATCGGGTCGATTCCAACTCATAATAGAACTGCCCCATAGAGTTTCCAAGGAGCACCTGGCGGATTCAAACTGCTGACCCTTTGGTTAGCAGCCGTAGCACTTAACCACACCACGACCAGGGTTTCCCAACCCAGACAAGAGAGTATCCTATATAAGAGTGTTTTTTAAAATAGCAGGTTAGAGTCCATTGTTGTTGTTGGGTGCCATCAAGTCGACTCCAATGCATGGTGAACTTATAGGTCAGAGTAGAACTGTCCCATAGGGCTTTCTTGGCTGTAATCTTTACAGGAGCAGATCGCCAGGTTTTTCTCCAGTGGAGCCGCTGGGTGGATTCAAACTGCCAACCTTTTGGTTAGCAGTCAAGAGCTTAACCATTGTGCCACCCGGGCTCCAAAAATCAAATTACTAGATCAAGACTAGTATTTTAGAAAACAAAACGAAATAGAATAAATAAAAGAAAACAGTAGAACCGAAATTTTCAAAATGCACTTCATATGGTAGAAAGATAGTTTTGTGAAATTTTTTTTTATTCATCCATCTGTATTATGTATAAATTATACTATTATACTGTACTAACTCACATGTAAAATGGTTTATTAATGTGGCCCATGGTCTGAGATGTTTGAAAAACACTGACCAGGTGTTGCTGATGGGAAGACCCAAGTGCTGGAAGGACACAGCTACACCTCTGAAAGTAGTTCTGCTTCTTGTTGAGGGCTCTCCAGAAAGAAACTCCTTCCCTTATTCAGCCAGAGCTCAGCCCTCTGGAGCAACACAAACAAGGCTAATCCCTCTTTCCCATAATAGACCTCCATACTCTGCTAATCTTTTTCTCTCCCAAGCTAATCATCTTCCCTGCTTTCACAAAACCCCACTCTAAGGAAATTTCTAGACCATCACTTTCCCATTCACATGCCACCAGAACCACTACAGTTTTTTAATATCGCTCCAGCATTTTTTACAGAGTGCTTTCACAAATAAGAAGCGTAGATACTGTTGTGGATTAAATTGTGTTCCCTCCCCCAAAATATGTGTTGGAATCCTATCTCCTATACCTGTGGATGTGATCCTGTTTGGAAATAGAGTTTTCTTTGCTACGTTAATTAGGTCATACCTGAGTAGGGTGGGTTCTAAAACTAATTGCTTCTGAATTATAAAAAAGGCAGATTAGACACAGAGAGAAGAACACACAAATGGCAGAAGACAGAGGCCATGTGAGGATCGTCTACAAGCCAAGGAACCAAGGAATGCCGGGGGGCTACCAGCAAAGAAGGAGTCCACATGGTTGAAACTCTCATTTGGACTTTCAGCCTCCAGAACTGTGAGAAAATAAATTTCTGTTCTTTAAAACCACCCACTTGTGGTATTTGTGTTATAGTAGCACTAGGTAACTAAGACAGATACTACCTATAATACTGAGCCCTTCTACATGTGAGGCACTGTACTAGTTGCTTCACGTGTTCTATTAGTCCAGAGTCTTTTACTGCAAGTAACTGATATACAAATCAGAACAGTTTAAGCGAAGAAAAACGTATTTGCTCATGTAACTGAAAACTCCAGGGAGTCAGGCACAGCTAGATCTAAATAATGTCATTTCAACTCTTTTAACTTTGTTCCATGTTTTGCCTCTGCTTTCCTTTACATTCACCTCTTTCCCAGGCAGCTTCTTTCCATAGGATGTTCCCAGCCTCTCAAGATCTACATCCTTGTTTGGGCAGAAAAAGAGCTTCTCTTCCCCGGTAGTTCAGTTTAAGTCTTGAGTACGACTTTCACTGGTCGTGCATGGGTCACATGCTCATTCCTACTCCAGGAAATGGGTCAAACTCCACTGAACATCATAGACTGGATGGTGCTCAGGAGGAGGAGTCATTACCAGAAAAGGGACAATGGAAGTTGAAGAAACTAGAGCCAGAGACACCTACATGGTCCTCACAATTCTGTCAGCAAGATGTTATTCTTGGATGAGGAACTAACGGTCAGAATGGCTATGTACTTTGACTAAGCTCACAGGTGACAGACTGGGGCTCCAATCCAGAACTCCAAGTTCTTGTCCTTTGCCATCTACCATGCTTCTTTTTCTGCACTGACCTCCTGGATCCAGGTTGGTCTGTCCTGGAGACTACCAGTCCCCTTCATCTCGGCCCCATACTCCTGTTAATGCAGACAGAAGTCACAGCTGCCTTTGGAGGAATCAAGACCCAGGGCTGCCTCATTCTGTTTCAGTCAGCTGATAATCTGGGCCGTTTTTCAATTCTTTCCAGACTTGTTGGTTATTTTCTAAAAGATCCTTTTGTAATTAAAAATTTTTGACATATATTGACACATATAGTGACATGTATGATCTTTCCAACGGACCACAGAAAACTCCTCCTAAATGAACAAACCAAAAAACTCAGTGACTCATAGTGACCCTATAGGACAGAGTAGAACTACCCAGTAGGGTTTCCGAGGCTGTAAAGATTCAAAGCCTTGGAAGCCCTATGGGGCAGGGATAGTTCTACTCTATTCTACAGGGTCACTACGAATTGGAATCAACTGAATGGCAATGAGTAATCTTTACTGAAGCAAACTGCCACATCTTTCTCCCGTGGAACAGCTGGTGGGTTCGAACCATGAACCTTTTGGTTAGCAGCCAAGTGCTTAACCACTGTACCACCACGGCTCCTTATGAGTCACAGAGGAAAATTAAATATTCTTTATTTTATAGATGATACAAAGAGATTCAGAAAGGTTAAGTGACTTGTCTAAGGCCACAGACCTAGCTGGTGACAGAGCCAGAATTCCAATCCAGCTGTTCACAGAGTTTCTAATACTTAAAAATTACCTTTTTTTTTTTTGGTCCATCGAGATCCTGAGGTACTATCACTTTTCTCATCCGCACTTCAGCTAGCCCTCTTTCCCACCTTTTAGTCATTACCAGTGCACTAGCCCTGGTGTCTGTGGCTTGATCTAAGTCAGAGGTCCTCAAACTGTGGTCTGCTGACCAAATCTGTCCCACTGTCTGGTTTTGTAAAGTTTTATTGGAACACAGCCACCTATTCATTTAAGTATTGCCAATGACTATTTTCATGATACAATGTCAGAGTTGAATAAAAAAAAAAAAAAAATAGTTGGGATAAATTGGGATAGAGACAATGTATTCTGAAAAATCCAAAATATTTACTATCTGACCCTTTACAGGTTTGCCAACTCCTGACCTAAGACATTGATAAAGAAGCTAGACTGGTTGTAGCCAAAGACTGAGGCCCTATTACCTACCACTAGAAACCTTTGCTGTGTGGCCATTAATCAGCACTCCTTGTATTCAGTCCTTGTCCACAGCCAGTATGCAAGGACAGTTTACTGATACAAGCCAACCCAGGCAAAATAACAACCCCAGGCAACACAACCAAGCTGGTTCATTCAACAATGGCATTCTCCACCAGTATAAGCCAGGCAGCTGAATAGGACTTACAAGTGTCTACCACCTTCTTTTGCTTTGGGAGATATTTCTTGCCTCATTTCTGCAAACCTCCCATCAGGGAGGTTGACTGCCATGCTTACTCACACAACGAATATTAGTTACTTCCCCACCTGTGCTCTGTGTTGGGCAATATTCAGATCAGTAGCTCTCAATGGTGATGCCACAGCACCTTGATCCCACAGTAATCTGTAGGGCATTCAGAATTAACTTGCTAATAACAACAGTTCAAGTCCTGAGATTTGTTGTTAGGTGTGTATAACACAAGGACACCTTGCCTGGTCTCGCACTATCTTCACCATTATGAATATATTTGAGTCCATTGTTGAGGGTTTCTCTTGTTTTCGCTGACCTTATGATTTACCAAAAAGAGGCCTAGTGGTGCAATGAATAAGCGCTCAGCTGCCAACCGAAAGGTTAGTGGTTCGAACCCATCCAGTGGCTCTGTGAGAAAAAAGACCTAGCAATCTGCTCCCATAAAGATTACAGCCTAGGAAACGCTATGAGGCAGTTCTACTCTGTCCTATAGGGTCCCTATGAGTCAGAAGTGACTCAACGGCACACAACAACAACATACTTTGTCAAACATAATGTCCTTTGCTAGCGATTGCCCTTTCCTGAAGTTTAACTCAGACCCAGTGCCATCGAGTTGATTCCTGAAGTTTAGGAGTAACTTAATAGTAAATAAAAATCAGAGCCAATTCAATCAAGTTCAAAGTAAACCATAACATAATTCATAGAAACAGTTGACTGAAGATTCTGGATTAATCAAGCCTACCTTAGTTTAAAGACAACTTCACCATTTGCTACCTGCGTGACATTGGGTAAATTATTTAGCTACCTGTGCCTCCACACCCTCACTTGTAAAATGAGAATAAGAATAGTACTTATCTGAAAAAGTTTTTTGGGGAGATTAAACTGATTAAAATATGTTACACCTGTAAGGGAGTGCTTGGCCTGTAGCAAGGGAGATCTATGGATTAGCAATTGCTATTTGGAGTCACCGTGTGGTGCAAATTGTTGACACACCGGGCTGCTAACTGAAAGGCTGGAGGTACGAGTCCATGCAGAGGTGCCTTGGGAGAAAGGCCTGGTGATCTACTTCTGAGAAATCAGCCACCGAAAACCTTATGGAGCACAGTTCTACTCTGACACTTACGGGGTCGGCTCAACATCAACCGCTGTTGGTATTGCTATTTATTGAGTTTTTATAATATGCAATTGTATTCTAAGAGTTTTGCATGGATTATCTTAAACCTGTAACCCTGCCACTCTCATCTGATTTATGTTATGCTTCCATATGGGCAAGAAAGAAATAGTTATAGCTGGTGTGTGGGGAACTGTACAGAACCTACGGTCTGTCTTCTCTATGCCATATTCAGAAACAGATCTTTAACTAGATGATATCATTACTCAAATGCTTAACAAAATTCTCTTTTAAATGGCATCTATACAGAAATAAGACCTTGAGCACAATTTGTTTAAATTTCTATTAAAATTTGGGTGAGGGTTTCTAAAGTCTGGGGATAACCTTGACCTTGAGAGTATATCAAACATATGAACATCATCTGCTGAGTGTATCTTGGCAGAAAAATTTTAGCAAATCTCTATTGTGGGTTACTTGAAATCACATGTCCCTGCCTGTCCATCTCAGTTTCTTCATCTGCAAAAAGCCAGCCTCCAGGTTTGTGTGAGGGGGAAATAAGATACTCTATAAAAAATGCCTCATACAGTCCACTGGCTATCGTCACCGCTGGAAACCACACTTCATTGCCACGGCCCCTGTTAGGTTGGATTTCCTTGGCAGTCAGAGACCAAGCACTCTGCCACCTAGCTGCTCAGTCGATGCTTCATAAAGGGTAACTAACCGACCATTAGAAACCTGGTTTAAGGCGGGCAAACGGATGAGCATCCCGTGCCAATATTATCTGGGAACTTGGTTGGCCAGAATTCCAGAACCTAAGAGTCAGAAGGAGCTTGGATGAGGGTGTTCGGAGTTCAACCTTTCCCTCGCTGTAAACTGGGGGCCAGGCCACTGAGAAGGAAGAGCCCAGAGGACCCTGCAAAGCACACCACGTCCCCACATCCCACAAACAACCCTAAGCAAGCTCCTGTATAAGCAATTGGGTGATTGGGACTACAGCTAGATTACATGGGCCAGGTTCAAGAAATAACAGCACAGGACAAAAGTGGGCTGCTGCAGGCTTGGCTTCTTTTTACTGAGTCACCAGTTTCTTAGTCTCAGTGGGGGAAATATTGCCTGGAGTCCTCTGGGCTGCAAATTCCAGGGCTGTCTCATGGCTGCTGGCTCCCTGGCATAGAGAAGCCCAAAATACCAAAGGCAGAACCCACTCAATAGTACTAACAACAGCAACCATGGCTGTTTGCTGAGCATTTGCTAACCCATTGCTGTCGAATCGATTCTGACTCATAGCAACCTTACAGGACAGAACAGAACTGCCTCATAGAGTTTCCAAGGAGAGGTTGGTAGATTTGAACTGCTGAGGTTTTGGTTAGTAGCCATAGCTCTTAACCACTGCGCCACCAGGGCCTGAGCACTTACTAGGTGCCTTTAAGATGTCATCTCATGTATTACTCAAAGCAACCAAAATGAGAGAGGTACCATTATCATCCACATCTTTCCAGTTGAAAAAACCAAGCATCAGAGGTGTTAGTCAGCTAGCGTGATGTCACACAGCTTGTGAGTGGCAGAAACTTATTAGAAAGAAACCAATTCGTTTGGGCTTCACAGCCCACACACTTAACCCCTAACTCTACTGACTCCCAGGAAGAAGGGGTCTCCATTACTGATTTTCTGTAGTGGCCAGGTTCAAGGAAGAGGAGGAGAGCAGAAGAAAAGAAAGGCTGGGTAGGGCTACGGAAACTCAGTGGCAATTTTTGAGCCCAGGATGCATCCAGGAGAGGGAGCCTGAGGTTTACTAACAGAGAGGCAAGAGTTAAGGGGATAATAGAATCTATGCCCTTGTTTACTTGTGTTCTAGTTTCTTTTTTAAACTATACTACTGGGAAGGACTACAAGACTTGCCTGCTCCTTATTAAAAACAGAAAATCTGTGTAGGCAGCAGCTACGGCACAAAGGCAGATAGATATATTATAGGCAAAAAGGAGATGAGCTACAAGCCAGCCAACATGGAGAGAGGCAGGGCTCAGAGCCCTCCTGTCCACAGGCCAGTGAATCTCTAATTAAACATGGAGGCTCTCTCAGGGCCAGGGAAATAAGAAACAAAAGGATTCCTCTTTCCACACTGTAATAGAGAGAATATTTTCTTCAAGGGGAAAAAGAACTGCCTCCTTCCTTCCTTTCTTCCATCCTCCCTCCTTTTCTGTCTTCTTCTCTCCTTCCCTCCTGCCCTTTGTTCTTGCTTCCCTTACTCTCCCCCTCCCCCAGTCTCTCCCTCCTTCCCTCCTTTCCATCCTCCCATCTTCTCTGCTTGCCTCTCTCTCTTCTTTCTTTCCCCACTGCCTCCCTCCCTTCCTTTCTTCTTTCCTTTCCCAGCTTATTATAAAAATTCTGGTTTATGACCCAGGGCTTTGTGCTTCTGAGGGAGGGTGGTAATTACCATGCTTTTCCTTTTCAGAGAAAAGATATGAATCTGCTCCACAGGAAATACCTTTGCTTAAAATCTATAGGTACAAAGTTTTCATTTGATGGATCTGCCTGTAACACTAGCCTGACTTCTTACCTTTGGGGGTTCCCCGGCCTTCAGAGCACCAGCCTGGCCATAATCCACGAGGAGATCATGTTGAAAACACTTTGTGGATGCCTGATTGTTGAATGAATTAATGAATTTTACAACTAAGAAAACTCCAAAGTCAAGGTCACCCCTGCTGCCTGTGTTTGATCTTGGGGCCAGGACTGTGTGTCACTTTTAAAGTGGGTAGCAACAGGAAAAGGCTTGGGTCTTCTCACTGTGTTTCACTTAGGCCCTGTATTTAAATAGACATTTTGGCTAGCTCTGAAAATTGTTTTGTTAATTTTAAAAAACTGTCAGGTTTTTGCAGAAGATTTGGGATTTCTTTTCATCTTGCTGAGTGTGTGCTTTCTCTTTGCTGTTTTCATAATAAGTAAGTCCTGGGGTAATTTTTGGAGTCCCTGGGTGACACAGATGGTTAAGTGTTTGTCCCCACAAGATTGGGGGGTTGAACACACCCGAAGGCACCTCAGAAGACAGGTCTGGTGATCATCTTCTGGAAGGTCACAGCCTTAAAAACCCTATGGAGCAGTTCTACTCTGACATACATGTGGTCACCATGAGTCAAAATCACCTTGATGGCAACTGGTTTGGTTTTGGGGTGATTTTTGCTTCCTGCCCCAGACATTTGGCAAAGTCTGGAGATATTTTTGGTAGTCACAATTGGTGGGGTGCTCCTAGCATACAGTGGGTAGAGGCCAGGGATGCTGCTAAACATTCTACAATGCACAGGACAGCCCCTCCTCACCAACAAAAAATTACCCAGCCCCAAAAGTCAACAGTGCCGAGGTTGAGAAACTGGGTCACCCTGACAAGAGAAGTTCTTGCTTAAAGAGAAGGGCAATGTGAATATCAAAATTAGAACATTCTTCCTTTTTGGCATTTCTTTCTGACTTTCACCAGGCACTTTCCATTCCGTGGGATATCTGTGCCCATAGTGCAGAGAGAGTCGGAGGGAAATGAGAGCAAAGATCGAGAATAATAACAACAGTGACGACTCACATTTGTATATCACTTTACTGTTTGCTAAGCGCCCTCTCTTGTACATTAGCTTAGCTGGACCTATGTTGGGGATGAAAGTTGGAGAGATTTCCCTAAGAATATTTCCCATTTTATGGGTTTCCAGAATTAACAGTTTAAAGCAAATTAGAAATAGATTAAATGAGGTACCTTTGGTCAAACAGAAAACCAATTACATGATAGGAAATTGTAATAATCCATCACAGGCAGCTGGTTCCGAATCCCAAAGCTGGCTGCAGTGGAGCCAGCATCTCCCCCTGCCTGTGCACAAGGACAGAAAGAGACTGCTCTTCCTCTTTTAGATGCCGAGATAAGAGAAGTCACCACGGAGGTGTTGATAGGCGACCAGCCCAAGTTTCCCAGCAATAACTCAGGACCACCTATCACTTCTTGAGTGCCCACGTTTTGGGCTGTAGCTGGCCTTGGGGTGGATGCTTACATAGCATAATTCATTTCTGAGAGCGTACCTGGACAAGGTAGGGATTGTTACTCCTACCTCTTTGATGGATAAAGAAACGAAGAAGTTACACAATCCTTGGACCACACAGGTAAGGACAGCTGGTGAGCCAAGATTTGAACTGTAGGCTTTCTGTGCCCTAACACACCCCTTTTTATTACATTTGTTGAGATCTATGTACCTACATAAAGAAGATTCTGAACAAACACTTGCTATTCTCATCATTTCCCAGGAGAAATTAAAACCTCATCTGCTTACAGACACACACAAATCTCTCTTCTTTGGTGAACTGCCTGTCAATGCTAAGCAAGTAGGACATGGTTTCTATAGGTCCTTGGGTGGCACAGGTGGTTTGCAATTGGTTACTAACCTAAAGGTTGGCAGTTCAAACTCACCCAGTGGCAAAGCGGGAGAAAGGCCTGGTGTTCTGTTTCTGTAAAGATAAAAGCCAAGAAAACCCCGTGGAGGAGTTCTACTCTGTCACACATGCGGTGGCCATGTGTCAGAATCGATTTGTTGGCAATGGGTTTTTTTTTTTTTCTTGTTGTTTACATGGCTTCTGTTCTTATTCAGCACTATGACACCAAAATATTTCTAAGGTATAAGCCAGGAACCCCCAAAATGAATTTCTTATTTGCTGTCATATATGGAAGCTCTATGAACAATGGGTTATTCAAACTTTTTATCTTGTGTGTACAAATCTAAATATTCTCACTGAGCCTTCTCTGTATCTCTGATGACTCACTTTATATACTTAAGACTTTATTTTGAGAAAGCTGTAGATTCACATGTGATTGTAAGAAATAACACAGAGCGATCCCACTGCCCTTCACCCAGTTTTCCCCCAGTGGTAACATCTTGCGTAATCATAATACAAAATGGCAACTAGGGATTTGACACCGACATTGACACAATCCACCTACCTTATTCAAATTTCACTGGTTTTACATGTACTCGTGTGTGTGTGTGTGTGTGTGTGTGTGTGTAGTTTTATGCAATTTTATCACATGCACACTTATTTTATGGTATGGTAAGTACTCTGCGCCACTTCAGCATAAATTGAATAATACAAAACAGTAACCAGGCACATTTCTAATGTAGATACAGTTTAGTTGATTCATTGAGAGTCTTTGTGCCAAGCACTTTTGTAAGAAAAAAAGAAAAGAAAAGACTCAAAGAGGAGAAAAACACGGCCCCTGCACTCATGGAATTTGTAGTCTCATATGAAAGGCAGAAGTGTAGATAATTACAGGACCATGTGCTTGCAAAATGAAACAAGCCTTTCAATTAGTTGCAAAAATAATCAAGGTGAATAAAATTATACATTTTGGTGGCCTTGACCCTTTAACATCATACATCTTAACGTACTAATAGTGCTAATGTAACATATGTTTAACTGTTTAAAATATTAGCTCTGATGATCTATCAATATGGTGTCTGTGTATCTTTTCCTATTACAACCGTTTAACTCAATGTGTTAAACATAAAAATCTTTCAACTCCAGATTTGATCTATTCATGCATAAACTGTCTCATTTCTTTATCGCAAGATTATGTAAAATTCCATATATATATATATATCTCTGTCAGCACTTGATTAAACAAAAATGCTTGTCAGATGAAGGGGGAATATCTGGCACGTTGACAGATGCTTTTTAACTTTTTTTAAATAATAAGGACAACAGCATTTCACACTCACATAAGAGTTTCTATTCAGAAAAGCCAGAGGAAAAGTATTTCATAACTGAGTGGTATCGTGTCTGCATGGCTGACATACTCAGTTTTTTTCTTTCTTTTTTTTTTTCTCCCAGTGGGGAGAGGTTTGTGGGTGTGTGGGTATGTGTGTATGTGTGCGAAATCACCATACCTGCAACTGAACCAAAATGCATTTTTCCTTTGTAGCTAAATTTAGCCCACATCCTGGAGTGCAATCCCAACTCAGTGTTGAAGAGCCATGTGAAATTTCTGGAAGATGTTGATATAAGAAGAATAAGACAAGCTTGCAGAGCATTTTCTTTCTGTCTTTACGCCATCCCTATCATTGCTAGAGAGAAGAGAGCTACCCAGTCGTGTTTTCACTGTGAAGACTCTGAGGTACATGAAGGGAAGCCCTTGGCCGACCACAGCACAGGCTGGTGACCTCGCCTGGATTAGAGCATCGGTTATTGCATTCCTGCTTTCTGTAGGGCACAGTGTCAGTGCTGTGGGGAAATGCACAGAAGAGGAAAAATCTATCAACCGCTAAGTGTTATTCACCACCTACTACGTTCTAGAGATACAAACTGCTCTAAGAAATCATCCCCACACTGAAGAAGTTTACAGTCCAAATGAGAAGTCATGACTTAGAAGCATATTGAGGGTGATATAAGAATGGCATAATACTTGATTGAAAAAAAAAATGTAGTCTAAGCTATAACCACTGTCATTGTTAGCTGCTGTTGACTTGGCTGTCAACTCAGGGTGACTTCGTGTACAATGGAGGAAAACACAGACAGATCGGACCGCTGTGATCCACAGGGTTTTCATTGACTGATTTTTGGAAGCAGATCACCAGATCTTTCTTCCTAGTTTATCTTAGTCTGGAAGCTCCATGGAAACCTGCTCAACACCACAGCAAAACTTGCCCCCTCATAATGACCAGAAAAAAATTAACTGACAAAGGTACAGCTCTCTCCTAATCTCTTCAAGGGTGTATACCTGAGTCCTTGTCTTCCCTTCAGTCAATGTTCAAGCCAACTTCACCATCAACATGTTTCTCCAGCTCTTCCCAAGGGTCCTGCAGATTCCATGTCAAATTGAAACCGACCACTCTCGGATCAAAACACCCTGTGAGGTGTCTTCCCTTCTTACCCTCTCATGTGGTTTAACAGCTGGGCTCTGAAATAATGGTTTTATACCTATCTGTTATGGATTGAATTGTGTCCCCCCAAAATGTGTGCCAACTTGGCTAGGCCATGATCCCTAATATTGTGTGATTGTCCACCATTTTGTCATCTGATGTGATTCTCTGAGGTGTTGCAAATCCTACTTCTATGATGTTAATGAGGCAGGATTAGAGGCAGTTATGTTAATGCGAGGTTAGGTTGTGTTTTCAGTCAATCTCTTTTGAGATAGAAAAGAGAGAATGGAGCAGAGAGACAGGGGGACCTCATATAACCAAGAAAGCAGTGCTGGGAGCAGAGAGCATCCTTTGGACCTGGAGTCCTTGTTCTGAGAAGCTTCTAGACCCAGGGAAAGATGGATGACAAGGACCTTCCTCCAGAGCTGACAGAGAGAGAAAGACTTCCCCTGGAGCTAGAGACCTGAATTTGGACTTGTAGCCTACTAAATTGTAAGAGAATTAATTTCTTTTTGTTAAAGCCATCCACTTGAGGTATTTCTGTTATAGCAGCACTAGATGACTAAGACACCATCCCTAGTTACCTAAGCCAGGCAAGGAAAAAATCCAACTATGATTTTCTGGTATTCTTATTCTCACTTGGTCATCAAGTGTCCAGTCAATGTGTTCCCAATCACGTGGTATATGAAGTATAATGTTGGGCGTGGTGGGTGTTGCAGGGATGCAGGGGGCACCTTGCCCTGAGCTTCAGGTTTCCAAGTGGAGGGAGCTTCACTAGAGTAACACGCTTGTCCCTTCTTGGTCTCTTATTCTCTGTATCTCAGGAAATGTGAAATGAACTATTGGTAAATTCTAGAGGAATTCCTGAGAAAATCCAGCTCGGCTTATCCTCTCTTCTGTGGGATAGCCCTGCTTGCAGAAAGAATCTACTCTCTATTCCACTTTGCCATAAGGTTCAAGGGCAGGCTCTAGAAGCAAGAGGCAGGATTTATTAGCACTGCCCATGGTGGGGTATGTCTATGCTGGGGCCTCATGCAGGAAGGTCCACTGGATTCACAGGCCTAGAGCCCCATTTTCTAACCTGGCCATTATCCTTATAGAGATAATCTTTGATGCCTATCTAACTGAATTCTCCATTATTTTCAAATAAACATAGGGAAAAAGGATGATATTTATTAGGTTTTCTCAAATTTCAATAGAAAAGGGCCTAAGAAATATAAAACGCAGTCTGCATGTATTATTACTTAGTCATGGGGGCAAAATGTATGTACACAAATTAAGTGGAAAAAAAGTGAAATATAAATTTGTATCTTCTAAATGCCTTGTAATAATATAAATGGCACAAATGTGATTTTTTATAACCTTCAATTTTCATCCTTTTCATTCATATGGTCAAGGACTGAAAAACAATGCCTAAAATAAAAACAATTTTAGTGGGCTGACTGTAGATGAATGTTCTTTTTAATTTTTGATGTGATAACATGGTATAGTGAAGAATGGGAATGACAAAGAGTGAGGGAAGGAAGGAAAGAAGGAAGCAAGCAAGGAAGAAAGAAGGAGGTAGGGAAGAAGAAAGGAGGGAAGGAAGGGAGAGAGGAAGGAAAGAAGGGCAGAAGGAAGGACAAAAGAAAGGAGAGAAAGAAGGGAGGAAGGAAGTAGAAAAGGAAGGATGGAGAGAGGGAGGAAGGAAGGAGAACTTTTCTAGGTTGTCACTAAAATAATAAATGATGAGTGTTAATGTTTGTCAAGCATTTACTATGAGCCAAGTCCTAAGTGCTTTACCTATATTAACTCATTTGATGCTCAGAACAACCCTAAGGGATAGACACAATTTTTTCATTCCCATTTCATAGATAAGGACAACGAAGTTAAGTGGCTTGTTCACAATCAGATGACTTGTACAGAGGGGACAGGGACAGGATTTGAACATCAGTGGGCTGACCATGCATCTGATAACAGATCACTGAGAGCTGGTGGTCAGGGAAGGCTTTAAGGAGGAAGTGAGGAGATGACAGGTAGAGGAGGGGCATGAAGGTGTTCCAGAAGGAGGAGCTGATGTGAATAAAGGGTCAGAGGTGGAGCAGCCAAAGGTCCTCCTCAGAAGCACCCAGCCATCAGTCAGCTTGACCTTGGCAAGCCCTCCTTCTATCCTTTACCTTTGTGCAGGCTGAGTTATTCCTTCAGATTAGATCCCCTCAATTAAAGCTAATTTCAGCTTTCACCCTCCTTTTGACTAAATGAAATGGAAGGAGGGAAATATCAGCTGCTCCAGTCTTATCTTTCTTTTACCAATTGCATTTGAAGACCACTTCTGGGGATGGGTACTTGTACATATCTTCTTAAAACTTACCATGTGGGCTATTAAAATAACAGCCATTTACAGGTTCCTTACAATAGCCCTGCTGGTACAGTGGTTAAGAGTTTGACTACTAACCGATAAAGGTTGGCAGTTCAAATCCACTAGCCGCTCCTTGGAAATCCTATGGGGGCAGTTCTACTCTGTCCTATAGGGTCACTATGAGTCAGAATTGACTTGACAGCAATGGGTTTGGTTTTTTTGGTTTTACAATAGCAGGAAACAGCACTTCAAATTTATTAATGTAGTTTACTGATCACAGAGATCGCCTAGAAAGGCATTGCTGTAATTTAGAGACAAGGCAATTGTGGCTCAGAAAGCCTAAGCAGCATGCTCAGTGTCACACAGCAAGTAAGCGTAGACTCCTGGATCTGAACTCTGGTTTATCTTATTCCAAAGCCATACTCGTAAGCTTTTCTCCAATTTTTCAACAATGGATTGATGTTATAGAACTGGCAAAGGCTAAAGGCAAGCAAAAACAAAGGAAACCTCATCGGATCTGACATAACCTGCACCCTCGCATTTTACTATTCAGAATCAACAGTCCCTGATTATCATACAATCAAAGAAAATCAGAAACACCCACATACAATTCAATTAAACAGCAAATTTAGGAGTCTACTGCTAAGAGGAAAAGTCACAAGAAGAATTGCGGTAGGCAGAATTCTAAGATGGCATCTGAGGCTACCAGTCCCTCAAGCAAAAGAGTCTTGCAGATGTAATCCAAGTCCCAAATGGGCTGATCTTAAACTATGGAGATTATCCAAGTGGGCCTAACCCAATCACATTAGTGTTTTAAAAGCAGGGCTTTTCTCTAGCTTGTTTGAGATTCTAAGTGTGAGAGGAATTTGACACAAGGTGGTTTTCCATTACTGAGGAACTGTTTATTAACACTTTTACTCTGTAACACATGGGGTGCCATCAACTTGATGACAATGGAGGCTTTTTCTTTTTTCTTTTGTATACAAAGCCCCTAAGTTTGTGGTAATTTGTTACATAGCCATAAAAAACTAATGCAGGAATTTCACAGAGATTAATGTGAGTTGTTGAAATGTACTCTATTCTTCATTCTAATAAAAAATAAGACGTATGAATTCCAGTTCTGTAAACTTGAGAGCTGGGAAAATGTCATCTGCTTTTAGTAACATTAATTTAAGCCACCCAGAGACATAGGAGATGTGCGCCCGTTTATAAATGAAGCTTTACGATAATATGCAGAACTAACTGATTTTCCAGGCAAGAGTGTATCTTTAAAAAAAAAAAATTCAAATGACATTTTAAACATTGCTCATCAATATGTTTATTTTATGTAGACAGAGAAAAGACAATTATGTAAGGTAGTTGATGGGATTTGTGTCTTATATAAGTAAAAAAAAAAAAGGTGCGTTTTCACGTAGTAATTGTTATAATCTGTCAGGAAAAAAAGTAAAGCTTTAGAAATAAGTCAAAAAGCCACTAGTCAGAAGAAAAAGGCCCTCATTTTATTGGATTTTGCCAGCCCTGAAAATCAGTCTATTTCATCTCTCTGAGGATGAATTACAAGAAGGGGAAATAAATACAATACTGCCTATAGGAAAAAGAAGGAAAGTTTCAGGCACCACCAGGCAACTCCTCCCTTATTTACCAACTGGAAGCTGTGCCTCCTTATTGGCCATTGAGCCTCCTCACAAGATGGCTATGAGGATGGGAAGTGTTATTTCATAAAGCATGTAGAATAATGATAAATATTGGTGAATATCAAGTAAACATAAATTCTTGTCCTTCCAAACTACCCACCTGCTAGTTGGAAGAGCTGCTTCACCTTCCTATTCTTTCTCTTCTATGACAGGAGTTCAGTTAATTCAAGATCCCTGGCCCCTTGTTGTCCCTTTGTTCACTCTACCCTGAGGTAGAAAAAGAGGGTTGTGTCCGATTGATAAACTTGAGGGGACTAATTTAGCATGCTCAGCTAAGCTCCTCCCTTCTCCCTCCTCCATGAAGACATGGAGGAAGCTTGGCTCAGCCCAGCTTTGCCTGCCCCCGGTTCTAGGGTTGAGAATGAGGAGCTCATTGGCAAAAAGACCTGATGCCAAGTCCTCCAACCTGGCCTCTCAATAGTGAGGGTAACATTTCAGCCTAATCTTTAATGCAGTCATCTGGTTTTATACTTGTTCAGAACGAAGATGGGTATGTTTATTGGGTCTCCAATTCGGAGTCACCAACAATATCCTCAAGAAACTATAACTTTTCCAGTTTCATTTATTGTAAATGATTGAGCTATCAAAACAGACCCTCTGACCCTAGGACATGTCCTTTGATGGACGTCTTTTTTTTTTTTATTACTCTTTATAAGTCTCTCTGTAAAGTTACATTAATGCAGTTTTTCAGCCTGACAAACTCATTCAACCTGGAAGTTCTCTCACCTGGAGATAAATGCTTACAGGGCCCAGAAGATAATACTATGGCACTCTAAATCACCCATTAAAAATAAAAGGCAGCAACTGTATTTGTCTCCAAATATACTCTTCTTTGGAAAATTGAACTTGTAGATAACCACACAGCTAGAACGTCACATAGGTCTATTTCCTGCCTTAATACTAATACTGTCTTTCCCCTAATCCCAAGAGCTAACATCATTTCAGGTATAACCTAACATAATCTAAAAGTGTACATGATAGTAAAATTTAAAAACAAAACAAAAACCTTAAAACATTGGAAATCAGCACACCTGAGATCAACAGCTAGCGCTACCACTGAGTAGCAATGGGAACTTGGTCAACTCTCTTGATGTCATTTCTAAATCTGTTTCTTTAGCTGTAAAAGGAGTTCTTGAACTGCAATCTCTGAAGTCCCTTCAGGTTCTAAAACTGTGTCTTTCTAAGGAAGGGCCAATTAACAAAGAACACAGGGAGTAAAATTAATCAGAAATGTGCAGAAGAAACACCCACCCAGAAGAAGGCCAACTTCGGTGGGTGAGTGCCATCGCCACCGGAAATTGTTCACATTACGGAAGTATCATGACAGAAAAAAAATTAAAATTATGGATTAGCATGTCAATTAATTTTAGCTGCTGTAACAGCTAAACCCCAGACTCTCAGTGGTTTAGTGCAACAGAAGTTTGTTTCTTATTCTTTGACTCTTAGATGTAAACGTTCAATTTTGCAGTGATTTAAGGACTTTGGCTCCTCCTATCTTGTGACTCTACCACCCCCCAGGGCCTCTAGTCCTTGGATTTCATCCAGCTAAAAACAGAAAGTAGAGAAGGCACACTTACTTCTTAACTAATTTAGCACAAAGCAACTCACATAACATCCCTCCAAATTCTATTGATAGTAATTACTTATTAGAATTTGCCTAGATGCACGGGGATAAGAAAAAGGATTGTTATTGGTATCTTTAGCTGCTATTGAGTTGGTCCCTAAGTTATAGCAATCCCATGCGTAATGGAATCAGGACGTTGTGATCCATAGGGTCTTCGCTGGCTAACTTTTGGAAGTAGATTACCAGGCTTTTCTTCCTAGTCCATCTTAGTATGGAAGCTCTGCTGAAACTTGTTGAGTATCATAGCATCACGCAAGCCTCTACCGACAGACCAATGGTGGCTGGGCATGAGGCGCAATAGCTGAGATATTGAACACAGTTCTCCCAGATGGAAAGCAAGAATTCCACTGAACTATTTAAGTGCCTTGAAATCATAGTTCCTTCCTGGCTGGACAGCCATTTCTCAGCAGTAACTTTCCTCTATGGAAAACGGGAATCAATCTTTGGAGTACAATTGCCATGTCTACCACAATTAGTGCCGTCTGTTCCTTTCATATAAACTTTGTATTTTCTAAGGATACACGTACATTAGTAACTAATTTTTGCTCTGTCTGGTTTTAATTATGTGAAGCCAATATGCCAAATAAAACAGCACCCATTGTGACTAAACTCTAGCTAAATTCAGCTGAAATCTAGTATGGGTTTGCTTTGTGTACCTTTTTGTTCTCATTGTATGCAAGAAGAAATACAAGCCAGACGACTGTAAGAGAAGAAAACGTGACTGCAGTCATCTCTGCCCAATTTTAACAAGAACTAAAACATGAAGAATGGCTGGATTCAGGAAGAATTGAAATCATCAAGAATATTCTATAAAATATGTATATATATTCCTTGATTGCTCATTCATCATATTTTGGCTTATTGAGCTGCTGACAGGGTTATATTTCTTATTTTGTGGGGAAAAAGCACTTTGAAAAGGTGGCATGTTATTATCTAGATAAAAAAAAAAATCTAGATAGCTGAACCTTATTTTAAAGTTGCTATCCAATTTTTTATCCAAGGAGAACAATCCAGGTTTAGTAAATTCAGGATTGAGCCCAGTTAGAAATATCTGGACATTTGGATTTGGGATCGGACAATGTCTGCACCGTACATTACCATCTATGTGGGGAGGGAAAAAATAAAAAATAAAGATTCAGAACTCTAGGCAAACGTTGTTGTTAGTTGCTGTCAAGTCGATTCCAAATCATGGTGACCCCATGTGTGCACAGTAGAATTGCTCCATGGGGTTTTCAAGGCTGCAAACATTTGGAAGCAGATCACCAAGCTATCTTCCAAAGCATCTCCGGGTGGGTCTGAACCACCAACCTTTCAGTTAGTGGTCAAATGCTTAACCGTTCGCACCACCCAGGTGGTGCATGTTATTATCTAGATATCTAAACCTTATTTTAAATTTCTCCAGGACTCCAGGATGATAACAAGTATAGAGTAAAATGAAGTCATATGTCGTTGAGTAGACCCTGACTCATGGCGACCCCTTGTGTGTCAGAGCAGAACTGTGCTCCCTAAGATTTTCAATGACTGATTTAACCAGAAGTAGATTGCCATGCCATTCTTCTGAGACACTTCCAACCTTTTGGTTAGCAGCTGAGCACTTTACTCATTTGCACCACTCAGGGAATTCTCAACTAAAGCAGGGGTTGGGAAACTTTTTCTGTAAAAGGCCGAATAGTAAATCTGTTAGACTTTGTGGTCCACAGAGTCTCTGTTCCAACTACTCAGCTCTGTCTTTGTAGCATAAAAGCAGTCATAGACAATACTTAAACAAAAGTACATGACCGTGTTCTAATACAACAGGCAGCAAGCTGGATTTGGTCCACAGCCTGTAGTTTACCAATGCCTGAACTAGAGACAAAAAGAAAACCCAAAGCAGAAAACTTCCTCACATGTTGTGAGGAGAAGGCCTCAGTTTCCCCTTTGATTTTGGAGCTAGATCACCCAGGTTTTTTGGAACTTGCTGTATAAAATAAATAACATTTTCATTATAAACAGGTGACAAGGGGAATGGATATGTTCCAGCTGCTAAGGCACAGAGTTTGAGACCCAGGAGACCAGGTTCTAATTCTGGCTCTGTCGGGGTGGAGGATGTGATATCCCTTGCCTCATTTAACTTCGATAGGCCTTTGTTTCAGCCTCCCTAAAATCAGAATGTTAGGTTACCTCGAATATCCTTTACATCGCTCAGGTTATATTTAGTCTGGGAAGCCAAGAAGTGCTGGAAAAACCTTTAGATAGACATGGACTGAAAAGACATAGCCTACAACTTGTTAAGTGTGTCATCTTGGATAAGTTAGTTAAGCTCTCTAAGCTTTAATTTCCTCATCCGTAAAGCGGACCTAATACAATTTACCCGAAAGGAATAAATGAAATTATGTATGTGAAGGTAACGAGCAGCAGCAGACTTGGTGTTCCAATGGCAGTCAAACCCGAAGGTGATTTCATGTCTAATTTCAAGACAATGTCTTCACTCCATTTATTCAAATGTCATAAGCAAACCTGCCGTTATAGTTGGTTTGTGTCAAAAGAGTTTGACTTATGGTGACCTTATATAAAACAGGCTGAAACATTGCTAGATCCAGTGATATCTTCATGATCATTGGTATGTTTCCATTTCTTGTGTCAGTCCATCTCACTGAGGGTTTCCCTTATTTGTGCTGATCCTCTTCCAACCATGATGCCTGTTTCTAGTGACTGGTCTTTCCTGGTGATGTGTGAGTCAAAGTAAGCAAGCCAAGATGTCACCATCCTCACTTCTAAGGAGCGTTCATGTTGTACTAAACTGCCATTTCTGCTTTAGAGGCTGGAAGCATTCTCTAGCAAATAATCATCAGAAATTAGATAAAATTAAGTCAAAATATATAATCGTGGCAAATAAATCCAGGATAATTACAATGTACCAATAATTCTGTTCTCACAGGACAAAAAGCTCCAAGCATGCAGTGGCCATGAATAGGGATTCTGCCCACCTCCTTCACTAGATTCTCACAGGGAACGACAGCCCAATGTCTCCCTTCCTTGTGCCTGTTCCTTGATCACACACTAAGCCAAGAACCCAATTCCTAAGATATGGCTGCAGGATGCCCAATTCGGAGAAAGGGGGAGGGCTCATCACCTTCATTGTGCCAGCCGCCGTGATGGCATCTTAGCACATCTCTTCTCACTGAACTTTTACAGCCTTGCTGTGTGGCTGCCATTAGCAATCTCATTCTTAAAGATCAGAGACTGAGGCTCCAATGGCTTAAGCAACTTGTCCAAAGACAAAACATTTCGGGAGGGTTATGTGCCTCTACAGATTGTACTCTTGTTCTCTTGCATGAATCTCAAGAGGAGATAAGAACCGCTGGGCCAAAATGGTGACAACTGAGGCAGGGAATCTGCAACCAACCTTCCCTGTGAATCTGAAAATCAGAGACTGCTATCCCCAAACCACTGGGCTATCAGAGGTGGATAATGCAGGGAGGTAATCAGAATACAAGCCAGGAATGCCAGATTGTTCTTGACATTGGAGCAGAGTCTAGAGCAAGCAGGCAGGCTCTGAATGTTTTGAATGAATGAATGAATGAACGAATGAATGGATGGATGGATAAACGAATGAAGGAAGGATTAGCTCATATTCATGTTGTCAGTGCCACACCGGCCTATGGGCAAAAGTGTCTGTGGTTCATTTTGTTGTTTCTTCTTTTTAAAAAAGTTTGTTCTTATTCCTGCTAATCACATTTTTGCCTTTATTCATCAGTTTTCACCCTTTCAAAGACCGACCTCCTATTTTCATTCCTATTCTCTGGTTCTTGCCTCGTAGCCCTCCTCCAATTTTATACCGAAGGCCTTCATAAAGAAATCTTATTTTATTATTTTTTGACCAGAGGAATGTGGGGTAAAGGGGAGCATTTCTTGTTTTTATGCACATTTAGATTGACTGATTTTCCTCTACGAACTTGAAAAAAAAAAAAAAAACTTTAATCTGGATTCGTTAATATAATGCCATGTGTTTACTGTTAGGAATCCTATTTACAATGACGGAAATGATAATAAAGATGACAGTGATTTAAGGAATAAACAAATTAAGTTTGGACTTCTTTAGTTCAAAGGATATTGAGAGATTTATCTACCCATGTGTTATGGTTTGAATTGTGTCCCCCCAAAATATGTGTTGTAAATTCTAACCCCTATACCTGCAGCTAAAATCCCATTTGGGAATGGGTTTTCTTTGATATGTTAATGAAACGGTGTCAGTGTAGCGTGTGTCTTAAATCAATCTTTTCTGAGATTATAAAAAGGATTAAAAAAGCTAACCAGCAAGCAGAGATGGGGGAAGAGAGATGCCATGCCATATAAAGATCACCAAGGATCAAAAGAACAAGGCCATTTCACAGAGCCTACAAAGAGAGAAAGCCTTCCCCTAGAATCAGCACCCTGAACTTGGACTTCTAGCCTTCCAAACTGTGAGAAAATCAATTTCTGTTTCTTAAAACCATCCATTTGTGGTATTTCTGTTACAGCAGCACTGGATAACTAAGACACCATGCCACCTCATCCATTTTGGGAACTTTTTAAATTTTTTCATTATTTCCTTTGTGCAGGGCCTGGATCAAAAAGGAGTCCAGAAGAAAAGTTAAAGTATAAGAACATAGAATTTTAGGGACTGTCTCATGAATTCTCAGGATATAGAAGTTCACATGCCATGGAATTGGAATTATCTTTGTTCAGAGCTTCAGAATTGTGGGGGAGTAACTAACAGAGAAAGACTCCTTATCCAATTCAGCACACATTGCCTATATTAACACTAGAAAGTAGTATCACTGGTTCAGCACCTAATAGGTACAAGGCCAATGTTTTATGGTAAACATAAGCAGATAAAGGAAATGATGTGTAAAGACAAAAGTGAATTATTTCAAGTTGCACAGCCGTGGAAGTGTATGAATGGGGATTTGAATTCGCGTCTGTTGGACTCTGAATTCCTTAGTGCTTTCCTAACTGCTCTGCACAGGTAAATGTCTATGTGCAGTAGAAATGGAATAGTTTGACAGAGGTAGAAGCAGGACTGTGTTAGGAAGACAAAGAGAAGGGCCATAAAATAAATGATTTTTTAATAAAGTCCCTTGATTTCCTAGAGCTGCCATAACAAAATACCACAAAACGTGTGGCTTCGAAGAACAGAAATTGATTGTCTCACAGTTCTGGAGGCTAGAGGTATGAATTCAGGGCAACAGCAGGGCAACCAACTCTTTTTGTTCTGGGGAAGATCCTTTCTTGTCTCTTTCAGCTTCTGGTAGCCCTGGGCATTTCTTGGCATTCCTTGGCTTTTAGATGTATCTTCACACAACATCTCCTCCTTTGTGACTCTGTCTCCCTGTCTGTCCTCCACTTTTATAAGAGCCCTGGTGGTACAGTGGTTAAGAGCTACGGCTGCTAATCAAAATGTTGGCAGTTTGAATCCATCAGCCACCCCTTAGGAGCCCTATGGGGCAGTTCTACTCTGTCCTATAGAGTTTCTATGAGTAGGAATTGACTCAACAGCACTGGGTTTAGGGACCATCCTACTCTGTTATGACCTTGTTAACTGATAACATATTCAAAGAAAGACTCTATATATCCAAACAGGATCATGTTCACCAGTATTAACCACTAAACCCACTGCCGTCGAGTTGATTCCAACTCATAGCTACCCTACAGGACAGAGCAGAACTGCCCCATAGAGTTTCCAAGGAATGCCTGGTGAATTCAAACTGCTGACACTCTGGTTAGCAGCCATAGCACTTAACCACTACGCCACCAGGGTTTCCACTCACCAGCATAGGTGTGACATATCTTTCTGGAGACACAATTCAATCTATAACAGGGGATATTGTTTCAGAAATCCCTCATCCCACTGAAACTCGGGCAGAAGAGGCAGGTTCCAGGGGCTGACAGGCAGCTGCCTGGTCTTCTTGCAGCATGACGAGTCAGCGGCAGCACTCCAATCATGGAACAGCAAGAATGACCTAACTGGCTGGAGGCGTGGCATACTCCGTGACACACACATATTAGTAACAGCAGCTCCCACTTAGTAAGGGCTTACTGTGTGCCAGTCACGCTAAGCACTTTGCATATGTGATTCCATTTAGCCTGGAAAATCCTTTGAGGAGGTTATTTTCATTTATGTTTTTAATAAATGAGGAAACTGACGCTTAAGAGAATAACTTTTCCATGACTTGGTTGGTAGAACTAGAATTCGAGTCTGGCTTTGACTGATGCTAAATCTGTACTCTTCATCTTTGCTCTCTCTGTTCATAAAACAATTGCATTTACTGAAATCTGGTAACTACGTGCAATTCACAGATCAGCCCAGATACTTGCAAATGGTTTACAGGACATCAGCAAGCAGGAGTCACTGTGGTATGTGAACAAGGAGACAATGCAGAAGGGAACCCACAGAGGAGAGAACAACCGGGTGCCAAACAGTACACAGATGAACCTGAAAAGATGCTCTAGCAATTTTTTGGTAAGAAATGATTGATCATTAATGCCCATGTGACTTTGGTCATGTATTCTTATGTTTTCTTTGCACTCTGCGCACACACACACACTCACACGGTACGGCTACATAGATACAGTCCTTCTTTACTGACCCTTCTTGTTTCTGTAAAGTTCTAAGTTAAACAGACTCCTACAGGTATTGCCAAGGAGATGTACCGGAACTGGTGCAGACAGCTGGCAATTGCTGTTGTGTTTATCACAGTAAAGAAAAGCAAGCAGGAATGTCACACTCCAGGATGTTTGATAGGGCTCATTTTAGAGTCCTTTGGGGAACCTTCTAAAATGATGCAGGTCTCTCACTACCTTCCATTTTGACTCCACTGGCCGAGATCTGGATTAATCCAGTGTGTGGGTGTTTCTGTGGGAGAAGGCAGAGAAGCAGTCAAGAGGAGAAAACCTTGTAAGAGATGGGCTCTTACTGCCTTCTGCAGAAGTTGGGAAAAAAGGAGAAGCCCTCTGGTTAGCTTCCCAAAGAGGAAATCAAGCCCGGCCTAGTCCTTTCTGAGCAGGTGCAGAGAGATGCTTCCCCATCACCCGCAGAGAGGGTGGGAAGTTGCCGTAAGAACGGTACAATTGAGGAGAATCCACTTGTATGCCAGAGTCACTTGAGTGTTCAAAGCCACTTAATTGGCAGAGAGTGACAGAGGCCACAGGAGCTGTCGCCACTGCCCACGCACCAGACAGATATGAAATTATAGATTCTTGCGTTCCCTTTCATTTCTTTTTCTTAAAAAAAGCACAGAATGGCATTTTTCTCTATAGCTGTAATTACGGTTACAGCATTAGATTTTAACATGGGATCTGGTAATAATAATAAATATATATATACATATATGTATATGTATATGTATATGTATATAAAATCTAGCTTTGCTTTTCTCCTATGAGTCTCGAATGACCTGTCCGGGAGGCCTAGTTTTGGGCTTTTTCAATTCAGCTGCATCCAAAACAGAGAACGGGCTGAATCTCAATGAGGTGTTCACACTACGTAAAGTTTCCCACACCAAATCCGCAGCTCCATGCCAATCAAAAACAAACAAGATCTCGCAGCCTAAATTCAGAATCTCTGCCTTCTATTCTTTCCCCTAGCAGCCTTCCTTCTCTAATGCATATGTTCAGATCTTGATGGGGTTTTTTTTTTTTAATGCAGATTTAAAAATACAAAAGTGTATCAGTTTTATATTTTCAGATTCTGCATTAGCCAGTGTCTAGTCAAACAGACAAAAAGCTCTCTAGGTATTTCAAGCAGAGAGCATACAATACAGGGAATTGGACATACAGATCATGGCAGAGGGGATACAATACAGGGAATTGGATATATAGATCATGGAAGTGCTAACGATGCAAGTAAGTGGCAGTGGGCACACTAGAAATTGTCAATAATAGGAAGTTACTGGAGCCCTGGTGGTGCCGTGGTTAAGAGCGTGGCTGCTAACTGAAAAGTCAGCAGTTTGATTCCACCAGCTGTTCCATGGAAATGGTAAGGGGCAGTATTACTCTGTCCTTACAGGGTTGCTGTTAGTTGGAATTGACTCGACAGTAACAGGTTTGGTTTTTTGGTTGGAAGTTACTAGGAATTCTGCAGCTGGACAGATAAAGAGAGGAGCTATCTGGTGGAAGCTGGGAGCCATCATGAGATGGAATAAGGAGGGGAGAATGTCCACTGAGAGCTGGGACTATAGAGGAGATGCAACTATTGCTGAAGCCAATACCCCCAAAATGGGTGGGAAGGTATATTAACTTCTGGCCTCCTTCTGCTCTTCAGTTTTATGCCAGTGTCTACCCTTAGCTGAACCTGCCGGGTACCAGAGGGCAAACGAAACTAAGAAATGTAGTTTCCTGTGAGAAAGTGCAGTGGAGCTTGGGAATAATAAGGAATGGATCCTGTAGAATGCACAATCACACAATTCTCAATTGAAGCACATACAGAGGTATTAGAAATTAAGAAATATCGTTGTGCATCAGCAGCAAGCTTCATAATTTAAATATTCAGCATGCTACATTGCTTGAATGAGTGTTAAGGAGTCTGCTAAGAGATTGGACGGAGCTGTAGGTTTGTACATTTGATATTTGTTCAACAAACAGGTCCCGAACACTCATTCTGTGCCAGGTACTGCTCTAGGCACTGGAGGTCCAGAGATGTTCCTTCTGTAGTTTACTGTTTCTGAGAGATGGTTCATCTCTTGCCCAACTCATACTGACTCAAGGTCTGGCTCCCACACTACTTCCTCCTTAAACACTTCCCTTTCGACTCCTAAATTCCTTCGCATAAACTTTCTTATGATACCACACTCAGCCATACATTATAGTTATACATGTATGACAACCGGTGAGCTCCCCAAAGATAGGCACTATGGAGAAGTCTTCACAGTATTCCCAAGTCTTAGATATAATAGATAAAAATCGATAGACCTGGGCTCAAATCCTACTTCTCCCAATAACAAGGTACTGACCTTTGTTAAATTACTTAATCTGCCTCAGTTTTCTCATCTATATTATTCGGGAAATAAACTAATCCATTTAGGGCCACTGTGAGGATTAAGTATGATAATGCCTAGTATCCTGTGCTGAATAAAGAGTAGCTGTTTATTGTAATGAAGTCTTAGCTGATTGCAAGTGAATTATGATAGACTTGGAGAATTAATGGCCTTTTTATGTTCCTCTCTCTATATCACTCACTATGTACTATACAGCCTAATGCAATTGACTCTTTCTGGACATAAAGTTGTAAAAATAGGTAGGCATTGAAGCTGTAAATGAGAAAATCTACTTGCAGATCTTAGCCTTCCTTGGTGCTATCTGCAATGAGAAAATCACAGTAGATAATTGCTTCAGAAGGTGAGACCCATCTGTGTACTCAGTCAAATTCAGTAAGCTAATCAAATAACTAAAGATGGTTGGGTTAAACTTCACTGGTCATGATGCTCTTAAAAAAAGTTTATTGTCCTCACTCTCTAACTCACAGGGAAGTTTATCACAAGGATGTGTAATACAAACACCACCACACCAACTACTGCCAAGTTTTCCCAATAAATTACCATAAGTAATTGGAAGATCCACGCTTTTTACACCTGTTACGATCATCTTATTGCTTTGGGCAAATCTACTGCAAAAGACCTCCTTGAAGTTCTAAAAAGCCATGACATCATTTTGATGACTAAGGTGGGTCTGACCCAAGCCATAGCCTTTTCAATTGACTCATAGCATGTGAAAGCTGAACAAAGACAAAAGAAGATAGAAGAAGAGTTGCTGCATTTGAATTGTGATGTTCACAAAGAATATTGAATATGCCGTGGACTGCCAGAAAAACAAACAAACCTGTCTTAGAAGCAATACAACCAGAATGCTCCTTAGAAGCAAGAAGCGAGGGTGGTGAAATTATTTCTTGCCTACTTTGGACATGTCATCAGAAGAGACCAATTGCTAGCAAAAGACATTCTGGTTAGAAAAGTAGAGGGTCAGGAAAGACAAAGGACATCCTCAATGAGATGGATTGACACAATAGTCACAAAACGGGGCTCAGGCATGTCAAAGATCATGAAGGTGGTCCAGGACTGGGGAACATTTTTTTCTGTCACACATGGGGTTGCCATGAGGTAGAGCTGACAAGACAGCAACTAACAACAACAACAACAATGATCGTCTTGGGAGCTTGGACTGTTGTGTAAACCAAGAGATAGCCCTAAGGCTTGAGGGAAACAAGACAAACAGAAATATAAATCCTATCAGCTAAATTTTATTAGACCCTTCAAATGACTTGAGAGTTGACACACGAGAAACTTGTGAAGGTGAGAGACAAAGCTATGCTTTTCAGTAATTTCAGTTATATTGGGGTAAACGTCCCAAAGCTGAAAATAAATGCCATCATTGATGGCATTCTGGAAATGCTTTAGATGTAGTTGAAAATTATTCTGCAATTGTCAAGAAAGAAAATAAGTTTAAGTCCAATGAACAGTTCGCCCAGGTTTTAAGAAAGACCTCTCAAATTTTATCTCGTATTTCTTAAAGATAAGCTGCATGCCATTCTTCATTAATCACTTGTTGTATACCAGACAATTTACTTTCATTAATTGTTTCTAAGTCTCGCTGTATGACTGTGATATATGCACCATCACCCAAATGTTAGAGATGAAGAAACTGAGATGAGAAAAGTTAAGTAGGTCATCCAAGGTCAAACAGCTTCTAGGTGTCAGGGCCATGATTCCAAACAATGTCTGCCTGCCTCTAAAACTCTGAGGTCTTTCCTTTTTCTTGTGTGAGAGAGCACTACTTACCTATTCATTCATTCATCCATTCAACAAATAGTTAATGCAGGCTTACCTTGTGCATGGAACTACACTAAGTAATAGGGCTATAACAATAAATACGACTCAGAGCACCTTTGTAAATAAGAATATTCACAGGTAACTGCATAATTCTCTGCCCTGAAAGGAAACAGGCTATTCTGTAAATAACGACCGTATGCTCTAGTAAGAGGCATTTATAAGATGCTACACACTGGTTGGAGTCCCTGGGTGGGGCAAAGAGTAAAAGCAGTTGGCTTAACTGAAAGATTGGAAGTTTGAATTCACCTACGAGAAAGACCTGGGGATCTCCATCCAAAAAATCAACCACTGAGAAACTCTGTGGAGCAAAGCTCCACTCTGACACTCAGTGCGTCACCCTGAGTTGGAATCCACTTGATGGCAACTGGTAGTGGTATTTACTGGTAAGAGGCATTGGTGGTTTGTTGGTAGAATTCTCACCTTCCATGAGGAAGAGTATCTTAATTATCTAGTGTTGCTGTAACAGAAATACCACAAGCAGATGGCTTTCAGCAAACAGAAATTTATTTTCTCACAGTTTAGGAGGCTAAAAGTCAGAATTCAGAAAGCTGGCTCTTAGGGAAAGTCTGTCTGGTAGCTCTGGAGGAATGTCTTTGTCTCTTCAGCTTCTGCTTCTTGGTTCCCTGGAGATCACCACGTGTCTCGGCATTTATCTTACCCCATCTCTCCTCTGCTGGCTTGTTTCATCTCTTTTATATCTCAAAAGAGATTGACTCAAGATATACTTTACTCTAATCTTTCCTCATTAACATAGCAAAGGCAACCTATCCCCAAATGGGATTATAATCACAGGTCTAGGGTTAGGATTTACAACACATACTTTTGGGAGACATAATTCAGTCCATAACAGAAACCTAGGTTCCATTCCCAGCCAATCCACGTCATTCACAGTCACTACCTGTCTGTCAGTGAAGGCTTGCGTGATGCTATGATGCTGCACAGGTTGCAGCAGAGTTTCCAGACTAAGACAGACTAGGAAGAAAGAGCTGACAATATACTTCCAAATGCCAGCCAATGAAAAGCCTGTGGAATCGCAACAGTCCAATCCGCAAACAATCACAGGATGGCAAAGAACTGAGCATCATGTAGTTCACATGCAGTCATCATGCATTGGAAGTCAACTTTATGGCAGCTAACAACAACAACCCACTGGGCAAAGGTCTAGGAGAGCAGAAGGAGATTTCTTGACTAGAGGGCAAGAACACAGGACAGAAGAAAGAGATGGAACCAGGAATACAAGAGCAAGAACCATTGTTTCTTGGATGTAGGAACAATGTGAAATTTAATTTCGAGAATGAGAATTCTGGCCAGCATGTCTGAGATCAATCCCAACTTGGCCAATGAGTTTTGGCAACTCTTGTCCCAACTAGAGGCAGTTTGGCATCTTTTAAACTCTCATTCCACCATTTTCTGCCTCTAAAATGAAGGGAGAAGTCAGTCATTTTCTTCTTGAGATAATGAGTGCCAAAAAGACTTCAGGTGTCTGACACACACGGGTTTTCATTCTTTCTGTCAGTGACACCCATCTCTGCTCAAATTTAAGATCCTTCCAGAAGTTCTTCCTGTCCTGGACTTTATTGGCACCCTTTCTCTGCCTGCTAATTACCGAGGCTGTTTGTGGTTATACAAAGTTGAGGGCCTGATGTTTCCTCTTTGATATTCCAGTGACTTCATTGTGCTGAATCTATGCATTCCTGACACCCTGAGAACCACAGTATCAAAGTATCACAAACATGACATGAAAGTAACACCATTCACTTCATCAGAAGACCAAAAACAGGCACTTGGAAGGAATAATCCTATATGGACAGGAATGTCATTGTGAGTATGAAAACATCAAAATATAGATGCATATAAACTTATGTGATTGTACATCATAACTTGATGAAATGGTGTTTAAATGTAAATGTATTTAATCATGCCTGGAGGATATAAAGCAAAAATGATCCTTAATTAATTGCTGGCCGAGACTTTGAAAATAAGCATATTTACTGGTTTCAAGTCAAGCCTGTTGATAAAATACACAAATAGCCAAAAAGTTAGGTGCAACCTGGTCCTTGGAGGTGTATGAAGTCTAAAATCCAACAGCAATAGACAAAGGGTTACTTCCATCCTAGCCTCGGAACGTGGGGGTATACAGGTGCTGGTGCCCTGAACATGTAATATTTATAACAGTCATACAACTTTAATTTTTTTCTTCTTTGCTGTGCAAAGAATACATTTTTTTTTTTTTTTCTTTTTTGGTAAAGCTCAGAACTGCAAGGGGAAGAAAAAAAAGAAGCTCTTCGGGTTGGAATTTTTCACCCCTCCTGATCAGTCTAACTAGGCCAGCAGAGCAGGGGATTCAGAACCAGGAAGAAATGCGGGTGAGATTATTTATTTATTTATTTTTGGTGAGTTTAGAAATGCTTCATCATCCATGAGGCTGATTTAACCTGAGCTAAAACCAAACCTGCTACCGTCAAGTTCATTCTGACTCACAGTGATCCTACAGCTAAGGTAGCACTAATGCCTGATTCACTTTTGTGTTCCTTATGAAGGTGTGGAGTGGCCCATATGGATGTAGACACACAAAGCACATGACCGATGTCCCCTAGAGAAACCCAAGGCAGTTTGCTCCTCAGCAATGAGTACTTGTGTTAATTCTTGTCTGTCTTGGAGCAGAAATCACGATAATAGTATTTACTCCCCAAATTTTCCTTCTCCTCCCCAGTCCCCAGATATTTTCAAAGTGAGAATTAAGCAATTATCTGGCCCACACCCCCGTCATCCTCATAAAAAGCCACCAAATAAAACAAGATGCAGGGGCCTTGGTTTGGCTTCGTGTGGAATGTTGGCAGAGAGGACTCCATGTTAGGAGACATGTAGTAACGACTTCTGAAGACAGGATACAAAGCGAATCAAAAGTGCTCGTATTTCTGTTTATGCTGATGAAATATTTGGTAATGGATACTGGCGATCATTGCACAATGTGGTTGATTGTAATTGTCACTGAATCCTACTCATGAAAAATGTTGAATCGGCAAATGTTTCGCTATATATTTTTACGACAATAGAACACAATTAGTAAAAATTTTGACCCAATGACCAACAATGGAATGGCTAAAGAAACTGAGGTTTATCCGTAGATAGGCTGTTACATGCTCAATAAAATGTTGTCTACGAAGAATATATAATACAATGTAAAACACTTGTGACATATGGTTAAATGAAAAAAAAATCCAAAATTATATGTAAACATGATTACGTATCGAAGAAAAAGAGAAAACTCTATAAAAATAATTCTAAAATTACTCCAAATATTTTTTTTTAAAATTCATACTTATGACTCACAATTTTATTTGAGCCTCAGGAATTTTGGTACCACAGAACCTTTCAGGAGAAGAGCCAGGCAGCCGTGGCAGCCCCAGAATCTTCTGACAGGGCTGTGCTCATGCCATGGGGGTATTTTGCTCCCTAGCACAATGGTTCTGATGCTTTTTTGCAGCCTGTAACCCTCTGAGGACCTGATAAAATCTGTAGACACTGTCTTCAGAAAAAGGCACAAACACCTGGGCATATTCAAAAATTGTATACACTGTCAGGTTACTGACTGACCCTGAAAGTCTTCCTCCTTTTGGGTTCCTTGGAAATCAAGTTATAAATCCATGCTAGAGAACTCTATGAAATAATCAGACTCTCTAATAGCCACAACTTGCAAAAAAATTAAAATTAAAGCAGGTAACCCCTGAGACTATGACCCTTCTGACCTGGAACTGAAGCCATTCCCAGAAGACACCTTTCAGCCAAACCATACATAGACAAGCCCATAAAATAAACAGTAATACCTGAGAGGAATGTGCTCCTTAGAGCAATCAATTATGCAAGATCAAAAGGGAAATATTTGCACAAAAGCAAAATTTAGGAGGCAAGAAGGGGTAGAAAATCAGGATGAAAGGAAACGGGGAAACTAGGAGAGAAATGGCGAGAGTGCTGTCACACTGTGGGGAAAGAAACCAATGTCATGGAACACTTTATGTATAAACTGTCAAATGGGAAATGAATTTGCTCTGTAAACTTTGACCCAATAAAACATTTAAGAAGGTAGGGAGAGAAGGAAGGGTAAGTACAGAGATGCCTGAACAAGGTGCTCTTGTGCCCGTATCCAAATTGGTGTCAACAAGCCATGGATCTCCAACACTGATAAAAACAAGAGTTAGTATCATTGAATACTTAGGTATACATCTGGCACTGTCCTAAGTGTGTTGCCTGTATCTGCTCTTTAAATCCACACAACTCTGGAGAGTAGCTACTTGCTACCCATTTCTCAAATGAGGAAGCTGAAGCATCAAGAGAGTAAATCTCTGAGTCCGGGCCATATGAATCTAGACCCGCCATGATGAGTAACGATGCGACTGGCTCTCAAGAGGATTTTGTCTTCATGGGAGAGGTTGTAACCATACCCTAGAAAAACCCCAGTTGCCACTGAGTGAAATCCTTCTTATGACGACCCCATGTGTGTCAGAGTACAACAGTGCTCCATAGGGTTTTCAATGGCTGTGATCTTTCAGAAGTAAATTACCAGGTCTTTCTTCTGAGGTGCCTATGGGTGGATTTGAACCTCCAACTTTTTGGTCAGCAGCCAAGCATTTTAGCCATTTGTACCACCCGGGGACTCCAACCATACATCATAGAAGTTTCAACTAAGATGTGCCCTGTCTAGATTGGGATGGCAGAGTTGCCTTCCAGGAGACAGTTCATGGCCAACTTGATAGACTCTCCCCCATGAGGATAAGTCAGATGCCTAGTTTGGTCCATTTTGCTTTGTTGATAGAAAAATCCTTCATGAAAGTAAGCATGAACTACGAAGATACCTTCTATTTCACACAGCGTGTATTCCAGCAGCCATATGTTCTGGGACCAGCTCTGATCAGTCAGTGTTCTTAAAATAGAGGGGGAAAAGCACCTAGGGGAGGCAGTGTAGAGAAAGCTTCTTTTCTGAATTTCTTTTCAAAATTAGAAAAAAGTGTGAACACACAAGTAAATATGGCAACATGTTTATAAAGCGCTGCTTTCCTACACAACTCTCGGGGTCAGGGATCCATTAAAATCCTTCTAGTAAGTTATCCCAAATGTGTGGCCGAATCCCAACTGCAGAAGCTTCCTCACAGTGCGGGCGTTCAACTAAACTCTGCGGCTTTGGTAAGGCGGAATAAGATAACACCAGCCACAAATTACGTTGGCAGGCCCAGAAACGGTGCATTGGAGCTGTGGCTCTCTTCTTTTGCTCTGACTCTGTGGGATGATGTGATCAGCAGAGGGGCAACAACAGGTAACTTGCATCATCCAAAGTCTGAATGATTTTTTTTTTGTGTATATATATATATATATGTACATATGCATATAAAAAAAAATATATATATATATAGAAGTAGGGTAGCTATGAGTCAGAATTGACTCGACGGCAAAGGGTTTGGTTTTTTTGGTTTTATATATTGAAGTGGACTAAGGTTACCCCCATAAATTTGCATTTCAGTTTGCTTGCTTGAGAGAGACAGAAAAGGATGGAGTTGCTGCTGCCATCAGGTCAAACCCTGACCGTGGCGACTCCATGCACACGAGCACAAAATGCTGCCTGGTTCTGCTCCATCCCCATGGTTGCTTACAGATCAGACCGTTGTGAAACAGAGAGTTTTCATTGGTTGATTTCTCACAAATAGATAACCAGGCCTTTCTTCCTAGTCTGTCTCAGTCTGGAAGTTTCAGCGGAACCTGTTCAGCATCACGGCAACACCAAAGTCTCCACTGAAAGGCAAGTGTTGGCTGCCCACGAGGTGCATTGGTCAGGAGTTGAACCCAGGTTTTCTGTATGGAAGGTGAGAATTCTACCACTGAGCCACCACTGCCCCAGGGTGTCAGGATGCCCTCTGTAACTGTACTTCACTCCGGTTAGGTGTCAGGACGGGAACATGTGCCACAACAGAAAGAATCATGTATTTACGGCAACTGCTGTGTGAATTGAATATATTGTGGTATGGTGATTCTCTGCCTCAGTTTCACCTTGTGCCTCTCCAATTTCTCCGTGGTAATCAAGGGTTGTCACAGACATAGCAACATGCCACAAAAGATGATCAGGTTTAACAAGAAAAAGGTTAGTAAAGCCTTTAAAGCATAGAAAGCATTATAAAACATTGCGAAACTATACACAAAAAATTGTAAAGCTTTTCAATTTATGTAAGTATTTTCTAGCATGACCCCCATAGGATCAGAATGAACTAAACCAGGAATCAGTAAACTTCTTCTGAAAAGGGTCAATTAGTAAACGTTTTAGTCTTTGCTGGTCATAAGGTCTCTGTCAGGCTCAAACTGCCAAACTTTCAGTTAGCAGTCAAGCATGTTAACTGTTTGTACCATCCAGAGACTCCTTGGTCCTAAAAGGAAAAGTAAAGGAATTTTGAGCACCATCATCCAGGCCTCAGCAGGGCTGTGAGTGACTCTGATAAAGAATGGGGTCTATATTTGATGGGCTGCCTTTATAGAGATGTGCAGAGCCTAGGAGCAGAGTTGGTTGTACACTGTTAGCATAGGGCAGCTCAAACCCCGCAGGTAGCCAATGTCTGGATTTAGGATTACTCCATTTCCCAAAATTAAACAAAAATGTCATGCCAGTTAACACATACATTTAGAAACTTTTTTAGGAGTTAATGCATATGCAAAAGTTGGACAATGGAAAAAGAAGACAGAAGAAAAATTGATGTATTTGAGTGGTGTTGATGAAGATGATTGAATGAATATACCAGGGACTTCAGAAGAACGAACAAGAACAAATCAGCCTCAGAAGAAATACAACCACAATGCTCCTTAGAAGAGAGGATGACGAGACTACAATTTGCTCATATTGGACACATTGTCAGGAAAGACCAATCACTAGACAAGGACATTATGTTTGGTAAAGTAGATGAAAACAAAGAAAGCCCTCAATGAGATGGATTGGCAAAATAGCCTCAACAATGGGCTCAGCTGTATCAACAATCATGGGAATGATGCAGGAGCGGGCAACGTTTTCGTCTATTATGTGTGGGGTCTCCGTGCGTAGGACCTGACTCGATGGCAACTAACTACAACGACAATATATAAGTCATCCCCAAGAGTTTAGTACCAATTGCCTCCCCACCGCCTGATTTTGGCCCAGGGCTATCAATCCAGGGTGAGGAGGAGCTGAGCCTAGGAGTGGTCAAAGACCTTTGATCCCACCAGCATGACACTGGACCCCATTTACCAAGGGGCCTGTTTTTTGTCTCTTCTCTATTGCAAATTGGTCACAGAAGGCATGTTACCTGTTTCTGAACATAGGGTGTCATTTTGTGCAATCTGTGGTTGTGGGAAAGAGCTTTTCTTAGAGGAACTATCAAATTCATTCCAGTATGGGTCTAAGTGACTATTATCACCATCCTGCCGATGGAAGTTTGCCCAAGCCTAGGCATCTATATTCCACTCACTTACAGAGCTTTTAAAAATACAGATTCCCAGGGTTCACCCAGATTGCCTCTGATTCAGTAGGTCTGGGTGGTGCCAGGGGCTCTGTATTAAAAAAAAAAAAAAAAAGAAAGAAAAAAACACCCAGATCATTCTAATATCAGCTAGAGTTGGAGCTCAATTCTCTAGTTATCTGGGTTAGCTACTTGGGAGGGACAGAGTAGCTTAAAATCTCCAAGGGAAACAGAGTGGCCAAGCACAGAATGAACCTTAAGGACCTCCAGTGCACTGTTTCTGTTTTTGGTAATACTGGGTTACAAGTTCTTTGGCAATCCTGTATTTTCTTAAATCCACCACACCATGTATCTGCCATAGTGGTAGAACTAAGGAGCTGTTAGTTGCTGACAAGTTGGCTTAGACTCATGGCGACCTTATGTGTAACACAATGAAACTTTGCCTGGTCCACACCATCTTCCTGATTATTGGTATGTTTGGATTCATTGTTGCAGGTATGGTGTCAATCCATCATATTGCTTATACTGGCCCTCTATTATACCAAGTACCATGTCCCTTTTTAGCAACTGTTCTTTTCCTTTCAATTCTGCTACCAAAAAGCATTTATTGAGCATAAACTATATGTACCACCCATTACCTGTGGCCTTCTCTTATAAGCTTATCTGCCACTCCTTTCATTCATAATCTTATGTTGCCAAGAAGTTCCTAATTACATAGTGATGCTTTACATCTCAAGGCTAGAGACATACAGGTGCCTTCGCACGGATCAATTAGCTCCTCCTCCAGCTGCGAGTAACTAGCCACTGGTGCAAACAGTTAAAGATCTTGGATACTAACTGAAAGGCTTGAGGTTTGAGTCCATCCAGAGGTGCCTTAGAAGAAAGGCCTGGTGATCTGTTTCTGAAAAGTTAGCCATTGAGAACTTATGGAACACAGTTCTACTCTGATACACATGGGGTCTCCATGAATCAGAATCGAGTAGACGGCAAGTGGATCTGTCCGAATCAGCTAAATTATTACATCCTCTGGGAAGCTCTCCCTGCTGACTAGCATCTCTGTCTTGACCCTGCAATAGCCTCTTCCTGCTCTCCCTGCTTCCTTAAGTGTGTTCTTCACACAGAAGCTGGAGGGGACTTGGAAAACTATAAATCAATCAAGTCACTCCCCTGTTAAAAAGCCTCCTATAGATCTCTATTAAACTTAAAGGATGAAGCCAATTTTTCCTAAGTCTTTTAAGACTCCTGGGATGTGGCTTCTACCCACTTCTCTGGCATATAACCCAAGTTGTTGCATGTATTAAGAATTTTTTTTTGAAGGAGTTAATATATATGACTAGCATTGGTGGTTCAAAGGGAGAATTCTCGCCTTCCTTCCATGTGGGAGACTTGGGTTCATCTCCCAGCCAGTGCACCTCAGTGCACCACCGCTCATCTATCAGTGGAGGCTCGTGTGTGGCTATGAAGCTGAATAAGGTTTCAGGGGAGCTTCCAGACTAAGATGGACTAAAGAGAAAGGCTTGCTGATCCACTTCGGAAAATCAGCCAGTGAAATCCCTTTGTATCACAACAGTCAAATGCCATTGTGCACGAGGTCATCATGAGTCCAGGGCTGACTTGACAGCAGCTAACAACAACAAACATATATGAGAGAAAAGCCATCCTCAAGAATTCAGTATCAACTATCTCTCCATAGCCTGGTTTTGGGCCTTTTGGAGCAAGGCTATAAATCCAAAGTGAGGAGCAGCTGAGACTGTGTGTCCACCAACCTTGTTCCTGCCTTTGGGATTTTGCATTTGCTTTCCGTTTACCTGAAACCATCTTCTCTCTGACCCTGATGTGGCTGGTTCATATCTTCGTGCTGATCACTGATCCTATGTTACCTCCACAGGGAGATTTCCTCAATTCCCTACCCTTCTGTGGGGGGTGGGATCTGTGGTGGTGCAATGGTTAAGAGCTGGGCTGCTAACCAAAAGGCTGCCAGTTCAAATCCACCAGCTGCTCCTTGGAAACCCTACGGAGCAGTTCTACTCTGTCCTATAGGGTCGCTATGAGTTGGAACTGACTCCACAGCACATAACCCTAACAACAACAGCATTGGGGTTAGAGTGTTGGACAAGACTTACGAAATCCCTGCTGTGATTAACCTGACCCCTAGTAGGAGAAGACCAACAAAAAAACAAGAAATGCATAAGCAAGATTGATTTGGGCAGTGGTAAGTGCTGTAAAGAAATTTAAAACAAGACAATGTGATCGAAATTTGCTCACCATTGTAGTATCAACACATTTAGAAATGCTTCCAACGTTCTAGGAATTGTATGCAGACTAGTAAAAGAAAAACAAAAAGCATTCCCCTTTGTGTGTCTCCTTTCTTGGTATTTAAAAAAATGGAGCATAATTTATGCTCTCTTCTACGTTCTACCTTTTCATTTACTAATGTATCTTAAAGAGTTTGCACCTAAGCCCAGGCAGAGCTACCCTATTATTTATTGGTTTCATCAAATTAAATTGCACACATAGTTATTTTTATTTACGCAGTTTTCTGTTAATAAATTGTTTGCAGTTTTTTTTTTAATTATAAACAACACTGAACATTTTTGAACACATATCCTGATACCACATCAGCGGAGAAATGTCCTGGCAATACAATTATCTGGTCAAAAGAATATGAACAGAGGCGGGGCCAAGATGGCGGACTAGGTGGACGTTTCTGTTAATAAATTGTTTGCAGTTTTTTTTTTTTTTTAATTATAAACAACACTGAACATTTTTGAACATATATCCTGATACCACATCAGCGGAGAAATGTCCTGGCAATAGAATTATCTGGTCAAAAGAATATGAACAGAGGCGGGGCCAAGATGGCGGACTAGGTGGACGCTACCGCGGATCCCTCTTGCAGCAAAGACTCAGAAAAACAAGGGAATCGATCACATACATAACAATCTACGAACTCTGAACAAGCACAGACTTAGAGATGGAAAACGAACAAATACGGGCAGACAGCGACCGTTTTCAGAACTAGGAGCCAGCGTACCAGGCAGGTGACCTTTGGAGCCCGATCTGGGGCAGAGCCCAGGGGGGCAGACGGCACAGAAGGGGGGCCCAGCCCTTCCCCCCCGAACCCATCCCGGGAGGAAGTCTAGCTGGTTGGCACGGACGGCGTAGCGGCGCAGCCGGAGGGAGAAGCACCCGGGAGGCAGTGACTGATCTGGGAGTGGGGAGAACAGCGTCCTAGCTGGGGAGCCGTCCCCCTGGGAGTTCGGAGGGAAGCGGGCGGGGTGCGGGGGGGGGGTCAGCTGTATTTCCCTAAAGCGACCCCAGGGCGGGGCCTACACGTTCATGCAGGGGCACGCACACCCAGTCCGTGCGTGTGGCGTGGCGCACCGGAGGGAGAAGTCCCCGGGAGGAAGTGACTGGTCTTGGAGCGGGGAAAGCAGCGTCCCAGCCGGAGTGCTGTCCTGCTGGGATTTGGGCACACGCGCGGGTGGGGCGTGAGCGCGGGGTCCAATTTTATTACCCTGAATTGACCCAGGGGGCGGGCCCACCTGGTCGTGCGGGTGACGCCCACCCAGTTCACATGAGAGGTGTGGCGCACCGGAAGGAGAAGTCCCCTGGAGGAAGTGACTGGTCTCGGAGCGTGGAAATCAGCGCCCCAGACGGGGAACCGTCCCGCTGGGATTTGGGTGCGCGCACAGGCGGGGCGTGAGTGAGGGGTCCAATTATATTCCCCTGAATTGACCCAGGGGGCGGGCCCACCCAGTTCGCGCGAGCAGTGCCGCGCACCAGAGGGAGAAGTCCCCGGGAGGAAGTGACTCGTCTCGGAGCAGGGAAAGCAGCGTCCCAGCCGGGGACCCATCCCGCCCGGATTTTGGCAGACGGGGGCAGAGCGTGAACGCGGTGTTCAGCTCTATATTCTGTGGTGCTACACTCCTAGCTCTCTGATCCCTCCCCCACCCTCCCCAGGCAGCCCCATTAACATCCGAATACCCGGAGCCAGAGGGAGAATTCAGATAGGGATCTGACTGCATTTTTTTTAGCTGATTACCTGGAAAATCTAGCTTCCCAGTGATGGCTCGGAGACAGCAGTCCATATCAAACCACATAAAGAAACAGACCATGACAGCTTCTCCAACCCCCCAAACAAAAGAATCAAAATCTTTCCCAAATGAAGATACAATCCTGGAATTATCAGATACAGAATATAAAAAACTAATGTATAGAATGCTTAAAGATATCACAAATGAAATTAGGATAAATGCAGAAAAAGCCAAGGAACACACTGATAAAACTGTTGAAGAACTCAAAAAGATTATTCAAGAACATAGTGGAAAAATTAACAAGTTGCAAGAATCCATAGAGAGACAGCATGCAGAAATCCAAAAGATTAACAATAAAATTACAGAATTTGACAACGCAATAGAAAGTCAGAGGAGCAGACTCAAGCAATTAGAATGTAGACTGGGACTTCTGGAGGACCAGGCAAACAACACCAACATAGCTGGAAAAAAATCAGATAAAAGAATTAAAAAAAATGAAGAAACCCTAAGAATCATGTGGGACTCTATCAAGAAGGATAACTTGCGAGTGATTGGAGTCCCAGAACAGGGAGGGGGGACAGAAAACACAGAGAAAATAGTTGAAGAACTCCTGACAGAAAACTTCCCTGACATCATGAAAGACGAAAGGATATCTATCCAAGATGCTCATCGAACCCCATTTAAGATTGATCCAAAAAGAAAAACACCAAGACATATTATCATCAAACTTACCAAAACCAAAGACAAACAGAAAATTTTAAAAGCAGCCAGGGAGAAAAGAAAGGTTTCCTTCAAGGGAGAATCAATAAGAATAAGTTCAGACTACTCAGCAGAAATCATGCAGGCAAGAAGGGAATGGGACGACGTATACAGAGCACTGAAGGAGAAAAACTGCCAACCAAGGATCATATATCCAGCAAAACTCTCTCTGAAATATGAAGGAGAAATTAAGATATTTACAGATAAACACAAGTTTAGAGAATTTGCAAAAACTAAACCAAGACTGCAAGAAATGCTAAAGGAGATTGTTTGGCCGGATGACCAATAATATCAGGTACCAGCACAATACAAGGTCACAAAACAGAACGTCCTGATATCAACGCAACTCAAATAGGGAAAGCACAAAAAGAAACAAATTAAGACTAATTCTAAAAAATAAATAAATAAACAAAATAATACACATAACAGGAAATCATGGAAATCAATAGATAAACGATCACAATAATCAAAAAGAGGGACTAAATATAGGAGGCATTGAACTGCCAGATGGAGAGTGATACAAGGCGATATAGAACGATACAAGTTAGGTTTTTACTTAGAAAAATAGGGGTAAATAATAAGGTAACCACAAAAAGGAATATCAATCCCATAACTCAAGAAAAAAGCCAAGAAAAACGTAACGACTCAACAAACACAAAGTTAAACATTATGAAAATGAGGATCTCACAAGCTACTAAGAAAAACGTCTCGGCACAAAAAAGCATGTGGAAAAATGAAATGGCCAACAACACACATGAAAAGGCATCAAAATGACAGCACTAAAAACTTATTTATCTATAATTACGCAGAATGTAAATGGACTAAATGCACCAATAAAGAGACAGAGAGTCACGGACTGGATAAAGAAACACGATCCATCTATATGCTGCCTACAAGAGACACACCTTAGACTTAGAGACACAAACAAACTAAAACTCAAAGGATGGAAAAAAATATATCAAGCAAACAATAAGCAAAAAAGAAGAGGAGTAGCAATATTAATTTCTGACAAAATAGACTTTAGACTTAAATCCACCACAAAGGATAAAGAAGGACACTATATAATGATAAAAGGGACAGTTGATCAGGAAGACATAACCATATTAAATATTTATGCACCTAATGACAGGGCTGCAAGATACATAAATCAAATTTTAACAGAATTGAAAAGTGAGATAGACACCTCCACATTTATGGTAGGAGACTTCAACACACCACTTTCGGAGAAGGACAGGACATCCAGTAAGAAGCTCAATAGAGACACCGAAGACCTACTTACAACAATCAACCAACTTGACCTCATTGACTTATACAGAACTCTCCACCCAACTGCTGCAAAATATACTTTTTTTTCTAGTGCACATGGAACATTCTCTAGAATAGACCACATATTAGTTCATAAAACAAATCTTTGCAGAATCCAAAACATCGAAATAGTACAAAGCATCTTCTCAGACCACAAGGCAATGAAGCTAGAAATCAATAACAGAAAAACTAGGGAAAAGAAATCAAATACTTGGAAAATGAACAACACCCTCCTGAAAAAAGACTGGGTTATAGAAGACATCAAGGAGGGAATAAGGAAATTCTTAGAAAGCAACGAGAATGAAAATACTTCCTATCAAAACCTCTGGGACACAGCAAAAGCAGTGCTCAGAGGCCAATTTATATCGATAAATGTACACATACAAAAAGAAGAAAGAGCCAAAATCAGAGAACTGTCCCAACAACTTGAACAAATAGAAAGTGAGCAACAAAAGAACCCATCAGGCACCAGAAGAAAACAAATAATAAAAATTAGAGCTGAACTAAATGAATTAGAGAACAGAAAAACAATCGAAAGAATTAACAAAGCCAAAAGCTGGTTCTTTGAAAAAACGAACAAAATTGATAAACCATTGGCTAGACTGACTAAAGAAAAACAGGAAAGGAAACAAATAACCCGAATAAGAAACGAGAAGGACCACATCACAACAGAACCAAATGAAATTAAAAGAATCATTTCAGATTACTACGTAAAATTGTACTCTAACAAATTTGAAAACCTAGAAGAAATGGATAAATTCTTGGAACAATACTACCTACCTAAACTAACACATTCAGAAGTAGAACAACTAAATAGACCCATAACAAAAAAAGAGATTGAAACGGTAATCAAAAAACTTCCAACAAAAAAAGTCCTGGCCCAGACGGCTTCACTGCACAGTTCTACCAAACCTTCAGAGAAGACTTAACACCATTACTATTGAAGGTATTTCAAAGCATAGAAAAAGACGGAATACTACCCAACTCATTCTATGAAGCTACCATCTCCCTGATACCAAAACCAGGTAAAGACATTACAAAAAAAGAAAATTTTAGACCTATATCCCTCATGAACATTGATGCAAAAATCCTCAACAAAATTCTAGCCAATAGAATCCAACAACACATCAAAAAAATAATTCACCCTGATCAAGTGGGATTTATACCAGGTATGCAAGGCTGGTTTAATATCAGAAAAACCATTAATGTAATCCATCACATAAATAAAACAAAAGATAAAAACCACATGATCTTATCAATAGATGCAGAAGAGGCATTTGACAAAGTTCAACACCCATTTATGATAAAAACTCTTACCAAAATAGGAATTGAAGGAAAATTCCTCAACATAATAAAGGGCATCTATGAAATTTTTTTTTTTTTTTTTTTATGCAAAGCCAACAGCCAATATCACTCTAAATGGAGAGAACCTGAAAGCATTTCCCTTGAGAACGGGAACCAGACAAGGATGCCCTTTATCACCGCTCTTATTCAACATCGTACTTGAAGTCCTAGCCAGGGCAATTAAGCTAGACAAAGAAATAAAGGGTATCCAGATTGGTAAGGAGGAAGTAAAGCTATCACTATTTGCAGATGACATGATCGTATACATGGAAAACCCTAAGGAATCCTCCAGAAAACTACTGAAACTAATAGAAGAGTTTGGAAGAGTCTCAGGTTATAAAATAAACATACAAAAATCACTTGGATTCCTCTACATCAACAAAAAGAACACCGAAGAGGAAATAACCAAATCAATACCATTCACAGTAGCCCCCAAGAAGATAAAATACTTAGGAATAAATCTTACCAAGGATGTAAAAGACCTATACAAAGAAAACTATAAAACTCTGCTACAAGAAATTCAAAAGGACATACTTAAGTGGAAAAACATACCCTGCTCATGGATAGGAAGACTTAACATAGTAAAAATGTCTATTCTACCAAAAGCCATTTATACATATAACGCACTTGCAATCCAAATACCAATGTCATACTTTAAGGGGATAGAGAAACAAATCACTAATTTCATATGGAAGGGAAAGAACTCCTGGATAAGCAAAACATTACTGAAAAAGAAGAAGAAAGTGGGAGGCCTCACTCTACCTGATTTCAGAACCTATTATATAGCTACAGTAGTCAAAACAGCCTGGTACTGGTACAACAACAGGCACATAGACCAATGGAACAGAATTGAGAACCCAGATATAAATCCATCCACGTATGAGCAGCTGATATTTGACAAAGGACCAGTGTCAGTCAATTGGGGAAATAATAGTCTTTTTAACAAATGGTGCTGGCATACCTGGATATCCATTTGCAAAAGAATGAAACAGGACCCATACCTCACACCATGCACAAAAACTAACTCCAAGTGGATCAAAGACCTAAACATAAAGACTAAAACGATAAAGATCATGGAAGAAAAAATAGGATCAACCTAGGAGCCCTAATACAGGGCATAAACAGAATACAAAACATTACCAAAAATGATGAAGAGAAACCAGATAACTGGGAGCTCCTAAAAATCAAACACCTATGCTCATCTAAAGACTTCACCAAAAGAGTAAAAACACCACCTACAGACTGGGAAAGAATTTTCAGCTATGACATCTCAGACCAGCGCCTGATCTCTAAAATCTACATGATTCTGTCAAAACTCAACCACAAAAAGACAAACAACCCAATCAAGAAGTGGGCAAAGGATATGAACACACATTTCACTAAGGAAGATATTCAGGCAGCCAACAGATACATGAGAAAATGCTCCCGATCATTAGCCATTAGAGAAATGCAAATTAAAACTACGATGAGATTCCATCTCACACCAACTAGACTGGCATTAATCCAAAAAACACAAAATAATAAATGTTGGAGAGGCTGCGGAGAGATTGGAACTCTCATACACTGCTGGTGGGATTGTAAAATGGTACAACCACTTTGGAAATCCATCTGGCGTTATCTTAAACAGTTAGAAATAGAACTACCATACAACCCAGAAATCCCACTCCTCGGAATATACCCTAGAGATACAAGAGCCTTCACACAAACAGATATATGCACACCCATGTTTATTGCAGCTCTGTTTACAATAGCAAAAAGCTGGAAGCAACCAAGATGTCCGTCAACGGACGAATGGGTAAATAAATTGTGGTATATTCACACAATGGAATACTACGCATCGATAAAGAACAGTGAAGAATCTCTGAAACATTTCATAACATGGAGGAATCTGGAAGGCATTACGCTGAGCGAAATGAGTCAGTTGCAAAAGGACAAATATTGTATAAGACCACTATTATAAGATCTTGAGAAATAGAAAAAACGGTGAAGAACACATACTTATGTGGTTACAAAGGGGGGAGGGAGGGAGGGAAGGAGAGGGCTTTTTATTGATCAATCTGTAGATAAGAACTGCTTTGGGTGAAGGGAAAGACAACACTCAATACAAGGAAGGTCAGCCCAATTGGACTGGATTAAAAACAAAGAGGTTTCCAGGATAAAATGAAAGCTTCAAAGGTCAGCGGAGCAGGGGCTGGGGTCTGGGGAACTTGGTTTGAGGGGACTTCTAAGTCAACGGGCAAAATAATTCTATTATGAAAACACTCTGCATCCCACTTTGAATTGGGGCGCCTGGGGTCCTAAATGCCAACAAGCGGCCATCTAAGATACATCAATTGGTCTCAACCCACCTGGAGCAAAGGCAAAGGAAGAACACCAAGATCACACGACAACTAAGAACCCAAGAGACAGAAAGGGCCACATGAACCAGAGACCTACATTATCCTGAGACCAGAAGAACTAGTTGGTGCCCGGCCACAATCGATGTCTGCCCTGACAGGGAGCACAACAGACAATTCCTGAGGGAACAGGAGACCAACGGGATACAGACCCCAAATTCTCATGAAAAGACCATACCTAATGGTATGATTGCGACTAGAGGAATCCCAGAGACAATGCTCCCCAGAACTTCTGATGGCACAGGACAGGAACCATCCCCGAAGACAAATCATCAGGCATGAAAAGGACTGGTTAGTTGGGGGGGAGAGAGATGCTGATGAAGAGTGAGCTAATTAAATCAGGTGGACACTGAAGAGTGTGTTGGCAACTCTTGACTGGAGGGGGGATGGGAAGATAGAGAGAGAGGGAAGATGGCAAAATTGGCATGAAACGAGAGACTGTAAGGGCTGACTCAATAGGGGGAGAGCAAGTGGGAGAAGGGAGTAAGATGTATGTAAACCCACATGTGACAGACTGATTGGAATGGTAAATGTTCACTTGAAGCTTAATAAAAATTAAAAAAAAAAAAAAGAAAACCCTATGGAGCATAGGGTCACCATGAGTTGGAATTGACTTGAAGCCAACTAACTACAACAACAACAACAACAAAAAAGAGTAAAGATTGTCACCCTTGAATATTGGGTTTAAAAAAAAATTATCTATAAAACAGGTCAACTGCTATTTTAAAGCATTGATGAGAAGGTTGGGGCAGGGAGTTTAAGTAAATGGAAATGAAAGAACTGGAACAGAAATAACAAAAATGTTAACAGAATGTGAAGAATATAACCAATGTCACTGATCATTGTCTAGAAACTGTGGAGTGGGAATGGGTTTTGCTGTGTATATCTTCACCAAAAATAAAATTAAGCATTAAAAAAAAAAAAAAAAGAATATGAACAAAACAATTTTGGTAGATATTGCAAATTATCCTTAAACACAATGCACCTATTTGTACTCTCACCAGTAGTGTGTGATAATGGTGTTTCCATGTACCCCTCAGCCCCTGAGTATTTGAAAACTTTTAATTTGTCAATCTGACACATTCCTCCTTGTTATGTTTGACTTGCATTTCTTTAATTACGAATGAAGTTGAATATCTTTTCATATGTTTATTAGCTATTTGTATTTCTTTCTCAACTGGCTTTTCATATCCTTTGCTCTTTATTCTATTGGATTGTTCATCTTTTCTCGTATTCTTTTCTGTAAGTTCTTTATAAACGAAGGAAATTTGCTTTATGATTCATATTGCAAATATTTCTTCCCGCTTTGTCATTTTTCTTTTCATTTTATTTGCCAAACAGGGAGGATTTTAATTTGTATAAATTCAAACTTATTAATGTTTTCCTTTATAGTTCCTAGGCAATAATTTATTTTTCATGTAATAAGCATCTTAATGGTCTCAACATAACGGGAGTTATTCAGAATACAGAATTCCTAGAGCCCTGGCAAAAAAACGGCTCTTAAAACGAACACCAAGAGAACTTTCCAGACAATGACAGAATCTCTTCCATGATATTGTTGATAGTTGATCAGCCAGCTTCTCCTTCAGCCTCCCAAGGAGTTGAGTTTCCTGTTTTAAGAATCAGCCCTCTATATTGCTAAAAAACTATTCATTTGTTTAATAAGTTGTGTGTCAGAGTAGAACTGTGCTCCATGGAGTTTTCAATAGCTATTTTTCAAAAGTAGATTGCCAGGCCATTCTTCCAAGGCAACTATGAATGGACTCAAAACTCTAAACTACTTGGCTGCTAGCAGAAAGGTTAGTGATTTGAGTCCACCCAGAGTCACCTTGGAAGAAATACCTGATGATCTACTTCTAAAAAACAGCCATCGAAATTTCTATGTAGCACAGTTCTACTCTGACACCCATGGCGTCACCATGAGTCGGTGTCAACTAGACCACAAGTATTTATTTTTGTTTGTTTTAGGCTAAGAAGAAGAGGGACTATGTTCCAGGCGGGGACCACTACAAACGGAGATCAAAAGCTGAAGATGAGGGCATTTTTCAGAGGGTTGAACATTCTTTACCTTTAACTGGGAAATTGTTCCTCCTAATTCAGGGACAAAAATTGCCCTAGCATTTTCTCATGACTTTGCAATAAGTGAACACATTTGAAATAAAAGATTCCACCAGCCTATCTGATCCGTGCTACAAAAACCCAACTAATACTGCGTGATAAGGATCATCACTAACTAATTGTGTAGTAAATCCTGCCACAGATTTTACACCCTGGTGATATTATCAAGCAATAAGTCTTTTCTTCTTCAGTTCATGAGGATAGGATGTGCTTCTACAAGTTTGCCTGTACAATGAGTTCTGTATATCAATACCATTTTCCACTGACTTTCATTATATGATTAGGTATACGATGGGCTGTATAAACATCCGTTATGTAAATAGAGATATGTTCCCATAGAGAGTATTTGAGATGAAATATATAGAGTATCTAGAAATGTAAAGAAGCTGCACTAAGAACTGCAAGAGAAATAGGCAATAACTCCAACCTTTAAAAATAAAAACTATAGAGAAGAGGAGCAAGGAAGGCCAAAGATAGATTTACAGCTCCAAATGATCATTACTCCAAAGACAAGTGTTTGCCTTTCTCACTACGAGGGGAATAGAGAGAAGAGCCTGAGAGAAAGGCTAGAATTCCCGCGATGCATTCTGTTTTCAAGATGGCTGATGGTACATCCACTTAGAACACAGGGATGATGGGGTTGCCAGATTCAGCAAATAAAAATATAGAACATCCAGCTAAATTTGAATTTCAGATAATAAGTAATTTTTACATCCCTAATATTGCATGGATGGCCTATATTTTATCAGGCAAGCTTAATGAATGGTCAACTTACTTTCCCTTTGGAAATTCAAAACTTCATGAAGGTGACCCTTGAGGCAACACAAAACCTATAAGCTCTTTATGTTATGTGTTAAAGACACTAGGTTGCCATATAAGAAGACACTCTTGCCCCGAGAAGTTCCAAACATCTTAGAGAAAAATCCAGCCACATAATTCAGTTATAAATAAGCACATTTAACTTGTGAAACAATAACCATTTGCTTTCCTACTGGAAACTTCCAGTGGGTTCTATTTCGAGGGGCAATTCCTATCCAATCACATCATACCTGCAAAGAAAGCCTTTCAATGGAGCCAGACAAGCTATGCTGCGCAGAAGCCAGACTGTGTGATGAGAAGTCCATAGGACCGGCTTACTACCAGTGTCCCCTTGTACACATTCAAAATGAGAGGACTTGAGGTGAGAACAAATTCTCATTGGACTGTTAGTGAGAGCTATTGCCTCTGACACCTCTTGCACCGGTTTGAATTGGAAAAAAATAAAGTCATATAATGACTTTACAAAGAAAGTTAAAACCCTCTACTAAATAGGTAAATGTTCTCTGTTTCTTTTTGGTATCAGGGTTATATTTGCTTCATAGACTTAATTAGAGAATACTCCCTGCTTCTCTATCTTTTAGAAGAGTTTAAGCAGGATTGATGTCAATTTTTCACTGTTTGGTAGAATTCCCCTGTGAAGCCATCGAGTCCAGGACTTTTTTGGGGAGGTTTTTAACCATTGATTCTATCTCTTCACTTTTTATGAGTCTGCTGAGATTTTCTATTTCCTCTTAAGTCAGTTTGGGTAGGTTGTGTGTTTCAAGAATTTGTCCATTTCATCTAGGTTAATTATAAAGAATGTCTTCTATGAGCATTGTGCTCTTTTAAAGAACTATCAATAGAGGATCAAACTGACAATGGCAACTTGAAAGTTTACATAGGATGCTTAGGGGACAGTGAGTTTACGTTAGTGAGAATGAACAGTTTGGAAAAGGAGGGTGAAATTGGTTACACAACTTGAAGAATGTAATCAATATCACTGAATTATACGTGTGAAGGTTATTGTATATTCTGCTGTGTTTTCAACAATGATAAAAAAATAAATTATTTAAAAAATGTTCTCATCAGCTAAGGCAAGTGAAGGAACAAATGAGTGAGGAAAATCACAGCCTATATTGAAAACTAATAATATAAACAGCTTGCACTTTGTGTGCTTTACATATACTAACTCATTCGTCACTCGGAACAGCCCTGTGATGCTCCATTTTACTGCTGAGAAGCTAGAAGCACAGAGGGGTTAAATAATGACCAAAGATTGTACTGCTAGGAAGAGGCTGAGATGGAAATTCAAACTAAGGCAGGAAACTTGATGTTTCCTTTCTAAGATGCCACTTTCCCCATCAGAGTATCTGATAAGCAACAGGAGAAAGAAAGTTGTCTTAATAACCACGTGGAGCAGATTCGGTGGTCTTTCCAGAGGGCTCGTTCTGATTCTATTGAGCAGCCCCAGCCTCCAAAAGTCCTAATTCTAGATATATACCCTTTGGGCTGACATGCAGGCTCTGGATCAATTGACCAGCCTCGTTGCCCATTTTGCTCCCAGAAGTAGAGCCAAAGCAGATGGCTAAAGGGTAGGGTGAGCCGAGTGTTTGAGATCTGCCTGGTGGTCATGTGGCTTTGAATAGGTCATGGGTGTCAACGTTGTAGTAGTTTCCTCATCAAAATAGATAATGATAAAATGATGCTAGTAATCATCCTAGAAGGAGCCCTGGTGGTGCAGTGGTTAAATGCTTGGCTGATAACCAAAAGGTTGGCAGTTCGGACTCATTAGCTGCTCTGCAGGACAAAGATGTGGCAGTCTCCTTTCGAAAAGACTACAGCTTGAAAACCATATGGAGCAGTTCTACTCTGTCCTATAGGTCACTATGAGTTGGAATCGACTAGATGGCAACGGGTTTTTGGTTTTTAACCTTCCTATTGTGAGCCTCTATACCGTATTAGGTAGAGAGCTTGGCACTTGACGTATATAACACCAAGAACACTGTCATCATTACTGCCATTGCTACCCCTTTAATAAATGCCCCAAAACAAAAGCTCAAACCCGTTGGTGTCAAGTCAATTCCTGCTCACAGGGACCCTATCAGACAGAGTAGAACTGTCCCATACGGTTTACCAGGCTGTAATCTTTCAGGAAGCAGACTGTCACATCTTCCTTTTGAGGAACAGCTGGTGGGTTTGAACCACCAATTTTTTGGTTAGCAGCCAAGTGTTTAACCCACTGCACCACCAGGCTCTTTAAGGAAATTGAGACTCAAAGGAATAAAATACCACTCCAGAAGTCACTCAGCTAATAAGCAGCAAAGCCAGGAGTTGCACCAGATCAGTTTAACTTTCTGGGATCAGGGTTTTTTCGATGTGTGATGTTGTGCAAGTTATTAGCTTCTCTGTGCCTTGTTTTTCTTATCTTTAAGTTGAGGGTAATAACAGTAGAGCTTCTGTTAGAATTAAAGAAGACAATACATGTGAAGTGTCTAGAATATTGCCTGGCACAGAATAAGCACTAACAAATGATGACTGTTACCATTTCTACGGCTATTATTATTACTGTATTATTATTATTACTAACATTATTCGTGTCCTTCCTAATTCAGCATATTGTCTCTGCATTACAGAAGGAACTGTTCACAGCTCCAAAGGTTTGTAATTCTTGAAATGAGAGGGTGAAAAAGAAAATGAAACAAAGACCAAACTCCCTTCAGGAGAAAATAAGTCCTTGTGAAGAGCTACTGGGAAAAGAGCAAAAGAAGAAAAGATCTGAAATGTTCAGTCCTTTAAGTTCAAATGTTTTATTGTCCTTTGGTTTGTAATATTCGAGTGCTGACAATTTGCATGATCTTGGAAAGTTCTCTCCTTGGTTATCAATATGTCTCTTATGAAGGATCATGAAATAAAAAATCCCAGCATCAGGTCATGCTTCCACCCAAAGCCCCCACACACTGCCTGCCCTCCACACCACCCTGATTCGCCTGAACATACATGATTTTAAGTCATCACCTGTGCCTCCTACTCACTGCCCCTCTCTTCCAGGGTGAGTTTCAAGAAGTGGGGAAGGAAAAAAGGAATTGAAGACGGAAGAAGCTCTACTGGGCTTTAGGCTTTGTTGGAGTTTAATTTCCTTTCCCGAGTGTCTCTTCCCTGCAAACCCTGTGATATGGGTAAATGTCTTTCTCCTTTATCTAAACAATTCAAGGCAAGGTGGAGATAATGGCTGATAAGGCCTATGTGTTTTCTCAGTCTGGATGGAGAAGAGAAGTGAGGCCCAGGCCCAACAGAGCTTGCACAGGATATGCCTATGTAGGAAGTCTGGCATTACAGCTAAACATCCATCCCTTAACATGACTTACGTCCATCCGTTAATGACCTGCCCTTGGTGGCCTTTCATGCCCTATCCCTGCCCACTCAGTCCCTTGCTTTAGTCACATTGAATTGCTCCATGCCCTTGAATGCTCGATCTGCCCTGATCCATGACCTGTAAACAATTCCCTTGTATGGAAAATTCCCTTCCCTCCCTTCTCCACCTCTGTTGTTGTTGTTACTTGCTGTCAGTTGAGCTCATGGCAACCTTATGTAAAGCAGGACAAAGCATTGCCTGATCCTATGCCATTTTCATGATCATTGGTATGTTTGATTCCATTGTTTTGGCTCTTCTGTCAATCCATATCATTGAGGGTTTCCCTCCTTTTCACCGACGCTCTACATTTACCAAGCATGATACTCTTCTAGGGATTAGTCTTTCCTGATGACGTGTTCATAGTAAGTGAGACGAAGTCTCACCACTCTTGTTTCTAAGGGGCATTCTTGTGTTTTTTCTAAGACAGATTTCTTCCTGTTTTTTGGCAGTCCATGGTATATTCAGCATTCTTTGCCAACACCACAAGCCTCACCGTTTCCCCAGCCAAGTGACCCAAAGTGGATACTTCTTCCCTGGAATCTGAATCTTGAATAGAGTCAACAAGACGGAAAAAACATGCTAGCCATTCATTTTAGCAATGATGCCTTAGCAATTCTCTTCCTGTATAAGATGATTGTTGCAGTTTCTCTTTCCTATACTCTCTGTTATTAATTGTGAAATAAAAGTTCTACTATCCTTTCATAAAAATTATATAAATACCACGTATAGTTTACAAAGCACTCGGAAAGACTAAAGATAGTCTCTAAACTATAAAAACCCAGGAAAGAGAAATATAGGAACCCTGGTGGCACAGTGGTTAAGAGCTCAGGCTGCTAACAAAAAAAAAAAAAAGATTAGCAGTTCAAACGCACCAGCCTTTCCTTGGAAACACTATGGGGCCATTTTACTCTGTCCTACAGGGTCACTATGAGTTGGAATTGGCTTGAAGGCAATGGGTTTTTATAGTCTCTAGAACTGCAAAAATCCCCGTTACTTTTAAAGTCCTGTTCTCCTTTTCCTATCAATTCTAGAAGTTCCTGATAGCCTTAAATTAGCTTAAATTAGCCAGAGCTTTTTTTGCCTGTAACCAAAATCTGGATAAATCCAGACAGATACATTATTATTAATAGATAAGGTGGTTTAACTATCGTTATTACTGCTATGGTGGGGGAAGAGTATAAAATGTCCAGCAATTACTTGCTTATAATGGGAGTCGATAATAAAATCGAAAGCAAATCACATAAACCTCTGCTCATTTTCACATTTACACCCACACCTGCTACTTATACATATCTATTCACATAACTTATAGGATTTGTAGTTAAAGACTAAATCCTGCTGGAAGTTGAAAGCAAGAAAAAAAAATTACAAACGATGGTCTGGGCTGCTGGCTTAATGTCTGTTCTCCAGGTTAATGACATAGTCACACAAAGAAAACCTCTGATCAAATATTAGTAGAGAATGGTGCTTGCTGGGCCAAGCTCTCTGTGGGGAGGACCAGGACATAGATTCAAAATTCATAGATGCTACTTAACTTCCCAACAGGTGGAAGCCACAGACAGCTCTCTCACAAATGGCTCTAATGACACACAAAGGGAGGTAGGTGGAAAGTAAAGATGAACAGATTACATTCCTGCAGACCTCATGGTGACTTGGATGTTTCCTCAGGGCCTGTGCCTATGTGCTTCTATCCATGATTTGATTAATTTTTTTTTTCAGTACATAAAGATGGAAGACTTAAGAGAAAATTTTAACTCCTTGCAATATAATCATTAACTTAAGTTCCCCATCTCTATAATGGGAAGAAAACTATTTCTGTCACTAATTGTGAAATAAAAGTTATACAATCCTTTCATGTTGTTGTTGTTAGGTGCCCCCGAGTCAGTTCCGACTCATAGTGACCCTATGCACAACAGAACAAACCACCACCCAGTTCTGCACCACCCTTACAATTGTTGTTATGCTGCATCCCATTGTTGCAGCCACTGTGTCAATACACCTCACTGAAGGTCTTCCTCTTTGCTGCTGACCGTCTACTTTATCAAGCGTGATGTCCTTCTCCAGGGACTGATCCCCCTGACAACATGTCCAAAGTGTGGAAGACAGTCTCGCCATCCTCGCTTCTAAGGAGTATTCTGGTTGTACTTCTTCCAGGACAGATTTGTTCCTTTCATAGATTATATAAATACCACATATAGTTTACAAAGTTCTTGGAAAGACTAAAGATAGTTATGTGCCTCTCCTACCTCACTGCAGTAGATTGGATCAGTGTCCATACTTTTTCTCTCCCACCTTGAATTAGAATTACTTTGATTTATCTCCCATTAGAGTAGGTGGGATATATATTCCCACTCATCAAAGTTGGGCTTGGCCACGTGACATCCTTTGGCAAGGGAAAGTGGGTACAAGGGACAGTTTCCTGGTCTGAGCTGAGGTCTCAGGAAGCAAGTTTTCCATTCTATCCTTTTCCTCTAGGGATTCATTATAAGAACAACATGACCCACAGCTGCTGTCCTAGGGAGAATGAGGTATACTAAAACCAACTTGGACCTGGAGACAAGCCCAGCTAATCTGCAGCTTGATGCAGATAGAGGGGCCCTAGCTGACCACAAACCCATTAAGAAAAATAAATAGGTAACTAAATGCTTGTTTTAAGCCACTCATTTTTGCTGTTATGCAGCAATGCTGTGACACGAGATGACAAACATACTAACCTTATCACAAAATATATAGTTGTTTCCACTCCCTGGTACATTTCTTCCACTACATGTCTGTCAGTGTGTCGTACTGTGGTGGCTTGCATGTTGCTGGAAGCTATGCTACTGGTATTTCAAATATCGGCAGAGTCATCCATGGTGGACAGGTTTGAGCACTGCCCCCAGATTAAGAAAAGCTAGTAAAAAAGGCCTGGTGATCTACTTCTGAAAATTAGTCAATGAACACCCTACAGATTACTGTACAATATTGGCCGATATATTGCTAGAAGGTGAGTCCTCTAGGTTTGAAGTCACTTAAAATACACAGTGGCCATAATAATGAACTTGACCATACCAGTCATTGCAAAGATGGTGCAGGACCAGGCAACATTTCATTCTGTTGTACATGGGGTTGCCATGAGTTGGAGTCAACTGGATGACAACTAATAACAACAATAGTACAGTTCTTAGTACAGAATATTCAGAGGTCCATGTATCCACTATGAGTAGAACTGCCCCACAGAGTTTCCAACAAGCAGCTGGTGGATTGTAACTGCCCACGTTGGGATTAGCAGCTATAGTTTGCCGTGGCCCTTAACCACTGTGCCACCAGGGCTCTGTCTCACCATTAGGGAATAGTAGCTTATTATTGCTAAGCTTAGCATATGAGCACAGTGTTTATTTTGTCTGCTTTTACTTATCATAGTTCTGTCCCCTTAATTTCACTAGGTGGCGCAAACAGTTAAGTGCTCAGATACTAACCGGAAAACCAAAAAAAAAAAAAAAACAAACAAACCCGTTGCTGTCAAGTCAATTCCAACTCACAGAAACCCTAGTGCCAAAGTAGTTAAGAGCTACAGCTGCTAACCAAAAGGTCAGCAGTTGGAGTCCACCAAGTGCTCCTTGGAAACTATATGGGGCAGTTGTCTATCTTATAGGGTCGCTATGACTAACCAAAAGGCTGGTTCAAATCCACCTAGAGGAGCCTTGGAAGACAGACCTAGCAATCTACTTCCAAAAAATCACAGCTATCAAAAACCCTATGGAATGTAGTTCTACTCTGAAACACACGGGGTCTCCATGAATACGAATCAACTTGATGGCAACTACTTTAGAATTTTTTTTTCTTTTTTTGGTCCCCTTAACATCACTTGATTCTCGAGGCAAATGATTAATTTCCACTTTGCCAAATAATCCAAACCAAAACCAAACCACTCCTGTTGCCTGAGTCGACTTGGACTCACAGTGACCGGATACGACAGAGTAGAACCGCCCCATAGAGTCTCCAAGGAGCACGTGGTAGATTTGAACTGCTGACCTTTTAGTTAGCATACATAGCACTTGACCATTACGCCACCAGAGTTTCCTGCCAAATAACCCAGGATAAGAGAAAGTCAGCTGCGATGGTTTTACACAAAATAGTCACCATTTCATTTTATTCAACCTTCATAATAAAATTAACAATAACCTTATTGTTTTTAATTTGGCAGAAGCTGTATATGGAAGTCTATGAAATAATTCTATAAAATTTGGTAACTTGTGAATTATTGCACAACCCAAAAGACAATATTTTTGGGTCATTTTATGTCAGTGAGGGAGTCACTTAAATACTGGTGACATATAACAAAACTACTATCTTTCTATTATATATATACATATTGGCAAATAACTGACCATAATAATGAAAAACAATTCTAATATTGTGCTCTAACCTTTCAAATAAGGAAAGCCCTATAATTAAAATATTATACAAAATGACCAAATGGATGTGGGGGTACTGTAAATTAAATTCCAGAATTTAATCAGGTTTTTAATCATCCCTAGTTAAGACAATTGGTTGGGCCTGTTATTTTCAGTAGCAAGCTCAAATCATTTCATGTGATAATTTCTAGGGTTAATCGTTCCAGTTTATTCAATGCAATCTTCTCTACTGGCTTTATTTTTATCTGCCAGTACACTATGATTAAAAATGATTAGCATAAATTAAACTAAATGAGTTCTGTGGGGTACTAAATTATTTTACGTCATCCCCCCCCCCCCAAATATTTAAAGGTTAAAGTTAGGGATGGGCAAATGGTTTGACGGCAAATTCCAACACCCAGCTGCTCAGCCTCAGTTCAAAAAAAAAAAAAAGCTTAAAAACTGGGTGATTGATTTCCAGAAATCTTGGGTAGAAAAATGTCATCACAAGAGATGTTTTATCATTATACACTGACCTTTTACAAAGGCCCGCATGACTCTCGGCTTGGAAGCAAGAAACTCGACATGCAAACTCAGAAAATGCCAAATAAGAAAGATTTGCGTGTGCACCTCAAATGAATGATATCCACGCTGTTCAAACGGACACCTGGTGACCTTGGATTGCTTCACTAACATTTGTTCTTAACAAGGTGAGTTTTGCCTAATTTAGATACTCAGTGCTTTTAACCCAGCTTTATTGCTGGTAACTCATCTTTCGCTGAAAAGTTCACATGAGTCCTTGACTTACTTACAACCAACTTTGGAAAGAACAGCACTTAGAGAACAGTCAGCCCACCCCAAGACTTGCCTCCTGTCTACCTTTCTTGCCACCCAGGACACTTCCTCCTCCTAATCACCTTCACTCTCTTGGGACACCTCCCCTTCTTACCCACCTACATGCTGCCTCCCAGCCTACCCCACAAGTCTTCTTCCTACCCATCCACACTCTTTCCTCTTCCTTGATACCTCAGCCCTGTGGAAATTCACCTATCACTTCCCTGTTTTGTCCCCTTCTTCAAATACGGCCCCAGAGAAATTTTCCTTCCTCAGCCAACAACAGTTTCTGTGTACCTATTATGTGTCAAGGTCCCTGGATGGTGCACTCGACTACTAATCTAACTAACTCTTCAAAGGCATTCAACTGTGTGGGTCATAACAAATTATGGATAACATTCCAAAGAACAGGAATTCCAAAACACTTATTTGTGCTCATGAGGAACCTTTACATAGATCAAGAGGCAGTTGTTTGGACAGAACAAGGGGATATTGAATGGTTTAAAGTCAGGAAAGGTGTGCATCAGGGTTGTATCCTTTCACCATGCCTATTCAATCTGTATGCTGAGCAAATAATCCAAGAAGTTGGACTATATGAAGAAGAACGGGGCATCAGGATTGGAGGAAGACTCATTAACAACCTGTGTTATGCAGATAACACACTTTTGCTTGCTGAAAGTGAAGAGGACTTGAAGCACTTCCTGATGAAGATCAAAGACCACAGCCTTCAGTATGGATTGCACCTCAACATAAAGAAAACAAAGATCCTCACAACTGGACCAATAAGCAACATCATGACAAATAGAGAAAAGATTGAAGTTGTCAAGGATTTTTTTTTTTTACTTGGATTCACAACCAACACCCATGGAAGCAGCCGTGAGGAAATCAAAAGAACCATTGCATTGGGCAAATCTGCTGTAAAGGGCCTCTTTAAAGTGTTGAATAGCAAAGACATTACCTTGAAGACTAAGGTGTGCCTGACTGAAGCCATGGTATGTTCAGTTACATCATATGCATGTGAAAGCTGGACAATGAATAAGGAAGACCAAAGAAGAACTGACACCTTTGAACAGTGCTGTTGGCAAAGAATATTGAATACAGCATGGACTGCCAAAAGAGGGAACAAATCTGTCTTGGAAAAAGTACAACCAGAATGCTCTTTAGGAGCAAGGATGGTGAGACTGTGTCTTACATATTTTGGACATGCTGTCGGGAGGGATCAGTCCCTGGAGAAGTACATCATGCTTGGCAGAGTACAGGGTCAGAGGAAAAGAGGAAGACCCTCAATGATGTGGATTGACACAGTGGCTGCAACAATGGGCTCAAGCATAACAATGATGGTAAGGATAGCGCAGTACCAGGCAGTGTTTCGTTATGTGGTACATAGGGTCACTATGAGTCGGAACCGACTCGATGGCACCTAACAACAACACTAGGGGCAAATCTATTAGGACAGATCTGTCTTGGAAGAAGTACAGCCAGAATGCTCCTTAGAAGCAAGGATGGTGAAACTATGTCTCTCATACTTTGGACATATTATGAGGAGGGATCAGTCCCTGCAGAGGGCATCATACTTGATAAAGTAGAGGGTCAGCAAAAAAGAGTAGGACCTTTGACGAGATGGACTGATACTGTGACTGCAACAATGGGTTTAAGCGTAACAATTGTGAGGTTGGCACTGGACTGGGCAGTATTTCGTTCTTTTGTACATGGTGTTGCATGAGTTGGAACCGACTCAAGGGCATCTAACACCACCACCACCACTAGGGCAGTAGAAGATACAAATAATAATAATAACGTAAAGCACAATTCCTTCCCTTAGAGTTACAATAGTATATTGGTTTCCTGGGGCTTCCGTAACACATTAAGGCAAACCACCCAAAAACCCAACCAAGGTGAACCAGGCGGCTTAAAACAACAGAAATTTATTCTCTCACAGTTGAGGAAGCCAGAAGTCTGAGATCAAGGTGTAGGCAGGGCCACTCTCTCTAGAGGCTCTAGGGGAGAATCCTTCCTGCTTTTCCCCTAGCTTCTGGTGGCTGCTGGCAATCATTGGAGTTCCTTCGTTTACAGATGAATTACTCTGATCTCTGTTTCCATCTTCACATGTCCTTCTCCTCTGGGTCTGTGTGTCTCCAGTCTTCCTCTCCTTTCTCTTATAAGGGCACAGTCATTGAATTTAAGGCCCAGCCTAAATGCAGGGTGATCTCATCTTGAGATCCATAACTTAATACATCCGCAAAGACCCTATTTCCAAATAAGTTCCCACTCACAGGCACCCAGAGTTAGGACTAGGCCATCTATTTTGGGGGGACACAATTCAACCCATTGCCATTATTGTTGTCAGTTGCTATGGAGTCAATTCCGACTTACAGCAACCCCACGTGTGCGGGGTAGAACTGTTTCCTAAGGATTTCAAGGCTGTGACATCTCAGAAGCAAACTGTCAGGTCTGTCTTCCGATGTGCCCCTGGATGGCTTCTAACCAACAATCTTATTCATTTGCACCGCCCAGTTACGTCTCAACAAACCACTAACATTTGTTGTTGTTAGTTGCCATCAAGTCGATTCTGATCTTTAATATGTACCTGGCACGGTTCTCGGTGCTTCACGTGTATTATCACATTTAACTTATGAAACAACCCTATATGGCAAATACTTTTATTGTACATGTTCTATAAATGAGGAAACCGAGTCACACAGAGATTAACTCTCTAGCCCACGGTACCCAGCTGTTAAGTCAGGCAGGCAGAATACTTCTGGAGTGCACACACAAACAAGGTATAGGCTGCCTGCTGTACAGGTACAAGAGTGCCAATTTAGCAAAGATCACAGGTTCTATGAGAGTCATTCATTCGTTCATTAACAAACAACACAATAGGAATCCAATGCATATTTGTTGAATGAATAAGTGTCCGCAATGCTGCAGGCACCATACTGGACCTTGGCATAAAGAAATGAACGTGATTCAAACAGCCTTGGCCAAAATCAGAAATAACTCTTGTCCAAGTTAGACCTCACTTGGGAGTGTGATTAAAACAAGTAATAAGGCAGAAATTGAAGACAAGAGGCAGAGATGTATGACCACACAGTGGGTTATTTTCCCATCCATTTCTTCCTCTATAAATAAATTAAACCTAAAACATAAATATATTATTTAAATGTTAAATATTTTAAGATGATATTGTGTTTTAGAAATTAATAATAAATGTAAAACGTGAAATACAAAAGTGAACATATTAGATTGTAAGCCCGTTTCCAATATTTTTGTCAACCAATCAAGACATAACCTTGTTTTATGTATGTTTCTGTTTAAAGGCACCAGGAGCCCTGGTGGCGAAATGGTTAAGCATTTGGCTGCTAACTGAAAGATCAGCAGTTTGAAACCACCCAGCAGTCTGTGGGAGAAAAGACCTGGTAATGATCTGCTCCCCTAAAGATTACAGCCTAGGAAACCCTATGAGGCAATTCTACTCTGTGATGTAGGGTCTCTAGGAGTTGGAATCCCCTCAAAAGCACACAACAACAGCAGCGTATTTAATAATAGTATTGATTCATTAACATTATATGGCTTATACACATGACCACATGGGATTCAGACCTCTACTTGTGAAAGCTTTCTCTTTCTCATTTTTTCTCTTGCCCTCACTCTCTGTCTTGCTCTTTTTTCTCCCTCATATTAGGTGAACTTCCCGCATGTTAGATGAGCTTCCTCAACTTTATATTTTTGGGAAGTTGGGGAAATACTAAGGTTTAACCCACAGCAGGAATAGCCATAAAGAATGAGTGGGCATGGAAAAGAGGTGGGTAGGGAGGTGTTCTAGACATTTTTTATAACCTAACCTGGGCAGAATGATTGGCAGGTATGGCCACCAATCACAACTCCCTTAGTTCATTTCAGCAGAGTTAATGGCTAGTCCCCTCTTATTCCTTAGCAGTAGCATTCAACAGCAAACTGGTGCAATTTTTGAAGACAAGTTTTGCCCAGGTACTTCTCAAGCAAAGCATGTTTCATTTTTTGGAGGACTGCACAATTTATATTTTTCAGAATGGTTCACACAGATGTTGGTGTGACATCCTTGAGAGCAATAGTTAGCAATCAAGCTTTTTTTTTTTTTTCCTATCTTTTTTTCCCAATAGAGAGAAGGAATAAACCTATTTAATGTGCATCAAATGTCTGGGATTTCAAGCCCACAAAGAGGAATCTGGGCCAGGGTGTCCTGCAATAAAGGTCCACGGAAGGTCCTATGAGCAGGAGTGGTCAGCCCTGGCTTCTTCGCTAGGGTGGGCCTTCAGAAACCTTTAAGGGATGGTGGCTTCAGAGAGCTGGAGAGGAGGAAATGAGGGAATTACCAATACTGACCAAAGAAGCAAATAACAGAACACAGTTTATTCTCATTACCTGTGGTAGTTATTCTATAAAGTTGCTATGAACCCTGAATTAGGGAATATTGAAAGGCTACTTCTAGGGAAATACAGGGTTAGGGTCTTGGGAGCTTCTGTCCATAATATTTTCATCAACTGATCAATATATAACTTTGCTTTATGTGTGGTTCTGTTTAAAGACACCTTACTTAATATACGTTGCTGATTCATAAACACTGAATTCATGGCCAACAGCACTATAACACACTCTTGAATTAAGATTACCTAACACACGTATGGAAACCATGATGGCTTAGTGGTTAAGAGCTATGGCTGCTAACCAAAAGGTCAGCAGTTCAAATCCACCAGGTGCTCCTTGGAAACCCTATGGGGAAGTTATGCTCTGAGTCGGAATCGACTTGATGGCAAGGGGTTTGGCTGAACACACATAATTTCTCCACAGGGCACATCACAGCCTTCTTGAGCTTAAGAACACTAGACAGTATGTCAACATTATTGTTGGGGCCATATGAAACAGTGAAATCACCAACAAAAAGCACAAAAATGAAAAAAGTGTGGCACTCCATAAACCAAGAAAAGGATGCTCATTTATTGTATGAGAGCTGAAACAAGAAGGCAGAGTGGGCTTTCCCCACTTCAGCTGGGGTGTGCACGCTGGGCCGCTCACATTTTTCCACTTCTTCCCTGAGCATGTCTGTGAGTGAGCATAAAAGCACCACAAGCACTGATTTTGGGGGTTCTTTGGGGGGTCACAAATTTTAGTGAGGAGGTGAATTTGCAAATATGGAATCCACGAATAATGAGGACCAACTGTATTTCCGACAGAGTAGAGGGTTTATCTGGAGAAATGTGCATTTTAAGCCAGGAAAGAGAGGTTGTCGAAGGCTCTGAATGTTAGGCTGTGGTATTGGAGCTATTATAAAATGAGGAATTCGTGACATCAGAAGTAGTAATGGGTCAATATGTAAATTCTAAGAGAATAAAAACAACTTCTCACCAAAGATCAGTGATTTTTGTTTATTTTACTTTTATTATTGTGCTTTAGAAGAAGGTTTACAGAGCAAATTACTTTCTCACTGAACAGTTAATACACATACTGTTTTGTGACACTTGTTGCCAACCCCACAACATGTCAGCACTGCCCCCTTCTCAAACTTGGGCTCCCCATTACCAGCTTTCCAGTCCCCTCCGGCCTTCTTGTCCTTAGCCCCTGAGCTAGTGTGCCCATTCAGTCTTATTTTGTTTTATGGGCCTGTCTAATCTTTGGCAGAAGGGTGAACCTCAGGAATGGCTTTAGTACTGAGTTAAAAGGATGTCCAGGGTGGCCATATTCTCAGGGTTTCTTCAGTCTCTGTCAGACCAGTAAGTCTTGTCTTTTTTTTTTTTTGCGATTTATAATTTTGTTCTATATTTTTCTCCAGCTCTGTCTGAGACTTTCTATTGTGATCCCTGTCAGAGCAGTAGGTGGTGGTTGCCAGGGACCGTCTAGTTGTACGGGTCTTACTCTAGTGGAGGCTGTGGTGCTTATGGTCATTAGTCCTTTGGACTAAACTTTCCCTTGTGTCTTTGGTTTTCTTTATCCTACCTTGCTGTAGACAGGGTGGGACCAGATCAGTGGTTTTTAAATTTAAAATTTGGGGGTTAACATTGGAACCCTTTTTTACTCAAATTAAATCTTATGTTGAGCTCCAAATTACAAAGCAGGAAAACCTGGGCTGAAGTTAAAGCAGAAATCCACTTGGCCTTCTGAAAAGACCCTTCCCTACTCCACCCCAGACTCTAGGGTTTCTCAGAACATGGAGTGAAAATCCTTTTTCTACAAAACCAGGGTTTTCCAAAGTTTGGTACTTGTATTATTAGGATATTTGACATGATTTAGAAAGGTTACAGAAAAATAGTTACATTAAATTTCAATATTCGTGTATCTATTTTAATGTATGTGGGAATTCCAGAACACTTAATTGTGCTCATGTGGAACCTGTACATAGACCAAGAAGCAGTCGTTCAACAGAACAAGGGGATGTTGTGTGCTTTATGATCATGAAAGGTGTTCATTAGGGCTGGATCCTTTCACCACACTTATTCAATTTGTATGCTGAGCAAATAAGCCAGGAAGCTGGACTATATGAAGAAGAACGAGACATCAGGATTGGAGGAAGACTAATTAACAACCTGCAATGGGCAGGTGACACAATCTTGCTCGCTGAAAGTGAAGAGGAGTTGAAGCACTTACTAATGAAGATCAAAGACCACAGCCTTCAGCACAGATTGCACCTTAACATAAAGAAAACGGAAATCCTCACAACTGGACCAATAAGCAACATCATGATAAATGGAGAAAATACTGAAGTTGTCAAGGGTTTTATTTTACTTGGACCTACAATCAACACCCATGGATGCAGAAATCAAGAAATCAGACAACATATTGCATTGAGAAAATTTGCTGCAAAAAACCTCTTTAAACTGTTAGAAAGCAAAAATGTCACTTTGAGGACAAAAGCTGGACAATAAATAAGGAAGACCAAAGAAGAATTTATGCCTTTGAAGTATGGTGCTGGGGAAGAATATTGAATATACCCATGGACTGCCGGAAGAACATACAAATCTGTTTTAGAAGAAGTACAGCCAAAATTCTTCTTAAAAGCAAGGATGGTGAGATTTTGTCTCATGTACTTTGGATGTGTTATCAGGAGGGACCAGTCCCTGGAGAAGGACATCATGCTTAGAAAGGAGAGGGTCAGTGAAAAAGAGGAAGCCCCTCAACAACATGGATTGACAGAGTGTCTGCAACAATGGATTCAAACAGCAACGATTATGAGGATGGTGCAGGACCGGGTTGTGTTTTTTTCTGTTGTACATAAGGTCACTATGAGTCAGAATCAACTCAACATCATCTAACAACAACCAACATTACGCCATCAAAGCCATGATTTCGTGGACAAGATGGTTCACAATGATGTTAAACTTTAAAAGAGATTTAATTTAAAATTAATTTGAAGAAAAAATATTAAATAACAATACAGGTAAAGTTTTTAATTAGACAATCCTCAATTATTCAAAGTGATGACAGGTTAGGTTAGCACGTGTCTTAGGCTGGGTTCCTTACAGAAGCAAAATCAGAGAAGCATACATATATAAATATACAGAAAGAGAGTTTTATTTCAAGGAAATGGCTCATGCAGTTGTAGAGGCTCGCAAGTGCCAAATCTTTGAATCAGATGTCAGGCTGGAGGCTTCTCCTGACTCTCATGCTTGCAGGGGCTGCTGAACCAAAAATCAGCAGGTCAGGCGGCAGGCTGCTGGCTCACATCCCAAGAACCAGAGGTCAGAGGATGAGGAGTCGGATGCAGCAACCAGACGGAATGAGCTTTGTCAGAACATCCATATATATTGTAAACAGGTCACACACCCCTTTGAACTGATTGGCTGCTCACAACAGCTCACGTCATGGATAGTGATTACATCATATCTGCTGAACCACTGAGAATCATGGCCTAGCCAAGCTGACACACAATCTTAACCATCACAGCTTGGGGGGGGTGGGGGGAAAGAAATCTAAAAGTAAGACCAAACCATAGTTGATAACTTTAGTTTCTTCCCTTCTTGTCAAAGCTGAGGCAAATAATAGTCATGATGCTGAAGATGACAATGATGATGATGACAAAGATGATGACAACTAGATTAATTTTGACCTTTCCTTATTCTCTTTCTATCGGAACTAGCAGAAAAACTACTAGAACTAGCAGAAGGAATAGCTCTGGTTATTCTACAAGCCAGAAAATGCAGGCCTGGTAAATTGGGTGTTAGCTGGAAAAGAGTAGAATTGTTACCTTGAATAGAAAGCATAACTTGACCCCCTGGCACACTAGCTGCATTCCAGAGAACTCTTGGGTAATGCAAAGAGCTGCATATTAAGTCATTATTCATCAGCTTTGCTTACATTGGCAGGGAAGTTCTCCCAAAGGAAGAAGAATGATTCCAAACTATGATTAAAACTCACACTTTAAGAATCTTAAAAATCACATCAAGAAGTTTTCTGTATCTGTCAGTACGTGGGCATTTAGCTACCCCACAGAAGCCCTGCTAAACATGGGCCAAGAGAACAATGAATCCATATGATCACTTTACATTCATTTACAACTCTGTTTCTGTTATACCCCAAATCTCTTATTTGACAAACACTTCTCTTGGCTGGACTGATGGTTTCAGTTGGTATTTTGCACAAATTATCACATCAGCAATTCCCCAGCCTCGTTTTCCCAATGTATGGCTGTCCAGATTAACTACCATATCAAGTTGCTTTACTTTAGGCAGCAATTTTACACAACTCAGTGTGATTAAAAAAAAAAAAAAAACAAAACAGTACTTATTTCCAAAATCAGAAGCTGTATCACAATTAGCAAGCAATAGGGAAACAATGTGTTATGCAATAAATGCAGTTTGGTAGAAGACAAAAATCTCATGAAACGTGGGGCCCCCAGGGGAATCAATAAAAGATAACCTTGAAGGATTAAAAAAAGACAAATAAATAAGAACTATAGTTCCATCTGAAAAATGCTGATAGAGGTGAATTTACTTGGAGATGTTTAATTCTGTTTATTTACTTGATTATTTGGGGAAGGGGTTTTTGGTACTGGAACATATTCATTTGCCCATCAAAAAATTATGTATTCATGTTCTCCTAGATGTTAGGCATTGTACCGGGTACTAGGGAAACTGAGGCAAATAAGACATGAGCCTTGTACTCAAGGAATTGCCAACTTAGAAATGATCACTGAGTTGGGATCAACTTGACGGCAATGGGTTTGGTTGGTTTTATAGCGCCATCAGGGCTCCATACATACATACATACATATACATATATATGTTGTTGTTAGGTGCCATCAAGTCGGTTCCGACTCATAGCGACCTTATGCACAACAGAACAAAACACTGCCCAGTCCTGCACCATCCTCACAATCGTTGTTATGCTTGAGCCCATTGTTACAGCCACTGTGTCAATCCATCTTATTGCGCTGACCCTCTACTTTACCAATCATGATGTCCTTCTCCAGGGATAGATTCCTCCTGGAAACGTGTTCCAAGTATGTGAGAGGTAGTCTCATCATCTTTGCTTCTAAGGAGTACTCTGGTTGCATTTCTTCTAAGACAGATTTGTTAATTCTTTTGGCAGTCCACGGTATATTCAATATTCTTCACCAACACCACAATTCAAGGGTGTCAGTTCTTCTTTGGTCTTCCTTTTTCATTGTCCAGCTTTCACATGCATATGAGGCAATTGAAAACACCATGGCTTGGGTCAGGTACACCTTAGTCCTCAAGGTGCCTTTGCTTTTCAACACTTTAAAGAGATCTTTTGCAGCAGATTTGCCCAGTGCAATGGGTCTTTTGATATCCTCACTGCTGCTTCCATGGGTATTGATTGTGGATCCAAGTAGAATGAAATCCTTGACAACTTCAATCTTTTCTCCATTTATCATGATGTGGCTTGTTGGTCCAGTTGTGAGGATTTTGGTTTTCTTTATGTTTAGATGTAATCCATACTGAAGGCTGTGGTCTTTGATCTTCATCAGTAAGTGCTTCAAATTCTCTTCACTTTCAGCAAGCAAGGTTGTGTTATCTGTCTGCATAATGCAGGTTGTTAATGAGTCTTCCTCCAATCCTGATGCCCGGTTCTTCTTCATATAGTCCAGCTTCTAAGGTTATTTGCTCAGCATACAGATTGAACAGCTATGGTGAAAGGATATATACAATTGACATTGAGTCAATTCTAATTCATGGCGACCTCATGTGTCAGAGTAGAGCCATGCTCCACAGGGTTTTCAATGGCTGTGATCTTTTGTAAGCAGATTACCAGGCCTTTCTTCCGAGATGCCTCTGGGTGGATTTCATCTGCCAGCCTTTTATTTGGCAGCTGAGAACTTAACCATTTGCACCACTTAGAGACTTATATACATACACTCTCTCTCTGCCTCTCTCACTCTCTAATATATATAATTATATATGTGTATAATTTTTTATATATATATATATACGTACATATATGCATACATATATATTCTTCAATCCACTTAATATGCTGAATCTAATGTAATGAAAAAGAAAATTTAAAAAAAGCTTAAAAGAATTTACAAACTGAGACTGAGCCTATGAGTTTTTTAATGACTTTAAACAAAATACTCTTCTGACAACTTTTACTGCTGCATTTAGATATAAGACAGATGGATAGAAATTGAGATTTGCACATTTAAGGAAGCCAGTTGACTCGAAGGCAATGGGTTGGATTTTAGTCTACATATATACGTAGTCATCGACCTAATGACTGTGCTGTCATTTCTCAACATATATTCGGAAAATCACCATCCCTTGAGATATTCCTTCAAAAATCACAAGGTGTGGGGTTTGAGCAACTTAATTTGGAAGCTGCTGGATACTGTTACTCTGTCTTAGAGATCCATGACAAAACTTCACATATCAAAGGCTACATGAGGTATTACATCAAAAAATCTAGTTTAATTTATGAAAACCAGTCTTTCCTAAACTAACTTGATCATGGGTGGATATTCTGTGTAGCACCTCTTGACATCCATGGAACAAATGCTCTGCAGGACCTTCTCTTGGCAATGTTTTCTTGGCAAACATGTACCTATTGCTCTTAAAAGAATATTTGCAGACCACTTGTACTACTGACCTCAGTGACACGTTATAGAGCTTAAATTCCCATGTCCTAATGTGCACATTTCCAGAATCTAATGCTTATACTGAATATTGAATAAACCATGGTCTGCCATGGACTGCCAAAAGAATGAACAAATCTGTCTTAGAAGAAGTACAACCAGAATGCTCCTTAGAAGCAAGGATGGCAAGACTGCGTCTTACATACTTCGGACATGTTGTCAGGAGGGGTCAATCCTTGGAGAAGGACACCATGCTTGGCAGAGTACAGGGTCAGCGGAAAAGAGGAAGACCCTAAAAGAGGTTGATTGACACAGTGGCTGCAACAATGAGCTCAAGCATAACAACAATTGCTCAGGACCGGGCAGTGTTTCGTTCTGTTGTGCATAGGGTTGCTATGAGTCGGAACCGACTCTATGACACCTAACAACAACAGCAATGCTTCTATGGAAGCCTGGTGGCAAAGTGGTTAGGAACTTGGCTACTAACTGAAAGGTTAGCAGTCCATATAATTGCCTCATAAGAATGCAAAAGCTGAATATAAACGTTTTTAAAAAGTAAGATTGAAAAAGAATTGATGAATTCAAATCGTTGTGTTGACAAAGAATTTTGAATATACCATGGACTGTCAGAGAAATGAACAAATCAGTCTGGAGGAAGTACAGCCAGAATGCTCCTTAGGAGCAAGGATGGCAAGGCTTTGTCTTATTTACTTTGGACATGTCATCAGGAGGGATCAATCGCTGGAGAAGGACATCATGTTTGATAAAGTAGATGGTCAGGAGAAAAGGAGACCCTCAAAGAGATGGATTGACACAGTGGCTGCAACAATGGGTTGAAATATACTAATGATTGTGAGGATGGCACAGGACCAGGCAATATTTCACACTATTACACATAAAGTCACTGAGTTGGATCCTACTCGATGACAACTAACAACAACAACAAGCAGTTATATAATAAAGCGAACTATGCAAATTGAAACTCAAAAGAAATAGGCATGTAAGAAGGAGTAACCTATAATATGAAAGGTTATGGGCAAATGCAAAAGAATAAAAGGTTTGACACAGAGCAGCCAATTTGCTATTAAACAACTTTCATGAATTGCTTGATTTTCTGTATTTTTGTTTTTCTTGATGTAAATGTGATTCAACTGGTTGAAAAAACTTTTACATGATTACTTTTTTAGCTTCAGGTTATGGATCACTCCTTCAGGGCAGGCTAAAAAGTTCAACAGAAAACATGGCCGGGCAAAGGGAGTTATGTTCTTTTGTTGTAAAGAAAGTTCCTACAAAGAACCATGGGAAACTCATTAGCTTGATAGAATATATTCATAAGATCTGTGGAGTAAGTCAAAATAATTTTATTTCCTTTATGTCAGTTCCACAGAGAATGAGCATCCCTCTGACCCTTTGTTCTTTGATAAAGCCTTCCATGACATCAAAAATCACTTAAAAATACACCTCATTCTCCAATGTCCATCGTGTTGGTCCCTTCGGAGATGTTCAAGACTCTTAGAAGCCCACTGTTCTCTCTCCTGGCCCACACAGGTTTTAAATAAATTCTTTATATTTACATTTTTCATTAATGTAGCTATATGGAAGCCCTGGTGAAACGTGGTTAAGCACTCAGCTGCTAACTGAAAGATCAAGAGTTCGAAACAGATGGATATTATCCATTAGGAAAGCTAAGCACTCTGCTTACCCTGCTTACCAGATCATCTGTAGTGAACAATTCCACATTTTTTTTTCCCCACATCAAAGATTCTGCTTCTAGGCATGGCTGGCATCTGTCCCTCTCCCAATTCCACAACACCTTCCCACAGAATCAAAGCCTCTTTCCAAATTTACAGTTCCTGTTGGAGATGGGTTACCCAGTCATCGAGGTAAGCACGGGCTTACTTACTAATCTGTAGTGAACAATTTCACCTGTTTATCACCACGTCATACAGTGAAACCCATGTGAAATTGTTCACAATAGATTACTAACTAAGCACAAGTAAGCCTGTGCTTACCTTGTCTGTTGGATAATCTGCCCCAGTTCAAACTCCTTAGCCGCTTCACTGGCGAAAAGATGTGGCAGTCTGTTTCCACGACGATTACAGCCTTGAAAATCCCATAGGGTAGTTTTACCCTATCCTATACGGTTGCTGTGAATCCGAATCCACTTCATGGTAATGGGGAACGTAGCTATGAGTATCATTTATTGTAGCTCTTAAATAAGTTAATAAATAACCAGTTACCAAGCTGTGTCCCATACGGTTTTCAGTGGAGGCTTCTCAGAATTAGATTGCCAGGCCAACTCTTGGTGGACTCGAACGTCCAACCTTTTAGTTACTAGCCGAATGCTTTATTTGTTTGCACCGTCCAGGGACTCCAAATGAGTTCACATAGGTAAAATATCTATAATAGCATCGGACACACAGTAAATATTTCCTAAGTATTGATTGTTATTATAATTTGCCAGTAATTTTAAATTCAATATCTACTTCACTCCTCACACAATGCCACATGTTGTTGTTGATGTTGTTAGTTGCTTTCCAGTGGATTCTGACCCACAAGGACTCCAAGTATGCAGAATAGAGCTGTTCCATAGGGTTCTCAAGGCTGTGATCTTTTGGAAGCAGATCGCCAGGCCTGTCTTTCGAGGAGCCTTTGGGTGGGTTTGAACCACCAACTGTTTGGACAGTAGTTGAGTGCTTAGCTGTTTGTACCACCCAGGAACTCCTACACAAAGCCACTATTGGGAAGATATTCTTCTCCTCATTTGACAGATGAGGAGACTAAAGTTCCGTGACACTAAACAACTTGAAGGAAAAACCAACCAGATACCAATGATGGGAATCACTTTACAGTCAAAAGCCAATTATACATTTATTTTCTTGTAATTCATTAAACTCCAATAATTATAATCCCTGTTTCACAGGTGAGAAAAATTAAGCACAGTTTAGTGAATTAAATTCAGTATCTTGGATTGATACAGTGGCCACAACAATGGACACAAGCATAACAACAATGGCGTAGGACCAGGCAGTGTTCCAGTCTACGCCTAACAGGGCGGTATTCCATTTGGCACCTAACAACAACAACAGTTCAGTAGCTTACTAAAGATCATATGGGGTCAATGGTAGAGCCTGGTATGATGTATAATTTTATGTTTCAGTGTGGCCAGGCTCTAGCATCCAGCTATTCAATCAATCATTCATTCATTTCAGTATTGTTGTGAACATATTGTATAGATGTGATTAAAATCCATAATAAAATGACTTTAAGTAAGGACGACTATTCTAGAAAATCTGGGTGGGCCTGACTCAATCAGTCCAAAGAGGTTAAGAACGTAGCAGAAACTTCCCTGAAAAAGAACTTTCATACGTGGACTATAGCTTCAGCTCATGCCTGAGAGTTCCAGAATGCCCTTCCTGATGGCCTGCTCTACAGATTTTGGACTTGCCTAGCCAAGCCCTATGATTGTGTAAGATTGCAGTAAACTGATAACTTATATTTCTTGCTGGTTCTGTTTCTCTAGTTGAACCCTGACCGATACATCTGGATTCAAATTCAAATATCTGTGTCCAAGACAGGATCCAGGTACCACAGTGACCACCAGTACCCTGGTCAAATGGATCTTGGCTTTGTCGGACCCCCATGGGCTCAATCAATGCAACTTATAACACTATGTACCTTCAATAAACTATCCAGATGTTTTCCTATTTATCTAACACCGTCTTCCTTCCACTAGTTCTAAGCCAATAATAAACAATGCAAATAGTAAAAGAAATTTACTGAGGAAACACTGTTTCAGGAAAGAACCAAAAGCTTGGAATTCATTATGTTGCTTAATAGGTATAAGCCATAAAGTGGAAAGATTCTGATCAACGCATGGAAGAATTTCCTAAGCATGAGAGAAGTCTAGAATAGACTGGGCTAATACAAGAGATGGAAAGGTCTCCACCTGTGGTGGTATCCAAGCCCAAGATCAAGAATCATTTGACAAGGAGACTGAAGAGGAAACCCAGCATCGGATGGCAGCTGAAGTTGACAAATGCTACGCTCCTTAATTCCAAAACTCTGTCCTCTGGGAACTCACATATTTAGTCTCCATCATATCATTTTAAACTGCTGATAAAACTGTCCTCAAATGACTAAGTACATGCATGCTCAGACATTTTGCAAAATTTGGAATAAATCAATGAATTTTATCTTTTCTTGTATGTCTTCCCAGAAGGGTGACTACAAAGTTCTATAAACAGACACTCAAAAAATGCAAGTTAGAGTCAGTTCACAGTCATCTACATTGGTGGTTGCAGCAAATGGACAGATAACCCAAAACAACAGATAACAGCCAAAAAAAGAAAAATTTTATTTGGCTTTTAAAGTCTGCACCCCATCTTCTCCATGATGAGGAGGAGATTGTGGCTGAAAAATATAAAATGACTGTAGGCAAGTGTTTCCCTAGTACTTGGATGAACAAACTTAAATTATGAAGCTAATTGCTTTATTACAGATGAAAAAGTTCTTGGCTTCATAATGGAGCGCCCATCAAACTTACCCACGGTGGAATAATGTGCCTTGTCTTAACTTGCCCCAACCTTACTGGACTGTCAATAAGTTTGGGCTGTGGGACAGTTAGCTCCTAGATGATCTGAGCCAAGAGCCCAGAGAGTGAAAGGACAATGAGCTCTGTAGGTAAGCTTCAAAGAATTTTAGAGAAGTAAAGTTTGAACAACTGTACTCATTGCCTAAGCTATGAACCACTGCTCAGAAAAGTGAGAAAAGACTTCAACTTCATTTTTTGTTTTTTTTAAGTAAAAAAAAAAAAAAGTTACTGTAAAGTAATTCAAGATGGAATACAATTCTGTGTTCAGGAGAGATTGCAGGGCTGGGAAGTTGAAGATCTGGGTTCTAGATCCAGGTCTCTTAATAACTATCGGTGAACTGGTGGCAAATTACTTAACCTCTCTAGGCCCCACTACATTGATAGTTGCAGCCTTCAGTATGGATTGCATCTCAGCATAAAGAAAACAAAAATCCTTACAACTAGACCAATAAGCAACATCATGATAAACGGAGAAAATATTGAACTTGTCAAGGATTTCATCTAACTTGGATCCATGATCAACATCCATGGACGCAGCCGTCAAGAAATCAAAAGACGCGTTGCATTGGGTAAATCTGCCTCAAAGGACCTCTTTAAAGTGTTGAAGAGCAAAGATGTCACCTTGAAGACTAAGGTGCACCTGACCCAAGCCATGGTCTTTTCAATCGCATCATATGCATGTGAAAGCTGGGCAATGAATAAGGAAGACCGAAGAAGAATTGACACCTTTGAATTGTGGTGTTGGCGAAGAATATTGAATATACCACGGACTGCCAAAAGAACGAACAAATCTGTCTCAGAAGAAGTACAACCAGAATGCTCCTTAGAAGCAGGGATGGTGAGACTGCGTCTTATGTACTTTGGACATGTCATCAGGAGGGATCAGTCTCTGGAGAAGGACATCATGCTTGTCAGAGTACAGGGTCAGTGGAAAAGAGGAAGACTTTCAATGAGGTGGATTGACACAGTGGCTGCAACAATGAACTCAAGCATAACAACGATTGTAAGGATGGCTCAGGACCGGGGAGTGTTTCGTTCTGTTGTGCATAGGGTGGCTATGAGTTGGAACCAACTCGATGGCACCTAACAACAACAACAGACCCCACTTTCCTTATCATAAAAGATAGATGGGTAGGTAGGTAGGTACATAGATAGATAGATAGACAGACAGACAGGCAGACAGATACATAGCTGCCTTTGTGTCTACTCCAATTCATGGCAATCTTATGTACAAAAGAACAAAACTTTGCCTGCTCTGGATCATCCTCACCATCACCAGCATGTTAGAGTCCATCATTACAGCTGTTGTGCCAAATCCACCTCACCAAGGATCTCCCTCATCCTCTCTGTCCTTTCACTTCTTCAAACATGATGTGCGTCTTCAGCGATTACCCCTCCTGATGACGTGTTCAAAACAAGCAAGTTGGACAGTACTCTGTTGTGATCCATAAACTTTTCATTGGCTAATTTTCAGAAGTGTATCTCCAAGCCTTTCTTCTAAGCTGTCTTAGTCTGGAAGCTCTGCTGAAATCTGTCCACCGTGGGTGACCCTGCTGGCATTTGGAATACCAGTGGCATATCTACCAGGATCACAGCAACATGCAGGCCACTACAGTATGACACGCTACTTTAAAGCTTTCTTACCAAGTCTTGGTTACTGTTCCAAAAGCACTTTCACATTTCAACTCATCAAGTCCTTCCAACAACCTGAGAAGCTAGGTACCATTAGTAATCCCATTTTACAGTTGGCAGAAATGAGGCACAGAAAGTAACTTGCCGAGGGCAGGGCCCTTGAATGGGGTCAAATAAGATTCCAATCCATACTCTTAACCACCATGCTATACTGCCTCTCAGCTAGAAAATATGAGAGTTGAATGAGATGTTCTCTCAGGCACCTGTAGCTCCTATGTTCTGTGAGTCTACAATATAGCAAAATGTCTAATAGAAAATTTAAAGGGCTAGCCTCAGAAGGAGCATCTACTTGAAGAATTATTCCTCCTTCAAGACCCAGATAAAATGCCCCTCCTGTATGCCCTGGGTCTAAGAAAGACGAGCACTGTTTTAAATTCTGGCTTTTAAAACTTATCACATCGTTAGGGGCTATGCTTAGCTTGTCTTTCTCATTTGATTGCTAACTCTCCCAAGTCAAGACCATGGCTTGGTCATCTTCGTGTGCCCCCATAAGCTATAATATGATAGGTGTTCATTTAAATAGGACTGTGTTAACTAGCATATATATGTACTGACACTTCCAACTTTTGACAAGTTTTCTTTTTTTGAAAGAATATGGAAGAATATATATTAAAATAACCTGGTCCCCTTTCTCCAACATCCATGAACTCTCCTTATCCTACCCCCCCAAACTTCTTTCTCTTGGCTTTCATTTTGTCTCTTGCCACTGTTCCCTGGAGCCACGCTGGCCTTCTTACTGTTTGTCATCACGCCAGCAGACCCACCCTCAGGACCTCGAAGGTAAATCCCACTTGCCTGAAATTCCCTTCACTCAGATACACACAGCTCATTTCCTCACTTCCTTTAGATCTCTGCTAAAATGTCATTGTACCAGAGAATCCTTCACTGAGCTCTGCTTCCCACTTCCTGATCCCTTGCCCCCAAACCTGGCTACCGCTTCTTCTCTGTGGCATTTTCTATTGCCTAAAATAATGCAGAGACATTTGGACTTACCCGTTTTCCTTCCATTCAGGTGAAAGCACCATGAAGTCAGGAAGCTTTGCCAATTTGGTTATTGCTATATCCTTATCTCACTACTCCACTGTCAATTTGTTGTACTGCGATGGTTGTGTGTTGTTGGGACACTGGAAGCTATGCCACTGGTATTTCAAATACTAGAAGGGTCACCCATGGTGAACAGGTTTCAGTGGAGCTTCCAGACTGGGAGGAAAGACCTGGAGATCTACTTCTGAAATTTAGCCAATGGAAACCCTGTAAGTCACAACAGAACATTATCTGGCTCCTTTGCTTTGGACACATAAACAGGAAGGATCAATCACTAGAGGGTGATATCACACTTGGTGAAGCAGAGGGCCAGCAAGGGAAAGGGAGACCCTTGGTGAGATGGATTGGCACAACCTGAACATGCTGGCAATAATGAGAGTGACTCTGGACCTGGCGACATTTTGTCCTGCTGTATATAAGGTCACCGAGAATTGGAGTTGACCCGATGGCAGCTAGCTATCTCCATCTATTGATATCCTCAACACCCTGAATACTGCCTAGCACGTACTAGCCCATTAAACACTGTGTTGAATAATAAATGAAAAAATAAAATAAATTTCATCATATAAATATTGAAAATGCTTTTAAAAGGATGTGTTTGTTTTACACCTAAGGATTATGATAGCGGCAAATTTAAATGTGAAACTTTAGGTGAATAACCCGAAGTCCATCTCTGGTCTGTGGCTTATAATATTTGTTAAAAAAAACAACCAAGAGGATGTGAAGCTCATTTGTTTGCAGTGAGGTTTGGGTACATAGGTTCCACCACTAAGGGGTCGGATGAGTAATACAGGTGCATTGGACACAGGGGAACTTGTGGGCACGTGGATGGGGTGATGCATCTTAGTGCTGGGAACTGGACGGTTTTGTAATTGAACAAGTGCTTTCTGTACACTCCTCAAGGTCACAAATCCTGCCTTGTTCATCTGTCTCTTCAGTGATGGTACCAGGTAGGAAGAGGAGTGCTTTCATGCTTGTGGAGTGAATGAAGCCAGTACTAAACTCAGAAGCTTCCCCCCACCCTGCTTCAAGTTTTCTCTACCTGGAGTGCACACTTAATTCAGCCATGGTAAAGCTAGAATGCCAAGTACTGCTGCTCTGGAAGACTCTGTTCCCAAAAGCATGTTTACCATCTACATCTCTGAGCACTTTTTAGAGACTCTCTAACCCATTGCTTAGAAAATCCCAAGTTGAGATGAAGAAGGACTGAGTTCAACTATGAGTCTATCTTGGAGGAATTACAACCAGAATACTCCTTAGAAGCGAGGAGGCTAGACTTTGCCTCTCTTACTTCACCAGAAAAGACCAATCGTTAGAAAAAGATATCATGTTTGGTAAAGTAGAGGGTCAGGAAAAATGAAGGAGACATCCCATGAGATGAATTGCTACAATGGCTGCAACAATGGCCTCAAATAGAGCAAGACCGTGAGAATAGGGTAGGACCAGGCAAGGTTGTATTCTGTTATATGTAAGGCTGCAAAGACTTGGAGCTGACTCTACAGCAACTAACAACAACCATCCTGTGCAAAATCTGGCTTTGAATTGAGACGCGGTAAATGTTAAATAAATGAATAATTAAAGAATCCAGAGAGAACCTCTCTCAAGAAGAGTGTGAGCACTTAGGAAGTATGCCAAGTACATTTATAAATTGTTCTTGTCCCTTAATTAACTGATAGGTACCAAAATTTTTATTTTACAGGTATGGCGAGGAAAGTCTAGAAAGAGAAAATGCTTTGCAGATAGTGACACCACATGTCACTGGTGGAACCAAGAGAAATTTGAAGTCTCTTTAGGTTATATACTACTCTGCTTCAAGAATCAGAAACTGATTTTAATAAAGACCTGTCCAGATCTCTCTTTTGCAACTGTTTGACCACATATGGTCGAAGCAGAATGGCTTCCTTGGATAATTATACTAAGGTCACCCATTTACAGGTATGCATGTGAATTATTACTAATGGTAAGCCATTAAAAAAAAAAAGCCATTAGTATACAAATTATCTACCTAGTCCTCCATTCACCCATCTATCTACCCATCCATCCATCTACCCATCCGTCTACCCATCCATCCCTCCCTCCCTCCCTCCACCCATCCATCTATTGTTCTAGCATTATACTACGTTTAATCATTTGCTGTATCACCTTTGTAACTTTTTCTAAGTCCATGTTGATAGAGATTAATTACTGCTTAATATTTTTCTTCAAGTTATATTTCCTTTAAGTTCTTTAAGTATTGCTTTAAAATGAATTTTAACCCTTCTATCTGAAACAGAAAAATGCTATTTTTCTAGAACACACTAAACATCTAGTAAATTAAATCTATCCATTCAGTTACCACTTAAAAACATATTACTACCAGTAGTATGTGTAGCTTAGTTAGGCAAATGCTGAGTTTAGGAGCCAAATAAACTTGAATTCAGCTCTGCTCCCACCTGCTGTGTGACCTAGGACCAGTGACTTAAGCTCTCTAAGTCTTGGGTCATTTCCTGACAAATGCAGATGTTGTTTCCAACTTTAGAGGGTTATGGTGAAGATGAAATTCAACGGTAATGAGGAATGCACCAGACTCAGGCAGGTCAATTAATACATTTATATTTTTAACAAATGCAAAATATAAGGAGGCAAGAAAGGACGAGGAAAACAAAACAAAAACAACCAACTGCAACAAGATTCCAGTCCCCTGATTTTTTTCCACATCCAAATGAGTGTCTGGAGTCCACCATTTGTCAACTATACTGCAGTCAGAAAGTTTCCTTCTGTATTAGGTAAAGTACAGACAATGAAAAGCTATTTAAACCATCTTAGCGAAATCACAAGACCTTATCTACAAGGAAGGCTTTAAAGGGGAGGGAGGGCCAGCCTGTAGCCATTTACAACCATAGAGGATAATTAGAGATTCCATGTGTCCAATGGCTCTTTAGGGGGTCTTTGAATGTTGGTCAGATTTAAAGCTGAGAAAGAGAAAAATGATTCAGCAGATGACAAAACAGTCCCAAATCCATCTTCATGCATTTTCCAGAAAACCCTGGATCTCTTTCAAAAGCTTTAAATAGACAGTAACAATAAAAAATCTGGAGCTCGGACATTACATATATACGTTGTGTGTGTGTGTGTGTTATTTTTTTACGATGTTTGCACTAACTTGGATCAGGTTACTTTAGAAAAATAGCATAATTAAAGTGGCTTGATGGCAAGGTATTTCATAAATACCTTCACAGCTTAGTAAGCCAACTGAAAGGTATTAAATAATGGGTGAGAAGGATCTGTCTCCTCCAGAGGCATCTTAGCTGCAGAACCAGTAAATGACATAGATGACCCCAGAACCACAGATTCCTTATTAATTAACCCAAACCCAACCCCATTGCTGTCAAGTTGATTCCAACTCATATTAACCTAAAAAAGAAGTTGTAAAATCCTAGGCCACCAGAAGACTGAGGAGAAAATGCGTTTTTATCAGGCTGTCCACCAACAGAGAGCAGCGGAGGTTCTAGTCTGAGAAAGAACGGACCCACCTTGGAGATTTCCAAACTAAAAGGCAAATAACTAGGCTCCAACAAATGATGATCTTATGTATAACAAAACGAAATGTTTCCTGGCCCTTTGCCATCTTCTCGATCATTGGTATGTTTGAGCCCAGTGTTGTAGCAACCGTGTCAATCCATTGAGTGTTTTCCTAGTTTTCACCGACCCTCTGCTTAACCAACCATGATGCACTTTTCTAGAGATTGGTCTTTCCTGACATAAGTCGAAATCTCACCACCCTCACTTCTAAGGTACACTTGGTTATATTTCTTCTAAGACTGATTTATTCGTTCTTCTAGCACAGTATATTCAAGTATGCTGTTGCTGGGTGCCTTTAAGTTGATTCTGACTCATAGTAACCCGAAGTGACAGAGTAGAGCTGCCCCGTAGGGTTTTCTTGGCTACAATCTTTACAGAAACAGATCATCAGGTCTTCCTCCTGTGGAGCTGCTGGATGGGTTCGAACCACCAACCTTTCAGTTAGCAGCCAAGTGCTTAACCTTTGCACCACCAGATATCTCTATATTCAAGTATACCAGGGTAACATTAAGCCAGGACAGCAGCTCACTCCTTCCAAGGGCATGTGCATGTCTAAGAGAGCTCCATACGCCCTTTTTGGGGAGGAGGAACATCAGGGTATAGAAAAAGCAGTTGCAAAGTGGTTCAGACAGCTTTTCCAAGGCTCATCTGACTCCTCTCTTCCCATACTCAAATGCAGAGATAACATTTTGTTCTTAAGGAGAGATATAGCCACTTAGAAAATATTTGTTTTGCCCTATCAATAACTAGCATGTATTTTCTTCTGTCTCCCTATAGCTAATTTTTATCCAGGGGCCCACTCTTCCTGTCATAATGTTGTTGTCGTTAGCTGCCTAGGACTTCTGGCAACCCCATGCACAACAAGAGGAAACACTGCTTGATCTGGTGTGATTCCCATGATCAGCTGGAGATAGGACCATTGTGATCCATAGAGTTTTCATTGGCTGATTTTTGTAAGTAGATAGACAGGTCTTAGCTGTTGTGCTATCTGTCTTAGCCTGTCTTAGTCTTAATCTATCTTAGTCTAGAAGCTCAGCTGAAACCTGTTCAGCATCATAGCAGCACACATGAGATGGCTGCCCATGAGATGCACTGGCCAGGCAATGAAACTGGATCTCCTGCACAGAAGGCAAGAATTCTACCATGGAAACACTACTGCCCCCATGTCATAGCATTAAACCGCCTAATTTCTAAAGTTTGGTTAAGTCTTATTTTTTGTTTCTTTGTTTTGCTTTTTAAGGTAGAAGTAGATTTTACTTAATTAAATGATGGACACATAATCATAGAATGCTAATTTAGACAAGAGCCTTGGTCATTATCTAGCCTAGGTTTACGGATGAATATATTGAGACCTAGGAAGGTTTACTTTCTCAACATTCATCAAGGCCACAGGACCAGCCATTGACAGACTGAGCCAAGGTCATTTGACTCTCAGTCTAGTGCTCCTCTGGGGAGCAGAGCAAGAATTTATTGTCAGGGCGTGGGCGGTAGGAGGGGAGCAATTGAGTTCTCCATGGAGGGGAATTAATTAAAAGAATAAAGAGATAAGAGGGGAAGAGAGAAGAAATAAAATAAAATAAAATTCCTTTGAATGGAAGTATTAGGAAATCTAGGGGTTGAGACAAAGCAAATTTTTCATGTAACAAGAAGGCCTATCAGACATGAAATCTTCCCTCAAAAGTCTTAAAGAAGTTAGCTTACCCAGAAACATTGCTTTTTAGTAAATCAAAGTGGAGAGAGAGAGACAGAGTCAGAAAGAACCATTGAGAAATTTTATTAAGCAGTACAGTATCAGGCATCAGGAAAAACATTAATATTAACTAATTTTAATATTAATTAAAATATTTTTAAATACTCAAAAGCTAGCAAATAAGGAACTATATAAGTACAGCCAGAATAGAATGCTCCTTAGAAGGGAGGATGGTGAGGCTTCATCTTAAGTACTTTGGACATGTTATCAGGAAGGACCAGTCCCTGGTGAAGGTAAAGTAGAGGGTCAGTGAAAAAGAGGAAGACCCTCAATGAGATGGATTGACACAGTGGCATAACAACAATTGTGAGGATGTCACAGGACTGAACAGTATTTTGTTCTGTTGTAGATAGGGTCACTACGAGTTGGAATCGACTCGAAGACACCTAAGAACAAATATATATGTATATATATATATATATATCAGGTTAATTACAGCCGTAGTCAGTGAAATAGTTATTATCTGAGCTTCATTATCACACAGCACAATAACTAATATAATGCATCCATCTATTTAGTCTTTAAAAAGTGTTAAAAAGTAAAGATGTCACTTTGAGGTCTAAGGTGAGCCTGGTATTTTGAATCGCTTCATATGCATGTGAAAGCTGGACAATGAATAAGGAAGACAGAAGAAGGGTTGATGTATCTGAATTATGGTGTTGGTGAAGAATACTGACTATACCGTGGACTGCCAGAAGAATGAAGAAATCTGTCTTGGAAGAAGTACAGCCAGAATGGTCCTTAGAAGGGAGGATGGCAAGAGTTTGTCTTACGTACTTTGGACATGTTATCAGGAGGGACCAGTCATATCTGGCAAACTAGAGGGTCAGCCAAAAAGAGGAAGACCCTGAACGAGATGGACTGACGCAGTGGCTGCAAAAATGGGCTCAAGCACAGCAATGACTGTGAGGATGGCAAAGGACTGGACAGTGTTTTGTTCTGTTGTACATAGGATCACTATGAGTCAGAACTGACTTGACAGCACCGAACAACAAAATAACAACAATTCTTAAATTGTAGGTAGTGAAAGTTCAGTAGAATTTCACCCTCCATGCAGAGTTCGATTCCTGCCCAAGGCACCTCATGTGCAGCCATCACGCATCTGTCAGTGGAGGCTTGCATGGTGCTCTGATGCTGAATAGGTTTCGGCTGAGCTTCCAGACTAGGCTGGACTAGGAAAAAAGGCTTAGTGATCTACTTCCAAAAGTCAGCCAGTGAAAACCCTATGGATCCAATGCTCCAATTCCGTTGTATATGAAGTCATCACGAGTTGGGTGCCGACTTAAAGGCAGCTAACAATAACAGTAATTCTTAAAGTAATTTAAGTGCTAGTTGACCACACATGAAAATATTCTGGTAAATCAGGCTCCATAGGATCCTAACAGATTGTCGTCTTTTGGATGACAGGCGCCACATCACGTATACCTTTGCATCTCTCAGCAGGTATACGTTTTGTATGAAATGAGGGCACAATAAATATTTGTTGAATGGCCAAATGAAAGAAACTAATGATCTCACCAACAAATGGAGAGAATGAAAACAGTTCTAAAATGAGGCTTCACAGGACTTTTGGCCCCAGCAGCTTGCATGCAAATAAAGAGCTAAATCCCATCAATAAATTAAAATCGCATTTAAAAATCAAATGAGATCCCTTTTTTATTGGGTGGACTTGGGTATGGATCTCTGGCCTGGTAATGCATGGAATATAGTCCATGTCATTTTCAGTCAAATCCTGAAAATATAGATGACAAGCTCCAAAATTACACAGAAAACCCAAACATTTCCCCTTTGGTTATTATATTTCATATTATTTCGGGTTTCAAAGCAAATAACTTTTCCATTAAAAAAAACACACCCAAACCTTCTAGGCCTTTCTTCTTATGCTGCAAATTATGTTTGTTACACGAAAACAGGGTTTGTAAATTCAGCCTTTATTTCTTTATTTGTTGTACTATTTATCACAATGCTGCACTATTTAAATGTAAGATGTTTTGCTTAGAGAGAATTGGCCACGGGAATGGAACAGAGTTACGTGAAATTCAGTTGGAAATTCTAGTTTAAAACTTATACTTCCCTCTTTGATGGTAACTGAAAGGGAAAAAGAAAAAAAAATACAGAACACAGCCCAGTCAGAGAGGAGTGGAGGGAGGAGGGGAATTACCAAATCTTTGAAAAAATAAAGCTGTATAATCTGCTATATTTCAGGCTGCCTTTATCCTCACAATCCCCCATCTTTGTTTAAGCCACAAACGACCTCTACAAAAATCAGCTCACTGGCCTCCCTCTATTATACAGCTCCCTGAACAAATCCAATGACGCTTAGGCTGAAAAGCTGATTTAAAAAAAAAAAAAAAATACACCACCCAACACATGTGCAAACTGATGTATTTAAAAAGTGGTTATCATTTCTAATCCTTTTCTCTCTCTCCAGGTAAGAGATGATCTTTCTAAGGAGTCCACAAAACTCTGTCACCGAGCACACTTCACCTCGTGCATTTGCTTTGATTGGGGATTTTCTAAAATAACCTTCCCACAAAGTGTCTCATCATTAGCATTGATTTTTAACACGTTGGGAGAGGAGCGGATGGCTGTAGTGTAACTGTTTAATGTCAGAGAATCGCCGAGACCACCTCCTACTTATTGCTCTCATGATCCAGTTTTCTTCTGGAGAAACAAATTTTCTTATCCTGCAAACAACTCAGGCTCTGCATTATCCGGGTACTTTAGGTCTTTTCTGTTTCATTGTGTTTTCGTATTTTTTGATTGTAATGAATTCTAGATTCTGGCCAGCATTCTCAGAAAGAAACACATCTTTCTTGGCTTTTTGGTGCTGGCTTTGCTCCTGATGGCTAGCATAATAGAAAAAAAAAAAAAAACCAATCCCACTGCCGTCGAGTCAATTCTGACCCATAGCGACCCTATAAAACAGAGTAGAACTGCTCCATAGAGTTTCCAAGGAGCATCTGGTGGATTTGAACTGCCGAACCTTTTGTTTAGCAACCATAGCACTTAACCACTACGCCACCAGGGTTTCCAGCGTAACAGGGACACCCTTAAATGTCCAGAATCCATCTCTCTTCTCTCTGTGCTTTACAGGCCCTCCAACCCAAATTCAAGTTCCTTCTATATGGCCCCATAGCATCAGGAACCTGGTTTCCCAGTCTTTGATTAATGCCTGTGTTACCTTTGACAGGATGAGGTATTTCATGTGAGCTGGTTCAATGGTAGGACTCTCTCCACCTGTGCAGGAAACCCTATCCTATCCTGTCTGTCAGTGGAGGCTTGTATGTTGCTATGAAGCTGAGCAAATTTTAGTGGGGCTTCCAGACTAAGATGGACTAGGAAGAAAGCCCTGGAGATCTACTTCTAAAAATCAGCCAATGAAAAACCTGTGGATTATAAGGAAACACTATTTGATCTGCAGCCAATCATGAGGATGGTGCAGGATCAAGCAGAATTCCCTTCCATTGGGTAAGGGGTCACCATGAGTCAGGGCCAACTCAGTGACATTAACAATAGCATCAACACTGCTGACATTACACATGCCATGAGGGCAGAGATTGCTATTAATCTTTGTATCTTCCGTACCCAGCCCAGTGAGCTTGGTCATGATAAAGGTTCAATAATTGGACCACTTACCACATTCTAGGTATATTTTTTGTAATAATAATACTAGCTAAGATTTATAGAGTATATGTTACACACCAAGCACTTCACGCACATTATCTCATTTATTCCCCCTCCAAACTCTACAAGGTTAAGAAATTTGCCCAGTCATTAAAGCACATGATAGAATTAAGGTTGACTTCAGAACGTAAGGGCTGACTTACCAGTCTCATCTCTCATAGCTGCCTCCCACACTGGGCCAAGAAATCATCAGGATAAGAGCACCATGTCTCATTTATCATCATAATACCAGGATCCATGTATTAAAGCCCTACATCCTTGTTCTGAGACATTTTGCCTAATATTTGCCAACAACTCCATTCCATTAAATATTATTGTTATTATCCCTACAACTGTCAAGAAAACTGAGACGTAAAAAGTTTAAGTGACTTCCCTGAGACCTATGGCAAGTAAGAGGCCATGTTAGATTCAAACTCAGGTCTGCTGAACAAAGCCTGATACCTTCCCAGTGCTTCCCCCAAGGAAATTGGAATTGGAGAGAGGGAATAAAAGAAGGAAAGAAGAAAATGCTCTTAGGCACCAAAAGTGACAAGATAAACCAAAACACCAAACACACTGCTATCAAGTCAATTCCAACTCATAGGGACCCCACAGGACAGAGCAGTGTTTCCAAGGCCCTAAATCTTTACAGGAGCAGACTGCCACATTTTTCTTCCCTGGAGCGACTGGTGAGTTCGAAACGCCAACCTTTTAGATAGCAGCTGAGTGCTTTAACCACTGCACAACCAGGGCTACTCCAGTAACAAAATAGGAGTAGGAAAAGATGGGCACAAGGAAAAGAAGATTGAAGCAAAGAGAACAATATACTGGGTACACAGGTGGGACTCAAGATACATTTATTGGAATGGAGTGGAATAGAGTCTTATGGAGTGGAGTGCGATGGAAAGAAATGTAATAAACTGGAATGGAATTGATAGAAAGGAATGGGAAGGGATAGAATGGAACGGAATAGAATAAACTGGAGAGGAGAGGAATGGACTGGAGTGGAATGGAATGGAATGAAATGAAATGAAGCGTAATGGTATAGAATGGAGTGGAGTGGAATGTAATAAAATGGAATAAACTGGAGTGGAATGGAGTGGAAATGGATGGAATGGAGTGGAATGAAGAGAAGAAGAAAGGAATGGACTGGAGTGGAATGGAATGGAATGAAATGGAGTCGGATGGAATGGGATGGAATAAACTGGAGTGGAATGGAGTGGAAATTGATGGAATTGGGTGGAACGAACTGGAGAGGAAAGGAATGGACTGGAGCGGAATGGAATGGGATGGAATGAAATGAACTGGAGTGAAATAGAATGGAATGGAATTAAAACACATGATCGACTCCCCACTTCACATAAGGTTATTCCATTTCCTGGCATGTGTGTTTACTTCTACATTTCTATAAGGTCTTGGGGACCTCCTCAGCCTACTTCATTTGACCAAGGCTTCAACCAGTAACATTCTTGGAGAATGGTATTTGCCCATCTGGTTTTGCCTACTTTCGTTCTAAAGCAGTTACTTCAGGAAAGCAAACCAGTACAATTCCTCTGCTATTTGAGTCAAATCCAGCTTCTTTTTCAAAGCCCACCCAGTTGGACTTTCATGCTGTGAGTGAAATCCTAAGAAATGTCCCAACAGGAATTCAGTGGCCTTGCCTTGAAAAGTAGATCCATTCCTTCAAAGCAATTTTGTTCAAACAATTTAACCTATCAATCGTAAGTTGCTCAGATACCGACCTGTCTTATTACGGATTTGAGCCTGCTGCACAGGAAAAAAATAAGGCTCCCTCCCTAATGAACTGTTGTTTCAAGAGACCCAATTTTATGATTTTCGCCCCCCAGCCTCGTCTTTTCAAAGAGGCTTGGGACTTAGTTGGAGCCTTCTTTTATAAATGCAAATCTGATTATTAGTTATGCATTTCAATACATTCTCAAACAGTAAAGGACGATACCATAGCACTCACAGTAACAGTACATGCCTCTTTCTCCCCTGCAGAGTTGCAGAGATTACTGTATTAGGGTGGATTTCATCACAATGCTCGTTGCCACCACAGCTCCTATTCTGGAGCCCAAGGAAGCTGGAATGCTGTATAATGTATGACTATCAACCTACATCAGGCAGTTCACAGTGGCTCAGTATACTGGTTTTCCTACTAATTCAATCCCTCATTAATAACCTTAATTATTATGTAGGAAAAGAACAGGACTTACATAGTATAGATAGCTTGAAATTGCCATGATGAATTCATTACCATCCACAGCTCTAGTTCTATATAGAAGTCAAACTGGAAAATATGAGAAACTGCCCAATACAGGAAGTTTTATTTGGATGGGAGAGAACTGAGATGGTTTCTCCTCTGTTTGGACAAACAGGTATGTCTGAAGTATCAGCTCTTAGAAGCCAGAATGAGGAAAAATAAATAAATAAATAAAACAAAATAAAAGGATGCATTCTTCCCTGGAAACAGTTCAGCAATAAAGCAAAACCAATGTAAGTTAAAAATGAGCAGTCTGCACTTAGAAAACCAAATTATGCAAATCCACCCACTTGCTACCTAGCTCTTGTTTGTCTGCCTTGGATGGCCTGTAAGGCACAGAGAAATGCGTGGGGGTGTTCACAATCCCTGGGGTAGCTGTGGAGGTCATTAAACAGAAATGCAGATGGATGACTGCTGGAAACTAGCCTTGACTGGAACTGGACACACATTTTTAAAAACTGCCAGAAGAAAAAGAATGAAACCGTGAACTATGACAAGTACCGTCCTCGAGTCCCTTCTTAGATGGAGCAGTCCAATTCCACAAAAGATAGAGTCCAAAATCAAATGCTACCTAAATGTTGCATATTTTCCCACCTCTAATAATACAAATAAACAGGAGTCTAATCTAGCCACTCATGATATAGGAGTGGTATAAAACTTAAGCCTGAGGAAGATGCTGTGAACAGCATAATTCATATGAATTTTAACAGATATCCAACAATTGGGAATTTGAAAAAAGGGATGTCTAAGGCTAGGAATCCCTGGGTGGCGCAAATGGTTAAGCACTTGACTACTTGCCAAAAGTTTGGCAGTTTGAACCCACCTAGAGGTGCCTCAGAAGTACGGCCTGGGGATTTGCTTCTGAAAGGTTACAGCCACAGAAACCCTATGGGCTCATGGAGTTGCGATAAGTTGGAATCCATTCAAGGTCATCTAACAATAACATCAATAAGGCTAGTATCCAACTGGAATAGCCAACTTGGTGTCTGATTTCTGAGCAGGTCTGAAAGTTTTAGACAACTACAATGCACACATAATATAGTCTAAGAACTAAGAACTGGGCTGGATATCAAGACTTTTACTGTTGATGGAACAGAAATACGACTTTGGATTATAAAACCAAACATCTACAACTCAGGGATTAATACATCTGCCTCAAAGGAAAGCTATAGGGAAAACATACAAGAAAAAGCCCTCTGGAAATAGCAGCGTGTAAAACTTACTTGCGTGGTACCAGAGAATCCAGGGTTTGCTCATTATTCCTGCAATCCACTAATGGGATGAAAATGCCCTTGGGATATGGCAGGCATGCAGAATGGAAACACTGCCTTCTAATATGATGCTTGAAGCTGTCAACTATGGTACACAAACCACGCTAGTCATCAAGGCAATAATTAGCTTCATTTTGATGTTCCCTAATTACCATGTTTACTTCTTACACTATCATCACATAGTGGCTTATTTTTTAAAAATATTGTTATTAGTGGTAACAGATATAATGAATAAAATCTTGATACTTCTTGGGAGAGATGACGCTGCAGAAGATAATGTAGTTTTTTAGGGAGGCAGCCTGACATAGGGAAAAAAGAACAGGCTTTAGTATCAGGAGAAAAAAAATCTGGGTTCAAATTTTGACTTGGCAACTTATTAACCAGGTAAGCACTGGTGATTTTTGAAATTCTATTAGTCTAGTTTTCTCAGCTGATAAATGAAAATAATAATGTCCACCTAATTAGGATCCTGGTGGAGTAGTGGTTAAGAGCTTGGTTGCTAACCAAAAGGTCGGCAGTTCAAATCTACCAGCTGCTCCTTGGAAACCCTATGGAACAGTTCTACTCTGTCCTATAAGGTTGCTATGAATCTAAATTGACTCAACAGCAATGGGTTTGGTTTTGGGTATTAGAGTCCACCTATTAAAGGAAGACCAGAGAAGAATGGATGCATTTGAATTATGGTGTTGGCAAAGAATATTGAATATACCATGGACTTCCAGAAGAATAAACAAATCTGTCTTGGAAGAAGTACAGCCAGAATGTTCCTTAGAACTATGGATGGGAAGACTTCGTCTTCCTTACTTGGGACATGTTATCAGGAGGGACCAGTCCCCAGAGAAGGACATCATGCTTGGTATAGTAGAGGGTCAGCAAAAGAGAGGAAGACCATCAACAAGATGGACTGACACAGTGGCTGCAACAATGGGCTCAAGCATAACAATGATTGTGAGGATGACACAAAACTAGGCAGTGATTCATTCTGTTGTACACAGCGTCACCATGAGTTGGAATCGACTCGACGGTACACAACATTCGGGTCACTGGATGGAGTAGATGAGATGCTTTATGTGGCACATGGCACATGCTAGGTTCCTGTTAAATCGCATTCGTAATGATAATGATGATGATGACTAATAAAAACTCCTAGTTATGTCAGATCTTTGAAGTAAGATGTTAGAAAGTCTTTCCACTGAGGTCATTCATCCAACAACTATATAGACAATCCCACTAATTAAGTACAAATGAGTCAACGCGAGAATGAATGAATGAAAGAAAATGATTTAAGGAACATGCCAACTTTACCATGGGCAAGAACATAATCACTAAAATTTACAGAAGTAGTGTTCTTTATCCCTAGAACAAAGCTTCGTGCTCAGAATTGTAGTGAATAAAATAAAACTTCATAAAAAACAAAAATTCTCAAATGATCATTGTTGTACTGGTGGTTACCACTTCCGGGCCCTTTGCTTTAACTTCCCCCACATGGAGATGTTCATCTGCATGACGTCCTTTTCTGACCAATCCTCTTCGCTCCCTGTAGCCATCACAGGTTTCCACCTGCTCACCCCTTCTTCCCTTCTGGTTGCTGTTCACATCAGGAATGCCCTGTCTTTCTTGTCATTTCTCATCAAAGACCTTCTGAGGACTCAGGCTGTGAAGTGACCCGCTGTAACTTGGGTACAAAGGAGAACAGTCATCATTCTGCAAAGATGGGGGTTGCTCATGTACCTATGTGGACGTCAAAATACAAACGTGGCTTCCCATCACGGCCTCATGTATTTCGTGGGCCAGGTCACCATCCTGTTACTTGCACCACTGACAGTCTGTTGATCTGGTGGGAGATGGGAGGGGGGATTAAAGGGCTCTGGTGGTGCAGTGGCTAAAGCACTTGGCTGCTAACCGAAAGGCTGGCAGATTGAATTTACCAGCTGTTCCCCTGGAGAAAGATATGGAAGTCTGCTCCCATACGATTACAGTCTTGGAAACACTATGGGGCAGTTGGACTCTGTCCTACAGGGTTGCTATGAATTGGAATTGACTTGACGGCAATGGGTTTGGTTTTGTTTTTTAGAGGGTCTGTAAGAAGATAGTCTCAAACAGACTCCCCTGGTGAAGCAGCTGTTCTCGCCTTTGGGGGGCTGGCTCAGTTTTTTTCCCCTTCCCTGTATCCCTTTTTATCCCTCTAAGAGAAGAGCAGTTGGTCAATGAGCTAGACAGGTAGGCGGGCAGGGACTGGCCATAGCCTTCTGGGCAGCAGCCTGTGTGTCCAGCAACATCAGGTATTGCAGACTGAGGCTGGCTCCAACCTCTTCTTCTGCTCCTTCCAACCTTGAGGTCTCTGAAGCCCCTGCAGCTCTGTTCTGGGCACAAGGGATCCTCTCTACCCCCTGCTCTCTCTGCTTCCGGTGGCTCTCAGTACAGGAATTCCCCTACTCCCACTCACCTGCCTGCATTTTTTAACTCTCTGACCCTCTCCGAAGACTACCAAAAAAAAAAAAGAAAAATTTTCCTAAATAGAAAAATTAGTATTCACCACACAGTGTTCCTGAATTTTTAAAAAACAAAAGTCCAATATCCACAATGTCCGGCTATACTGTTTACAGGCTCGCCCCGCCGCCACTTGGAGTTGCCCCTCATTCTCTTACACCTAATCTAGCATATCATTTCTACAGCGTTTGAGTTGTATAAATATGGCATTGAACAGGGGGCCTCGTTTGTTAATACTTATGGTTTTTGCTATTGTTGGGTGCCATGGAGTCGATTCTGACACATAGCTACCCCAGAGTAGAACTGCCCCTTAGGATTTTTTAGGCTATAATCTTTAAGGGAGCAAATTGCCAGGTCTTCCTCCCATGGAGCCTCTGGGTGGGTTCAAACTGCCAACCTTTCAGTTAGCAGCCAAGGGCTGAACCGTTGTTAACAGAAAAACAACATAGAAAGCTAAGTATAAGGGAGCCTGAGTTCAAATCCCGCCTTGGCCACTAACTGTGCGTGCGGGCAAATGACAGAATTTTCTTGAACACATAATATCAAAGTATACATATTTGGAAATGCAATCTATACTATTTCTTCTAATTTTGAAGTACTGACAATCCATTCTTCAGTCTGTTTAAGGAAAAAAAAAAAAAAAAAACTCCAGGAACTTGGCTCCTTTGTTTTTAGGAGGTAGGATAAAATGTGGCAGAAATTCATATCAACAGAATCCTCGACCTCAGAAAGATTTGGCCTCAAATATTTTACTTAAATACATATATATTGGTATATATATATATATTTTGTAACTTATATATATATAAATAATAAATACATGTAACACAAAAATATTGAGTTTTTGCTGAAGCATTAATTTTTGTTTAATCATCCAAAATGTGCATAAGGAAAATACTTGGTAATAAGCTTATTTAGGCATAGGGTTAGCTTTAAATATAAACATTAGCAAATAAGATTATTTCTTATACATGTAAATATAGAATGAGTGGGAAGAATACAAACTCAAAACGTATTGTTAGTGTCATTAGTTGGCCTCCAGTTGATTCCAACTCATGGTGACCTCGAGGATGCATAGTAGAACTGCACTCTATAGGGTATTCAAGGCCATGACCTTTCAGAAGCAGATGGCATGGCCTTACTCACCAGATTTCTTCCTGGTGGATCTGAGCCACCAATTTTTCCGTTAGTAGTCCAGTGCTTAACTATTCGTTACCCAGGAATGCCTTTATTTTAATACAATTAATTAATTGAACCCCTATGTGTCTGTCAGTTTGTCATACTGTGGGGCTTGCATGTTGCTGTGATTCTGGAAGCTATGCCACTGGTATTCAGATACGAGACGGATTGACACAATGGCCGCAACAATGGGCTCAAGCATAACGAAGATTGTGAGCATGGTGCAGGACCAGGCAGTGTCTCATTCTGCGGTACATTGGGTCTTTGTGAGTCAGAACCACCTCGGCAGCACCTGACAACAACAATTAATTGAAGCTGGATTACATTATGGAGATTTCCAAGTAATTTTTAAGGCAGCAAAGTCTGTGAAACTATGAATGCATATATGACTGCAGGGTTGAATAAGGCATCAGGGTAGAACAATTGTGTCACTTAATATAGAGGAAAAATGCATATCCACATACAATAAAAAGTCATTCAGAACATTCACAAAATAGAATATTACACAGGCATTAAAAAGGATGACACAAAAAATTTTTGACAGAAAGATGCTTATTAGATATTAAGCAAAGATAAGAACAGTTTGCAAAAGAGTGCACACTGTTTGGCTCCAATTAAACTAAATTAAAAAAAGGAGGAGGGGCACTTAATGAGGAGACATATCTGGAGCTTTGAACTCTGGAAATTATTTTCACACAGCTTTTATATGAGGCAGAGCCATTGCAGGAGACCAGAAACAACTTTTCAGAATTTATTACTTATGATGTTTATCCCTGCAGTACATAAAAGTAATTTGGTTTTTTGCTGTACAAAATCCAGATTTGCTTATGTCACATGTATGGTAGAGACACTTTTGTTTTTGCACCGTGTATGCAGACGTCTGTCTTCCAGAGGCCTGCACAGAGGGAAGTGGAGATCTGGTACACGTATATAAAGCAGAAGGATAGGACAGCCGGCCCATCAATGAACAAGTGTTAGGAGCGTTTAGTGTAGAATGAACGAATAAGAGAACGGATGGCTAAACATCCACAGTCCCATAGTGAATTAAATTCTTATGAATTATTAGGCTCTTTCTTGGTAGAAAACTTCTAAAATCAGAAGGTTGATATTTCTAGTGATTTGGGGTTCTTTCAATGAGTTGTTGTTAGGTGTTATGGAGCAGATTTTTGACTCACGGCGACCTCATGTGGCACAGCAGAACTATCTCATACAATTTTCTAGGCTGTAATCCCTGGTGGCGTAGTTGTTAAGAGCTCGGCTGCTAACCCAAAGGTCGGCAGATCGAATCCACCAGGAGCTCCTTGAAAACCCTATGGGGCAGTTCTACTCTGTCCTGTAGGGTTGCTGTGAGTGAGAATTGACCTAACAGCAATGGGTTTGGGTTTTTTCTTTTCTCTTTTTTTGGTAGAATCTTAGGGGCAGGTCACCAGGTCTCTCTCCTGAGGACCCACTGGGTGGGTTTAACTGTCAACTTTAGGCTGGCAGCCGAAAGCTTAATCATTGCACCACTAGGGCTCCTTCCTTTTGATGAGGGGGACAGTGAAAAATTCTAGGCAAATTCTCCTGATTTGGGATAATCCCTGTCATTCCGGAATGCCTGTCCCAAAATCTTTGAGATGGAAGAAGAAAATAAAAATCAACTGGAACAGAAAAATGTGTAGAGAACAAAGTTTATTAGTGGTTACCAGGAGTGGGAGGGAGAGGGAAAGAGGGAGTCATTGCATAGGGGCACTGAGTTTCCATTAATGGTGGTGGAATAGCTCAGGAAATGATAGTGGCGACAGCTGTGCAACATGGCACGCTCAATATCACTGAATTATACATGTAAACATAGTTGAATTGGAAAATGTTTTGTTATATATATATATATATATACACATATGCATGTATGTATATATAAAAAACCCATTGCCATCGAGTAGATTCCGACTCATAGCAACCCTATACGACAGAGTGGAACTGCCTCACAGGGTTTCTAAGAAGTGGCTGGTGGATTAGAACTGCTGATCTTTTGGTTAGAAGCCAGGGCTCTTAACTGTTGCACAATCAGGACGCCATATATATATACATACTTTTTTTTTTTTGGTCACCACAATTAAAAAAAAAAACAAGAGAGAGAAACTGAGACAGAAATCGAAAGGGAGACCCCTTCCAATCCTTCCAAATGAAACTTCCAATTGGACTTCACTTAAACCAGTCTCAGGTTGTGAGTTCAAACTCATCCAACTGATTCATGGGAGGAAGACCTGAAGCTCTGCTCCTGTAAGGACTGCAGCCTGGAAAACCCTCTCAGGCAGTTCTACTTAGTCACAGGAGGTCGCTGTGAGTTGAAAAGCAACTCGATGGTACCCAACGGCAACGAGGCACTTCCAGAATAAACTTCTTTCAGCAACTTGACCACCCTGACAGTTTCTTAAACTCCTTTTGGTGAGATAAATATTTCCATTTCCTTTTGCAGAGAATTTTTGGCGACAGAGTGGATGGCAAGTATGAAAGAGAAAAAAGAAGGGTAAGCTGTTACAGTTTTAAAATATATGAAATCAACTTATTTTTTTAATGAAACAGATTGCATTATGTATCTGAATTCAAATTTTTATACTTTTAAAGTTGCAATTAAAATGCATTATAAAAGCCTATGTCCATTTGTTGGATTAAAACGAAGTTTCCTTGAACGTGGAATAAAGGAACCATGTGATAACATGGCCTAGCGGTATGATTAATGGGAAGAAAGAAATGAAACATTTTAAACTTGGACTTGGAGATGGGAAAGTGTTACTTGCGACGTTGTGGTGAGACATCAGTAAATATTTCTCAGTTTTGTTTTATTAGCACTCAACTCGGATATCTTCTATTTGAAAGAAATCAGCTTTGTTTTTGATTCTCTAAGAGATGCTTTCCATCATTTCTTCTTCTGGCAGACACCCAACTGTTTAAATTCTTCTTTCATCCTGTTGCATTTTGTTCTATTCCCGACGTTCACTGCCCTAAACATGCCACTCATGGGCCTGGGGGGGTTATAGGTGTCTGTCACAATTCATTCTTTGGTAACAGTTGCTTAGCTACAACTCACATCTTTTGTTCTTTGTCCACGGATCAATCCCACCAGGCCTCCAATAGCGCGAGCTGTGCTTTTGATTGGCCTTCCACATCCTTTGCCCTTCCCGCTGCTAAAATCAGCACGCTAAGTGCTAACTCCTGAACTTTCTGGGTTGGTTTCATTTCTGTCTCATGCTAATGGAATGCTTGGCTAATATAACTTCTGGATTCTGGGACATACCCACTCCTTAGGCTCCTTTCTCCCATTGGAGGACAGTGTTCTGGATGAGTTTTTATTCATTGTCATGAATATGCATTTTCTTCCATACTAAGTGACACAGTTAATCTATTGTGATGCGTTACTCTATATTACAGGCATATTTTCATTCATAGTTGGACAAACTTTTCACCCCTAACAATGACTTGGAACATCTCCTTAATGGAAGAAACGTATTTTATTTATGCTAAAAAAAAAAAAAATCGTATCCTCTGTCATAGTTTCCTAGTACTGCCTTTACAGAAATACCACAAATGGATGGTTTTAAGGAGGAGACATTTATTTTCCCACAGTTTATTTTCCCAAGTTCAGGATACCAACTATATGGGAAGGCTCTCTGTATGTCAACTCCGGGGGAAGATTTTGTCTCTTTCAGCTTCTGTTCCTCAGTACCTTGGTGATCTCCATGTGGTATCTGTCTTCCACGTTTGTGCTTGCTTACTTGTCTAGTTGTCTGGTGTTGTTGTGTGCTGTGGAGTCAATGCAGACTCATAGTGACCCTATAGAACAAAGTAGAACTGCCCCATACGGTTTCCTACGCTGTAATCCTTATTGAGGAAACCCTGGTAGCACAGTGGTTAGGTGCTACAGCTGCTAAGAGGTCGGCAGTTCAAATCCACCAGGCGCTCCTTGGAAACTCTATCGGGCAGTTCTACTCTGTCCTATAGGGTCGCTATGAGTCGGAATTGACTCAATGGCAGTTGGTTTGGTTTCTTTTGGTTTAATCCTTATTGGATCAGATCACTAGGTCTCTTCTCCCATGGAGCCACTAGTAGGTTCGAACCCCCAACCTTTCAGTTAGCAGCCGAGCACTTCGCCATTGTGCCACCAAGTCTCCTCTAGTTGTGTAGGCTGCACTTTATATCACTTTGTATCACATACTCTACACTGATAAGGCCTCATTAACATAAGAAAGAAAACCCTATTTCCAAACAGGATTACATCCACAAGCACAGTGATCAGGACTCCAGCACATATTTTGGGGGCACTCGATTCAATCCATAACAACCTCCATATCATAAATGTCACATTCAATAACGAGACCAAAAGGTAGAGAGCACAACCCAGAAATATATGGCCATGACATACTTTCCCATGCAATAATTCTCCACCTGAGCATAAATCAAGCTCTTTAAAAAATGTATTAGCTTTCACATGTAATCAGGGCAACAGATATAATTTGATAATTGTTTTAATCAAAGGTTCAAATTCAGTTTCACTCCTGATTCGTATACGCTGAATTATGGGACTTTTGTCCGCTCTGGGGATGGTGAGCTCTTTTCATTCTGAGGCCGATCGTTCCAGTTTGGAAAACTCTGACTTTCTGAAAGTGCCTTCTCTGAAAGCACTGTAGCCGACCAACTTGCTACTTCCATCACGTCCAAATAACAAACCCAAACCAGTTGCCATTGAGTTGATTCTGACTCATTGCAGCCCCACATGTTCCAGAGTAGACATGTGCTCCATAGAGTTCTCAATGGCTGTGACCTTTCAGAAATAGATCACGAGGCCTTTCTTCTGAGGCACTTCTGGATGGATTTGAACCTCCATCGTTTTTATCAGTAACAAGTGCTTAACCATTTGCACAACCCAGGGACTAGTTTATTCACTCAACAAACATTATTCAGTGACAACTGTAGTTCCAGACAAAGTATTAGGTATTGGAGATAAAGAGAAGATTGATGACAAGGGCCTTTCCCCAGAGTCGGCAGAGAAAGAAAGACTTCCCCTGGAGCCACATCCTGAATTTGGACTTCCAGCCTATTTGACTGTGAGGAAAAAAAAATTTTTTTCTCTTTGTTAAAGCCATCCACTCATGGTATTTCTGTTACAGCAGTACTAAATGACTAAGACACATCCCATATTTTGTTCATTAGCACTTATCACAACTAAAATTAATGAATAATTAGTGTGGTCTTTGTTTCATTAAATCTCTATTCCTCAAGAATCTGTAGTTTACATTTTTTTTTTAGAATTATCTAGAATCTGGATTGTAAACCCATGAGGGCAAGGGCTGTGACTGTCTTGTTCCCTGTATCTCCAGAGCAACATTGGATTGAATGGCACAGTAGGAACACAAAGCACATTGGTTGAATGAATGTATGAATGACTAATGCATCATTTCTTAAACAACATGGTTTTGAGTTCTTTTACCTAAAATCAGCTCCAACTGGTTTGATGTGTAGCTTATAGAATTAAACCTATGTTTCCAGACTTCTCTACCCTACTTCTCTACTCCCTACTCCCTGGTGGTCTACGGGAGAGAGGCCTCTAGAGAAAAAAAAAAAAACCCATTGCCATCGAGTTGATCCTAACTCATAGCGACCCTATAGGACAGAGTAGAGCTGCCCCATACAGCTTCCAAGGAGTGCCTGGTGGAAAAGCAGGCCAAACTCTCCCTTGCCTAACAGTCTCAGCACATTAAAAGGCAAGGATGATCACAGACTAAGGGGCCTCCAAGGGAGTTCTCATTACATTTTCTGGTTTCCTACCCTCAAAACAACAATCTCTTAAAAACCACAGAGCAGTTTCTTAATGCCAAGTTCTAGACAAACAAAACCATTAGCCATTTTCCCAAAATATGTTTCCTCTCTGGGATATGCCTCTTTCACCTATTTTGTACCCATTGCCCCCATTCACTTCCATTTCTGTCTCCTAATGCCTTCATGATGCCTTCCAACCCTCACAGCAGAATATAACCTATCTTCTCTGGCTTCACAGAGCTCTTTACACTTGATTTGTGACACTTGACAGGATGTCTTATATTATACTTATGTTCCTGTCTCATGCCCCTGTGGTAAGGAGAATTCTAATATGACCCCCAAGATTCAGACTCCCGGGTATCCGTGCCCTATATAATCTCCTCTTCTTAAGTGTGAATGGGACTTGTGACTACGATGAGATATCATTTCCATGATTATGGTACATATTATGGCAGGAGGATTTTGCAGATGTAATTAAGGTCTCTAATCAGATGACTTTGCATTCATCAAATGGAAGATGATCCTGGGGGGGCCTGACATAATCAGGTGAGCCATTAATGTCAGGTTTGAAAGGAAAAGAGGTTCCCTGCTGGCCGAGAAGGAGCAAGTTGCCATATTGTAAGGGCGGCAGACCACTGTAAGAGCTGAGAACAGCTCCTGGTCAATAGCCAATAAGAAAGTGGGAACTTCAGTCCTACATTTGCAAGGAATTGAACTCTGTCAACAATGCTGAGCTTCGTATGAGATCACAGCCTCAATGGACACTTTGATTTCAGCCCTGTGAGACTCTGAGCAGAGGTCCTAGCTGACCTGAGCCAGGACTCTTGACCTATGGAAATACGAGATAATAAATGTGTGTTGTTTTGAGCCACTAAGTTTGTACTAATTTGATATGCAGCAATAGAAAACTAAATCACCCACCAAATAGAAGTTCTCTAATTTTTGTGTACATGTAGTCCCCTAAAAAAAAAACTACTTGCGATATATTTGAGTTACTACTAATTGTACTTACGACTGTCCATTTTTTTCTGTTTGTTTGTTTTTTGTATATCTTATCCTTAGTGCATCTTTCTGGGAGGAAGTTATGGGAAATGCATGCAGACAATACAAGAAAACTTGCTGAATTATGGGAACACGCTCCAAGCATTTGATCAAAATAATATGATGGAAGAGATCGATGAAAAAAATCATCTGTATGGCAAGAATGCTGAATTTAGAACTTGGTATCTCCAATGTGGAACAGCTCATAGATCATGAAGAAGGAGAATTGACAGGTCAGGCCTTAATGGATTTTTGAAGAGGAAAGAATTGCTGAAGAGGAAAGAAAGAATGAGGAAGAAGAAGAAGTCAAACAAATTTTACAGTAAGAGGATTAGTTGGAGTTTTTTTCTAAACTAAATCAGGGGCTTCAGTTGCTTGAAAACATGAACCCAAATGTAGATTGCTTTGCTAACATCAATAGGCAGATTCGGGAAGCAGTGAGATGTTACCTCAAAGTCTATGAAGAGAAAAAGAGAAGGACCTTACAGACAACTCTCACTAATTTTCTGAGTAGAAACACCATCCCCATTTCAGGGGTAATCCAGAAGATCCAGAACCTTCCACAGGTGGAGTTACTACCACAACTAAAAAAAAATGCCAGTGTTGTCCAACTCTTCTTTATCGTTGGAGTAAATTTTTACGATTTGTGTATTTTTTATGTATATTCATGTACTAAAATATATCTGTAAGTATATATGGAGCCCTAGTGTTGCAGTTTTTAAGAGTTTGGCTGCTAACCAAAAGGTCAGCAGTTTGAATTCACCAGCTGCTCCTAGGAAACCTTAGGGGGCAGTTCTGTTCTGTCCTAGAGGGTTGCTATGTGTTGGAATTGACTCAACGGCAATGGATTTGGTTTGTTTGGTTTTTTTTTTTTTTTTTTTTGGTAATATGTAATGTTTGGTAATATGTAATGTTTCCAACATCCAAGGCAAATAAAGATCAGATTTATAAAGATACTGATAATAAAAGGAAACAACAATGAAAAGTAAAAAAAAAAAAATGAGGTATTCAACTTAATGCCAGAACCAGCTTATGACAGAGTTGTGCGGGACTACCTGTATTGTTGGATTCAAAGATGCAGTGACACCTGTTATTGAACTTGGTACACTCAAAGATTTTTGTGATGATCAAAATTAAATAATGTATGATATACACACAATACAGTGAAATCTGTGAGAGCCAGAGCTCAACAGGACTACCTTGTTTTTTTTTTTACTCTTGCAAGTTTTCCACCATTGAAAGGATGGAGCTTACCACTTTTCTATCACTCGTTTTAGTGGAAAATATTTGAGTTTTGACAGGCTCCTGTCTTATGCAGTTTCTACCTTTTGTAGATTTTACCACATATATATTATAACTTGCACATTATAAATTACATATGTTATAACATACATTATAAATTTAACATGTGTTATAACATATATTATAAACTGTTGTAACATGTATTATAAATTATATTAATAATGTATAACAAGAAAAAAATTAAATAATATACTTAAGAAAACCCAAACCCATTGCCATCGAGTAGATTCTAACTCATGGCAACCCCATGTGTTACAGAGTAGAACTGCTCCAGGGGGTTTTCTTGGCTGTCATCTTTACAGAAGCAGATTGCCAGGGCTTTCCTCTGCAGCACTGCTAGGTGAGTTCTAATAGCCAACCTTTCAGCAAATAGCAGAGTGTAAACTGTTTGCATCACCCAGGAACCATGTTTCTTCTGGACTATTTTCAATAAAAAAAGAATACAGCACTTTTAGCTAGTCACTAATGAGTAGTCTTGTGTTTTATAAAGACTCCAGAGACATGAAATCAAATCCTGGCTCTATCACTAGCTGGATGAGTTGCCTTGAACAAGTCAAAGCCGATTTACTTGTTGGTATAGTATTTATAAATAATCATTATAATAACTACCGCTATGTGTCAGGGACCATATGTATATTACCTGCAAAATCCACTAGATAAAACCCATTAACAAACACCAGATAGACATTATTTTCATTTTGCAGATGAAAATAGTGAGACTCAGAGGGATTAGGTATAACCCCCAAGGTCATGCGGTTTCTGTGTGACAACACCATGATTGGAAGCCAGGATTGTCCAACTGGCTGCCCTGGGCTTTGTCTTTAAAGTGAAACCCACTAAAAACCCACTGCTGTCAAGTCGATTCTGACTCATAGCGACCCTATAGACAGAGTAGAACTGCACCACAGAGTTTCCAAGGAGCGCCTGGCGGATTCGAACTGCCGACCTCTTGGTTAGCAGCTGTAGCACTTAACCACTAGGCCACCAGGGTTTCCCTTTAAACCGAAGGGTTACTTTAAAATCCCCTTTAACCCGACATCCTGGAAATGCAGACTTAACGTGCAGTTTCCAAGGCAGGGAGAGGACCCTCCTCCCTTGCAGTGGGTGACATCTGAGCTCCCGGCAGTCCGAGCGTGTCCAAGCTGAGGCTATGATGGCAACCCAGGCAGGAAGATTCCACGGCTTGAAAAATTCATTTATCGAGACCACTGGAAAGGAAGTCAGGCGCGAGCTTTCTGAGCTTCAAAGATATTCTCAGAGCGCGTTTGGGAATAAGCATAAATCTTCAAATTTATTCAAAGTTTAGCAAATTCACAATGACAAATGTAACAGTTCCTCTAAATTGAAGCTCATCTCTTGGCAGTGTTGGAGGCTGGGAAAAAATGCCAACAACCAGGACTTGGAAGGAAATAAGTCTTTAGATTCCCCGAAAACATGGGGAGTTATTGTGGAAGACATATGGAGGATCCCATACTGCGTTGAAAAAGGAAATTTATAAATGTCAGCTTTGCAGCAGCAGTGTTGGAAGGATACAAGCAATCCTTACTTAACTTTGATGAAAAAATGTGCTGGAGGTATGTGTTTGCCATTCAGAACTATATTCTTAACCTGCGTTGTATCTGGGAAGGGTGGGTGAGGAGATAAGTTTCCAGAATCCAAAGCAAGAGATCAGATTTTTTTCATCCAAACAGGTAGCATTTAAAAATTCTTCATTCTTCAAAACGCCTCTAAGAAACAGCGTGGTAAAGAGGGCCACAATATGGGCATCCGAGGCAGAAGAGTTGAGTTCTGAGTCTCTCAGGCCTCACTTTCTTCGTCTACACAGTACAAGTCGGAGCGGTGGTGGTTCAGTGATAGAACTTTCACTTTCCATACAGGAGACCTGGGTTCGAGTCCCAGCTGCTGCACCTCAGGCACATCCACCACGCATTTGTCAGGGGGGCTTGTGGCTTGCATGTTGCTCTGATGCTGAACAGGTTTCAGAGGATCTTCTGGACCAAGATGGACTAGGAAGAAAGGCCTGGTGATCTCCTTATAAAAACAAGACAGTGAAAACCCTATGGATCACAAAAGTCTGGCATCACCATGAGTTGGGAAGAGTGGAGTCCCTGGATGGTGAAAACAATTAACATGCTTGTAATCAAAAGGTTGGCAATTTGACTCCATCCAGAGGTAACCTGGAAGAAAGGCCTGGCAATCTATTTCTGAAAAGATAGTCATTGACAACCCTATGGATCACAACAGTCTGATCCGCAGCTGAGCATGGGGATGGTACAGGACCAAGCAGTACTTCATTCTGTTGTGCTTGGGGTCACCATGAGTTGGGGCTGATTCAATGGCAGCTAAAAATAACATACAATACAAAGGATCATTGTAAGCCCTGTTCCTGAGGGTCATGAGGCTGGAATGAGGATACTTCCATCCAGTCCTGTTCAGCCAATATTAACTATGGACCTCCTTCAATCACTCCCATTGGCAGGCACAGAGCCTGCAAGATAAATAAGACCCAGCCCTCATCCTCAGTGAGCTTACAGATGGCCCTGATTTATGAAAGAATTGTATAAACCGCAAAGCATGATAAGAATGTTTGTCGTTTTAACTCATTAAGCAATCCAGGAGGTTATTGTTGGACACATTTGAAAAATGCCAAGACAAGAATCCACTAGTGTCTTACTCATGTATATATTTTTTGACAAATTAAAATATCAAAGAAAGAATTACTTATTTTGGACTAGAAATTGTATTCAATCACTGTGTCTCTTTTAGACAAAACCACAGTTAATATTGGAGGGTCTTGAATTTTTCTTTTTCTTGCTTTTTATGGGGACACAAGTAATAAAATTCCAATTCAAAAATGAGGAATGTAGGAAGGGAAATAGGATCATAGGCATTCTTATTTCCCCGGAGCTGGGTCATCTTCCTTTCTCCTGAAGGCTCTGAATGGAGAAAGTGCCAATTAAAACAGTGTGCTGGTTGGTAACAAAGCCTAGAGCTAAGAATGGAATGAACGGAATGGAAACACCAATTGTCAAGAGAGGCAATAGGACCTCGGGAAAGATGTGGCAAACATCTGATGAGAAGTCTAACACGTCTTAGAACTTCCGTAAGTAATGCTGATGAGGCAATGCTGAAGATGGGCCTGGATTTAATAAATCTTTTAATTTTCCACAGCTGGGCCTGCTGGCACGGGGCTGGTGGACCATTTTCTTAAATAAGGCATGGCGCTGGTCTGACATTAGTTTAACATTAGATAATTTAAGGTAATTATCAAGTGAAAAATAGCTCCCGCACTGCTGTGAACCTGAATAATAACTCTCGTAATTACTGATTTTGGGCCCATCTTTTAAAAAAATAATAGGGCTGTAAGTACTAAAGCATTTTATAGGAAACGCAGGCGGGTACTGTGTCTAGAAATGTGGAGAACTATTAAGGTGATAATGAGAGGTTTATTTACATAATCAGTCAAACACTGTTTACCCTTTCTCTTATGGTCCTTTTGAAGACAAGCAAATAAGCAAGACAATGTTATTCTGTGCAGACCACCTTTAAAAAGTTGATTTTTTTTTTTAAGCTTGAAATTTGAACTTCCCTAAATGCCTCAATAGAAAACTGAGTAAGTGTAGTTGACTCTATAAAATGATAGTACTATTTTTCATGTATGAACCTTTTCAGGAGAAATTTGTGGGTACAGACATCTCTCAGGCAGCATTACGTAACTTCAATTTTTGGAATATTTTGGAATATTTTCAAAGGTTGCATTAGTTCTGAATACACAAGCAGTCATCCTTTATCAGAGAAGCATCTCAGGTGGTTGCTTTTCCTTTGGAATCCAAGAGCAACATAGAAACACCTAGTGTGTCTGTCGGGAAATAAACACCTAACCATTACTAACTGGGCTTGCCTCATAATTAGGTTCTGAAAGAATGCTTGTATTTTTTCATTGCCCTCACTGTAACTAACCCATTCCGACATAGCAGATGATGCATTTTCCAAGGTAAAACAAAGATAAACAATGAAATTGCAAATACCCATTGCCATTGAGTCAATTCTGACTCACGGCAACCCTATCGGACAGAGTAGAGCTGCCCCATAGGGTTTCCATGGCTGTAATCTTTACAGAAGCAGACTACCACATCTTTTACCCACAGAGGCTCTGGTGGGTTCAAACAACAATTTTGCAATTAGCAGCCAAGTGCTTAATCACTGTGCCGAAAGATTATTCAAGCATTGTCGTTAACTGCCTTTGAGTTGGCCCCATCATCTGACCTTTGCGATCATAGGGTTTTCATTGGCTGACTTGCAGAAGTAGATCACCAGGGTTTACTTCCTAGTCTGTCTTAGTCTAGAACTTCTGCTGAAAACTGTTGAGCAACGTTCAAACCACCACTGAGAGCTGGTTGGCTATGCATGAGGCACATTGGCAAGAAATCGAACCCGGGTCTCCCTCATGGAAGGCAATAATCCTACCACTGAACCACCAAAGTCCCTTATTCAAAGGCAGGAATAAGTAAGCCATAATTTTTGGAAAGGTCTGTGAAAATCCAATGCTCTTTTTGCTGTAGATAATATGGAGAACGTGTCCCAATGTATAAGTGGGGAATTGTGCTGTCTCATAAAAAGGGAGTGGCTTTATTACCAAGCTCCCAGGTGACCTTGCTTCTTCCTTCTACAGGTCTGCAGAATGACTACTAGTGTTAATCGCTATCAATTTCAAGTCCTGACTTGTTGAAAAGCTGAAGATACAGGTTGTACCAGGGCAGCAGTTGCCATCAAAGAGTATGTTAAAGATAGTAGCATTGGAAAGGACCAATGTCAGGAAAAATAAACAAGCACGAGATAATGGTTGTGTGAAGCTGATTCTCCTGGAATGAATAATAAAAGCAGAATATACGAAGGCACCAAGTTCTGTAAGCTCCTGCATTCAAATACTCCAATATGACTACCTTGATTAAACAATAAATAATGAAACATACCCTGATGGGTAATTTTGTTATGCAGTCTCTATGTTCTTAATGAAATTCCCGTGAATATTGCTTAATATAGTTGTAGAAGAATGCTAATTCAACCCGACTTCAACAAATGCTTTATTTTATTCCACCTGCATAAATAAGGCGTGTTCACCACCTACAAACACAACATGAATGTGAAGATGAAGTTATACATTGGCTTGCGGGAAGGATGCCTCAAATCAGCCCACCCCACAAAACAAGGGTACTGTTGGACTTTGATCACACATGGACTGAAAACTAATTCAAAGCCACAAAATATCATCACAAACCAGTATTAAACAAAGGGAATGCTGCATGCATCTCAGCTTAATACTGATTTTTCCAAAGTCTTTATATTCAAAAATGGTACCAATGCTACGTTTGGATATTGAGTCTAAAATCACGTTAAGCTTGATGAAGAACAAATGCTTAGACAGGGTGAGCATCTATACAAAAATACATGGCTAAGATGTTAATAGTCAAGATTTTAGGAATATTTCACTAGACTTGTAGCTTTTACCAAGGCAAGAGATTTTGCTTATTCACCTTCTTATCCTCAGAGCACAGAAAGCCAACTAGCATATGGAAAGCACTCAAGAAAGGTTACATAAATACACTGAAATTACAGCCAGTGGAAACCCTGGTGGTGCAGTGGTTAAGTGCTATGACTGCTAACTAAAAGGTTGGCAATTCGAATCCGCCAGGAGCTCCTTGGAGACTCTATGGGGCCGTTCTACTCTGTCCTATAGGGTCGCTTTGAGTTGAATGGACTTGACAACAATGAGTTTGGTTTTTTTTAAGATCCATTCAATAGAAAGATTCAACTACCTAGTTAGCCATTGCTGAGGACTACTTATTTTATGGAATTTAATGACACAGTTGAATTTACCAGTACATTAACAGACTAACTATGTAGGAAAAATACTCCACCAACCCATGGTCCAAAAAATACTCCACCAACCCGTGGCCCAAAAGAGAAAAGCTCAGTCCTAGTACTGAAGGGTTGGGCAGATGTGATTTTAATTTGGCATTTAGATTGTGAGTGCCAAGCCCAGGTTCTAACTGTGGACAAATATCCAAATTGCTCTATGATATTTTGTTATTCTTATAATACAAAACAAGGTGCTAAACCTTGAGATTGGATATTGGAAACTTATTAAAACATGGGAAAAACCATAGATGGAATATTTTGCCTGTGGGGTAGATAATCAGATTCTTTGGGTCGTATTTGTACTATGTCCCAGCACTATATCACTTATTCAATACACAAATATTTACAGAAAGCTTTCTATTTGCAAGGTGTTGTGATAGAATGTTTTCTGTTATGCGATTAGGAAACCAAGGTTTTTAGAAGGATAGGAAGTCTTTGCCAGCCTGAGCCTTCTTTTGCCGAAAGCAGATTTCATCACACCTTCCTTAATGCTCCATAGCACTTTGCTGGCCTTACTCTTACAGTATTGATGATATTGCTTTAGAGTTAATTGTTTGTGTTTTTCTTCCTTATTAAACTGTAAGCTCCTTGAAAGCAGACAGTATATCATAGTTACCTGTGTGTGCTCAGCACCTGCCCAAATGCCAGATATAGTCAACAAGGGAAGGCCTACAATAAGGATATTAGATTTGAATTCAAGCAGGCTTCAGCCCCACCACCAAGTCCAAGACATTTGTTTCTCTAGGTGGGGCTTATGAGTACACTGATTGGACATAAACAGAGGCAGTATTTCTTTGAATAAAAGGAGCAGGTAAATTGTTCAGAGTCTTTTTCATGTAATGTGTTGTGCTCACATTCCACTGTAGCTGTTCTGAAGTGACCAAGATTTCATATTTGAGCAGCATGATCTGGGGTCCTTTAAGTAGGGCTGCCAGATTAGCAGAGAAAAATGCAGACTTCCTGGTTAAATTTTAATTTCAGATGAACAACAAATAATTTTCTAGTCTATGTCCAAAGTGTTGCATTGTATACTTATGTTTTATCTGGCCACCCTACCTTCAAGATAATTAGTAAGTTGGAGGTCAGGCAGGCCAGGTGAGGTGTTTCTTAACAATTTTTTATTGTGCAGAATAGTCATTCCTTTTGACAATCAAAAACTTCCCCACACTTCTCTTGTTATCCACTACAGGGCAGTGCCATCTTGGCTTAAGAATCAAAGGAAGGATGCAGGAGTAGGAACGTGCTCCATGAAGCAAAGAGTCAGGAACTGTATGTGCCAGGACCCCAAAGATATCATAGTCTTGCAGAGTCTCAAAAATAATCCATAGTACAGACTTCCTGGTTAGTATCTCACTCAGACTCCCCAGATAAAGTCTTGAGGACAATGAGGGATCTTACTTGCTCAAGCCTGTACTTTGACAATGAATTTCAACCCTATGTGGAAAGATCCAACAACCACTCAAGATTTCTTGACAGCTTGACATATAACTTAAATAAGGGAAAAGTAAAAATTCACCAATAAACATCTAAACATGTTTACAGGTGTTTTATTGACTAAGCAAAGACATTCAACTGTGTGGATCATAAGTTTATAGATAACATTGTGAAGAATGGTAATTCCACAGCACTTAACTGTACTCATGTAGAACCTGTACATAGACCAAGAGGCAGTTGTTTGAACAGAACAAGGGATTACTGTGTGGTTTAAAATCAGAAAAGGTGTGCATCAGTATTGAATCCTTTCACCATAACTATTCAATCTGTATGCTAACCAAGTAATTCAAGAAGCTGGACTATATGAAGAGGAATATGGCATTGGGATAAGAGGAAGCCTGATTAACAGCCTGTCATATGCAGATGACACTACGTTGCTAAAAGAGAAGAGGAGTTGACTCACTTACTGATGAAGAACAAAGACTACACCCTTCACTATGGATTACACTTCAAAATAAAGAAAACAAAAACCCTCACAAACGGACCAATAACACAGTAAGTATTGAGGTTGTCAAGGATTTCATTTTACTTGGGTCCACAATCAATGCCCATGGAAACAGCAGTCATGAAATCAAACGACATATTACATTGAGCAAATTTTGTGAAAAGGACTTCTTTAAAGTGTTGAAAAGCAAAAATGTCACTCTGAAGACTAAGGTGTGCCTGGTTCAAGCCATGGTCTTTTTAATCACCTCATATGCATGTGACAGCTGGACAATGAATAAGGAAGATTGAAGAAGAATTGATGCATTTGAATTACGGCGTTGGTGAAGAATATTGAATATACCAAGGACTACCAAAAGAATGAACAAGTCTGTCTTGGAAGAAGCACAACCAGAATGCTCTTTAGAAGTAAAGACGGTGAGACTTCATCTCAAGTATTTTGGACATATTGTCATGGGGGACTAGTTCCTGGAGAAGGATATCATGCTTGGTAAAGTAGAGGACCAGTGAAGAGAGGACGACTCTCAATGAGACGGATTTACACTGCAACTGCAACAATGGGCTCAAACACAGCAACAATTGTGAGGACGGCACAGGACAGGGTAGTGTTTCATTCTGTTGTACATAGGGTCACTCTGAGTCAGAATCAATTTGACAGCACCTAACAACAAAAATTCACCAAAATCCTGAAAGTCAATTAAAATATGATGATAATTATACCTTCAGCTTTTACACCACTTTAAGTTCATTCAAAACACTTTTTAGTCCATTATCTCTTGTGGTCATTGGTGTGGTATTTATTAGCAATGGGAGAATGGAATGTCTGCTCAATCTATTGTGAAGGCCAATTTGTGACTCTTGATACCATCAATTTGAAACCACAAATGGGAAGCGATTCAGTCTCCTTTTTCCCCATCAGAAGTCTGTCAGTTGGCCTATCAGTTGTGGGCTTTCTCTCAAGTCTTCTTTATAACCAGTCCTAGACTTCTTTATAACAGTCCATAAATGTTACAAGAATATTCTCTTTCTGAGCAGCTTAGTTGATTATGCTAATTTCAGGTAAGAGTTTTAAATGAAATGAAATCAGAAGTAAATGAAAAAAAAAATTGTGATGAACTACCTTCCTCCCAAGAACTGTCTGCCCCATTAAGACAACATTTGGCAAATAGCAAAAGCTCAGTGAGTTCTGAGTGAATAAAACAATGAATAAGTGAATGAAAAAAATGAACTTCAAATGAAGTCTGCTTTGGTCCTAACTTAATTTACTCCATATCTTGTCATCCCAGTGAGGACTGCTGTTGAAAAGAGTCACTCACTAAAATCACAGCGTCGGCCACCCAGGAACCATTTAGTGTAGTTCCATGCTTTAAGGAAAGCGTTTCCCAGAGTCATCTGAGAGAATGGTATCTATGTTATTATGCAAAAAAGATGCTGCAGACAAGAATCCATTCCAGTAAGTAACCATCATGGACTGCAATGAGGAAGTGCATTCTTTAAGATACATTTTTGAATGCAATCGAAGTCCATTTCCTTTCATCTGGTCCTTAGTAAACAAGATTGCTTTTGTTGTTGTTAGTTGCCTTCAAGTCCATTCTGACTCATGGCAACCCCATGCAGAGTAGAACTGCTCTGTAGGGTTTTCAAGGCTGTGACCTTTACAAAGCAGATCTCCAGGACTGTCTTCTGAGGTGCCCCTGGGTAGGTTCGAAATGCCAGCCTTTTGGCTCACAGTCAAGTAGGTAACCATTTGCAGCACCCAGCTGCCTCAGTTAAAAAAAGGTATGGAGCCCAAAGTTGCCTCTGTACTGTGATGGCTTGCGTCATCGGTATTTCAAATACCAGCAGGGCCACCCATGGTGGATGGGTTTCACCAGAGCTTCTAGACTGAGACTAGGAAGAAAGGCCTAGCAATCATCTTTTGAAAATTAGCCAATGAAAACCTTATGGATCAGAGAATATTGTCCAAGAGTTCAGCTCACTTATTTTGAATGCATCATCAGGAGGGACTGATGGCTGGAGAAGGACATCATGTTTGGAAATGTGGAGGGTCAGCAAAGATGAGGGAAACCCTCAATAAGATGGGTTGACACAATGACCACAAAAATGGACTCAAACATAGCAATGATCATGAAGATGGCACAGGGCTGAGCAACGTTTTGTTCTATTATACATGAGGTGGCCATGAGTCAGCACTGACTCAAAGGCAACTAACAGCTACAACAACAAAGGTGCCAAGTGCAGTGCCTGACACTTGATAAGTGCTCAACAGCAAACTGGAGGATGGAAGTCTCACCCTCTGTTGGACCCGTGTCATCATTGTAATAGTTTGGGACTTGTTTGCTTCAACAACCACCTTTTATTAACATCAGTCTTTATTCCAATTGGTGACTCAATTCTTAGGGTTTTCACATGGAAAGAAAACAGGTTTGATCTGGCTCTGCCCAGAGCCACAGTTTTTCCTGTTCTGTGTTAATTCACTCATCTATTCAGTCACTCTCCATCCATTCATTCATTCATGCAGTAAGTACTTATTGTGTGCTTTCCATGGGCAACGCAAAGCTACAGTCACACACATACATTTCCTTTGTACCCTACTAAAAAAAAAAAAAAATTTTTTTTTTTTTTATGACGGCATCACTATGACCTTGACTTTACAGATGAAGAAACTAAAATTAAGAAAGTTTAAGCAACATGCATATCGTCACCCTGCTGTGGTGAAGAAAAGACACAAAAAAAGAATCTAAGTGGATCTAAAGTCCATGATTTTAATCTTCATCCATATGAATGGGGTAAAAAAAAAAGAATGAGAAATGTTTAGAGAAACAAAGTTGCTTTACTCTTACTTAGAGACCCTACCTGAACTACACTTTTTTCATAATAAAATAGATTAATAGGCAGTGCTTGGAATAAGTCAGCATTTTAGTACTTAAAATCATTTCCACCCCCCCCCAATTTCCAAAGCAATGTCAACCTCAACCCAAAAAAACCAAAGCAAACCCAGTCCCGTCGAGTCGATTCCGACTCATAGCGACCCTATAGCTAGAAATAGTTTAATCAAGTTCTGGAGTCATGGACCAAATCCCCAAGACCTGTGAGGAGACTGAGGAACGTTGAGCAGAAGCCACTGAATCTGTGCCTTTTCAGGTACCAGGCGTACACTGTAGATGCTTTATTCACAGAAAAGACACACGCACAATTTCTCAGCTTGTAAATCCCTTTTTCCCATGTGCTGCAGTGTACTCTCTTCACGTGTAATCTTTTTAAATGGCCATATTCATGCCACCAAAACCCATTGCCGTCAAGTCAATTCCAACTCTTAGCCACCCTATGGGACAGAGTGGAGCTGTCCCATAGAGTTCCCAAGGGGTGCCTGGTGGATTCGAACTGCTGACCTTTTGGTTGGCAGCCATAGCTCTTAACCATTACACCACCAGGGTTTCCAATATTCATGTCACAGTAGTTATTATGTGGTGTCAAAATGCCTTATGCATATTATCACGGAGTGATTTTCCCAGAAATATTTTTTTCATTGTGTAATAGGATATTAGAGAGAAGGAGAGAAAATGAAGGGAAATGCTCTCAGAATTCCTACATAGAAAGCACAATAAAACTTAGCTGAGTGAGGAGAGCCAATAAAAAGCAGGAGAAAAACAGTACTCAGAGACAGTGAAGCTTCTTGGGCCTTGTAGAATTTTTCTACCTTAGGGGAATATGTCCAAATGCACAACATATAAAAACACATACTATAGGCAAAATTGAAGAACTTAGTCAATTTTGCAGTGCTATCTGAGTTTTTAGAAAAGTGGGAGGTGGGGAAGAGAATGAAAAGGGAAACAGCTAGTGTAAAATGGCCCCACAGAGGGGCCAATTTGTGATTCTTCCAATCATCTAATGAGACTTGATGACTGAGGAAGAAAATAACAGCAAGGGGTGTGATGACATTTCCTAAAACAACTTCTCTTTTTCTGAAGAATAGAATGTTCCCTCAGTGGCCACAGAGGAAAAAATGAACAGTTTTGGGCTATGTGACTAGGAAAGTGTGATCCTGTTGGAAATCCTTATTCCAGATGAAATGACAAGTATATGATAACTACTAGGATCCACCAACTCAAAATTACAATCAGTAACTAAAGGAAAGACGTCAGTTTGATGAGTGAGGGGGCCTGACCCAAGCCATGGTCTTCTGAATAGCTTTATATGTATACAAAAACCAGACAATGAAAAAGGAAGACAAAAGAAGAATTGATTCATTGTAATTGTGATGGCAAAGGATATCGAATATACCATGGACTGCCAGAAGAACTAACAAATCAGTCTTAGAAGAAATACAACCAGGATGCTCATTAGAAGTGAGGGTGGTGACAAATTCCCTGACAGACTGAATTACTGGGCTGAGGGCTGGGGACTATGGTCTTGGGGAACATCTAGCTCAATTGGTATAACATAGTCCATAAAGAAAATGTTTTACATTGTACTTAGGTGAGTATCGTCTGGGGTCTTAAAAGTTTGTGAGAGGCCATCTAAAATACTCTACTTGTTTCACCCTGTCTGGAGCAAGGGAGAATGAAGAAAACCAAAGACACAAGGGAAAGATTAGTCCAAAGGACTAATGGATCACAAGTACCACAGTCTCCACCAGGCTGAGTCCAGTACAACTAAATGGTGCCCAGCTACCACCACTGACTGCTCTGACAGGGATCACAATAGAAGGTCCTTGACAGAGCTGGAGAAAAATGTAGAACAAAATTTTAACTAAAAAAAAAAGACCAGACTTAGAGGTATGACAGAGCCTGGAGAAAACGCTGGGAGTATAGCTTCAGGACACCCTTTTACCTCAGTACTGAAGTCAATCCTGAGGTTCACCCTTCAGCCAAAGATTAGACAGGCCCATAAAACAAAACGAGACTAAATGGGCACACAGTCCAGGAGCAGGGACAAGAAGGCAAGAGGAGACAGGGAAACTGGTAATGGAGAACCCAAGATCAAGAAGGGGAGAGTGTTGACGTATTGTAGGGTTGGCAACCAATGTTATAAAACAATATGTGTATTAATTGTTTAATGAGAAACTAATTTGTTCTATAAACCTTCACCTAAAGTACAATTGAAAAAAAAAATGAAGTCAGGATGGCAAGACTTTGGCTCACTTACTTTGGACACGTCATCAGGAAAGATAGCTAGAAAAGAATATCACGGTTGGTAAACGGAGGGTCAGTGAAGGTGAGGGAGATGGACTGACACAGTGGCCAAATCAATGGACTCAAACAGCAAAAATCATAAAGATGGTGCAGGACCTGGCAACATTTTCTTCTGTTGTACGAAAGGTTTCTATGAGCTGGAGCTGACTCAGTGGCAACTAACAACAACAGCAGGTAAAGGATTAACAAAATTTTTATGAATTGTCCTGGGCCTCAACACAGAGGCAGCAATGTGCTCATGGGAAGTCAATCAAATAACAACAGCTAATATTTATTTATTGAGTATTTTCAAGATACTGGAAACCCTGTTAGCTACTTTACATGCATCAGCTCATCAAACCCTCAAAACAACCCCATGAGCCGGTCTATGTGTTGCCCCATTTTACAGATGAGGCTGCTCACACTTAGAAAGTGACTTAGCCCCAATTATACAGGTAGTAAGAAACAGAGCTGGGTTTGAACCCAGGCCATCAGACTTGAATCATTTGCCTTGACTACATTCCTTTCCCCCAAAAAATAGGACAATAGGAAGTGACTTGAAGCAAGATGGCATTTTTATAGCTGCAATCATTTCCCCCCTAATTTCCAAGGGCTAAGTCAGCCTAAACCAGTAACCATTTGTTATCTAGTCAATTCTGACCTATGGCAAACCATATGTGTCAGAGTAGAGCTACGCTCCATGGAGTTTTCAAAGGCTGATTTTTTGGAAGTAGATCTCCAGGCCTTACTTTTGAGGAGGTTGTCTTGAAACTACAATCCCTGGGTTAGCAGCTGAGCATATTAAACATTCCCAGGGCTTCCAATGTTAACTTAGGTATAGTTTAATCAAGTGTTCTGGTGTTTTAAGCCACCAAAAGTACAGAGCCCGAGGCACACTCAATTGCGCCTCCCTATTTCCCTCTGAGTGTGCACCAATTACTTACTAGAGGGTTTCCTGCTACAATGCATAGAAGCTATCACGACATACAGGCTGTGCATGGCATGAATAGTGGTTAATACCGTCTACTATATGCTACAGGGTCAACAGAAAAGAGGAAGATCCTCAATGAGATGGATTGGCACAGCGGCTGCAACAATGGGCTCAAGCATAATAACGATTGTGAGCATGGTGAAGAAACAGGCAGTGTTTCGTTCTGTGGTACGTGGAGTTGCTATGAGTCGGAACTGACTTGACAGCACCTAACAGCATATGCCTCAAGTAGTCCTAGGCTCTTTGATTCTATTATCTCATTTAATTTCTGCCATAAGCCAGTGATGGCAATATTTTACCCATTTTACAGAAGAGAAAATGGAGGTTTTGATTAGTGAGCAAAGAACAAATTACAACTCAAAAATGTCCACATTGAACTCTACCTCCCAGTTTCTGCACCATGTACCTGGTATGGGCCTCAAGAGATCTTTCTTCTGATCTCTCCTAGAAAGGAGCTAATTCCTAAATGAATTGGGAGCCACATATTTCCTATAGATGAAAAATGTGGCCAGTGTGGATCTGGACACAGTCTAGGTCTCTTGGTGGGTTTACGAGTAGCTTGTTACCTAAATGATGGGTGTTACGGTCAGGATGGGAGGGACTAGTGTGGGGGCATAGTTCTGCTACGTGCCCAAAAATGAGCCACGGAAATCAGTATTTTGTGTGAAATCAACACTGAATGATCATCCTAACCTCAGAATTGCTGTTGTTAGCTGCTGTTGAGTCAGCCCCTGACTCATGGTGACTCTACATGCAATGGAATCAAACCCTGCCTAGTCCTGCTCCATCTCCAAGACTGATTGCAGAACGTACCTATGTGATCTGTAGGAGTTTCATGGAAGCTGATTTTCAAATGTAGATCAGCAGGCCTTCCTTTCTAGTCCATCTTAGTCTGGAAGCTATGCTGATGCTTGCTCGGCATCATGGCAACATGTAAACCTCCACTGACAGATGGGTAATAAATAAAAAAGGCTGCAAATTAAGTGTATTGGCTAGGAATCGAACCTGGGACCTCCCACATGGAAGGTGAGAATTCTACTACTGAACCACCATTGGGCTGCAACCTAAGAATGGTCCCTCCTATATAAGACAGGGAAGGGAAATAACAACACACCATGCACTGGTCTTAGAATTGCAAAGCAGGTGTGCAGAGAACTTTGAGAACCATGTACCCCTGCTTCCCTTGCCTTCTGTGTCAAATAAAAGCATAGTACTTGTTTGTGACTCTTACTTATGTTACTGAAAATAAATAAATGAATTGACAAAGCCATTTCTTTCCCCTTGGCTACGGGACAAAGTAGGGGTAGGACGTCGTGAGGAGGTACACTACTTGGGACTCAGCAAAGCTGAGGCTCAGTGACTCACTAGTTGGGGGTCTATCTAAGTTCCCATTTTCTGAAAAGACCTCTCCGGCTCTAATGGTCTTTATTCTACTGATCCCCTGACAAAGAGGGATTTGTCCAATCCTCAGGCTCTGCCTCTCCTGAGATTCCACCTAACCCAAGAGGAGTACTGGTTTCCTGGGACTGCCTACTTATCTACCGGAAAACACATTCCTGATGCTCTCCAAGGCAGGCCCAGGCAAGTGGCCCAAGGGACGCCAGCTCTGTTTCTAACACAGTCCCATCACCTTGTCCATCCCAGCACCTCTCCATACTAACCACACCCCTAGTCTTCTAGGAAGACTGCAGGAGACCTCATCTGACACAACAGTTTCTCTGCCTCCCCAATCATATCCCACCTGGGGGTCCCACCCCTATCAGGGGACTGAAGAGCTTTGGGGCTGGGATGGGTGGAGGACTGCATCAACAGAGGAGGGTTAATGTATCTCCCATAGCATGATTTTTTCCTGTGTTATACTGCTAGGATTTTTTTTTTTTTTTTTTCTCTTAAAGCAGATTAGAGCACACCCTAGAGCTTATCTGAAAACTCCAGCAGAGCGCTATGTCGGCACACTGGTCTTGCATGGAAGGAATGGGGATCAAGTTCCTCCACTAGAAAAAAGTCTGAAGATCTTGGTAAAGGGATTGATTTGTCAACATTCTGCTTGGTGATATAAGATTTTTCCCCCAAATGTCCATCTATCCATCCATCCATCCATCCGTCCACTCATCCAGCCATCCACCTCTACCCATCCATCCATCCATGCATCCATGCATCCACCTATCTACCTATCCACCCATCCGCCCATCTGCCCATCCGTCCATCCATCCATCCATCCATGTGTCCACCTACCCATCCATCCATCCATCCAACAAATATTGAGCACTTATTATGTGCTAGTGTGTTAATATGGGAATTCAGCAATAAACAAAACTAAGCCCCTGTTCACGTGGAATTAACATTCTAATAGGGGGAACCAGACAGCAAATAAATAAGCAAACAAACAAACATATTATAGGGTTCATAGTAGCTTAGAGACATGCTATCTTGGAACCAGAGAGACACTCTAAAAACACAAAGATGGAGAAAAGAAACAGGATTTTTTTTTTTTTTTTTTCTCTCTCTCTCTCTAATAAGGACTGAAGAAACCTCATGTGAGATATTTATTTCCTAGCATGGATGTAATTAGGGGAAATTTTTTTTACAAATACAAATATAATCACCAATCGTTATTTTCCTCCTCCAAAACACACAGCTCACAGCTCCCGGGGAGGTGCCAAGGAAGAGCTGCATCTTGCAGCCCAGGGGCTGCGTGATATCTTCCCAGCCTGGCACACTGCGCCCGGACCGCGAATGGGTTAAGGTGGCAGCGCCTGTGCTCGGAGCGCTGCATAAACAGCGCGTCAGGCGCTCTACGCGTGCTTCATCTTCCCTGTCTCCCAGCCCTGCGCTGTCAATCAGCTGTCACCCGCCCGCACATCAGCAGCATGCGCACATCACCAGGCTGTCAGCCAGGCAGCTGATGAGACTCAGCTCAGTGCTGTCAATCATCTCTGTTTCCCTTCTCTGCTCGGGGAAATATTTTGGCTCTGAGAAACAAAGAAACCCCGGGCAACAATGGCTAGTCATCAGGATAGAAGATCTCAAACAAGCGCTGATTGTGCCTCACCCCTAAATGGTGTTGGGATGGGGTGGACTGAGGGAAGAGGGAGAATCCGTTTATTAGCAGAGGTTTAAAATTAATTCTTGTACCATGAGCAGCCCCTGATGGATTCTCGAACCAACAAAACGCAGGCACATAAAATAATGATGACTTGAAGGTATCTGAGCTTATGTCTCAGAAAAAAAATAGAAAGCCTTCGAGGACTGATCGCTGCTTGGTTCAAAATTATTCACCATTGATCAGTCAGACTTTTGGGGAAGGAGTGATTGTTGGAAAGCTGAGTTCATTTATCTCCCTGGGACTTCTAGAACAGTGGTGTCTGAGCCCATCTCTCCTCCTTTCTGGGACACAAGGCTGCAGATGGGAGCCCATGCATAGGAGTGCAAGTTCACTCATCAGGACACTCATGATGTGGGCTTAACAGTGCTTGCAATGGAGTCATTATGATGAACATAAAGATGCTCCAAAATAGCTTTTACCTGGCACAGTCGCTGCCACTCTCGCCCACAATATTTATTAAAAATGCTCCCCAAACCAATAACTAAATCCATTGCTCTCGAGTTGATTCCAGCTCAGGGCGACCCCATGTGTTAACAGAGTAGAACTGCTCCATAGGGTTTTCTTGGCTGTAATGTAAATCGAAACAGGTCACCAGGCCTTTCTTCCGCAATGCCTTTGGGTGGATTCGAACCCGCCAACCTTTAGGTTAGTAGTTGAGTGCAAACAATTTGCACCACCCAGGGACCTGAAAAATGATCCCAACTCCTTGAAAGTCAGCAATACAAAAATCTAAAGAGATGTTAATGAGGAGCCCTGGTGACGTGGTGGTTAAAGTACTCGGCTGCTAACCAAAAGGTCAGTGGTTCAAACTCACCAGCCACTCTGCAAGAGAAAGATGTGATAGTCTGGTTCTGTAAAGATTTACAGCCTTGGAAACCCTATGGGGCAGTTCTACCCTGTCCTATAGGGTCCTTATGAATCGACTTGATGGCAGTGGGTTTGGGTTTAAAGAGATGTTTCTGGCATCAGCATCTACACTGTCCTGCTCCCCCCAGGTTGCCACTATGGCAAAATCACCATGTGCACATATTAGCATACTTAACCAACTAAAATCATGCAACAGATCCGGAGAGTACTAAGTTGTCTAAGTTTCCCAAAATAAAAATCAAACAAACCAAAACCAAACCCATTGCCATCGAGTCAATTCCTACTCATATCAACACCACCACCACCAACAAAAACAAAAAACAAACAACTTGTACCCTGGTGGGTCTGAAATAAATGTAGCCACAGTCAGATCTGTTAACCGTGTTCATCAAGGGCCTCACTCTCAGTTGCCAAACGTCTAGATTGACTCGCTCATCCTGTGGCTGGTTCAGTCTTCGTCTCTGTGTGTGTGACGGTTGGGCTGTTTTACCCTCTGACAGTTCCTTTCATACATGCAACACTGCTTTCTGAAAGCACAGCTCTCTCTGATCTAACCAGGCATTAATTGCTTTTGTGCTGATATATCTCTGTCTCTTGAGCCGATAGCACATCCAGCAAATCTGATCTCTGACAAGGTGGCTGAACCTAATCAGGACAGATCAGCTGTTACCCAAGGTGCCACAGGCTGTAATTTGAGGATCTTTACAGAGTTATCATTTGCCTGAAAGACAAGAAACTGTAATTCTGTCAACACTAATCCCAAACTGTATGTTCAAAGCAGCTGTGGACAGCCCCTCCCTAAGCAAGCCAACACTTGTCAAATAAACACCTGAGATAATTGATAAAAGGGAATTAGAAGGATGTGACTGACACAGTGACTGCAAGGAATATTTTTTAAAGGAGCCTTCAGACACAGAACATTGGGTGTAAAGAGTGTGCCGTCAAGGAGAAAGGGGTTCACAGGCAAGGGATGGACGGACACCCTGTGCAATTCCCTGATCCCACTTATCATCGGGCAACCTGGTTCATATTTCTCTCACTCCGTAAACAGGCAAGTGTCCAAAAAGTCCAAGCCCCGGAGGAAATCTTTCAGAGCAGACTTCGGCTGCCACCCGTTGACAATGCTGTGATGGGAAACGAGAGCACTGTCAAGAGTGAAGTACTATTGTCAGGCTGTCAGCACCGCGAAATTCTCACGAGACCCCCGTGGTTCTCTTCCTGGCGCAGAAAGAGGGAATATTAGAAAAATAAACTTCTCTCTTACTGTATCGCTTTGGTCCGTCTTCCAAACAAAATGAAAGGGTTAATGTGGCGTCGTCTTCGAAAAACTCAGTGGCAAACGCGTCCCACCAGAGGTTGTCACTATCCTGCAAAGAGACAGAATGCTTATTTAACAGGCACAAGCTGGAAAAGACCTCAGAGGGGACAAGAAAACAGAAAGAAAGACCCTTAGCCTGTGTGTGTGTGTGTGGGCGGAGGGGGGGTCTAGAAGGGGAGGGGCCGTGCGGTCACCCTTCAAATTAATTGCCTCAAATTGGGACTGAATTCCAATTCAGTTTTAATGCACACTGAATGAAAATTAATTCTCCAGGACATATTTGGGGAGATTTAATAAACGCACTATGGAACACAATGTCACATGTTTTAACAGAAGGGTTTGCATTTAGTATAAAATACATTCAGCTTTTCTCCCTCTCTCCCTCTCTTTGCTCTTTTAAGAGTCTGTTTTTACAAACAGAAACCACACTATTATAACCAGCTTAAGGAGGGTAATTTTTTTTTTTTTTAATAAAAAAAGAATTTATTTAGAAAAGAATTTATGTGAGTGGTAGCTCTATGTGGCTGACTATCCCTTGCTAACTTGGGACAAATCATCAGGAAACACCATTTCTTAGACAAGGACATCGTGTTTGGTAAAGTGGAGGCTCCTGGTAAAGTGGAGGGTCAGTGAAAACGAGGGAAATCCTCCAGGAGATGGATTGACGCAGTACTCATGACAATAGGTTCAAACATACCTACAACTGTGAGGACGGCATGGGCCTGGGCAATGTTTCATTCTGTTATATATAAGGTCACCATGAGACACAGCTGAACCGAAGGCGATCCTATAAACCAAAAAACCAAACCCGTCGCCGATGAGTCTATATATATACATAGAAGGAGAGAGGGAGAGAGGAGCCCCTGAGTGGAGCTAGCTGTTAAACGCTCGACTACTAGCTGAAAGGCTGGCAGTTCAAACCCACCCAGAGGCACCTCAGGAGACAGGCCTGGCAATCTGGTCCTGAACGAGTACGGCCTTGAAAACCCTATGAAGCAGCTCTACTCTGCGTACGTGAGGTTGCCATGGATCGGAATCAACTCTATGACAACTAACAAACAAAACGAATACACATGTATGTACAGGTGTATATGTGTGTGTGTGCGTGCATGCGTGCGTGCATGTGTAGTTGTTGTTAGGTGCTATCCAGTTGATTCAAACTCATAGCAAACCTATATGACAGAGTAGAATTAACTGCCCATAGGGTTTCCTAGGCTGTAATATTTACAGGAAGGAGCCCTGGTGAGGCAGTGCTTAAGCATTCAGCCGCTAACCAAAAGGTTGGTGGTTCAAACCCACCAGAGGCTCCATGGAAGAAAGATGTGGCAGTCTGCTCCCCCAAAGATTTATAGCCTTGACAACCCTATGGGGCAATTCTGCTCTGTCCGGTATGGTTGAATACACTCAATGGCAATGGGTAATCTTTGTAGGAGCAGATCACCAGGTCTTTTCTTCTACGGAGCCCCTGGGTGGATTGGAACAGCCAACCTTTCAGTTTGCAGCCTAGTACTTTAACCGTTGAGCCACTAGAGTCCTTTTTTATGTATGTGAATATATATAGATGTGATTACACCAAGCACCCATCACATCTGGAATGTCCCTAAGGATTGTGGAGATTATAGGCAACCACTAACTTGTTACTAAAAGTTATTAAAAATAGAGCATTTCAGCAGAATGCAGGCCATCCACATGAAGTCTGTTTGTTTGCCTTGGGTTGAGTTTTTCTCTTGCTCATCCAGAAAACACTTTGGAATTGGTTCAGTTTAAAGCAGTTACAGTCACTGCTAATCTCCTAGAGGAGAGGGGGCCGCCTAGAACAGCGGATTAGCAAGCTTTTGCAGAATGTCGTATTTAAAGCAGGAACCATACCAGGCTGTCACTCTCCGTCTAGGGCCTGATTTACCCCCAAATTCTTAAGCACAATCTTTTTCCGGAATGTGTTGGTCCATGCCAGATTTCAGGGAAAGATGCTTCCCAGATGCTGGTGCAATGGGGGAACAGAAAGAAGCCGGCTGCTCCCACTCAAGAGCCTGCACTGCTCTGGCCCTGGCGGGGACATCAGAAGCCTCCCTTCTTCCCATTAAGTTGTCCTGCATATGACAACATTAAGTTGTTGTCTCTGGCAGCCATCAGGAATGAGCCTTCAGTCCCAGCAATAATAATTAAGGGGCCACTAAAGATTGATGGCCTCCTCTCCTTCAGAAAAGAAACAGCTCAGACGAATGATTTTTTTTTTTTTTTTTTTGGTCTCTCTTTCTCTGGCATCTTCCCAATCAGCGCACCAAAGGCCAATACTTTTCTCATTAAGACACATTAAATGTAAAACCACCCAGGGGCAATTCATGGATCCACATACAAATTACACTGAGAGATAGATAGCTGCCCTGGAATCATGGTGACCTCACGCACAATGGAACAAAATACTGCCCAGACCTGCACCATCCCCATGACTCAAGGGTTGACTTTCAGAAATAGATCGCCAGGCCTCTCTTCCTAGTTCACCTAAATCTGTGAGCTCCACTGAAACCTGCTCAGCATCATAACAACACGCAAGCCTCTGCTGACATACGGGTGGTGGCTACACATGGGGTACATTGGCTGGAAATCGAACCTGGGTCTTGCACATGGAAGACAAGAATTCTACCACTGACTCACCAAGGCTGCTGTATCTCCCAACAGTGAGAACAGCATCTAGCCCACGGCATTACTCAGGAAAAGCTGTTCCATGAATGAATGAACGAAGCAGCTCATATTATTGTCCCCATTTGACAACTACAGAAACCGAAGCTTAGGTGGTAACTTGCCCAAGCGTTGTTGCCAGTTGCTGTCAAGTCAGCTCTAACGCGTGGCGACCTTGTCTATAACAGAACAAAATGTGGTCCAGCCCTCCCTGCACCATCTTCATGATCCTTGGTATGTTTTAGTCCATTGTTGCAGCTACTGTGTCAGTCCATCTCACTGACGGTTTCCTCGTTTCTCTGACCCTCTCCTTTACCAAACAGAATGTCCTTTTCTGGCAATTGGTCTTTCCTGATGATGTGTCTGAAGTAACCGAAGTCTCCCCTGCCAAAGATGAAGGAGCTGGGATTTAAACTCAGACAGTCTGACGTTGGGAGAACCGGCCTTAATCTCTGCTCTGCACAGCACTCACTCATTTCTCCAGTCTTTAGAAAGTCAATGGTTAGGATTCAGAAAGAAAGGTAGGAAGAGTCAGTAGGTAATCGTTTGCCTCAGGTTAAAAAGAAGGAGCTTGCTTTCTTCTTGGAGCTGTACTATACAACCCCATTTCCAGGACTCACACCCAGGAGGGTTCCTGGAGCTGCGCAGCAATTGGTTCCACATCACTGGTGGGGTTCACTCCTGTGGGCAACCCTCCTCTTCGCTCTCAGCAGTCAGTACCACAGGATTGGTGGGATTCGTTCCGGTGGGCAAACCTCCCCTCAGCTCTCATTCCAGCACTGCCTCTTACCAGCTGTGCGAGCCTGGGCAACTTATTTAACTCCCTGATGCTCTTCCCTTACTTGGAATGTGAGGTTAATAATAATAATAATAATGGCAACAATAATAGTAACAACAACTACTACTACTACTTCACAGGTCAGATGTTAGGATCAAATAAGTTAGTGGGTGCAAAGCGCCCAGCAGAGTGTCCAGAACCCAGGGTAGATCAATAAAATACCTATTTCCTTTCTCTGTCTACCATCTTGAATATCATTTCTAGGGGATGAAACATCCCATGCTCCAAAGAACTTCATCAAAACTCAACTAACTCTATGAGGCATCCTCTTTACAAATCAAGAGCTTTTCCCTGTCACTTCAAATGTTCACAGCACAATCACCTGCCAACGGCATTTGTCTCTAACACAGTTAAAAACCTAAACAGAAATATATAAATTCTCTTTGACCTTAATTATTCAGAGGCCCCATGCCTGGGTCAGGTGCTCCACCTCTATTTTCCTGAGATCTAACTTTTGGTCTCTGGCACTTCTAGAAAGGAGACCAGTGAAGGGAGAGCAAAAGCCATGACAGAACCCAGGCTGGTCTGAGGATGCGGGGAGAAAGAAGGATTCAGGCTAAAATGAGGTATGAGAATTATCTAGAAACAACCGTATGAGCTCCACAGGGCGTAGATAAGTGAGTTTCAGTAGATGTTGAAAAGGCATAATGATCGAAGAAGGTGCAACATTCCAAAAACCCACTGCCATCGAGTCGATTACAACTCATAGCAACCCTATAGGGCAGAGTAGAACTGCCCCGTAGAGTTTCCAAGGAGCACCTGGTGGATTTGAACTCCCAGCCTCTTGGTTAGCAGCCGTAACACTTAACCACTACGCCACCACGGTTTCCAGTGCAACATTACTTCGTTCAAATTAACAGCGATGAACATGTGGGGAGTGACTGTCTCAGAAGTTTCAGGAAAGGTTTGCTAGGATAAGTTACCATCAGGTAACTACACAAAAAATCAACTGTCTTTGTCCACAAATCTTGGAAGAACATTCCAAAAATAAAAATGTAACAAGTAAGCTCATAGTGCCAGACACACAGTAGACACATAAGAAGGCATGATTTTGACTAATCAAGTGAATGAATGAATGAATGGTATTTCTTATTGTACCATCACAAACCCAACTTAGGAAAGTCACTTTAAGGATTTCCCAAGAGGTTTTGGTTGTTGACCCCACTTTGTCTCTTGGCCAATATTTTTTTAACTGGCATATGTGTTTTTAAATATATATATATCTAAATTGTAGTTGTCACCAGCCCCCCACCCCACACATATATATGAAACTTAAATTAGTCCTTAGTTATGAGGGGACAAATGATCATGTAGGAAAGAGAACAGAAGGAATAGAGCTTTCAGAAAAGGTTCCTAAATGCCCAGTAGTTTCCAGGGAAAGGTTGGCTGTATATGAAGGCATCAGGCCACAGTGGAAAGAAGAGATGTTGTGGGGGCCCCAGGGTTAATGACAGGGCCCACAACAAGGTGTTTTATAAGTTCTTTACTTGTACTGAGCCATCTTTATTCACAACTGCCCTAAATACCAAGGGGCAGAGCAAAGTTTTGAACCATAGAAAATGTATGCCCTTAGCCTCTGTGTTATTTCGCCTTGAAAATATAAACTCAGCCTCTTAGTACCTGGATGCCCTCAGTCAAGTCATCTAACTTCTTTGAGCCCATTTTCTCATTAGTAAAGTGGGAATAATAACCTCAGTGGACTGTGATGGCTGAAGAGAAACTGTCCAGTACACAGCAGCTGCTCAATAAATAAAAATAGTCACCATGAAGTTGACTTTGACTCATGTGTGTCAGAGCGTTGTGCTCCGTAGGATTTTCATGGGATGCTATGACCCTTAGAAAGTAGATCATTAAGCCTTTCTCCCAAGGTGCCTCTGAATGGAATTAAACCTCCAACCTTTCAGTTAGCAGCCAAGGGCATTAACCCCTTCGCCCCATCCAGGGACTCCTGCTCAATAAATAACAGCTATTTTTATTCACTATTATCTCATTTGACCCTTACTGTACGTATAAATAGAGAATATGGGTTTCAAAAAGGTGAAGCTATTCCATAAAGATCAGAGAGCCAGAAAGCCTAAAGGATAAACCATGAGCCTGAGGTCTTGTTCCCAGTATGCAGGGTGGGAATGCCTATCTACTACTGGCAGATAGACTAGACACAGACAGCGTATATATGGTAAAAGAGGTACCCGGAAAAAACATTCTAACCTCACTAGAAGGGTATGGGTCCAGTGGAGTCAGGATTGTAGAGTATTCCTTCCAGGTCTTCCTGTGTGTAGGCAGGGACCTCTAGCAAGTCAACTTTCAGGGCCAAGGACTCCTTGCTAACCATTTCCTCTCCACCTGCCTTTCCAGACACTGTTCCTTTGGCCTGGAACATTCAGTAAATGTCCAGTCCCAGTTTTCACATGCCTTCTTCAGTCTTCCCTACACTAGAAAACCTCAATAACTGTACCCCCATTAGCATGTTTATCACACTGTAATTGAATCACAACCTTATAATGCGCATTTATCAAACACTGGACACAGTGCTTCTCTGCATCTTCAGCCTCCTAGACTCAGTAAAAGAGTAGAAAAATGGAAACAGAGCAGATGGAGAGAGGCCATGCCCCCACAATGAGTAAGATTCTTTCTCAGACTTGAAGGAATCTTACGAGTCTAAGCTCAGCGGTGATGGGGGCTTGGACATATTTTGAGCCAAGTGTTCTCTCTGTCACACTTCTGAGGCCTCACTTGCTGTCACGGTATGTGATGTGCCAGATACGCCCATGAAAAGTGCATATGGAGACAGGGATGTTAAAACTGATCTCACATTCACACTGCCATTCTACTGAGCCACGGGTGGGGGGTTTCTGCTGTTCTTTTTAGTGCACTGTTGGTTTATATTCCTTATAGCATATGTTAGGGATTGAATCACGGCCCCCATGATCTGGCCCTTGTACCTGTGGATGTGGCCATGTTTGGAGATAGGAGTTTCCTTTTGTCATGTTGGTGAGGATGTTCCAGAGTAGAATGGATCCTAAACTTAATCACCTCTGAACTATAAAAGACCAGGAAAGACACAGAGACACACATGGGGGAAGGCAGACACTACACAAGGATCTTCTACAAGCCAAGGAACGCCAAGGTAGCCCACGGCTACCGACAAGGAGAAATTCGGCACAGCCAAGACCCTGACTGGGGCTTCCAGCCTCCAGAACTGTGAGAAAATAAAGACAGCTCATGTACACACGTTGTTGTGGTTATCAGGTGCTGTCGAGTCCGTTCCGACTCATAGCGACCCCGTGCACAACAGGACAAAACACTGCCCGGTCCTGTGCCATCCTTATAATTGTTGTTACGCTTGAGCTCAATTTGATTTCTGTGTGTTCCATCTGGCGAGGTCCATGTGTATAGTCACCATTTGTGTTGGTGAAAGAAGGTATTTGCAATGAAGAAGTCATTGGTCTTGCAAAATTCTATCATTTGATCTCTGGCATTGTTTCTATCACCAAGGTCATGTTTTCCAACTACTGATCCTTCTTCTTTGTTTCCACACATTGTAGATTGTAATTTAAACAAGCCAGGAGTTATTTTATTATTTTAAAAACAAAGAAGAGTACACAGGATGGCAAAGGTCCTTGGCCTCACCACTCAGAATTAACAATTATTATATTTTTAATTTAATTTTAAATAATATTTTGTTGTGCTTAAGGTGAAAGTTTACACAGCAAATTAGGTTCTCATTTGATAACTTCTGCACAAATTATTAGTCACAGTGGTTATAACTTTCACTATGTGCCGTCATTCTCATACATTCTATTCTGACTGTACCATTTCTCGTACTCTAGTCTCCCTGCCCCCTTACCTTCTCATCTTTGCTTTAAAGCAGTCTTTGACTGTTTGGTCTCATATAGATGATTTTCTTATAGAAGCTCATTACTCCCAGAATTAACAATTATTACCATGATACTTTATCTGCTTTTTTTTTTAAGAAAGTAAAACTTGAAGATAAAATTAAATGTCCTGGGTCTCCCATATCCTGTTCTATTTTTCACTCCCTTCTCCATGCTCCCCATAAGTAATGATTTCACATATTTCTTATGAATCTTCCTGTCCCACTTTTTATATTTCTATGCATATATGATTCCATTTGTATATGGTCCAATTTTATGTTTTCAATATTTTATCTAAATGGTATCATGTATTATGTTTGCATTTTTAAACCTTTTTTTTCCATCTGACATTGTATTTTAGAGAAGTATCCATATTATATATTTGGGCCTTTTCTTTCCTTATATGAACTACATAGTAATGCACTGAATGAACACAATACATTGTATTTATTTTACTACTAATGGTCACTATGTAGTTTCTAGGTTTTTTTTCTGTTGTTGTTGTGTTTTGTTTTTTTTGTGCCATCACAAGCAATTGTACATGTCTGTGCGTACTTGTAAAAATGTCTCTAGGGCATATACCTACAGTGGCTGTGCTTAGGCACAGGGTGTGTACTTGTTTATATTTTGGTTCTTCCATTAGGAAGCCCTTGTACTTCCACATTAAAGAAGTCTGGTCTGACTGATATATGGGTAGGGATGAAACGAAGTATTTCTAAATGATGTATCTCTAAGTGGGAATGTAGTACCAGGATCAACATAATTATGGAACAGAGTCCAGTTCTGCAAGGAGATGGATAAGCATTAAGAAGCCCAAAGAAGATGCAATAATGTAAATTAAAAAAAAAAAAAAGTTCGCTTATTCGTTCTTGTAAAACAGGAGTATATCCTGTTCTTACTGGTTGACATCGCTGCGACCTTTCAGGAGCAGATCTCCTGGCCTATCTTCCGAGGTGCCTTTGGGTGGTCTGAAACCGCACTTTGAAGTTAGAAGTTGAGCGTAAACCATTTGTTCCATTCAGTCACCTAGAGGCTACATTATCCCAAAGGAGGGCTATTTCTTGGCACTAACACAAGAAAGAAAGCATAGATTCTTCCTGGTCACCCAAACTGGCTCATGGAGCAGGATGACTGAGCATCAACTGCCACAGGCAGGGCCAGGGGCAGGGAGGGGTGAACCAGTCTGTACAGCCCGCCACAAGCCTTCTCATGGTGGACACGCCTTTTCCCAACAGACAGGCGCTGCCCGATTCTGGCCGTTGTTTATACCTGTAAGTGCGTGACTAGTGTTTAGTGAATATTAATCAGTAAAAAACTGGATTCTTTTCCCCAAAGTTGGACAATCACAATAGCATAAAGCAACCTCCAGGTAAATAAGGATGAAATTAACTCAGCCTGAACACAGGCAGGGGAAGTGGTACTGACAATTCTCCTGTATTTTAATTAAGAAAAAATAACCGCAGAAGCACCTCCATTCTGAATAAGCCCTTCTATGCATTTCCGCAATTAAAATCCTGGTCCTTTTTTTCCTGTCTCACAGGAGAGACCAAGTGCCACTGGCAGCCACATCACATATAAGGATGGAAGACACTCATGCCACATAGCAGAAGAGAGTTTTAATTATTTAATTAAAAATCTACAAAAGCAGTTGCTTCTCTCTCAGAGTCTCTCCTATTCCCATTCCTGTCCTTCTCCACCAAAAGCAGGATCCTGGTGCCAGGGCTGCCCCCAGCATCCTTAACTTGAGCACTGACAGGTTACGTGGGATTTTGCCTGAGTAATTATTTTTCAATTCAACAATAATGAGAAATTACCATGGCAACCACTTTGTCATGTGGTATACATACACCCCCACTAAAGAATGAACCATAACATAAAGCATCTAATCCTTGAAAACACATTTTTTTTTTAATGAAATAAACTTAAGCAGGTCAAAGTGGAGAGGATGGATGGAAGGGTCTGAAAGCAGGGAGATGGGAAAGGCACTGACTTTTATCAGTATCTTGTGTTTCTAGAAAACAGAGATTTCTCGTCTTCTAAACCCCACCTTCTTGTACACACACATTGACAGCACTCTATTAATTTCTGTTTTTTTTTTTTTCTACCATTTTGGTCACTCCCATTTTACACATGTCAGTTAACCTCTCTCAGAAGATACTGAAGAAAGAATGCACGTGCCTCGGAGGAACTGAGGCAAAAGACACTGGACCATCCGATTTCCCTGAATTTTCTTTGCCTGCCACACCCATGTGGAGTGCCAGGAAACCATGAACAACCCAAATCTTGGGCCTTTTACCTTGCCTTTGGCAGAGGCCCCCTCACACTCACAGGAGTGCAGTCATTCATTTTCCGTAACTAATAAAAGCCTTTTTGCAACTTAATCACTAGCCACCATTTCTCAAAACGTGGGGGGCAAAGGGGGTTTTATATCAAACCATGTTTATCACAAATTAAGCCACATGTAACAATAACAGCCAACAGTGACATAGCTCTTACTAGGTGCCAGGCGCCATTCTAAACACATCGCCTGTGTAACCGCATTGAAACCTCAGCACAACCTTATGGAATAAGTCCTACCACTAACCCCACTTTGCAGATGAGGAAACTGAGGCTTGGAGAAGCTAAATAATCATTTTAAGAATATATAGCTATCAATTTTTCGGAGAGATGATTCAAATAAAGTGATTCTGGCTTTTGAGTTCAAGCTCTTAGAACCACTCCACCATGATGGTCTTTTCTCCAGGACGACATTCATCAGAATGCCTTCTGTCTTAGTCGTTTGGGCATCCAGTTCAAAGGTAAAGACACTGAATGTCTGGAGCTCCCCCTCCTGAATGGCCATCCCAAAGCAAGGCTTTCCAGCACATCTATGGAATTCTATATCGAGACCCAGACATGAAAGTAATAAGGTTAGGATCATTTGCTTTTCCCAGCTGACAATTCCAGGGACTGTAGAATGCACACAAGGAGAGAATACCAAATTCCCCCCTTTCATGGGATTTTTTTTTTTTTTAATTTTTATTAAGCTTCAAGTGAACATTTACCATTCCAATCAGTCTGTCACATGTAGGTTTACATACATCTTACTCCCTTCTCCCACTTGCTCTCCCCCTATTGAGTCAGCCCTTACAGTCTCCCGTTTCGTGCCAATTTTGCCATCTTCCCTCTCTCTCTATCTTCCCATCCCCCCTCCAGTCAAGAGTTGCCAACACACTCTCCCATGTCCACCTGATTTAATTAGCTCACTCTTCATCAGCATCTCTCTCCCCCCCACTGACCAGTCCTTTTCATGCCTGATGATTTGTCTTCGGGGATGGTTCCTGTCCTGTGCCATCAGAAGTTCTGGGGAGCATTGTCTCTGGCTTTCCTCTAGTCGCAATCATACCATTAGGTGTGGTCTTTTAATGAGAATTTCGGGTCTGTACCCCATTGGTCTCCTGCTCCCTCAGGAGTTGTCTGTTGTGCTCCCTGACAGGGCAGACATCGATTGTGGCTGGGCACCAACTAGTTCTTCTGGTCTCAGGATAATGTAGGTGTTTTTCTGGTTCATGTGGCCCTTTCTGTCTCTTGGGATCTTAGTTGTCGTGTGACCTTGGTGTTCTTCCTTTGCCTTTTCTCCAGGTGGGTTGAGACCAATTGATGTATCTTAGATGGCCGCTTGTTGGCATTTAGGACCCCAGGCGCCACAATTCAAAGTGGGATGCAGAGTGTTTTCATAATAGAATTATTTTGCCCATTGACTTAGAAGTCCCCTCAAACCAAGTTCCCCAGACCCCAGCCCCTGCTCCGCTGACCTTTGAAGCTTTCATTTTATCCCGGAAACCTCTTTGCTTTTAATCCAGTCCAATTGGGCTGACCTTCCTTGTATTGAGTGTTGTCTTTCCCTTCACCCAAAGCAGTTCTTATCTACAGATTGATCAATAAAAACCCTCTCCCTCCCTCCCTCCCTCCCCCCTTTGTAACCACATAAGTATGTGTTCTTCACCGTTTTTTCTATTTCTCAAGATCTTATAATAGTGGTCTTATACAATATTTGTCCTTTTGCAACTGACTCATTTCGCTCAGCATAATGCCTTCCAGATTCCTCCATGTTATGAAATGTTTCAGAGATTCTTCACTGTTCTTTATCGATGCGTAGTATTCCGTTGTGTGAATATACCACAATTTATTTACCCATTCATCCGTCGACGGACATCTTGGTTGCTTTCAGCTTTTTGCTATTGTAAACAGAGCTGCAATAAACATGGGTGTGCATATATCTGTTTGTGTGAAGGCTCTTGTATCTTTAGGGTATATTCCGAGGAGTGGGATTTCTGGGTTGTATGGTAGTTCTATTTCTAACTGTTTAAGATAACGCCAGATGGATTTCCACAGTGGTTGTACCATTTTACAATCCCACCAGCAGTGTATGAGAGTTCCAATCTCTCCGCAGCCTCTCCAACATTTATTATTTTGTGTTTTTTGGATTAATGCCGGTCTAGTTGGTGTGAGATGGAATCTCATCGTAGTTTTAATTTGCATTTCTCTAATCGCTAATGATCGAGAGCATTTTCTCATGTATCTGTTGGCTGCCTGAATATCTTCCTTAGTGAAATGTGTGTTCATATCCTTTGCCCACTTCTTGATTGGGTTGTTTGTCTTTTTGTGGTTGAGTTTTGACAGAATCATGTAGATTTTAGAGATCAGGCGCTGGTCGGAGATGTCATAGCTGAAAATTCTTTCCCAATCTGTAGGTGGTCTTTTTACTCTTTTGGTGAAGTCTTTAGATGAGCATAGGTGTTTGATTTTTAGGAGCTCCCAGTTATCGGGTTTCTCTTCATCATTTTTGGTAATGTTTTGTATTCTGTTTATACCTTGTATTAGGGCTCCTAGGGTTGTCCCAATTTTTTCTTCCATGATCTTTATCGTTTTAGTCTTTATGTTTAGGTCTTTGATCCACTTGGAGTTAGTTTTTGTGCATGGTGTGAGGTATGGGTCCTGTTTCATTTTTTTGCAAATGGATATCCAGTTATGCCAGCACCATTTGTTAAAAAGGCTATCTTTTCCCCAGTTAATTGACACTGGTCCTTTGTCAAATATCAGCTGCTCATACGTGGATGGATCTAGGTCTGGGTTCTCAATTCTGTTCCATTGGTCTATGTGTCTGTTGTTGTACCAATACCAGGCTGTTTTGACTACTGTGGCTGTATAATAGGTTCTGAAGTCAGGTAAGGTGAGGCCTCCCACTTTCTTCTTCTTTTTCAGTAGTGCTTTGCTTATCCGGGGCTTCTTTCCCTTCCATATGAAATTGATGATTTGTTTCTCTATCCCCTTAAAATATGACATTGGAATTTGGATCGGAAGTGTGTTAAATGTATAGATGGCTTTTGGTAGAATAGACATTTTTACTATGTTAAGTCTTCCTATCCATGAGCAAGGTATGTTTTTCCACTTAAGTATGTCCTTTTGAATTTCTTGTAGTAGAGCTTTGTAGTTTTCTTTGTATAGGTCTTTTACATCTTTGGTAAGATTTATTCCTAAGTATCTTATCTTCTTGGGGGCTACTGTGAATGGTATTGATTTGGTTATTTCCTCTTCGGTGTTCTTTTTGTTGATGTAGAGGAATCCAAGTGATTTTTGTATGTTTATTTTGTAACCTGAGACTCTGCCAAACTCTTCTATTAGTTTCAGTAGTTTTCTGGAGGATTCCTTAGGGTTTTCTGTGTATATAATCATGTCATCTGCAAATAGTGATAACTTTACTTCTTCCTTGCCAATCCGGATACCTTTTATTTCTTTGTCTAGCCTAATTGCCCTGGCTAAGACTTCCAACACGATGTTGAATAAGAGCGGTGATAAAGGGCATCCTTGTCTGGTTCCCGTTCTTAAGGGAAACGCTTTCAGGTTCTCTCCATTTAGAGTGATATTGGCTGTTGGCTTTGCATAGATGCCCTTTATTATGTTGAGGAATTTTCCTTCAATTCCTATTTTGGTAAGAGTTTTTATCATGAATGGGTGTTGGACTTTGTCAAATGCCTTTTCTGCATCAATTGATAAGATATGTGGTTTTTGTCTTTTGTTTTATTTATGTGATGGATTACATTAATGGTTTTTCTGATATTGAACCAGCCTTGCATACCTGGTATAAATCCCACTTGATCAGGGTGAATTATTTTTTTGATGTGTTGTTGGATTCTATTGGCTAGAATTTTGTTGAGGATTTTTGCATCAATGTTCATGAGGGATATAGGTCTATAATTTTCTTTTTTTGTAATGTCTTTACCTGGTTTTGGTATCAGGGAGATGGTGGCTTCATAGAATGAGTTGGGTAGTATTCCGTCATTTTCTATGCTTTGGAATACCTTTAGTAGTAGTGGTGTTAACTCTTCTCTGAAAGTTTGGTAGAACTCTGCAGTGAAGCCATCCGGGCCAGGGCTTTTTTTCGTTGGGAGTTTTTTGATTACCGTTTCAATCTCTTTTTTTGTTATGGGTCTATTTAGTTGTTCTACTTCTGAATGTGTTAGTTTAGGTAGGTAGTGTTTTTCCAGGAATTCATCCATTTCTTCTAGGTTTTCAAATTTGTTAGAGTACAATTTTTCATAATAATCTGAAATGATTCTTTTAATTTCATTTGGTTCTGTTGTGATGTGGTCCTTCTCATTTCTTATTCTGGTTATTTGTTTCCTTTCCTGTATTTCTTTAGTCAGTCTAGCCAATGGTTTATCAATTTTGTTAATTTTTTCAAAGAACCAGCTTTTGGCTTTGTTAATTCTTTCGATTGTTTTTCTGTTCTCTAATTCATTTAGTTCAGCTCTAATTTTTATTATTTGTTTTCTTCTGGTGCCTGATGGATTCTTTTGTTGCTCACTTTCTATTTGTTCAAGTTGTCGGGACAGTTCTCTGCTTTTGGCTCTTTCTTCTTTTTGTATGTGTGCATTTATTGATATAAATTGGCCTCTGAGCACTGCTTTTGCTGTGTCCCAGAGGTTTTGATAGGAAGTATTTTCATTCTCGTTGCATTCTATGAATTTCCTTATTCCCTCCTTGATGTCTTCTATAACCCAGTCTTTTTTCAGGAGGGTATTGTTCATTTTCCAAGTATTTGATTTCTTTTCCCTCGTTTTTCTGTTATTGATCTCTAGTTTTATTGCCTTGTGGTCTGAGAAGATGCTTTGTAATATTTCGATGTTTTGGACTCTGTAAAGGTTTGTTTTATGACCTAATATGTGGTCTATTCTAGAGAATGTTCCATGTGCGCTAGAAAAAAAAGTATATTTTGCAGCAGTTGGGTGGAGAGTTCTGTATAAGTCAATGAGGTCAAGTTGGTTGATTGTTGTAATTAGATCTTCCGTGTCTCTGTTGAGCTTCTTACTGGATGTCCTGTCCTTCTCCGAAAGTGGTGTGTTGAAGTCTCCTACTATAATTGTGGAGGTATCTACCTCGCTTTTCAATTCTGTTAAAATTTGATTTATGTATCTTGCAGCCCTGTCGTTGGGTGCATAAATATTTAATATGGTTATGTCTTCCTGATCAATTGTCCCTTTTATCATTATATAGTGTCCTTCTTTATCCTTTGTGGTGGATTTAAGTCTAAAGTCTATTTTGTCAGAAATTAATATTGCTACTCCTCTTCTTTTTTGCTTATTGTTTGCTTGATATACTTTTTTCCATCCTTTGAGTTTTAGTTTGTTTGTGTCTCTAAGTCTAAGGTGTGTCTCTTGTAGGCAGCATATAGATGGATCGTGTTTCTTTATCCAGTCTGTGACTCTCTGTCTCTTTATTGGTGCATTTAGTCCATTTACATTCAGGGTAATTATAGATAAATAAGTTTTTAGTGCTGTCATTTTGATGCCTTTTTATGTGTGTTGTTGACAATTTCATTTTTCCACATACTTTTTTGTGCTGAGGCGTTTTTCTTAGTAAATTGTGAGATCCTCATTTTCATAGTGCTTGACTGTATGTTAGTTGAGTCGTTACGTTTTTCTTGGTTTTTATCTTGAGTTATAGAGTTGTTATACCTTTTTGTGGTTACCTTATTATTTACCCCTATTTTTCTAAGTAAAAACCTAACTTGTATTGTTCTATATCGCCTTGTATCACTCTCCATATGACAGTTCAATGTCTCCTGTATTTAGTCCCTCTTTTTGATTATTGTGATCTTTTACCTATTGACTTCCATGATTCCCTGTTATGTGTATTTTTATTTATTTTTTTTAATTAATCTTAATTTGTTTGTTTTTGTGATTTCCCTATTTGAGTTGATATCAGGACGTTCTGTTTTGTGACCTTGTGTTGTGCTGATATCTGATATTATTGGTTCTCTGACCAAACAATATCCTTTAGTATTTCTTGTAGCTTTGGTTTGGTTTTTGCAAATTCTCTAAACTTGTGTTTGTCTGTAAATATCTTAATTTCGCCTTCATATTTCAGAGAGAGTTTTGCTGGATATATAATCCTTGGCTGGCAGTTTTTCTCCTTCAGTGTTCTGTATATGTCGTCCCATTCCCTTCTTGCCTGCATGGTTTCTGCTGAGTAGTCAGAACATATTCTTATTGATTCTCCCTTGAAGGAAACCTTTCTTTTCTCCCTGGCTGCTTTTAAAATTTTCTGTTTATCTTTGGTTTTGGTGAGTTTGATGATAATATGTCTTGGTGTTTTTCTTTTTGGATCAATCTTAAATGGGGTTCGATGAGCATCTTGGATAGCTATCCTTTCGTCTTTCATGATGTCAGGGAAGTTTTCTGTCAGGAGTTCTTCAACTATTTTCTCTGTGTTTTCTGTCCCCCCTCCCTGTTCTGGGACTCCAATCACCCGCAGGTTATCCTTCTTGATAGAGTCCCACATAATTCTTAGGGTTTCTTCATTTTTTTTAATTCTTTTATCCGATTTTTTTTCAGCTATTTTGGTGTTGATTCCCTGGTCCTCCCGATGTCCCAGTCTGCATTCTAATTGCTCGAGTCTGCTCCTCTGACTTCCTAGTGCGTTGTCTAATTCTGTTATTTTATTGTTAGTCTTTTGGATTTCTACATGTTGTCTCTCTATGGATTCTTGCAACTTATTAATTTTTCCAGTATGTTCTTGAATAATCTTTTTGAGTTCTTCAACAGTTTTATCAGTGTGTTCCTTGGCTTTTTCTGCAGATATCCTAATTTCATTTGTGATATCATTAAGCATTCTGTAAATTAGTTTTTTATATTCTGTATCTGATAATTCCAAGATTGTATCTTCATTTGGGAAAGGTTTTGATTCTTTTGTTTGGGGGGTTGGAGAAGCTGTCACGGTCTGCTTCTTTAAGTGGTTTAATATGGATTGTTGTCTCCGAGCCATCACTGGGAAACTAGTTTTTCCAGAAAATCCGCTAAAAAAAAATGCAGTCAGATCCCTATCAGAGTTCTCCCTCTGGCTCAGGCTATTCAGATGTTAATGAAGCCGCCTGCGTCCAGTCCAAATCCCTGCGGGACGGTTCCCCGGCTCGGATGCTGCTCTTTCTGCTCCAAGACCAGTCACTGCCTCCCGGGGACTTCTCCTACCAGCTGCGTCCCACGCCGCCCGTGGAACCGGCTGGTCCCCCTCCCGGGGTTAGTTCAGGAGGGTGGAGCAGGTCTCTGTGCTTGTGCCGTACCTGACTGGTACGCTGGCTCCAGGCTCTGGAAACAATCGCTGCTTCCCCATATTAGTTCGTTCTCCGTCTCTAAATCTGTGTTTGTTGTTCAGGGTTCGTAGATTGTTATGTATGTGACCGATTCACTTGTTTTTCCGTGTCTTTGTTGTAAGAGGGATCCGAGGTAGCGTCTGCCTAGTCCGCCATCTTGGCTCCGCCCCTTGGATCCTATTTTTTCTTCCATGATTTTTATCGTTTTAGTCTTTATGTTTAGGTCTTTGATCCACTTGGAGTTAGTTTTTGTGCATGGTGTGAGGTATGGGTCCTGTTTCATTCTTTTGCAAATGGATATCCAGGTATGCCAGCACCATTTGTTAAAAAGACTATTATTTCCCCAATTGACTGACACTGGTCCTTTGTCAAATATCAGCTGCTCATACGTGGATGGATTTATATCTGGGTTCTCAATTCTGTTCCATTGGTCTATGTGCCTGTTGTTGTACCAGTACCAGGCTGTTTTGACTACTGTAGCTATATAATAGGTTCTGAAATCAGGTAGGGTGAGGCCTCCCACTTTCTTCTTCTTTTTCAGTAATGTTTTGCTTATCCGGGGGTTCTTTCCCTTCCATATGAAATTAGTGATTTGTTTCTCTATCCCCTTAAAGTATGACATTGGTATTTGGATTGCAAGTGCGTTATATGTATAAATGGCTTTTGGTAGAATAGACATTTTTACTATGTTAAGTCTTCCTATCCATGAGCAGGGTATGTTTTTCCACTTAAGTATGTCCTTTTAAATTTCTTGTAGCAGAGTTTTATAGTTTTCTTTGTATAGGTCTTTTACATCCTTGGTAAGATTTATTCCTAAGTATTTTATCTTCTTGGGGGCTACTGTGAATGGTATTGATTTGGTTATTTCCTCTTCGGTGTTCTTTTTGTTGATGTAGAGGAATCCAAGTGATTTTTGTATGTTTATTTTATATCCTGAGACTCTTCCAAACTCTTCTATTAGTTTCAGTAGTTTTCTGGAGGATTCCTTAGGGTTTTCCATGTATACGATCATGTCATCTGCAAATAGTGAGAGCTTTACTTACCAATCTGGATACCCTTTATTTCTTTGTCTAGCCTAATTGCCCTGGCTAGGACTTCAAGTACGATGTTGAATAAGAGCGGTGATAAAGGGCATCCTTGTCTGATTCCTGTTCTCAAGGGAAATGCTTTCAGGTTCTCTCCATTTAGAGTGATATTGGCTGTTGGCTTTGCATAAAAAAAAAAAAAAGTTGGCTTTGCATAGATGCCCTTTATTATGTTGAGGAATTTTCCTTCAATTCCTATTTTGGTAAGAGTTTTTATCACAAATGGGTGTTGAACTTTGTCAAATGCCTTTTCTGCATCTATTGATAAGATCATGTGGTTTTTATCTTTTGTTTTATTTATGTGATGGATTACATTAATGGTTTTTCTGATATTAAACCAGCCTTGCATACCTGGTATAAATCCCACTTGATCAGGGTGTATTATTTTTTTGATGTGTTGTTGGATTCTATTGGCTAGAATTTTGTTGAGGATTTTTGCATCAATGTTCATGAGGGATATAGGTCTAAAATTTTCTTTTTTTGTAATGTCTTTACCTGGTTTTGGTATCAGGGAGATGGTAGCTTCATAGAATGAGTTGGGTAGTATTCCGTCTTTTTCTATACTTTGAAATACCTTCAATAGTAATGGTGTTAAGTCTTCTCTGAAGGTTTGGTAGAACTCTGCAGTGAAGCCGTCTGGGCCAGGACTTTTTTTTGTTGGAAGTTTTTTGATTACCGTTTCAATCTCTTTTTTTGTTATGGGTCTATTTAGTTGTTCTACTTCTGAATGTGTTAGTTTAGGTAGGTAGTATTGTTCCAAGAATTTATCCATTTCTTCTAGGTTTTCAAATTTGTTAGAGTACAATTTTATGTAGTAATCTGATACGATTCTTTTGATTTCATTTGGTTCTGTTGTGATGTGGTCCTTCTCGTTTCTTATTCGGGTTATTTGTTTCCTTTCCTGTTTTTCTTTAGTCAGTCTAGCCAATGGTTTATCAATTTTGTTCATTTTTTCAAAGAACCAGCTTTTGGCTTTGTTAATTCTTTCGATTGTTTTTCTGTTCTCTAATTCATTTAGTTCAGCTCTAATTTTTATTATTTGTTTTCTTCTGGTGCCTGATGGGTTCTTTTGTTGCTCACTTTCTATTTGTTCAAGTTGTCGGGACAGTTCTCTGCTTTTGGCTCTTTCTTCTTTTTGTATGTGTGCATTTATCGATATAAATTGGCCTCTGAGCACTGCTTTTGCTGTGTCCCAGAGGTTTTGATAGGAAGTATTTTCATTCTCGTTGCTTTCTAAGAATTTCCTTATTTCCTCCTTGATGTCTTCTATAACCCAGTCTTTTTTCAGGAGGGTATTGTTCATTTTCCAAGTATTTGATTTCTTTTCCCTAGTTTTTCTGTTATTGATTTCTACTTTTATTGCCTTGTGGTCTGAGAAGATGCTTTGTAATATTTCCATGTTTTGGATTCTGGAAAGATTTGTTTTATGACCTAATATGTGGTCTATTCTAGAGAATGTTCCATGTGCGCTAGAAAAAAAAGTATATTTTGCAGCAGTTGGGTGGAGAGTTCTGTATAAGTCAATGAGGTCAAGTTGGTTGATTGTTGTAAGTAGGTCTTCCGTGTCTCTATTGAGCTTCTTACTGGATGTCCTGTCCTTCTCCGAAAGTGGTGTGTTGAAGTCTCCTACCATAAATGTGGAGGTGTCTATCTCACTTTTCAATTCTGTTAAAATTTGATTTATGTATCTTGCAGCCCTGTCATTAGGTGTGTAAATATTTAATATGGTTATGTCTTCCTGATCAACTGTCCCTTTTATCATTATATAGTGTCCTTCTTTATCCTTTGTGGCGGATTTAAGTCTAAAGTCTATTTTGTCAGAAATTAATATTGCTACTCCTCTTCTTTTTTGCTTATTGTTTGCTTGATATATTTTTTCCATCCTTTGAGTTTTAGTTTGTTTGTGTCTCTAAGTCTAAGGTGTGTCTCTTGTAGGCAGCATATAGATGGATCGTGTTTCTTTATCCAGTCTGTGACTCTCTGTCTCTTTATTGGTGCATTTAGTCCATTTACATTCAGGGTAATTATAGATAAGTAAGTTTTTAGTGCTGTCATTTTGATGCCTTTTCATGTGTGTTGTTGGCCATTTCATTTTTCCACATGCTTTTTTGTGCTGAGACGTTTTTCTTAGTAGCTTGTGAGATCCTCATTTTCATAATGTTTAACTTTGTGTTTATTGAGTCGTTACGTTTTTCTTGGTTTTTTTCTTGAGTTATGGAATTGATATTCCTTTTTGTGGTTACCTTTTTATTTACCCCTATTTTTCTAAGTAGAAACCTAACTTGTATCCTTCTATATCGCCTTGTATCACTCTCCATCTGGCAGTTCAATGCCTCCTATATTTAGTCCCTCTTTTTGATTATTGTGATCGTTTATCTATTGATTTCCATGATTTCCTGTTATGTGTATTATTTTGTTTATTTATTTATTTTTTAGAATTAGTCTTAATTTGTTTGTTTTTGTGCTTTCCCTATTTGAGTTGTTCTACTCTGTCCTATAGGGTTGCTATGAGTAGAAATCAACATGACGGCAGTGGGGTTTTGTAGTCAAACATCATGCACTCTAACATATCAAAAATAAATACACTGGGAACCCTACAAAAAAGCCACTCTGAAAATGACGTAGCAAGACATTCCTTCAGAAGCACAGATCTCACTGATGGCCGGCCTGAAGCAGTGAACACTATACCTCATATTACATCACGCCCTCTAGGAGTGAGAGGTCCTGAGAGGCAGGATAACTAGGATAACGTGATGAGGCAGCAACTCGTCTATCTTGAAAAAAGAAAACTCATCATAAAAGCAGGCACGACATAAACACAACAGACAAGAGAACATTTCTGGAAAAGCTTGCACACGCAAAAAATGTTTCTGTGACCCACCCAACTGCATCCAAGCAATTGAGGAAATAACAGGAATAATTCTTAGAGTTATCCCTAAAATTTGGAGGATTATGTCAGGACATAGGCATGAAGAAAACTCTAGACAAGAGCAGTTGAATTTTTCCCTCTCTCTTCCTGAAAAAATGAAGAAAAAGTTTTCTGTTCACAAAGGTAAATATAAGAAACCCAGCAGAAGCTCAAAACCCTGAAGGAAAACAACAGGTTTGTCTGGATAGTAATCGTACTCCTCTCTTCTCTTCTCTGTGTACACATCTGTTTGCCAGGGAGCTTAAATTCTCTCTTACATGTCAGTGGGAGTCCCAGGGTTGGACGAACCGTCAAGCAGTTCAGTACAAACTGAAGGACTGGTAATTTAAACCTATCTAGAGGTGCTGCAGAAGACAGGCCTGGTGATCTGCTTCTGAAAGGTCACGGCCTCACACGCCCTATGCAGCAGTTCTGCTCTATACACATGTGGTGGCCATGAGTTGGAATCGACTTGACAGCAATGGGTTTGAGTTTTTGTTTTGTTTTGTTTTACTATGCCCCAAAAACCCATTGCCTTCGCGTTGAAGCCTAATCGTAGTAACCCTATAGGACAGAGCAGAACTGTCCCATAGGGTTTCCTAGACTGTAATCTCAAAGAAGGCAGACTGCCACATCTTTCTCCCATAGAGCGGCTGGTGGGTTCAGGTGGCTGACCTTTTGGTTAGCAGCCAAGTGCTTAACCATTGTACCACCAGGGCTCCTTTTAATATGTCAGTGATACCCAAATTTGCATCACAACCTGCCAATTCTCTCTGGAATTCCAGAACTGTAGTTCCTCCTGCCTCACAGACATTTCTACTTGTTTATCAAAGAGGCATCTCAGACTTAAGATGGCCAAAGCCAGACCCCCAATTTCCACCTATTCTCCCCAGTCTTCTCCATCTCTGTAATGTCATTCTAGTCTCCCTGTTGCTTAGGTCAGCATTTTAGGGCATATCCTTGATTCCCCACTTTCCCTGACCCGGTATCTCTCAACTCATAGCGACCCCATGTGACACAGCAGAACTGCCCCACAGCGTTTTCTAGGCTGTAATCTTTATGGGAGCAGATTGTCAGCTTTTTCTCCCACAGAGCCTCCGGGTGGGTTCAAACTGACAACGTTTTGGTTAGCTGCTGAGTGCTTAACCATTTTGCCACAGGGCTCCTTTCATTCATTTGTAAATGTGTGAATTCTACCTTCAAGGCATAACCTAAATCCACCAAGACTTCTCTCCCTCCAGCACCATGCCCTGCCTGGACCTCCTGTAGCTCCAGCCTGAACAACTGGGGTTGCTTCCTAAATTAACCCTTCTCTCTGCCAGTACTCATGCTCCCCTGTAATCTGTTCTCCATAGAGGACCCTGAATGACCTTTTAATGCATTATTTCCTATTAAAACTCTTCCTGGCTCCCACTGCTGCACGCTGCCATGGACCACACTGTCTTACTTGGTCAGTACTTTGTCTTCCCCTTTTTTTTAGCTTCAATTCACTTCCCTCTTAGTACAGCACCCACATCTAGGATCCAATCACAGGGACCTTCCTTGTGCTTCTGATCCACACCTCGTTCCTCAGGGACCTTAGCACTAGCTGTTCCACCACTGGGGGAGAGGAGATGTCTTTCTCCTACTTGATATGACTTCCTCTCTCCTCCTTGTCTTTCAAATCTCAGCTTCCATGCCCCCTTTTGACCATCCAATCTACAGAAGTCAGCTTGCTGTCACATCAGTCTATGTTTATCTTCCAAGAAGCATTTAGCACTAGTTTTTTTTTGTTGTTGTTGTTTACAATCTTCCTACCTACCACCACCCATCTGTTGGTTTGTTGTACTGTGGTGGCTTGCTTGCTGCTACGATGCTGAAAGCTATGCCACTGATATTTCAAAAACCAGCAGGGTCACTCATGGTGGAGTTTTCAGCAGCGCTTCCAGACTAAGATAGACTAGGGAGAAAGGTCTGGTGATCTACTTCTGAAAATTAACCAATGAAAACCTTATGGCTCACAACAGAATATTGCCCGAAATGGTACTGGAAGATGAGCCCCCTGTGCTAGAAGGTACTCAAAATACACAGTAGCCACAACAATGAACTTGAGCTTACCAACGATCACAAAGATAGTGCAGGACCAGGCAACATTTTGTTCTGTTGTACATGGAGTCACCATGAGTCAGAGCTCACTGGATGGCAATCAACAACAATAACACCTACTACAAAATGTAAAGTCATTGAGAGCACAGGGTCCTGCCATCTTGCTGACTGTGGTGCCTGGCACGTAATGTTGTTGTTGTTAGGTGCCATCAAGTTGGTTCCAACTCAGAGTGACGCTATGTACCACAGGACAAAACACTGCCTGGTCCTGCGCCACACTCACAATCATTGTTATGCTTGTACGCATTGTTCCAGCCACTGTGTCAATCCATCCTGTTGAGGGTCTTCCTCTTTTCTCACTGACCCTCTACTTTACCGAGCATGATGTCCTTCTCCAAGTGCTGATCCTTGCTGACAACTGGTACAGAATAGGAGCTTAATAAACACCTGCCTGGATAAACGAATAAACAACAACAACAAAAAAAGTTAAACATACAAGGAAAAAGGAAACATAAGGGGACCACACTGATGGCTCTCTTGAACTTGCACAGAGCAGCCTTTCCCAGCTCCAGTTTTGGCGCAACCCAGTTCAGTCCAACTACATAATAGAGTACCAGGAACTTATCAGAATCTTTATTCAATTTAATTTTTTAAAATAAATGTATGCCATGAATTAAAAGCATTAAAAATATTCATGTCCTTTGACTCAGTAATTTTATTTCTGGGCATCCATCCAAAGGACATAATCCAAAAATATGGAAATGCTTTATACGCAAAAATATTCACCCCAGGAGCTTTTATAACAGTAAAGAAACTAGGAAAAATGTGCTTGCCCCACAATACAGAAAATACGATATGTTCACTAGAAAGAAAATAGGAATCTTTAAAAACAATGTTTACACATGGTTTCTAATAACACTGAACATTCTTATGTTATAATATAAGAGAAAAAAGCAAGATGGACAGGCAAACAGAGCAGGGGGACAGAATGAGAATTTGAGAAACAGACAGAAATACCCATGGAAACTAACTATAGGATAGAGATGGTGCTACTCTTCAATGGGGAGAGGATAGACTACCTGATAAGGAGTATTGGGGCCATTGTCTTTTCACAAGGAAAATGAAATAAATTAGAATATATCATATGTGAGCCAACATAAGTGTTAGATGGATTAAGCATCTAAAGGAAGAAAAAAAAAAAGATCCAATTATTAGCAGAAAAGATAGGAGAATAAGTTTATGACCTCAGAAGAGGTGAGCGTTTTGTAAACAACACAGTAAAAGAACAAGTTATATAAGAAACAAATTATCCATTTGGAGACATCAAAATATATACGTTTTATATGACAAAGAACATCATAAACAATGTTACAATGTAAGTGACAGGCTGGGAGATTAGTAAATTGAACATATAACAAACTGTTACGTATAAAAAAATCAATATAATTTTTTTAAAAAACAAGCATGTAAATACATCATTGGCAGAAAATAAACCAAAATGGTCAATAAAACTATGAAAAGATGCCCTATTTCACTCGTAGTCAAGAAAAGGGAAATTAAAACCAGGGCATTGCATACCCATCTGATTTCCAAAAATCCAAGAGTTGCTGGAGATGGAGAAAAACAGGAACTCTGATACTGACTGCAGCTCTCCTGCTGGGCAGGCCCTCAGGGTGGCGGGTAAAACGTGGCCAGGCTGCAGCCTAGCTGCCCACTCTTTCGGATTGTAGTACATTGTTGTTTTGTTTTATTTTTTACATTTTGCAGTTAGTGGTTTTCAGAAGTAGAATTCTCACCTTCCATGAGGAAGACCCGAATTTGATTCCTTTCCAATGTACCTTATAAGCAGTCACCACTTTCTGTCAGTGGAGTCTTGCCTGCTGAACAGGTTTTAGTAGAGGCTCCAGATTAAGACGGGCTAAGGGGAAAAGCTATTCATAAGGTTTTCACCGGATAACTCTTTTCAGAAGTAGACTGCCAGGTCCTCCCTCCTAGTCTGTCTTCAGTATGGATTACAGACCTCGATATGGATACAGCCTTCAGTATGGATTACACCTCAACATAAAGAAGACAAAAATTCTCACAGCTGGACCAATTAGCAACATCATGATAAATGGAGAAAAAACTGAAGTTGTCAAGGATTTCATTTTACTTAAATCCACAATGAACACCCATAGAAAAAGCAGTCAAGAAATCAAGAGATGCGTTGCGCTGGGCAAATCTGCTGCGGAAGACCTCTTAAAAGTGTTGAAAAAGCAAAGATGTCACCTCGAAGATGTGCCTGACCCAAGCCATGGTATTTTCAATTGCATCTTATGCACGCAAAAGCTGGACAATGAGTAAGGAAGACTGAAAAAGAATTGATGCCTTTGAATGGTGGTGTCGGCGAAGAATATTAAATATGCCACGGACTGCCAAAAGAATGAACAAACCTGTCTTGGAAGAAGTACAACGAGAACGCTCCTTAGAAGCAAGGACGGCGAGAGTGGGTCTCACATACTTTGGACATGTTATCAGGAGGGATCAGTCCACGGAAAAGGACGTTATGCTTGGTAGACAGAGGGTCAGAAGAAAAGAGGAAGACCCTCAAGGAGATGGACTGGCACAGTGGCTGCAACAATGGGCTTAAGCATAACTGCAATTATAAGCATGGCAAAGGACCAGGCAGCGTTTTGTTCCGCTAGTATATAGCGTTGTCATGAGTTGGAACCAACTCGATGGCACCTAACAACAACAACGAGGAGAAAATCCCGGCTGGTGATCTACTTTCAAAATCAGCTAGTAAAAACCCTGTGGATCACAACAGTCCAATCTGCAACCAATCATGGGGGTGGTACAGGACTGGGCATGGGGTCTTATGGGCATGAGTGGTGCCGTTGTGCGTAGGATCGCCAGGAGTCAGAGGCTGATGTTGTTAGCTATGTCACCAAAAACAATGGTGATTACTCCTTTGTTCATGTTAGTTGCCATCAAGTTAGCTCCGACTCACAGTGACCTTATGTTTAACAGAATGAAAGATTGCTTGGTCCTGCACCATAATATGTTACTGTATTGTTATTTTATTTTACATTATGCCTAGTTATTAGTTTTTAAAGTCTTAGTAACTAGACTCTAAACTCCAAGCAGGGGGCTATTATCTTATCCTTATTTGGGTGGTGTAGGTAGTAAGTCCTGCTGGACTTTAAAGGAAGGAACTCCCACATAGGCTAGACTGGTTATTGAATGCATTTCAGGATAGGGATGTAAGACAGGCCTTTAAGAGTTAAAATTTGGACAGGACAGATAAAGAAGGCACTCTAGAAGCAACTGGGCATTTAAAGCTTAGAGCAGTGAACTCAAACATGGAAATCCATTTATAACTTGAATCACTCCTGATTAAGAAAATACCCATGACTTCAGTGACGCTTTAGAATAAATTCACATCTTACAAAGGACACTATCCACGTTGAAAAACAGAAGTGTATACATGTGTACGATGTTTTATATATTCCACCTATAAACAAAGCCGGGGGCACTGGTTCTGTAAGTACCTGGTAAAAACTCCAAATTCCTGTCTCCCATCTCCATCCTCCCACCATCCTTCCCTCCCCCCAAAAAACCCACGGTTCAGCATCCCAAAATTTGGGAACTGCTAGTTTAGAATACTCATAAGAACTATCCACGTGGCACTTTCTCCATGATGCCAGTAGACAACAGGGTTCTTTGGTCTACAGCAGTTGGCAATTACTAGGTTAAAATTCAATAGACTTCTTTACTGCAGACCTTCTCAGAGCCTTTAAAGAGGCTAATGTGCTCTGTGAATTTCCAGGAAGGGATACCATATGCAATATTACCTCAGATCTTTTGATAATAAAATTGTGTTGTTTTTTGGTTTTTTTCAAAGTACAACTATTGGTATCTTGCAGAACACTGGTGTTTCACAGAACACAGGCTGAGAAGTGGTGCACTAAGCAATTATCCAAGGATTAAATCGGATGCATCCCTGAGCTGTAAAGTAGCCTGGGAAGTTACTGATCAGCAGGCAGGTCAGTGTGGCCACAGAACGGGGTGTAGATAGGCAAAGCCTCTCAATCTCCTTCAATTCTTCCTTGGGATAACTGAGGACAAACCCTTCTCTCCATCAGAAACCCTTCTTTGGGAAGACCCCATGTCAGTGTCTTCTACCATTGCAGCCACTGGGACTGGGCACGATGCCTTCTCTCCTGCTTATCGTTCAATTCATTTAATACAGTCACAGTGATGAGCCTAAGGCATGCGGACATCTGGACTAGGAGTCACTTGGCTCTGCAAGACCCTGAGGAGTCTGCAAGTAGAGGAAAATCTCTTTATTAACAAATCATTTTTGATCCTACCAGGCCTAGGTGAGGACTGGTCCTCACTGCTGTATGCAACATTCTCCTCCCACAGTGATGCTCAAGGTAGGATGGAAAAACCATAGCAAGTGCTTAGAAGGAGAAATTTAAAAATAAATAAATAAAAGGAATGTTCTTCTCAAATTTGAGTATTCAACTTTCTACATTATTGAGTTATTTCCTATAAAGTTAGTATTATTTCCTTGGAGGCCTTGACTGTAGCTGCTGTGTTTGCAAGTTTCTAATGAGTTCCCCTGGCACCCACATCCCACAAGTAGTGCACTCTCCATCTGCCACCAGTACTCTAAAGGAGATAGGATGGACATAGGAAAAGCAGAGGCCTCTGGGCACTTGGTTTCTAGTTTGAGCAGCTGTCCTTGACCACTGGGTATCCTTGCCTACATTTTTCACTGCTGTGGCTCTCAGCTTCCTCTTCTGCAAAGAGTGGGTTAGATTCCTTACGGTGTGCCTCTTCTGAGAAGATTGCATGAAGTGACCCAGTTACTTCTCACAACAACCCTCTGAGGTAGGTTCTGATATTATCCCCATTTTACAGATGGAGAAACCAAAGCGTGAAAAAGTGAAATGATGTCCTCAGGACACACAGCTATTAAGTCAGTGACTCAGTGGGATTCAGGAGCCCACATACTCTCCCATCCATGCCAGAGTCCACTCTGGGCCTCAGTTTATGAGGCAGTGGTAGAAAAAAATCACGCTTGCCTCTGAGGCTGTTGTGAGAATAAAATACATATAACTGGCCTGGTGGGAATTTGAATTGCCCATGCTGTAAGGTAATATGGTAACTCAGTACGTCTGTGAGCTGTAATATGGTAGCCGCCTAGTCTAGTGGCTAAAAGCACGGGCAGACTGATCTGGGTTCAAATTCTGGCTCTGCCATTTACAAGCTATGTGCTTGCAGGCAAGTTGCTTAAGCTCTCTGTGCCTCTGTTTCATCGTGTCTAAAATGCTTGTAATAATAAAATACATTGCAGTGAAGTCAATTCTGACTCATTCTGACCCTATAAGAGAGAGTAGAACTGCCCCCTAGGGTTTCCAAGGAGCAGCTGGTGGATTCAAACTGCCTACCTTTTGGTTAGTAGCCGAGCTCTTAACCACTGTACCACCAGGGCTGCACTGGATATAATAATGTCTCATCTTTAATTACAAGAATTAAATTATTTAATATATGGACCAGTGTCTAGAAGAGAAAGCATCCAGTAAAGTAGTGGAGAAGGTCTCAATGCCAAAGTTGCTGTAGATAATAAATAATATATATTAGTAATGAAGGAGTCCCCTGGTGGTGCAAAGAGTTAAGCACACAACCACAAACCCAAAGGTTGGTGGTTTGAACCCACTCAGAGGGTCCTTGGAAGAAAGACCTGGTGACCTGCTTCCGAAAGTTCACAGGTATGAAAATCCTATCAAATGCAGCTCTACTGTACACACCCAGGGTCTTCTTGAGTCACAATCAACTCAAAGGCAACAAGTTTCGTTTTGTTTGTTTGTTAATAGCAGACCTTACATTACAGTTGGCACAGTTTGCAATCAGAACAGCCTGGGTCTGGATTCCAGGGCCACCACTTCCTTGTTTTGGAACTCTGGGTAGGTCACTCAAGCTCAGTTGCCTTCGCTGCACAATCAGGAATAACAGTGGCTACCTTGTAGTGCTGCTATGAAGAAGCGCAGATGGTGAAGCACTCCACTACTAGCTCAAAGGCTGGTGGTTTGAACACACCCAGAAGTGTCTCGGAAGACAGACCTAGTGATCTGCTTCCAAAAGACCACAGCCTTGAACACCCTATGGAGCACAGTTCTACTCTGCCCACTTGGGGTCACCATGAGTCGGAATCCACTCAATGGCAACTAAGAACAACAGAGACGTGCAACGTGCTTAGAGCCACGGCGGGCACAGAGGAAGTACTCAATAATTTTTATCCATCATTATTGCTGCTAACACACTGTTAGATGCCCTAAACAACATGAAAGACAGAGTCTCCTATTTTCGGAAAATTTATAAACCAATTGGTTAAATACCAACTGGTACACTGCCAGCTCCACTGGATTGAAAACAAGGTGCTCTCCTGTGTCTCCCTCACTAGACTGAAAACCCCTAGAGGGCAGGAGCAGTGATTTATTCTTCAGAGCATCCCCTGCTTCCGAAAGGTCACAGCCTTGAAAACCCTATGGAGTAGTTCTACGGTGCACACATGGGGAGGCCATGAGTTGAAATCGACTCCATTGCAACTAACCACAATATGTTTTCAGGGTTCCCTGGGTGGTGCAAATGGTTGAGCCCTGGGCTACTAACTGAAAGGTTGCTGGTTCAAATTCCAAAACCACCTCAGAAGAAACCAATCTGCACCCGCAAGATCATAGCCATTGCAAACCCTGTACAGTACAGTTCTACTCTGACATGCATGGGGTCACCATGAGTTGGAATCAACTCTGCAGCAAGAGGTTTGGGCTTTTATTTGGGTTTACAATGTGCTTGCCACTGTTAGGCACTAATGATAAAGTAGTGAACAAAAGAACACAAATTCCTGTCCTCAGAGAACTTACACACCGATAATGGCAAACAATAAACAAGATAAATACAATATACGGTATGATTGATTAGATAGTGACAGCTACACAGGACAAAAAGAATAAAGCAGGAAATGGGGGCATGAAGTGGGTAGGGGAAATGAACTTTTAGACAGGGAGATCACAAAAGGCCTTGCTGGGAATGTCGCCTTATATCGGGGTTTCTCAACCTCAGCACTGCTGATATTTTCAGCCAGATAATTCTTTGTTGTGGGGGGTTATCCTGTGCATGGCTGTCCTGTGCATGCTTAGCATCATCCCTGCCCTCTACCCACTAGGTGACAACAGAAACCCAACTGTGACAAGCAAAAGTACTGGTAAGTATGCCCTTGGGGGTAAAAGTTCTCCAGCTGAGAGGCAGTGATGAAGAGTACAACCCTGAAGAACGGAGGGAAGGAACCACGCAGAGATCAAGAAGGTTCCGTGCAGGCACCAAAGGCGGTGGAGTGGACAAGGCTGGCCTGGCCCCTCCTCTCAGGCGACTTATGTCTAACAATTACCTTCTCAAGCAATCATCAAAGGATAGTTTGGATGGGTGCTGGGAAGGAGGAAGATAAGGTGCTGTGAGAGAGATGATGGAGGGGGGAACCCATGTTATCTGGGAGAGGAGAAGTGGCTTCCTGGAGAAAGTGACCTTTAAACTGAAAGTTGGGAGTCTCTGGGTGGTGCAAACAATTAATGTGCTTGGCTGCTAAGGACAGGTTGGCAGTTTGAGTCCACCCAGGAGGCACCTCAGAAGAAAGACCTGGTCATCTACTTCTGAAAACTCACCCACTGAAAACTCTGTGGAGCGCTGCTCTACTCTGACACACAAGGAATCGCTGTGAGTTGGAGTCGACTCCATAGAAATGGTTTAAACTGAGAGCGGAGGAAAGAGAGGGCTTGGTCACCGGAGGTGAGTATAACAGCCCCAAGGTTAAAAAATCTCGATGCATTTAAGGGTGAATCTGATCCTAGTATCAGGAGCCAGGGGCAAGAGGCTGAAGGTGCGTGTGATGAAGCACTGAGTGGTCCAAACCCACAGGACCTGGAAGAGACTAGTTAGGAGGGAAAACTCTTCCTCCAGGCAAAGAGACAGCATAGAAGTTTTAAGCAGGGAAGCGTTCTATGTACTGGGACCTTCTGTGACAAGCCTAAGTAACTTCTACCTCTTAATAACTGTGTGACCTTGGATAAATTCCTTCACCACTCTGAGCCATGCTTTTCTCACCTGTAAAATTGGAGATGGGAACAGCAATGGAAGCTACTTCATGGGTTTGTTGTAAGGATTAAATGAGGTAATATGTGAAAAGACCTTAGAACTATATCTGGAACACAGAGCACACTCACTAACTCTTAGTTGCACTTAATATCATTATTCGGAAATAACTGGTCACTCTTCTTTCCTTTCTCTTGGAGACTTACGAATGGCTAGCGGTTAATTATTGTTTTGGTTTGGCTCTTATGCCCACCCTCTCTGTCCCTGCCCTGCCTTCCGGTTCCCATCCCCACCCCAAGGACAAGCCATGCCTTTGCTTTCAGGGCCTGCATATCCACTTCTATTGCACCACCCAGTTGCCAGCTCCTCTACACACCTGAACTTTGTATCTCCTACTATTATGGGTTGAATTGTATTACCCAAAAAGACATGTTGAAATCTTACCACTGTACCTGGAAATATGACACTGTTTGGAAATAGGGCTTTTCTTTTGCTATGTTAATGAGAACATACAGGAGTAAGGTGGGGCCTTAACCTAATCTCTTCTGAGTGGCATCTTATAGAAAGAGTAAAAGAGACACAGTGACACGCACAGGAGGAGGTGACATTTGACCAGGAAGGTAGATGCATCAATGCAAAGCAACACCAGGGACACCGGCAGACACCAGAAACTAGGAGAGAGGCTCGTAAAATGTGGCACAGTGGTTAGGAGCACAGCTGCTAACCATAAGGTCAGCAATTCAAATCCACCAGCTGCTCCTTTGAAACCGTATAGGGCAGTTCTGTTCTGTCCTACAGGGTTGCTGAGAGTCAAAATCAACACCACAGCAAGAGGTTTCTGGTATAAGAAAATAAATTTCCAGAAAATAAACTTCTCTTCTTTAAGGTCACAAATTTCATGGTATTTTTGTTACAGCAGACTAGAAAATTAAGACACCTATCTATAGTCCTTACCTGGGCAAATATTTCCACTTTAAAGCCAGAATCAAGAAAGCTTCTATACTCTTAAATACTCTGTTGTTGTTAGGTGCCATCGAGTCAGCTCTGACTAATAACAACCCTACGTACAACAGAACGAAACACTGCCTGGTCCTGCACCATCCTCACAATCATTGTTACTCTTGAGCCCATTGTTGCAGCCACTGTGTCAATCCATCTCATTGAGGGTCTTCCTTTTTTTGTTGGCCCTCTACTTTACCGAGCATGATGTCGTTCTCCAGGGACTGACCCCTCCTGATAAAATGTGCAAAGAATGTGAGACGTAGTCCTGCCATCCTTGCTTCTAAGAAGCACTCTGGTTGTACTTCTTCCAAGACTGATTTGTTCGTTTTTTTAGCAGTCCATGGTATATTCAATATCCTTGGCCAACATCACAATTCAAAGGCATCAATTCCTCTCCCATCTTCCTTATTCATTGTCCATCTCTTGTATGTATATAAGGTGATTGAAAACACCATGGCTTAGGTCAGGCGCACTTTGGTCTTCAAGGCGACATCTTTGCTTTTCAACACTTTAAAGAGGTCTTTTGGTGCAGATTTGTCCAGTGCAAGCAGTCTTTTGATTTCTTGACTGCTGCTTTCTTGGGTGTTGCTTGTGGATCCAAGTAAAATGAAATCCTTTATAAATTCAATCTTTTCTCCCTTTATCATGATGTTGCTTATTGGTCTAGTTGTGAGGATTTTTGCTTTGTTTGCATTGAGGTGTAATCTATACTGAAGGCTGTGGCCTTTGATCTTCATCGGTAAGTGCTTCAAGTCCTCTTCATTTTCAGCAAGCAAAGTTGTGTTATCTACATAATGCAGGCTGTTCATGAGTCTTCCTCCAATCCTGATGCCCCGTTCTTCTTCATATAGTCCAGTTTCTCAAATTATTTGTTCAGCATACAGATTAAACAGGTATGGTGAAAGGGTACAACCCTGATGCACATCCTTCCTGACTTTAAACCATGCAGTATCCCCTTCTTCTGTTCGAACGACTGCTTCTTCATCTATGTACAGTCTCCTCAAGGGCAAAATTAAGTGTCCTAGAATTCCTATTCAATGTTATCTGTAATTTATTATGATCCACACAGTTGAATGCCTTTGTATAATCAATAAAACACAGTTAATCATCTTTCTGGTATTCTCTGCATTCAGCCAGGATCTGACATCAGCAATGACATCCCTGGGTCCACGTCCTTTTCTGAATCTGGCCTGAATTTCTGGCTGTCCCCTGTTGATGTACTGCTGCACTCACATTTGAATGATCTTCAGCAAAATTTTACTTGCATGTGATATTAATGATATTGTTCAATAATTCCCACATTCAGTTGGATCACCTTTCTTGGGAATAGGCATAAATATGGATCTCTTCCAGTTGGCTGGCCAGGTAACTGTCTTCCAGATTTCTTGGCACGGACAAGTGAGCACTTCCAGCACTGCATCTGTTTGTTGAAACTTTTCAATTGGTATTCTATCAATTTCTGGAGCCCTGTTTTTCGCTAATGCCTTTAGCGCAGCTTGGACTTCTTCCTTCAGTACCATTGGTTCCTGATCATGTGCTTCCTCCTGAAATGGTTGAACATCTACCAATTTTTTCTGGTATAGTGACTGTGTATTCCTTCCATCTTCTTTTGACGCTTCCTGTGTCTTTTAATATTTTCCCTGTAGAATCCTGCAATATTGTAACTGGAGTCTTCAATTTTTTTTTTAGTTCTTTCAGCTTGAGAAATGCTGAGTGTGTTCTTCCCTTTTGATTTTATACCTCCGGGTCTTTGCACACATGTCATTATGCCTTGATGTCATTCCACAACTCCTCTGGTCTTCCGTCACTAGTGTTCAACACATCAAATCTATTCTTAACATGGTCTCTAAATTTGTGTGGGATATACTCAATTTTGTACTTTGGCTCTTGTGGACTTGTTCTAATTTTCTTCAGTTTCAACTTGAACTTGCAAAGGGACAGTTGATGGTCTGGTCCACAGCTGGCCCCTGGCCTTGCTCTGACTGATGACATTGAGCTTTTCCATTGTCTCTTTCCACAAATGTAGTCGATTTGATTCCTCTGTGTGTTTCATCTGGTGAGATCCACGTGTATGGTTGCTGTTGATGTTGGTGAAAAAAGGTATTCATGACAAAGAAGCTGTTGGTCTTACAAAATTCTATCATGCAATCTCCAGCATAGTTTCTATCACCAAGGCCATACTTTCCAACTGCCAATCCTTCTTCTTTGTCTCCAACTTTCGCATTCCAATCACTGGTACTTATCAACGCATCCTGATTGCAAGTTTGATCAGTTTCTGACTGCAGAAGTTGGTAAAAATCTTTAAGTTTTTCATCTTTGGCCTTAGCGGTTGGTGTGTAAATTTGAATAATAGTCATATTAACTTGTCTTCCTTGTAAGCATATGGATATTATCTTATCACTGACACCACTGTACTTCAGGATAGATCTTGAAAAGCTCATCTTGACCATGAATGCAATACTAAAAAAAATAATCAATTTGTCATTCCCAGCATAGTAGACCATATGATTGTCTGATTCAAAATGGCCAATACCTGTCCATTTCAGCTCACTGATGCCTAGGATATCGATGTTTATGTGTCCCACTTCATTTTTGATGATTTCCAATTTTCCTAGATTCATACTTTGTTAGTTCCACTTTCCGATTATTAATGGATATTTGCAGCTGTTTCTTCTCATTTTGCGTCTCATCACATCAGCAAATGGAGGTCCTGAAAGCTTCACTCCATCCATATCATTAAGGTCGGCTCTATTTTGAGGAGTCAGCACCTCCCTAATCATATTTTGAGTGCCTCCCAACCTGAGGGGCTCATCTTCCAGCACTATATCAGACAACGTTCTGCTATTAATAAGGTTTTTACTGGCGAATTCTTTTCAGAAGTAGACCACCGTGTCCTTCTTAGTCTGGAAGCTCAGCTGAAACCTGTTCTCCATGGGTGACGCTGCTGGTATTTGAATACTGATGGCATAGCTTCCAGCATCATAGCAACACGTAAGCCCCCACAGTCCCACAAACTGACAGATGCGTTAAATACTCTGGGGACCCACAGATGATTGTCCTAGAAACCATTCCTAAGACAGGCCTCAGAGTTAACATACAAACATGGGTCCCTAGAGTATTTACATTTGTATGTTAACTCTGAGGCCTGTTTTAGAAATGGTTACTATAACAATCATATGTCACCCTTGAGGGCCACCAAACCACCCCCCACCCACCTAAGACACACTCACATACACACATACACATATAAGTACACACCTGGGTGGCAATATACTATCTTTATGAGCTATATAATGTGACAGGGTAGAGCTGCCTCATAGAGTTTCTAAGCTATAATCTTTACAGAAGCAGATTGCCAGGCCTTTCTCCCTCATAGTCTTGGGTGGGTTGAAACCACCAATCTTTTGGTTAGCAGTCAAGTGCTTAACCATTGTACCACCAGGACTGCTTAATGTGCTAATAGTAACAATGATAAAGAATTCACAATTATTAGGCCTTTACTCTGGGCCAGACCATGTGCTAAGCCCTTCATAAAATTGTCTTAGTTAACTCTTGAAACATTCATTTGAGGTAGATAGTATTATTTTCAGTTTATAGATAAAGAAAGTAAGACTCAGAGAGGCTAAGTAGTTTGACCAAAGTCACTTAACTAGAAAATAACAAAGGCAAGGTTCAATCTAGACGGCATTCTCCTAAGTCTCAGTACATTACCTTATAAAAAAAAAGCAAAACCAAATCCATTGCTGTTAAGTCAATTCTGATTCACAGCGATCCTACAGTAACGACAGAACTTCTCCTACTCCAGATATAGAGAAGGCATTATCAATAGTGTACAGCAAGGGGCTCACCAAAACATTGCACTAGACATCATCTGCTCTATTTCAAAGTCTCAGGAGCACTTTTTTTCCTTATTTTCTCATATTTTAGAAAACTAAATTTTTTTTAATACTACAGATCCACTATCCATCTGCCACTTATTTTCTCATATTTTAGAAAACTATACTACAGATCCACTATCCATCTGCCACTTTGTTGCACTGTGGTGGCCTGCATGTTGCCATGAGGCAGGAAGCTATACCACCATGGTGGACAGGCTTCTGGGGAGCTTCCAGACTAAGACAGGCTAGGAAGAAAGGCCTGGCAATCTACATCTGAAAATTAGCCAGTGAAAACCCCATGGATCACAGCAGAATACTGCCCAGCTAGTGCTGGGAAGATGAGCCCTGAAGGTAGAAAGGCACTCCAAACACACAGTGGCTGCAACAATGGACTCAGGTATACCATCGGTCCTGAAGATGGCATAGAACCAGGCAACATTTCATTTTGTTATACATGGGAGGTGTCATGAGTCGGAGCTCACTCAACGGCAACTACCAACAACAACAAATACTACAGATGGGGGTGAGAGGGGCAGCTTTGGGTTTCCAGGAACTTGACTGACATTGTAGCTCTGACACCCGTATGAATGGCCTTAGATGAGTCATTTTACCTCTTTGGGGAAGAGAGTCCATTCCCTCATCTGTAAAATGCAGATTGGTCATATCTATGTGCCCAAAGTTGCTATGAGGCTTCGATGAGATCAGGTATTGATTATCTTTTTTATTTGATCTTTGCCAAAACCACAAAAACTTAGCAAGCAAGGGGACTGTGCTGGCTTTGGGAGCAACACACCATGCAAAATAGATACTGATTTTATTTCAACCGATTCTGTCCAGTCATCCTAACTGAAGGCTAAAAATGATTCTGCAGTAATAAAGGGAATTATAATACATGAACGTAGAAGCTTGGAGAGTAATTCCAGCACAGAAGCAAGTGATTATGCATTGTAACAAATTAAAAAAAGAAAAGAAAGGAAAAGAAACCATTCAAATCCCTTGAGAAATACTATTTAATAAAACAAACTCCATTTTCTACAGAATTCCAATCAACAGGCATTTTGGGCGCGCAGAAGCAATTAGAGACAGCTATGATTTAATGAAAATGCAAAAACCAAGGACAAACAAAACAACTGCATCACAAGAGGCCACTTCCCATATCCCTGCCACCAAACTGCAGGATACACACAACTGAAAAGCTTGTAACAGTGACACACGGCTAATGTCACCCAGAGACAGGGTCCTTAAAAGTCAGGTCTGCCTTGCCTTTTGGCCAGAACACAAAGGAAACAAAGCTTTTAACAAAGAGAAAGCCAGGCATAAAACACACCAAGTCAAGACAACCACCATGGGTGGCCATTCAGACCTCCTGTGATCTAATGGGGAGAAAATGCAAGGTCTGGCTTCCCTCTTTCTGGCCTCCACAAGAATGTAGCACCATTGCTTATGTAGGACGTGATGATCCATAGGGCTCCCCTTCCTGCACATAAACATCAAAAGTGATTTTAAGCAGCTTTTCTCATAGAAGAAACATGAAAGTTACTCTCCTATGAACTGGAACTCTTCCGGCTTCAGAAGTCAAACCAGACAAACTTGTCCCTCCGACATCATCCCAGGCCCCTCTGTCCTTCCCGCCTTCCTCGCCACCAGCCACCTTTCTTCCTCTTCTCCGAACACCCTGGATTAACTTCTACTTCCGGGTCAGGGCACTTGCAGTTTTCTCCGTGTGTAAAGCTTGTCCTCCACGTCTCCCAAGACTTGAATTCTTATTATTTAAGTCTGAGCTCAAATGTCACCTCCCATAGACAGGCCTTGCCTCAGTACCCCCCTAACTGAAGTAACTCCAGTACTCTATCCATTATTCTCTTTTATTCTGAACACTTTCACCATCCAAAGTTACCTACACTATTAATACATCTGTGTACTTGTTTGCTAGCTTAACCTGCTCCCTTCCACAGTCCCGCCTCCAGATAATAAGCTCTGACAGAGCAGAGATCTTGTCTTTTTATTTCTTTACCACTGTGTTCCCAACTCCTAGAGTCCCTGGGTGGTGCAAATGGTTAACATGTTTGGCTGCTAACTGAAAGGTTGGAGGTTCAAGTCCATCCAGAGATGCCTTGGAAGAAAGGCCTGGCAATCTACTTCTGAAAAATCAGCCATTGAAAACCCTGTGGAGCACAGTTGTATCCTGACACACATGGGGTTGTCATAAGTTGAAAACACCTTGACGACAGCTGATTTTTCCAACTCCTCACAGAGTTACTGGCACAAAGTAGGCACTTAATAATATCAACAGAATGGATAAATAAAAAAGTGGATAGCTTGGGTTTCTGAGTCTGGAAAGACTGTTTTAGCCAGAAGTACTGATTTTACTTGTTCATTCCTGCAACATTTGTTGAGAGCCAAGTATGTTCCAGGAGCTGGGGATGCAGAGATTCAGTTAAATCAGGTCTCGTTCCACAAGGAACTTTGAGGAGAGATGGAGAGAAAAAGAAGGAAGTGGCCCAGTGCAGTATGACGTAAGACAAAGAACGTATAAGGCTTAGTGAGGATGCCAGGTAGTGATCAGTACCAGACAGTGAGTAATGGCACCTGTCTGAGGCTTGGACCATGGCATGGAATTTCAGATATCCGCACTGCTAGTCAGGCAGGCAGCAGTGGTGCAGTGGTAGGACTCTCACCTTCCTTGCTGGAAACCTGAGTTTGATTCCTGGCTGGTGCGCCACACGTGCAGCCACCACTACAATGGAGGCTTGGGTGCTTCTGTGGTGCTGAACAGGTTTCGCTGGAGCTTCCAGATTAAGACAGACTAGGAAGAAAGACCTGGAAATCTACTTTGAAAATCAGCCAATGGGAACCCAATGAATCACAGTGGTTCCATCCGCAGCCTGTCATGGTGATGGTGCAGGGCCAGGCAGCACGTGGTTCCACTGTACACAAGGTTGCCATGAGTTGGGGCTGACTCAGTGGTAGCTAACAACAACCCCAACACTGTTAAGCCAACTGGCTACAACTTACTCTTTGATTCTATAAATGACATTCCCTGTCATGAGCTCCAGTTGTCCGATGACTTTAGTATGACAGAATTTGCCCTCAGCTGAGCCTGTGGGTGTGCCGAAGCATGAGGAGTGACCCACAGACTTCTTCCCCCCGGTCTAGTCAATCTACCAAGGGGAAGACAAGCAAAGTAGGTCAGTAGCTGGCTGCCCACTCGCCTCTCTTCCTCTGCCCTTTTCCCTTCAGCCTCCCTCAGTTTAGGACTAGCACTCTCGAGGCTTGGCATTTATTCTTTAACTCAGTAATCTCTTTTCTGTCCAACCAAGGCAGCAGCATAAATCCAGTCAAGTGCTCATTCGTGGAGAGACTCCGTCTTCTGACTTATTCTGAAGTGCTCAGGACATCTAAAAAAACTGCCACAGATGATGACTCCTTCCACTTCTCTGTGGCCCTCAGAGGCCTGGGCTTGCTCGCTGGGCTGCTAACTCTCCTTCTTCTGCCTTGTTCCTGATCTACCAGTTGTCATCGAGTCAACTCCAACTCGTGGAGCCCGTGTGTGTCAGAGTAGAATTGTGCTCCATAGGGTGTTCGGTGGCTGATTTTTCAGAAGAAGATCACCAGGCTTTTCTTCTGTGGCACCTCTGGGTGGGCTTTAACCTGCAAACTTTTGCTTAACAGCCAAGCATGTTAACTATTTGCAACACCCAACAGCTCCACTTCTGATCTATTGCATCCCTCTTCCTGCTCCATTTTCCTGGCTTCCTTCCAAATCGTGGTCAGGCCACAGTCTGGACTACTCTCAGTGATGGGAACCAATGTCCTTGAACCCCACATAGAGGGCCAGAGTCATAAAGAGGGCTAACTCATTCCTTCAGTGGAGAGGGTCTCAGCCACCTCCAGGCACTCAAGAACCCCAGGGGTCTCCTGGAGGATCTACAAAGTGGGATTCCGTGGAGGGACACTGGACGTAGGAATCAAAATCCTATGTCTAACCCTTATTAGGCTTCTCGCTGTAGGTCAGTTGCTTAAGCTGTAAGTGCCTATTACCTCATCAATGTCAATTCCTACCATACTGGGTTAACACATACACTGAATTTAAAAATATAAAGAATCTAGAAATCTTGCTTGCTGAAAGTGAAGAGGACTTGAAGCACTTACTAATGAAGATCAAAGACCACAGCCTTCAGTATGGATTATACCTCAACATAAAGAAAACAAAAATCCTCACAACTGGACCAATAAGCAATGTCATGATAAACGGAGAAAAGACTGAAGTTGTCAAGGATTTCATTTTACTTGGATCCACAATCAACAGCCATGGAAGCAGCAGTCAAGAAATCAAAAGACACACTGCATTGGGTAAATCTGCTGCAAAGGACCTCTTTAAAGTGTTGAAGAGCAAAGATTTCACCTTGAAAACTAAGGTGCGCCTGACACAGGCCATGGTATTTTCAATCGCATCATATGCATGTGAAAGCTGGACAATGAATAAAGGAGACCGAAGAAGAACTGAATTTTTGAATTGTGGTGTTGGCAAAGAATATTGAATGTACCACGGGCTACCAGAAGAACGAACAAATCTGTCTTAGAAGGAGTACAACCAGAATGCTCCTTGGAAGCGAGGATGGCGAGACTGTGTCTTACATACTTTGGACATGTTGCCAGGAAGGATCAGTCCCTGGAGAACGACATCGTGCTTGGCAGAGTACAAGGTCAACGGAAAAGAGGAAGACCCTCAACGCAGTGGATTGACACAGTGGCTGCAACAACGGGCTCAAGCATAACAACGATTGTAAGGATGGCGCAGGACCGGGCCGTGTTTCTTTCTGTTGTGCATAGGGTCACTACGAGTCAGAACCGACTCGATGGCACCTAACAACTACAACAGCAGAGTTCAAGGTACATGGAATGTGTTCAATTTATTTTTTTAATTGCACTAAGAAAATTGAAATACACAAAGCAGAACTAGTAAAGCTGTGAGAAGGGGAGGCGATATGTTGGACTAGGGTCTAGAGACAAATATTTTTCTTGATACACAAATAGTCAGTGATTTCCCCCTGGCTTGCACTTTCTCATTCCTCAGGTAATTTAAATGTCACTTTCTCAGAGAGGCCTTCCTGGCCACCTTCATCTAAAGGTGGGTATCTTTCCTTTGTTTCATCCTCATACCACTCATCAATTCTCAGAATTTTTTTTTTTTGCAAATTTATTTGTTTATTGTCTGTCTCCTGCTCTAGAATGTGAGCTGCATGGAAGTAGTGACTGTTGTCACTGTTCTAACCCCAGTGCCTGGCACAGATCTATACCAACTGCCATCAAGTCGATTCCAACTCATGGTGACCCCATGTGTTACAGAATACAACTGCACTCCATAGGGTTTTCTTGGCTGTGATCTTTACCAAAGCATATCATCAGGCCTTTTATCCATGGTGCCACTGAGTAGGTTTCAGCCACCAACCTTTCAGTTAGTTGTCGAACACAAACCATTTGTACCACCCAGGGACATATATTCAGTCAACATTTGTCAAATGAATGAATGGATAAGTAAATAAATTCCTACAGAGCAAATGAAGCCACCCATTTGCTCTAAATCCTCATAGAGCAAATTCTCACAGAGCATCTTTTCATCATTTTAAACTGATTCAAAGAAAGGAAGAGGACAGCGCATTTAGGAGATAAAAATAAAAGAAGTCAAAATCATGCCAAGCTTAATTTCTATAAATGGGATAATCATAGCAAGTCAAGAAGAATGGGGCTCTCGCGTATTATCTAGAACGAGCATCCAACTGATGCTTAAAACCTTTGGACAGCTTTCCTGGCCATTCTGTTCATTCAATATGCACACACTTCTGGAGGACAATGAGTGGGGAATTCCCTTACCCCACCCTCCCAGTTTCCTTGACTCTTCAGAATAAGAGCTGAATTGCCACCCGAGGGGCCTGAAGGTTAAAGATACAGTTGCTGCTAGTGGCCACCCAGTCAGTTCCCACTCATGGTGACCCCACATATAACCGAAGAAAAGGCTGCCTGGTCCTGTGCCATCTTTATGATTGTTGGTATGTTTGAGTTCATCGTTGTGGTTATTGTGTCAATGCATCTCACCGGGGGTTTCCTTCATTTTCATTGGCCTTCCACGTCACCAACATGATGTGCTTTCCTAGCTATCGGTCTTTCCTGATGATGTATCCAAAGTAAGCAAGTTCAAGTCTTGTCATCCTCATTTCTAAGGAACGCTCTGGTCATATTTCTTCTCAGACTGATTTGTCTGTCAATTTGTTTGTCACACCGTGGTGGTTTGCATGTTGCTATGATGCTGGAAGCTATGCCCTCAGTACTTCAAATACCAGCATGTTAACCCACGGTAGACAGGTTTCAGCAGAGCTTCTAGACTAAGGCAGACCAGGAGGAAAGGCCTGGCAATCTACTCCCAAAAATTAGCCAATGAGAACTCTATGGATCACAACAGAAAGATTAAAGGTAGATTTCCTTTAATAAAAGGCATTCAGTATTTCAGGATTCAGTCATGGTCCCCTAGGCCTTTCTCTTCTCCAGGCTAATCACCCTTGGATCTTTCAACTCCTTCTCCAAGGAGAGGGTTTCATGACCTCTCATCATTCAAGATGGTGGGGCCAGAGTCAAAAAGATGCTTAACTTGCTACCCAGCCTCATTCCTATGGGGTTTACTGAGCAGGAGGGGAAAAGACAAGCATATAAACTCAGCCCATTCATGCTTAGAAAATCCCTTTAGATTTCCATAAAGCCATAAAAGGTTTCAGATGATACGTTTGCTTCAGAAAAGACAAGAGTCTTAAGTATGAGCGATTTTAAGAAGATTGGTGTCCGGTGGTGCACTTAGGAAGGGGAAGCAAATTACATAAGCATTGCTCATCTGAGCACCAGAAGGAATTCTGCCAACCGAGGCATAATTTCAAATCCCAGACCCCTAAGCCAAGTTCTGCAAAGAGGCTCCCCTCCAGCTCACCACCCTCTACAGCAAGACAGCCAGGCTAACTCGTTCATTACATCACGTCTCTCTGAAAAAGGAATGCAGGGAGGGAACGAAATGAACTTTGTGAAAACCATGCATTTGTCCTAAACTTACACTCGTCTGACTTACAGGAAGGCAGTGAGACAGAGAGGAAAGAGCATTGGACTGGGACTCAGGGCTAATTCTAGAATTGAAAGGGCCCTTCGGCATGAGCTAGTCCAGCTCTTGAATTTTCCACCCAGGTACATTGAAACTTAAGCTAATTTCATTATGTGTTTATCTATGTGATCATGGGCAAGTTGTTAAGCATTGCTGACCTCAGTTTCCTATTCTGTGAAATGGGGATGATGATAATATTATCCACTTTTAAATAGTTATGGTGATTAAATTACATGAGTTAATCCATGGAATATACCTCGCAGGGAGGGAACCAATCATAATTGCTAACTGTTACTATTTTTCATTCAACACATTACAACTGGGCTTCTACTGTCTGCCAAACACTGCTTCAAGTATCAAGGATACAGCATTATGAGATCAACACTCACCCATCTCCCCTGAAAGCTCTAGAGAAATATAGACAGTAAGTCACAAATTTACAAATTGTCTTTTGATTACAGCTGTGGTTAAGTGCTAGTGCTCAAGATCACACAGCTAGTTGGTGGTGAACTGGAATTCAGGTCAACCAGCTTAATCTTCATGAGCCCTTGTCTTCTCACCCTTTCGTCCTCCTCTGTGCCATGACCATGATGGAGCTCAGTGGCGTGTAGCGATGATTGCATTAGCACACGTTCCCCCTACTCTACATTGATGAGACTGCTACTAGAGCCCTAAGTCAGTCTAGAGCTCTTCCTATAAATGAGATGTGGACCATTTGGAAGCAAGTCTGTAGATCAGGATGGCAAAACAACAGCAGATGAGGAAGCCTTAGGAGATGAGAAAGAAAAAGTGTAATGGTTTCAGAATCAAACCAGTAGCCAATGGCCATCATAGGGATTTCGACTCATAGCAACCCCACATGTTGCAGAGTAGGACTGTATGCTATGAAGTTTCTGATGGCTGATCTTTTGGAAGTAGACCAGTAGGCCTTTCTTTTGAGGCACCTCTGGGTGGACTCAAACCTCCAGCCTTACATTTAGTAGTTGAGCACATTAATCGCTTGTACTACCCATGCACTCCTCAAAATCAAACAACCCTGGGTTAAAACTTAATTATACCTTTTACAAGCCATGGGGCCCTCCACCAATTATTGAACCTCTCTAAGCCTCAGTTTCCAAATCTGTAAAATTGGGGTTGGTAAGTCCCAGCTTGTAATTTTGATTTAAGAATTAAAGTATATGAAAAGCACTTAGCACAGTGATGCATGCCATAAACGTCCAGTGAAGGGTAGCTATTATTAGGAAGTACGGAGGAGTGTTAAAACACAGGGGTTCAAAACAGGTCATGTCACTTCTCAACAGGTCCCCAACCAATGTAGAGTGAAAGGCACCGACTTTAGAATAGCCTACAGGCCCTCAGCCATTCACCTGCTCACCATCCCATGTCTGTCTTCACCTCCTCATACTCCATCCTGTGCTCACTCCACCCCGGTCATACCAGCCTAGTTATGCCTTGAGCATGCCAATTGCAGGCCACCTTAGTGCCTTTGAACTTGCCATCCCTCATGTAGAAGACTCCAAGGTCAAACCCCTGGGTTAGAATTCTAATTTTGCTACTTATTTGGTGTTTGATTTGTGCAAGTTACTTAACCTCTGTGATTTCATTTCCTAATCTGTAAAATGGGCATACTAAGCATGCTACTTATCTCACAGAACTTAACCTCTCTGGGAAGGCAAGAAAGAAATAAGAACAAATGCAAATTATTGAGCACTTACTAGCTGCTTGGCTGACTAGCTGGCATACGGTACCAACACTCTGTGCAGCTCATGTCTAACTGAACCGATTGCCGTTGAATTGATTTTGACTCACGGTAACTCCATGTGTGTCAGGGTAGAATGGTGATCCATAGAGTTTTCAATGGCCGATTTTTCAGAAGTAGATAACCAGGCACTTGTGGGTCGACTTGAACCGCCAGCCTTTTCGTTAGCAGCTGAGTGCTTTAGTCATTTATGTATCCAGGGACTACTTCATATCTAACCCCCAGAAAAACTGTGAGAGTAGCTATTACCAGTCCCATTTTATAGATAAGGGAACTGAGGCTCACATGTGAGCTAGAAAGGCCCCTTCCTTACATGTACTACCAAGGCCAGGTAGGCTGACCCCACCCGGAGAGAAATAGAGCTTGGCCCCTCTAGGACATATGTTTCTTTGTGGCTATCTCTTAAGCAAGTGGGGTGGAGCCCTGGAAACACCTTTCCTGGATCAACCCCCTTTTCAGATCAGCTGATTAAGTTCCCCCAACATTTATCCAGACCCAACCTCACTAGATTGTTACATGGATAAAGGAGCTCAATTCTGTAAAGAACTCAGTCTGGTGCCTGACCGTGTTAGATATTATTACTGTTTTTAATTTCTTCTCTGTCCAAGTGTCTGTCACCTCCACGCCCTCTAATCCAGGCAGAAATGAGGAAAGCCAGGGGAAGTCCATGTGCACAGGTGTGTAAATTGCTGACAAAGCGCTGTTCGGGGAGGGCTGTGTGAGATACAGGGCACTGGGGCTGTGCTTATGGGTAATCTTCAGGTAGTTGTCTGTTATGACCCACAGGGGTGACCAGTGAGAACAACAGGAGAAGATACAGATATGCTCAGAGTCAGAGCTGGGACATGGGGCCACTAGACCAGCCCCTGTCCTAATTCTACTTGGAACATAGCCAGACACAAAGAGTTTCTCTAGCTGGAGACAAAAGAAATCTGTAGGCTAAGTACACTACTATATCAAAGAGACAAGTTCAGGAAAAAAATACTTCTTCATAACACAATCACTGAATGCCCTCACAGTCATCGACACGAAACCGAACTCCGTTAAAAAAGAAAAAACTCCATCTTCAAGGGCCTTGTGATCTAAACAGTTAATTAGGTGAGTTACTAGCAGGCAGGGTAACGTGGCTCAGTGGTAGAATTCTTGAATTCCATTCGGAAGACTGGGGTTTGGTTCCCAGTCAATGCACCCCCATGCATAGCCACCACCCTCATCCTTCAGCAGGGGCTAGGGTGTTGCTATGATGCTGAACAGGTCTCAGCAGAGCTTCTAGACTAAAACAGACTAGGAAGAAAGGCCTGGCAATCAACTTCCAAAAATCAGCCAGTGAAATCCCTATGGATCACAACAGTTTAATCTTCTTGTGCATGGAGTCACCAGAATTTGGAGGCTGACTCAGTGGCAGCTAACAACAACATAACTTTATATGTATATGTATGTGTGTGTATATGCATATTTAATAATCCCAATTTTGTAAAATTAAGTTCATTTTTTAAAAGCCTGGAAGAAATTATCCAGGTGGTTGAATTAAAGGTAAAGCAAAGAAAATGTTTGTTGGCATGATAAACAAGGTTCTATTCAAGAGTCTTCAACAACCTAGGCCACAGTCCAGTGCAGGAACCAAAGCAAATCCAAATCCAAACCCATTGCCACTGAGTCCGTTCTGGCTCATAGTGACCCTATATGACAGAGTAAAACTGTCCCCCAGGGTTTTCAAGGCTGCCATCTTTTTGGAGGCAGACTGCCACATCTTTCTCCCCTGGAGAGGCTGGTGGGTTTGAACCACCAACCTTTCAGTTAGCAGCCAAGCACTTAGCAAGTGACATTTTCCCAGTCACTTCTGGGGTCCCAGTTCTGCTGTAGGTCAGGGCAGGGGGCTAAGAGGACAGCAGAGGATGGGGTTTGCCCCACCCCCATCCTCCCATGCAGCCCCATGCTCTGTTGAGAGTCATAAGGGCTTTGTGGCGGAGGTGAACGCATCACCATCATGAACATTGCAAATGCCCATTCTGGCTCAGCAAACACCTCGAAATGTAATGGGGAAGCATTGCCTGCTGTGGCTTCAGTGGCCGGGCAGCTGCAGTCAAGCATGGGAAGTGATTCCTGAGAAACCTGCCACACTCTGTTGCTGCCTTGCCCCCCGCCTCCGCTCCCCGCCCCCCCCCCCCCCCCCCCCCCCGTCTCCCTTCACACCAGCGTCAGGCTGAGAGAATGACCTCAGCTTCCTACTGGGAAGACTTAGCTCCTCTCTCGTTTCTAGAGAAATCCACATCCCAGCCTCTGTTCCTGGAACCACATTAGATACTTGCAGTTATCCAGAAAGGTTAAAAACTCTGACCCCCAAACTGAGCCATTTTTCTCCTCAAGTTTTGAAAGCAAAACTCAAGGGACTTTCTCCCCGAAGTGAATTATGCAGAAGATATGATGAGACTCCACCTGCTGCTTAGGGACTCGCCTTCAAAAATGCAATCAGATATTCATTTCCTGATATTAACAAGCGCTAAAAGGGAGCTCTGATTTCTGGAACAAATACCTTAAGAAGAAACTTTAGACATATATTTTTTAATTGAATTTCTTTCCAGCTGGAATGTAATTGACAGAATCCCAAATCCATCATGAGCCACAGGCCTTTGTAACTTATAAGTCGGCGTACCCACCATTATGACTTTTCTGGTTTCTTCGTCTTCTTATCAACCACTCAGGTTTCCAGGGAGACCCATTAGCAGAGCTTGCAAGTTCCATAGTCGGCATCGTTACCAACCACAAAAGTTTCTGAGCATCTGATCTCTTCTATACGCTGATTTGTTTACTGTCTGTCTTCCCCCGACTAGCAGGTAAGCTGCACAAGGCAGAAGTTTTTGTCTTCTGTGCTTACTGCTATAGCCCTGGACCTAGTACCACTGCCCAGTGACATCACTGACTACAAATCTCTCCCAACACCCATCCGACAGTTTGTCATACCATGGTAGTGCTTGCTCTGTCTGTCCACCTGCATTGTGTATGCAGACAGGCTGTGCCTTGAACTTCCAGGCAGCCAGGAATGAGGCATGTACACCCACTGGCATTGGCCATGCCATAGGGACTACATGGGCACACGAGACACTTGCACAGTATTGACAAAGTGAACCCCTCCCAAAAAACAAAGTGAAAGTCATTATTATTATCTATAGAAACCAAACTGTAAACAATAACAACAGATTCTCAAAGAGGAAACTCTTACCTTTCCCCAAATTACCCATGTCCATTTTTATGTGGTTGGGCAAGCACCCTTTGGTTCAGATCAGATGCTCTGTTCAAATCACCGCTGCCTCTGGCTAGCACCACACTAGTCAGGGGGCCTGCATGCCACTCAGAGGGCCTCTGTTCTGCTGCTGGCCCTCACTGGCCTCTGCCACCGGCTCCCATCATGCTACTCGGGCCTCCAGGGCTCTCTTGCTACCTAGGCCCATGCTGTCCAAGTGGGGGAGGTGTGCATCTCCTGTACGGGGCACATCCCCTGGCCCTGCACAAGCAAGTGTTACAGCTCTTTCACCTCTACTGGCAAGCCTCCTGCCCGAGGGCCTCCGGCTCTGCCTTGCTACAGGAAGATCCCCGCACGGGATCCCCCGAGACAACCCCTGCAATGGGCACACTAAGGTCTCTGCCCTGCACACGCAAGCTTTCTGCCCCAGGCACTCAGCTCTCACTGTGCTGGCTAGCAAACCCAGTGCAGCTGCCTCACACCATGGGCTAGCAAACCCACTGCAGCCACCACGCTCGTTGTCAATGGCCATCTTGCACCATTTCAGTGCTACAGCTTTTTCTTCCAGGTTGAGGAGGTTCTCGGGGCAGGAAACCCTGGTCCTTGGCCCAAAGTATGCGCTCCGCTCTAGACTTTTCTTCATAGTAGTGAGGTGAGGTCCCCTGACACCCTGTGGGATTGGCCCTTACCATAAGCAAACACATGGTCAATTTCACGACATGGCCCTCCCATTGGGACCACAAACTGACCAATCCCCTTAGTGGACTGCAAGTCACTCAGCTTGCATAGTAAACTGACAATCCCTTGCAAGATTGTGGCCCAGCCAAGCATTTTGGGAAAGTTAGAACACCATGGGTAAAAAGGCCATATAAAATAAATTCACTGCACCATGGGTAGTTTGCGTGTTGTAATGATGCTGGATGCTATCCTATCAGTATCTTAAATACCAGCAGGGTCACCCATAGTGGACGGGTTTCAGCGGAGCTTTCAGACTAAGACAGACTAGAAAGAAAGACCTGGTGATCTACCTCCAAAAATTGACCAATGAAAACCCTGTGGAGCACAGAATAGCGTCTGACAGTCCAGCTTGCATACTTTGGATACGTCATTAGGAGGGGTTGATCGCTGCAGAAGGACATCATATCTGGTAAAGTGGAAGGGCAGTGAAAGTGAGGGAAACCTTCAGTGTGATGGATTTCATAACATTCCCAACAACGGATGCAAACATACCAATGATCGTGAAACACATATACAAAGGGCCTAGGCAAGTACACCATTCCCTGCAGGCTCTCAATGTATTGCTAATATCATCAGAAAGGGAAATGTCAGGACTCTAATTAATTCAGATTTGCTTCCCAATAGTTAGGTGTGAGGAGTCCCTGAGTGGTACAAACAGTTAATTTGCTCGATTGCTAACTGAAAGGTTGGAGGTTCAAGTCAACCTGGAGGAGCCTCGGAAGAAAAGCCTGGTGACCTACTTTTGAAAAAAATCAGCCATTGAGATCCCTATGGAGCAAAGTTCTACTCTGACACATGTGAAGTTGCCCTGAGTCAGAATCAACTTGAAGGCAACTAGTTTACTTTGGTTTGCATGAAACAGCTTGATGTTTTAATCTTCTAGGGCTGCCATTAAAAAAAAGAAACAAACAAGTGCCATAAACTGTTTGGCTTTAACAAACAAAAAATTTTTTTCTCACAGTTCTGGAGGCTTGAAGTCCAAATCAGAATTTTTGCCACGTGGATTCCTTTTGAGAGCTTTGGGAGAAGAACTGTTGTATGCTTCTCTCCTAGTTTCTGGTAGCTGCCATCAACCCTTGTCATTCCTTTGCTGCTTGTAGATTGTCAGATGGTGTCAGTTTCTCTCTTTTTATAAGAGGCTACTCAGAAGGGATTAGGACTCACTCCGCTCCCCGTATGATTTTGTTATCTGATAATATCTGCAAAAATAAATTCTATTTTCCCAAACAAGGCCACGTTCACAGGTGCAGGAGTTAGGGCTTCAACATATCTTTTTAGGGCACTCAATTCAATCCATGGAGCCATGGTGGTGTAGAGGTGAAGAGCTTGGCTGCTAACCAAAAGGTCGGCAGTTGGAATCCACCAAGTGCTCCTTGGAAACCCTGTGGGGCAGTTCTCTCCGTACTATAGGGTTGCTATGAGTTGGAATTGACTCAAGGGCAACGAGTTTGGTGTTTTTTCTGTTACTCAACCCATAACACTTGAGATTCATATATCTTGTCATTCTCTTTCTTCCCAGTTACAGAGCCCTTTCCACTTTTTACACCTGATGAGTGGTTCCTAGATAATATTGACATTTGGGGATTAGGTTGGGAGTTAGACACCAAAGCCCAGAATGACATGTAATATCTGGCTTCAGGAAAGTCTCAATAGCTTTCAATCAGTGGTAAGAGTAGCCAAGAATCTCTATGCCATTCTATTAACACAGTACTGTAATTCCCATGAGGGCAGAGTGTATTCTGCTCACAACCAGTGCACATGCCAAGGGACAGTTAAAGCAGGACTTCGGGGTGGTGATGAGAAGAGGGGAGCTCCGCATGTTCCACAGAGACCCCCCCCACCTCGAATAACCCAAATAAATGTAAAATCGAAGCTAAAGAGACAGGGTTGCTTTGCTAATTCTTCAAATGCCTCAGCCTTTGCGCCCCTGAGAAATACATGGGGTGGGATCTGTCTAGACATCTAACGAAGAGAAACCAAGAACATCCTAGACCTGAGACTAAAATCAGGTGCCATCCAGCCAACTCTGACTTATGACGACCCCATGTGTGTCAGGCAGAGAAGAACTACGCTCTATAGGGTTTTCAGTGGCTAGTTTTTTAGAAGTAGATCACCAGGCCTTTCTTACAAGGAACATCTGGGTGGACTCAAACCTTTAACCTTTTGACTGGACTAGCTTCTAGGCTAGTCTTCCAAAAACAGGAGGCCCTAAGCTAACCCTGGAAACCCTGGTGGCATAGTGGTTAAGTGCTAAGGCTGCTAACCAAGAGGTCAGCAGTTCAAATCTGCCAGGTGCTCCTTGGAAACTCTATGGGGCAGTTCTACTGTCCTACAGGGTCGCTATGAGTCAGAATCTACTCAATGGCAGTGGGTTTGGTTTTTCTTTGGCTTAAGCTAACCACTTTCAATGGAGACTCCTCTGCTCTCTGACGTAATACTAATACTCAGCACAGTGCCTGCTACAAGCTGGACAGCATTGGTAGATGAACCTACAAATGAACAAATGAATGAATGAACAAGAGAACTAATGAACAAATGATCAAAGGAAATAAGCAGCTCAGAATTTGGAAATGCTTTGGGTGAAATGTCACTAACCTCGAACCTCTGAGAACAGACAGGTTAAAAAACAAAAGAGTTGTCATCTAGTCAATCCCATGGAGCAGTATAACAGTGGGTGTTAGCCCTGCCTCCTGACCCAATGAGGTAGTAAAATGGTACCACAGTGCAATGAACTCTTTCCTATCCAGGCTGGTGGGAAGGCAGGCAGCCCACAACTGCAGTGATTGCCCTAACACCAGGGGGTCCAAGAAGCCATAAGACTGGATTTCATTTTGGAATGTACTCTATGTTTTTTGTTTTTTTTTTTTTCTGCTGCTCCAGCACCAGCAGCGCCAGCAGAAGCAGCAGCAAGGCAGATTTACTCTCGTAATTATGTTTGGCTTTGGTTAAATTAGTTTGCATTCCCTGAGCACACATTGGATGGGGGAGGGGGAGCAGGCAGAGGGAGGAGGTGGCCTGAGAAGATGCCAAGGGGTGGGGAGAGTGTTTTCAGAGAATGAGGCTTAAAGCAGAAGAATCAATCAGGCACTGGGCTGATGCAGGGCAGCTGACTCCCCAGTGGTCTAGGGATGCGAAAGGGATGGAGAAAGTGGTGGTCTGCCTAAAGGCTGAATTCATTCATTCACTCATTCTACTAATATTCATTGAGTGCCTACCATGCATCAGTCACTGAGCTAGGAGATTGCCGTGAACCAGACAAACAAGGCCCCCTGACCTCATGAATTTATATACTAGAAGCCAAAAGAGACAAGAAGCAAGTAAATAAATATGCAAACACTTCTGTAGTAGTAAGTGCTATGACACCAATATAACAGCATAAAATGATAGGGACCATGTAGGGAAAGTCCTTTATTTAGTTATTTGTAGTAACAGTCTCAACCAGCAACCACAAAGATAACATAACTACCACTTATCCACTTACCCAGGGCTTACTACATTCTAGACACTTGCCAAACATTTCTTTTAATCTTCACAAAAACCCTATGAGATGGGTGTGGTTATTTCTGCTTTACAGATGAGGAAACTGAGGTTCAGAGTTTTTATTATCTGCTTGAAGACACAAAGCAGGAGACCTTTAATGAAATGCTGTCTTTTACATCCTTTCTAAAGTTCGACAATTAATAACAGCAAAGAGTGATTAAAATCAAACCAAACCTGCGGTTATCTAGTCACTTCCAACTCATAGTGACCCCACGTGTGTCAGAGCAGAACTGTGCTCCACAGAATTTTCAGTGGGTGATTTTTCAGGAGAAGAGCTACAGGACCTTCTTCAGAGAGGCCTCTGGGTGGACTGGAACTTCCAACCTTCTGGTTAGCAGTCCTTCAGTTTGGACATTTGCACCACTCAGGAACAAGTCTTTATTGGCCATATTTTATAAACTGAGACTCGGAGAGACCTGACAAAGTTATGAAGGGACGAGAGCAGGATTCAAACTCAGGTCTGGATGACTCTGCAATCTCATTGCCACCCCAGGGCACAGTACAAAGCTGTCCTAATGGAACTAATTTTCTTTTTTTTTTTCCCTGTGTTGACTGAAATGGAGAGTTTCAGATGTTACAACTTCATGCACTTAATGGGTAAAAACACAGAAAATGCTGGTCCCCTGAGCATGCTGGCTGTTTTTCCAGGTAAACTTCAACTAAGCTTAACACTCTACAAAGTCACTTCTGGGAATGAAGCAAAGCAATACACTAACAGGGAAAGGGACTCTGGTTAAGCCGTGGTCCTCGGTAGACATAAAGAGGTAATCCAGGCTTTGCGCTGTGAGTGGACGGGCATTTCTTGGCATCCTTCCTGCTCCGTGGGCTTCTACCTTCCCGGAAAACCCAAATGTCTAGCTTCTGAAGTCTTTTTACACAATTACCTGTCGTTATCTTGACTGATAACCCAATCAATATCTCAAGCCACTGCAACAGTTAAGGGTCTTTCAGAATTTCCAGGATAAAACCTGTTCTTTGGGCTTTACTACCTTGCCTGTTTTTTACATTTGTCTTGAATTCCAATCAAAAAAGGAGATTGTCAGAAGAAGCTTTTTTTTTTTTTTAAAAAAAAAAACAAAATGCCATTACAAATAGAAGCAGCTGCTTTCAACGTATAAACACTGTAATCTTCCCCAGGCCTTAGGTTTTTTTTTTTTTTTTTTGACACCCCAGATCAGAACCAATTTAATTTTGAATGATAGGTAATCAAGTAATTTGTTGTACCACCTCTCTTGCTTGCTCTGTTGCAAAAGGGGGGTGGGGAATCTCCTACAGAACAACCAGCACTTTATTGAAGATTACAAATTGACCCTTCAGGTATTATAAAGTGTTTACCTCTAATCCCCAGGAACACGATAACAGCTATACATTCATTTCAACAACCAACTTGAGCCCTTCATAAAGCCGGGTGGAATGATATACATTTACGTGGATAAAACTTGAAGGTCCAAACATTTTTTATACGCAATAATTCTTTCTGAATGTTATGGATTTTTTTTTTTTATAGACATACTTATAGAAGAATGAACAAACGAGTCTTAGAAGAAGTACAACTAGAACGCGCCTTAGAAGCAAAGATGGCGAAACTTCAGCTCACTGACTCTGGATATGTCATCAGGAAAGACCAGTCGCTAGAAAAGGACATCATATTTGATACAGTAGAGTCAGCAACAACAAGGGAAACCCTCAGTGAAATAGACTGACACAGTGGCCACAACAGTAGATTCAAAGAAACCAGTGATCGCAAAGACGGCAGAGGACCAGGCACTGTTTCGTTCTGTTATACATCAGGTCACCAGGATTCTCAGCCAACTTGACAGTAACTAACAACAAGAACAACGGATGGATTTCCAATTCTGGAGGTTAGGAGCTGGACAATCTCCTGGGCTTGGTTTCAGAATTTTTTATACCCCCAACCTCTTAACATGTACAACTTAATGAGAAGCAAAATGGGCACACATTTGAACATTTCACATATTTTTAGATTACAAAGAAAAAAAAGATCCATCACCATCAAGTCGATTCTGACTCATAGTGACAATATTGGACAGGGTAGATCTGCCCCATAGGGTTTCCAAGGACGGCCTGGTGGATTCGAACTGCCAACCTCGTGATTAGCAGCCATAGCTCTTAACCACCACACCACCAGGGTTTCCTGGTGAGATGATAGTTACTCTGAATTTTTCATCTGCTACATGTTTATTGAGCATTCACTATGTGCCACGAATAGTGTTACCCTTGGAACTCATGTCCCAGTAGACGGGCACCAGGGCCACCCACTGAATTTTAGTTAGCTGGTACTTATATTCCTACTATGTGTCAGGTTTTATAAATATAAGCTTATTTAATCTTCGTATGAGGTAGGTACTGATTCTGCCCCTTAATTTCCAGGTCTTTATATTTGCTCTTTCCTGAGCCCTAAGCAGAAGGCTCATATTTCTCTCTACTTTGCAGGAAAGAAATGTTCATCATATCATGCAGGATCATATTTTAAGGCCTATTTCACCTTCTAATGCAGAAGAAAGGTGTCATGGAGTTGAAGCCTGTTCTTGGTCTAGTGAGTCCCCTTCTCCAGAATCAATTCTCTAACTGCCCATTCTAAAAAAATGGCTCATTTCCTTTTAAAAGATGCATCATGGTCCTGAGGAAAGTACCAAGCCCGTAGACATCACCCTCCATCCTGGGCAGATCAGTGTGCAAACATTGCATCCTCCCAGTTACCCATGTCTCTCTCCCTTCCCCTTTATTCAGGTCATCTCTGCAATTAAACAGCACAGTTTCCTCGGGGACTTGCAGGCAGGAATAATGAAAACTCTTGCATCAAGCTTTAACAGGACAAAGGGGAAAAATAATATTATGACACATTCTAGAAATGCATTTTTGAAAGTGTTTTCAGCATAAAGCCAAACTTACTGCCGACAAGTAGACTCTGACTCGTAGCGACTTCGTAAAGACAGAGTGGAACTGCCCCATAGAACTTCTAAGACTGTATGTAATCTTCACAGAAGCAGACTGCCACATCTTTCTCCTATGCAGCAGCTGGCGGGTTCAAACCACTGACCTTTCAGTTAGCAGCTGAGCGCTTAACCACTGTGCCACCAGGACTCTGTTTTCAGCACACTGTGGTAGAAATAAATGTGGCACAAACTGTTAAACCCTCAGCTACTAATCAAAAGATTGGAAGCTCAAATCCACTGCAAGGTACCTCAAAAGAAAGGCCTGGTGACCTACTCCTGAAAGATCATAGCCACTGAAAACCCTAGAGAGCCTAATTCTACTCTGACACACACGGGGTCACCATGAATTGGAACCAACCTGATGGTAACCAAAGATGACTGGTGGTTGGGGCTTCAAATTCCTGTTCTGCTACATCCTTGCTGTGTGACTTCTAGCAAGTTAATTAACTTCTCTGAACTGTTGTCCTGTCTGTAGAAAACTTACTTCCTCTTACCTCAGGGATTTTTATGAAAAGCAGGTAAAATTAAATTATGTGATACAGCATAATCATAATGGCCCATAGTGGTCACTTCATAAACCTTGGATACTTCACTTCTTCCCTCTTCCACGTACAGATGGCTATGTGCTGCTTAATGTCCAGGACACATTCTGTGAGACAGGATGCTACGTGATTTGGACGCTGTGAGAACACCATGTTATATACAGGAGAGAGGCATGCAGGACGGTCACCAGGCAGGCCTGGGACCTGTGCCATTGCTGCCCTGCCAAGGAACTACACTGAAACTTTGGCTCCACTACCGCCATTCCTGCGTGGTCACTGCCCGGTCTCTGAAAGCCGAGCCTGGCCCCTGCTGCCTGCCCGAGCAGTGCACTTGCTGTCCAGCAGGCCACCTCCTGACCCACCTGCCACTGACTACCTTCCTTCCCGTCCTCCCTGCCTGCCTTCCCCACCCCCACCTAATGGGCTCTCATCTGTTCCAGCCCTGCCTGCCCCTCCTCCGCCTTCTTCTCTGCCTCCTCCTCGACCACCTTTCCTGCTCCTCCTCCCCACGATGTCACAGCCCGGACCATATGATGGCCGCCAGCAGGGGAGGAACCACGACCTCAGGCCCAGGAGTCATGTGCAGGGCGCCCTGGCTGAATGGGGCAGCGGCACCACAGGGATTTCCTTTGGCTCCAGCAGTATCTGCATTGTCCCTGCCTGAGGTGAAGGTGGTGGGACAGGCAGCTGTGGATGGACGCCAGGAGTCCCTCCCCCTGCTTTTCCATGGCTGGGGTAGACTAGGACCCTGAGAGCTAGTGAGGGACAGATTGCATCTCCATATTTAGCAAAGTATGCCCACTACATCCCGTTCTCCAATTGGGATTTCTGAACTCTTTTATAACCTTATGGGACCAGGGACGCATATATGGTGGGATGTTGCCCACATGGACGTTAAGCAATGCATACCTGTATATTAACTCATCTTGCCCTCCCAGAACAACCTGCTACAGTAACTAAAAAAAAAAAAAAAATTTTTTTTTACATAATAACCTATAAATGTTGTTATTGTTGTTTTTAAAGACCCCCACCACATACACACACACACATGCACAAACCTCTGAGCAGCTCTGTGAGCGACATATTTAGGTGCCATCCAGTCAATTCAGACTCATAGCGACCTTCACATGGGTAGAACTGCCTATAAGATATTCTTAACTGTAATCTTTATGGAAGCAGATCACCAGGTTTTTCTCCCAAGGAGCTACTGGTGGGTTTGGTTAGCAGGCAAGCGCTTAACCGTTGGCTATCAGGGCTCCGTGAGGGACAAACTATTGCCCCTATTTTATAGACTTGCCCAGCTAGGCTGATTTCCACTCAGCACCCCTATTCTGCTCCATCTTACTGCTTCTAAAGAAAGCTAGTATTCACTTCCTCATACCCTTGCAAAAAAAACCCTTGCAAGGCAGGAGAATATTTCCCTCACCCATAGGAGGAAAAAGCAAGGTTTCTTCCTTGCTCCAGTCTGAGAACTCTTCATTTTACCACTCGGGATGGCAGGTTTGACAATCCCAAGCCTTCCTCATACTCAAAAGAAGTCAGGGCCCAGAAGACACAGGCCCCCTTGGTTGAAGCACTGTCATAGAATTTCAGTTCATGTAAGTCAAGGTTGAAGGTGGCTATTTTCTTTGCACAGCTCGAACATTTGATGTTCCAAACCAGGAAACGTCATTTCCAAACATGCTAAATAGAATCTATAGGTTTCCTTTGGCCGGTAAAAGGAAAGCAGCTGAAAATTGGCACGCGTGTCACCTTTAATTCAAGCTTTTGTGAGCTTTATCCTGGTCCTTATGATTTATGAGGTTACACCCAGCTCCTGACCCCCGGGCAGAGAGCGGTATCAAAGCACCTTCTAACCAGAGAAGGATGAGCCTGGTGACCTTAGAGCTTTAATTCGGAATTTTCTGGCTTTGGTGGATTTATATCAAATCTTCCGTGTTCCTTCAGGTGGTATTTTGCACTTAATTATACTTAAAAGTGCGGTAGGTGAAATTCCATTTGAAGCCCAAATGACCAAGCCATCGATTCCTGGAGTTGTCATTTCAAGTGTCTTATTTCTAATCACTTTGGTCTTTATCTAAGATGTGTTTTTAGCCAAATTAAAGGAATTTTTTCTCTTATGAGCAATCATTTATATATACAAAGAGCAGAGTGTTTTTATTCACGGAAATAAAAACATTTGAATAGACCTATATCCTTCATGTAAGTCATTCACAAATTATTACCAAGGGCTTTGTAAGAATTCCTGTTTGTAAACCTTTGTAGTGTAAACCACTCCACCGGGGCAGGATATACAAAATCCCAAATGTTTTTGGACCAAGGCTGTGAGGAGCAATCATGAGAAGCATGTATACGATGAGAAACACCCGGATAGACTGAAGATTCAAAGGAGCCAGAACTAATCGAAGCAAGCTGGCCATATTCCCATTTTACAGATGTCCATGTTAACTGAGGAGTCCTGGTGGCACAGTGGTCAAGTGTTAGGCTGCCACCCAAAAGTCGGTGGTTCAAATCCACCAGCCGCTCCTCGGAAACCCTACAGGGCAGTTCTACTCTGTCCTACAGGGTTGCTATGAGTCGGAATTAACCTGACAGCAATGGGTTTTTTAGTATGCTGAGGTCTTTGAAAGCTACACAGAATCATTAAATCAAAAAACCAAACCCACTGTCGTTGAGTCAATTTCAACTCATGGTGAACCCATGTGTTACAGAGTGAGAACTGCTCCTTAGGGTTTTCTTGGCTGTAATCTCTACTGAAGCACATCACCAGGCCATTCTTCTGTGGCACCTCTGGGTGGGTGGGTTTGAACCACCAACCTTTAGGTTAGCAGATGGGTGCAAACCATCTGCACCACCCAGGGACCACACAGGGTCATTAGAACAATTGCGGAACTTCTCTGGGAAACGGACTCTTCTCCCAGGCTCTCTCCTTAGATTTAACAGCTAAAGTTCACTAAGCCACCCTGCCTCTTTCCGTTAGCATTATCACATCCAAAACCCACTTGCATACTTTCAGAAGGGCTTTGGTGAAATGAGAAAGCAGTCCTATCTCTTGTCAGAAGAGGGCCCTTTTGGAACTCACTGAAGACCGGAAAGCCCACAGTACAAAAGCACAAATGCATGGTCTCCAGCCGGGTTAGACAGTGTGCAGCTGAAAGCCTGGGGCAGAGCTGGGGCGATTTGGCTTTGTTGTTGTTAGCTGCCATTCCATCACACTGAGGGTTTCCCTGGTTTTCGCTGATCTCCCACTTTACCAAACACCATGGGCTTTTCTAGTGATTGGTCTTTCCTGACGTCACATCCAGAGTAAGCAAACCAGCCTCGCCATCCTTGCTTCTGAGGTGCATTCTGGTTATATGTCTTCTAAGACTTGTTTGCTTGTTCTTCTGGCAGTCCATGGAATATTCAGTATTCTTTGCCAACACCACAGTAACATCACAGTTCAAATGCATCTTGATATTGGTTCTTTAATCGTGATAAATGTATCATAAAAAAAAAAATGTATCATACAAGATCTTAATAACTAACGAAAGTTGGTACAGGGTATTCGGAAACTCTTCTCACTATCTTAGCAATGTTTAGGTAAATCTAACACTATTATAAAATAAAAGGTCTATTAAAAAAATTAGATGGTGTCTTTACTATGGGACTTCTGCTAAGATACACTGTGAACCTTCTCAAATTAATATGACTAAGGAATTGAATAACAATTATAACTATTATATTCCCTTGGGCACTAGTGTTCTCCAGAATAGCTGGAAATAATAACAACAACAATAATAATACCTAACATTTATTAGAAAGACTCTGAGCATCATGGTTAATAACGTAGTCCCTGGAGACAGACCACCTCTTCACATATCAGCATCACCACTTAAAAACTGTGCAATCTTGGGCCCATTATTTAATTTAATTGTGCCCTGGTCTCCTCATGGAGTGGAGCCCTGGTGGCGCCGTGGTTAAGAGTTTGGCTGCTAACCAAAAGGTCGGCAATTCAATCCATCAGCCACTCCTAGACGGCAATGGGTTTGTTTTGTTTGTTTGTTTCCTTAGCTGTGGAATGGGATTAACGATTCTACCTATCTCACAGAGTTATTGTGAGGATGCCATGTGTTTATACACATGGCTGTGTGACACATAGTAAATTGCTCAGTATATCTCACCCTCATTGTGATCTCGAAAGGACTTTCTACATGTCATTTGCTCTAAGTAGCGAATGTCATCACATGGGCTAGTTACTGGCTAGCCTACCATTTTACAGGAAAGGAAAGAAATATGAGTAACTGGCTACAGGTCACATGGCTAGAGAAGGATGGAATCAGGTCCATCTGGGGAGAAAAAAAGCCACAGCTAAAGGATTAGACTTTGGTTCTTGGAAAGAGGTGGTAGGACCCTGGGTATCAAGAGTTGGGGAGAGGGGGAAAGTTGCAGGGCTAAGAGAGTGAAACTAAAAACGTGTGCACACAGCATCAAAAATAATCTCAGCCTACTTTGCAAATTTGCAGACACCTTCCTGGTTAATGAATAGGACCTCCCCAACAGTCCTGGCGGACTACCCACCTCTGGAAAAAGCTGGAAGTGCCCCTACCTTCCCCCTTCCCACGTCTCCTGGGGCCAATGCCTACTACATCTTTCTCTGTCGAACATTCTCTGTAAGAACAGAGTTGGCTCCTGAAATCTTCAATTCTCCCTTAAAACATGGACGTTTCCTTGCACACTTTTCTTCCTTTGTGTCTGTCCCAGGAAGCTGGGCCCTTTGCAATATGCAGTCAAATCAAATGACAGAAGTTCTGCCATGCTTACACATTACTAGGCTGTACTTTCCATCAGTCAGCCAACTGCTCAATTAGGAAAAAAGAAAAGGCAAAGCCAGACAATATGAATGATTAAATCCACAAAATCGGGAGAGTAGAAATGGGTCCCCCAACTCACAGTGTGCTGTGGAGCCCTAAACACTGAAGAAGATGCCTGAAGAGACTGCTGGCCTCAGGCAGGTACATGTCAAATTAAGATACTTGGATAAATTGGGTGTTAAGTCAGAGATGGGACCGTTCTCTAAGGTCAGAGACGAGCTCCCACGTGAAGTAATTCCCAGGCCTGCAGTGTCTTCTCTCAGTAACATAAGCAAATACTTGTGGGAGCCCATCCCCTATAAACATCAGGTGGGAGGGAGAGAATGGAATGGAAAAATTCTCTCCATCGTCTGCCTACCTTCTTCCTTTCTTTTTTCTCTTTTTCTTTTCCTTCTGGAACTTAGTTTGCCCTTAATCTATAGCCTACGCCTCAGTTTCCCATCGAACTTGATTTCTCCACTTATAACTAAAGAAGATCGATAGATTAAACCAAACAAAAGCAAAAACTTGGGAAATGGAGTCCCAGGCTTCCTGAGTCCTCTTGAATTGATGTCTTTCTCTGTAGACTCTTATAATACTTACAGTCTGCACTGTATGCTTAACACTCAGCATATAGTTAGGGTTGCCAGATAAAATATAAAATTCCCAGTTAAATTTGAATTCCAGAAAAACTGAAAATACTTCTTTTAGAGTAAGTATGTCTCATGCAGCGCTTTTCTAGTATGATTATGTCCCAAATATTGAATGGGATATACTTATACTAAAAAAGTATTGCATGGAACACACTTAGACTAAAAACATAGTACTTGGGACATACTTGTATTAAAAATGCTTTTGTAAATAATGTAGTTTATCTGAAATTCAAATTTAACTACTCATTCTCTATTTTTAGTTGCTGAATTTGGCAACCCTTTTTTACACACAGTACAAACATTTTTTTCAGTAGATTATTTTGCTCAAATGGAATCTCACACAGATGCCCAGTGTGTGAATGAATTCAAGTGAAAAGACTGAGGCCCAGGAGGGGAACTGACTTGTCCAAGTCAGAGTGGCAGAGCTGGGAGCTAAGTGCAAGCTTCTAGGATTTTCAGGCTTGCAGAGCTTTCTTCTAGAACTGAGACACATGTTTCTTTACCTACTGGCAGGGAAAAATGTTACAGATTTTGAGAAGGGCAAACAAGTTTCATGGGTGTCCTGGCCATCCGGGTTGTCTCCAGCTTATATTGTCTTTGAGCTATTATTTTACAACTCTGTACGTTGCAAAACTAAGCTGTAAACTGATAATAATGCAAATGACCGTGGTCCACAGATATGTAAATTAGTTGTGTCCAGTGGAATGCAACTGATTATTGTCCAATGGACAGGCCAGTTTCCGAATCTATTTATGAATTTATTTCAGCATTTCCTTACAGCATCTGAACACTCTCCACTGAACCAGTTGTAACATCTTACCAGTCTCCTTCCTCCTTAATGAACGAGTTAAATAAAATCTTTGACCTGTGTTTATTTTATAGTTTTATGAGAGTCATCACTTTACCTTATATTAAAAAAAAAAAAAATTTGCTTTGACTGTTTGTTATTCCTCTCTGCACAGTGAGCCTGAAAAGAAATCTAAGACAGCAATTGTGTGCCATCACCATGAGGCCCCCGACGGACCTTACTCAGAGCTGAGCCATTGTGGAGCTGCAAGAGAGTTATTGGAGAATGAAAAAAGGAAGACAGAAGAACTGATTCGTTTGAACCGCGGTGTTAGGGAAGACGATCCACTATACCATGGACTGCTAAAAGAATGAGCAAATCGGTCTTGGAAGAAACACAACCAGAATGCTCCTTAGAAGTGAGGATGGCAAGGCTTTCCCTCAACTGTTTTGGACACATCATCAGGAAAGACCAATTGCTAGAAAAGAACATCACGCTTGGTAAAGTAGAGGGTCCGTGAAAACTAGGGACACCATCCATGAGATGGGCTGACACAGGAGCTGCAACAATGGACTCAAACATACCAGACATTGTGAAGACGGTACAGGACCAAGTAATGTTTCGCTCTGACATACGTAAGGTCTCCGTGACTCAGAGATGAATCGAAGCCAACTAGCAGCAACCAGAGAGTCATACAATGCAAAGGACTGATGGAAGGAGCAGACGAGAACTCATTTCTACAGTATAAATGCTATAATGTCACTCCCCATTGAACACCCTCCCTGGGCCTCCAATGCACAGCCCCTGAGGATGACATCGAAACTCCCCACCTTGGCTCACAAGCCCCCGCGTGACCCGCCTGGGCAATGCTCCTTCTCCTCCCAGGCCCTTCACATCCAGGAACTCTCTTCCATCCCTTACTTGAGTGCTAACTTCAACTCCCCCTTTAGGTTGCAATCTGGTTCAGACGGAAGTCCATCCTGTGGGCTCCCATGAGCCCCATAGTCTTCATCAGCCATAGCACTTTTCTCGTTGTGTTGGAATTACTGCTTAATTGTCTATCTCTGTACTTTGTGAGGGCAGACCCCCAAACTTACTTTGGTTTGTTTACTGGTGCATTCCAAACCCCAAGTAGAGGGTGCGGCTCACAGTGGGGCTGGGCAAATTTTGTTGATTGAATAAATGATATTGGAAGGATAAGACGATCGCTTACACACAAAGGAGAAGAAAGCTAACAAAATAAGAAATACCCGGAGGACTTCTTTATGTTTACCATCTCATTTATGTCCCAACAACACTCTGAAGCCGGTTCATACCAGCTGTATTTTCTTAGAAATACATCTTGGGGGACAAGTCACCAAGCCATTGAGCCTCCCTCAGGCACAAATTCACTATCACCCAGTGATTTCCCTACATCTATCACAGGGCGCTAATTATTTTATTATTCAACCACTGCATAGTAATTTTCATCACTCTTCATAGGAAACTGAATTATAAAATTGAAGTGGTCCACCAAAAATCTCATGGTGTTTTATAGTCTTTCTTTAAAAAAAAAAAAAAAGAAAGAAAAAATTTCCCATTGAAAAGAAAGAAAAAAAAAGAAAACATATTTTTGAACCCCACCTCTGCACCACCTGGAGAAAAGCCAATCAATTATGTAAAGGTGCTTCCAGGAAAGAGGCAAACTCTCAAACCCTTTTCTAATGTCTGGCCCCATCTCTACCTTCAATTACCATTTAAAAGCTACCACAGAATTCCAGGTTCTTCTAGCTCCTCTGGAATCCCAAGAGGCAGCCTGATTTCCAGCTCTCTCCTCCCAAAGCATGCTGACTTCAAGCCTGTGGTTTCCATCTGTAAAGCTGTTTCCTCTATAGCAGCCGCACAGGTGAATTACTGAGATGGTGCTTACTGGAGAGATCCGAGCAGCATCAAGCATTAAGGATGGAGGCTAAAGCCCACTCAGCCGCCCCCGCCACCAACCTCCAGTCTCCACTGTGGGTACAAGCCAATCCCTCTTTGTGGAGAAAGTGAGATGAGAAAAAGCCCTGAAGGTTGCATCCCTCCTATCCTTCTGACAAGACCTAGCCAGCCTCCTAGGACCAGCAGCCATCAGGGAGTGCCTATTGTTCTTTTGTAGTTTAACAGCTATTGTTTCCTGTCTTTCATATAAATGAATAAAACCTGCCAGCAAAAGGAATGCCCAAAAAAGAGGCAAAGGTCAGGCTGGAGGCAGGATGTGGGTTTGATCTTTCCTGAGGAAGAAATCTTGACAGTGAGTCAAGCAGGGTGCCAGAGCTCCGTGGGTGCCCTGGATAAAGCTGGGTGCATGATCCAAGGACATATCTTGCGGAAGACCTGCACCCATCCCTGTTGGCTCTAACACTCACCTTTCAGGAATCAACTTAGGCCTGTTTGAGACACATTTGGGTATTAAAATAATTAAATACCCAAAATAATAAAAAGGAATAATGATAAGGAATTGTTGTTGTTGTTAGCTGCCTTCAGGTGACCCCTAAGTCATGGTGACCCCACGCACAACAGGATAGGACCATTGTGATCCAAAGGGTTTTCAGCAGCTGATTTTTTTGAAAGTAGATCGCCAGACCTTTCTTTCTAGCCCATCTTGGTCTGGAAGCTCCACTGTTCAAGCAACACTGTTAGGTGCCTTCAAATTGGTTCCAACTCATAAGGACCGTATGTACAACAAAACGAAATACTGCAGGGTCCTGTGTCATTCTCATAATCATTGTTATGCTTCAGCCCATTGTTGCAACCACTGTGTCAATCCATCTTGTTGAGTGCCTTCCTCTTTTTTACTGACCCTCTACTTTACCAAGCATGATGTCCTTCTCTAGGGACTGCTTCCTCCTGATAACATGTCCAAAGTATATGAGACGAAGTCTTGTCATCCTCCCTTCTAAGAAGCATTCTGTTTCTACTTCCAAAACAGGCTTTTTCGTTCTTCTGGTAGTCCATGGTATATTCGATATTCTTTGCCAACACCATCATTCGAAGGCATCAATTTTTCTTCGGTCTTCCTTATTCACTGTCCAGCTTTAGCATGCATCACAGCAGCATGCAGGGCTCCACTGATACTTGGGTGGTGGCTGTGCTGAGGTGCCTTGGCAGGGACTTGAACCCAGGTCTCCTGTAGGGAAGGCACTAAACCACCATTGCCCTTATAAAGTCTTAAAGAATTAAAAGAATAATAAAAAATAACAAAAATTAAAATATGTCAGAAGTCCCTAGGTGGCACAAATAGCTAACACACTAGGCTGCTAACCAAAATGTTGGAGGTTTGAATCTACCCAGAAGTGCCTAGAAAGAGAGGCCTGGCAATGTACTTCTGAAAACTCAGCCATTAAAAACCCTATGGAGCACAGTTCTACTCTGATGCTCATGGGGTCGCCATGAGTCTAAGTTGACTCCAAGCCAATGCATTTAAATTATGCCAAGGGCTTACCATGTACCAAGCACTCTGCTAAAAACTTTATACACATGCTGTCATTTACTCCTCACAACAGCCCTGTGTGGTAATAAACATTCCCATTCTTATCTGAGGCATGAAGAAAATTACACTCGAAGATGTTATGTAGCCTCCCTAAGGTCATATAACAAGATGGCAGCAGCAATAGAATTAAAACCCAAACCAAGCATCAGGACACAAACTCAGCAACACTCAGATGCATTTGTTTGGAAATTAGGTGTTAGGGTTTTTACTTCTGCCATCTAATTTCTCTCCCAACGACACTCTGAAGTATTCAAGTTCCTCGCAAAGCATAAGTAACTTTCCCCAGGCCACACAGTTAGGAAATGATGGGGCAGTTTTTAAGCATCGTGTGGCTGGGCTGGGCTGCCTATGGAAGTGAATGGGCATGGGGAGGACGTTAGAATTTACGTAAGAGGCCCTAAGTGCTGGTATTAGTTCCTGGCCATCACTCCACTCCATGAGCATAAATCTGGGCCAAGGTTTTAAGACGAAACCCTCTAGGCTGGGAGAGCATGAACTAGGACCCGTCACTGCTTGCTTCTCTGAGATTTGAGCTGAGTCTTAGAACATCCAAGGGAACAGTTGCCCAGAACTCCCCTTCACCACAGGATTTGAGCATAAACACATTCTGCTTCATGTTACTTGGAGGAAAGGCTTGATGGGACTGGCATCCTAGGGAGATGAATCGAAGCAGTTAATCCACTCTAAGCACCCTCCCTATTGGACTACATTTATGCAATGAGCAAATACCACTTTGTTTGGATTCAGAAATCACTGATGCCAGTTCGTTCCTTCCTTCCATTGTTGACGCATCTCCTGTCATCTTTTCATTTTAAAAGTCCTGTTTTTTTTTGTTGTTGTTGTTATGTATTGAGTTTTGTCCTCCCCCCCAAAATGTGTATCAATTTGGCTAGGCCGTGATTCCCAGTATTGTATGGGTGTTCTCCATTTTGCGATCCTATGTAATTACCCTTTTATGTTGTAAATCCTAACCTGTATGACATTAATGAGGCAGGATTGGAAGCAGTTATGTTAAAGAGATAGGATTCAGGTTATAGGATTAGGTTGTATTTTGAGTCAATCTTTTCTGAGATATAAAAGAGAAAAGCAAACAGAGAGGAGAGGGACCTCATACCACCAAGAAAAGAGCCAGGAGCAGAGCACGTCCTTTGAGCCCAGGATCCCTGAGCTGACAAGCTCCTAGATCAGGGGAAGATTGATGACAAGAACCTTCCCCCAGAGCCAACAGAAAGAGAGAGAAACCCTTCCCCTGAAGCTGGCACTCTGAATTTGAACTCCTAAACTGTGAGAGAATAAATTTCCATTTATAAAAGCCATTCACTTGTGGTATTTCTGTTAAAGCAACACTAGATAACTAAGACAGTCCCCAAGCCTATATCAAGTCCCCAACTCAAATTATTAGATTTATCAAATTTCTTGTGAATCAGACAGGAAAATATGCTGCTTTTAATAACTTAGAAGGAAGGTAAATTCCTAAGAGAGTCACAACTTTATAAAAACTTTGTGGGAGTATTTGCTTGGGAGTGGAAAGATAACAAGTATAAATTTATATCATTTAAAAAAAATGGTTCAGAATTCTAATTACAAAGGAGAATTGACCTTAGGGCACAGTCCTTCTTATTTTTAGATTAAATCACACACTTCGTTAGATGTGTGGGCATCAGATGTTAACAACTGATGAAGAAGAAAAATGCATCTCTTCCAAGCTTAATATACAACCAATAATTTTTCCATCTATGTAATGATGAGAAATAGGACAAAATGGAATAAACATCAAGCTAGGAGAAGAAAACCTGGCTTTGAACTCTGTGCTTATTCCTTATTGTTACTTAACCTCTTTGAGTCTTGGTCCCCTCATCTGCAAAATGGAAATAATCATACTCAGTTTAGGTTTGTTCCAGAGCCAAGAGCGGTCAAGAGGATAATTAACCTAGCACAGTGCCAAGCAGATGATAATTATTTATATAACGCTTATTGTTATTATTTTCATTTTTCGTATTCAGTAAACTGGATCAGACTTAGCTTCTGAATCAGTCAAGCTTTGAGAATAATGGGTATTCAGGCTTCCACCCCTAAGGATTGTTGAGGTTACTGTAGGATTCAAACAACAGAGGGCTGTGAATTGATTTCGTCACTTGATTGAGTATTCCCGGAATATAAACATTCGTTGTGTTTTAGAGAAAGTTCCCAATTTCTTTGAATTGATCCATGTAAATGTGTAAGGTGAGAAGATGAATATATACTTATATATACATAATTGATCCATGCAAATGTGTAAGGTGAGAAGATGAATATATACATATTTCTATGCAATTATATTTTATACAAATAAAAATATATATACATGGAGACATATGAGAGAAAGAGATAAACAGAGATTTCAGATTTTCAAGGCTGGAAAGCCCTATACCCAGCATTGAAGGGAACCCCCAAATAGCAGCTAACACCTCTTAGCTGCCATCTGCACCTTACTGTTGACATAGATTTATTGAGGTTGATTAAGGATACACACATGCGACTTTATTGAGTCTGATCTACCCAATATAAGCACTGCTTGGCCTTCAACTGAGGTGTGTTCACTACAAAGAAAATGACGCATTTGAGATAAACAGTTCATTAGAAAGCTCAAATGACTGCAGTTATTTTGCAAGTAAAGTACAGACACAGCCTGCCACGTGTAGCAGAGGGAGGCAATTGGAATCAGTGAGGTCTGCGGCAAACTGGAAGCCCAGGATGAAGTGAGACAGCCTCTACTCAGCTCCAGGCAATTGTTGCCTTGTTGTAAGGGGATCTCAATATTTGCTGAGTTTTTTATTTTAGTTTGTTTGTTTGTTTGTTTACTTGATTTTCTTTCTTTCTTACTTTTTTTTTTTTTCTACTTTGGTTAGGAAGGAGTCCTGGTGCCACAGTGGTTAAGAGCTTGGCTGCTAACCAGAAAAGCACCAGACACTCCTTGGAAACCCTATGGAGCAGTTCTACTCTAACTTACAAGGGTTGCTATGCATCGCCATGCCATCTGTCAGTTTGTTATACTGTGGGGGCTTGTGTGTTACCATGATGCTGGAAGCTATGCCACCAGTATCCAAATACCAGCAGGGTCACCCATGGAGGGCAGATTTCAGCTAAGCTTCCAGACTAAGACAGACTAGGAAGAAGGACCCAGAAGTCTATTTCTGAAAAGAATTAGCCAGTGAAAACCTTATGAATAACAATGGAACATTGTCTGATACAGTGTTGGAAGATGAGCCCCTCAGGTTGGAAGACCCTCAAAATATGACTAGGGAAGAACTGCCTCCTCAAAGTAGAGTCTACCTTAATAACGTGGATGCAGTCAAGCTTTTGGGACCTTCATTTGCTGTTGTGACACAATTCAAAACGAGAAGAAAGAAAGAGCTGCAAACATTCATTAATAATTAGAACCTGGAATGTACAAAGTATGTTTCTAAGAAAACTGGAGGTCATCATAAATGAAATGGAACACATAAACATCAGTATCCTAGGCATTAGTGAGCTGAAATGGATTGGTATTGGCCATTTTGAATTGGACAGTCATTATGGTCTACTATGCCAGGAATGACAACTTGAAGAGGAATGGTGTTGTGTTCATTGTCAAAAAGAACATGTCAAGATCTCTCCTGAAGTACAACACTGTCAGTGATAGGATAATGTCCATATGCCTACAAGGAAGACCAATAGTCATATTAATGACTATTAGTCAAATTTATGCACCAACCACTAAGGCCAAAGATGAAGAAATTGAAGATTTTTACTAGCTTCTGCAGTCTGAAATGGGTCGAACGTGCAATCAGGATGCATTGATAATTACTGGTGATTGGAATGTGAAAGTTGGAGACAAAGAAATAGGATTGGTAGTTGGAAAATACGGCCTTGGTGATGGAAACTATGCCGGAGATCTCATGACAAATTTTGCAAGACCAAAGACTTCTTCATTGCAAATACCTTTTTCACCAACATAAATGGTGACCATACTAGTGGACCTCACCAGATGATATACACAGAAGTCAAATCGACTACATCATATCACCGAGAAAGTAGTACCAGGAGCAGAGAGCGTCCTTTGGACTCGGGTTCCCTGCACAGAGAAGCTCCTAGTCTGGGGAAAGATTGATGAGAAGGCTGACAGAGAGAAAAAGCCTTCCCCTGGAGCTGACACCCCAAATTTGGACTTTAACCTACTTTCCTGTGAGAAAATAAGCTTCTCTTTGTTAAAGCCATCCACTTGTGGTATTTTTGTTATAGCAGCACTAGATAACTAAGACCAATCAACACCCATGGAAGTAGCAGTCAAGAAATCAAAAGATGCATTGCATTGGGCAAATCTTGATGGCACCTAACAAAAACATGTGTCAGAATTGGCTCGACAGCAACAGGTATGGTTTGGTTTTGCTTTTTTTGTTAGAAACTATGAAAGCAGGCTTAACAATTGTTAAAAACACTGGGTATGCTAACAAAACTTGTCTTTATATCAGCAGGCGTTTATCTGGCTTAAAGTCATTGGTTTGTGTCAGATAAATTCTACCTACCATCCTTTGCCACATTCTATCACTTTAAAGTCAACACACACACACACACACACCAGAAATTCTGTGAAATGCTTACGCAGGGGCCCATCCTCTCCTGGGGAGGGAGGGGGGGAAATAATACACAGACTCTTGACCAGCTTCCTTGATTGGAGTGGAGAGAAAAGCAAGGGCATAGTCAGAGATGAGAAGAAACTGCTGGGTATGAGGGAGGGCTAGAAGTCAGTGATCCATTTGAATCCAACTGATTCAAGAGGCAATTGGGAACCACTGCCTAGTTCTCGGGTGGGAAAATGCCATGATAGCAATTACGGCAATGAAAGATGATTCCTCTGGCTGTGTAGAATCAACTAGAGTAGGAAAAGCTTGCAGAGGGAAAACACAGGCATAGCCTGTTGCCAGATAATAGACTGAGGACTGTGCTACCGGGAGAAATTACTCTGTGCCTTCATGTATGCTGATTTCTGACATGAGACTCTTCCTTCTCTCACCATCTCTCTCTTCTCTACTTGATAACCTGTTTCAAGGCCACAGCAACGTCATCAAGTGTCGCAGTCTCTGCAAAGCTTTCCTGATGGCTATTTTTATGATTGTTTTTAGCTGTCAAGTCAGCCCCGACTCATGGAGACCCTATGCACAACAGGACGAAGTGCTGCACCATCCCTATAATCATCATGGCGACCCCCATGTGTCAGAGTAGAACTGTGCTCCCTAGAGTTTTCGAGAGCTGATTTTTCAGAAGTAGATCACCAGGCCTTTCTTCCAAGGTGTTCCTTGATGGACTTGAACCTCCAAACTTTTGGTTAGTAGCTGAGCACCTTAACTGTTTGCACTATCCAGCTACTCCCAAGCACTTATTATACATCTTATAATTGCCTGATTCCACATCTGTCTCAGCCTTTAGACTGTGAACTTGAGGACAAAGACCAGGGCTTCTTCATCTTTGTGTCCTCCATATGCTTAGCTCAATGCCTGGCACCTGGTGAGCACTCAATGCGCAATTTGATGCTCATCAGTCTGGTCTGAGTGGTGTGCACCAAGAGGGACAACTGCACATGGCAATCTGAAATGCTCGACATAGATAGCTCTGCTTTCAAGTGTGAGGCTAGCCACAGAAGAACTGCTTCATGGGGGATTCTGGTTTCCATGTATTTGACAACTCTTTCTGCTAGGGTTCACCAGGATGTGGGAGAGAAGACTTGTTCGGTCTTGAATTTGAACTCTGAATCCTCAAGGCCATGGAGCACCTTCAAGAATGTTGCACACATTTTGGAAATTACAGCTGTTTGGAGTTGAGAGGAAGTGTTGTGTGAAGGTTAAGAACATGTATTCAGCTTTCAAACTGCCTGGACATATGTTATATTGTATGCTATATTCCCAGCTCCACCTCTTACCAGTTGCTTCATTAAAGGCCAGCTACTTAATCTCTCTTATCTCCATTTTCCATCTATAAAATAGTGATAATAACAAGGCCTATCTCATGGTCTTGCTTTGAAGATTAAACGAGTTAACACACGAAAAGAACTTAGCAAAAGCACTTAGCAATGTATGGTCTATTATCGGTAATTGGTATTTTTATATTTCAAATCTCTTTGGTAGAAAGAGTCAGGGATTGGGAGTTAAAACTGTTTCGTGGCCTGAATCCTAATCTGTTAAAAAAAACCTGTTGCTGTAGAGTGGATTCCAACTCATAGAGACCCTACAGGACGGGTAGAACTGCCCCATAGAGTTTCCAAGGAGTGCCTGGCGGATTTGAACTGCCAATCTTTAGGTTAGCAGCCGTAGCACTTTACCACTACACAACTAGGGTTTCCTGAATCCTAACACTCACACTAAATCCCATCCTAGCACTACAATGACAAGTCCCTCTTGCATCTGGTTGTGGCCCTGTTTTAACATGCTTGCCACCGGAATGTAAGCCTATAAAATGTATGCCATTTCACCAATCCATCAGTAGAATGGGTGGTAAATTCCTGCCCTGAGTGCTTTGCAAGGCTACAGCTGCTGAATGTGATCCATGCCTTGAAAAACATAAGCCACTATGGTCTTATTATTATTATATTCACAAGTAGAATATTTCAAGAGCCATATGTCCTTCATTAATCTTGGATAATTACCAAAGCCATCCATCTAACTAGGAATAATACTGGATGCTAAACATAGCCTATATACAAGGCCAGGATGCAATGAAAGGCAGAAACAGAAGTCTATCCTCGGAGAGGATCCGAAGCAGCCGTTCACCCATTCTTCCCTGGTTTTACATGTCCCCTTTCTTCTTGCTTTCTAACTGTTCCAGTCTGGCCTGGCATAAATTTCCCCAAGGAACAGCAGCTACTGGTGAATCACAAAAGATTATTGGCTGCTTACAGCTAATGAGCTCTTTCATTTGCTACCCTGCAGAAAACTCACCAGATCTTTCATTCCGATTCTCGGCCAGTTGCGCTTTGGAGAAACACAAGCCCTCCCTATGCTGATGTACTCCTAAAATGTGGTATTTGCAGCAACTGTGATGGTTAGAAAGTAGGACACAGAGAACAGCTTCCTCTTCCCCCATACTCAGTCTTAGTTTACCTGTGACCTTCTAAATAGTCACTCATCTGTCAACACCAGTGCAGGAGAAATTGCCAAAGGTTTCTAAACTCATCAAAAAAGTAAAAAGAGTGTGTCTTCTCAGTGGGGCATTTTTAACCAGAATTTAAATATTTAAGTTCACCTACAAAAGGTGAACTTGGGCTTTCTCCAAAGCATTTTTTCCTCCAAATTCCATATCAAAACAATATGTGTGTACACAAAATCTCATATATATATATGTATATGCATATGTGTATATATGAGATTAGATGCCTTAAACATTCAATATAGTTTGTAGCGATGTTAAATAGGAAGGAAGGAAAGAAGAAAGAGAGTGAGGGAGAGAGGGAGGGAGGGAGGAAGGAAGGACGGAAGGGAGGGAGGGAGGAAGGAAAAGAGGAAAATTTTTTACACGAATAAAAAAGATAAAAGAAAACACAAACTCAACAATCCTAAAGTTGGAGGACATTTCTTTCTTCAGATGTGCCCCTCTGGAAAACTCAGAGATACTTAATTACAGCAAAGGGCTAGCAGTAACTTCTCTTTGTGTTTGGAACTCAAAAGCAGCTCTAGACAGGGCTCCCCAAGAGAGTAATAGGTATAATTTTATTAGTTTCAGAGAAACACAGACATGGCTGTTCAGCAAAGACTTTTATAAAGGCCAGAGAGAAGGCAGACACCTAGAAAATTCTGAGACAAATGGAGCTGAAAGCAGATTTTATTAATGATCGGTTGGAACCCGGAACTCTGGAAGTTTAGTCCAGTTGTCTCCTTTGAGGCTATAGTAAAAAACAAAAAAACCCAGAAAATGTGAGATAATGATGAATTCCTTATCTCTCAGTATCCCTTAAATCTGCTTAACCGTTGTTGATAACAAAACATTCAGAAAGGAGACTTAAGGGAGGGTTTTGATTTACCAACTTTTACGCCAAAAGCAGAGAGTTCCCAAAAGCCCAGATAAGAAAACTTACCAGCGGTGTTTCGGTGGTTTTAGCATGGAGATTAGCACCAAAAAGAAAGCCCACGTAAGTTCTGCTAGTTTAGAGCAGACTGGCTATCTTCCTCACTTGTCAGCTAACTTCGTGAAGTATTAGAACAGTGCAGTGTCCATATCTGTATTGTAGCATATCCTAGTATATATTTATGGCTAGCTCTCCACCAAAAACAGAGCCCACAATGGTTAGCACAATGGTTAAGTGCTTGGCTGTTAATCAAAAGGTTGGCGGTGTGAACTGATTCAGCAACTCCGAGGGAGAAAGACCTGGCGACTTGCTCCCATAAAGATTACAGCCTAGAAAACCCTATGGGGTAGCTCTACTCTGTTATTTGGGGCCACTCCAAGTCAGAATCGACTTGAAGGCACCCAACCACAGCAACTCCACCAAAAACTTGGGCACCTCCTTATATAGCATGGAGCTGTCATGGGAGGTGGCTGCCCAGCGTGGGACTACCCTATGATTATGCAAATAACATGTGCCTTCTACATTTGTTTGCCAACCTCACCCTCCCCCTTCAAGGTATTTTCATAGGCGCAGAGCTTACAAAAATACCTCACCTGGAGGTGGGCTGGGTGGGGGAAGGATGCGGTTCCCATTGAAAGTAGGTTTGCATTATTTTCGTAAAAAATACAGCACATTGACGAGTCTCTTTTGCATCTTCTTGGGGTCCTGTTTTAAGTTCTTGCCAATGGAACATAAGCCTAAGAGACGTGTGTCACTTCCAGATCAGGATCTTCAAAAGCGGGTGTTTCTGTTTTTCTCAGCTTTTCCCACTTCCTCCGACTGCAAGTCTAAGATCACTGAGACCCTAGGGGGTGGTTAAGCCATAAGGTGGAAGGAGCTGGGGTCCCTGAATCAGCATGTGGAGGAGAGTCAGTGCTATCCAGAAACAGCTACACTGACTGGTTGTTGTTGCCGTTGCTAGCTGCCCTTGAGTTAGCTCTGACTTACGGCAACCTTATGCATAACAGAACAAAATGTTGCCAAACAAAATCACTGCTGTTTGAGCCCATTTTTGTGGCTATTGTGTCAGTCTATCTCACTGAGGATTTCCCTTGTTTTCACTGACTCACTACTTACACCAGAAATGATGACCACCACCCATCTGTCGGTTTGTCATACTATGGTGGCTTGTGTGTTGCTGTGAGGCTGGAAGCTACATCACAGGTATTTCACATACCAGCAGGGTCATTCTTGGTGGTGGACAGTGGAGAGTCCAGACTAAGACAAACTAGGAAGGAAAACCTAGTGATCTACTTCCAAAACTTAGCTAATGAAAACCCTGTATGTATTGAACTGTTACATGGCAGATATTGACATTTTGAGGTTTGTTTGTTGTAGCAGCTAACCTTATCCTAACTAATACTGTATGTCATTTTAGTATATGATCTTGAATTAAGGGTATTTTAGTTAGTATGGGCATTTACTTGAGCTCATATACTAAAAAAATGTAACCCAATCCTGTTCAACAAATAAGTACTGAGTGCCAGTGCTAAAGGCTATCCAAGGAATAAGAGTGGATATGCGCTGATAAGGTCTTGAACTTTCTTTGGGCTAGAGAGGAGTTGGAGATTGGGCAGGCATGCACACAGAGGACTATGCACTGAGACCCTTAACTCCCCACTTCACTTTTGAAGGTGGCTGCAGTCATTATGGAGTCTCTGGATCGGGCAAATGCTTAAGTGCCCAGCTGCCAGCCAAAAGGTTGAGGATTCAGCTCCACCCAGAGGCACCTTGGAAGAAAGACCTGGTGATCCTCTTCTGAAAAATCAGCCACTGAAAACCCTACGGAGCACAGTTCTACTCTGACACACATGGAGTCACTATGAGTTCAGACTCATCTGCAACTGGTTTGTTTTCTTGCAGCCATCACCAAATGTCAGTGGAGTAGGTCTCTTTCCCTTGTATGGGATTTACAAAGAGTCTTGGAAGAAAGGATTTTAATCAAGGTCAGTGCCTCTAGGCACAATGGCTATAAGCCCTGTGCCTAAACTATGTCAGTCCCCTTGCTTTGGTAAATGATCTTAAACCTCTGCTGGCCTGTTGAAAAAAGAAGAAGAAGAAAAAAAAGACTTCATGGGAATCGCTGATAAACTGGTATTGATTTTCACAGATCACCCTTGCCAAAAGGATTTATTGATGTGTCAATGCGTGTTGTCGAGAGGATCATAGCAGGATGGCTTTGAAGGGTTTATAAGAAACCTACAGGCTTTAACACACTCGGTGGTAAATAACTAACAAGTACTGCACGAATCGATTCTTGTCATGTGGTCAATGCAATCTTTAGCCCACTAATTGTCAGTATTGACAAACAGTTCATGATCTAAATGAGCAGCTGGACATCCGCTCTGAGCGGAACGTTTCCAAATGGCATTTTCCAGGCCGTTCTCAGTCTAACGTTTGTGAAGCAACCTGGAAGGTAATAGGCTCTGGGCGGAGGGAAACGTGTGGTAATTAGTTCTTCATTGCTGTCAAATGTCCCTATAAAGGGAGAGGGGAGGGAGGGTGAGTCCCGTAGCTGTGCACAAGGCTGGAACCTGGTTCCATGACGCATGTACAGCTATATCCTTCAAGGCCCATCTCCAGTGCTTCTTCCTGGGAGAAACCTTTCCAAATCATGCCAACCAGTGGGATTTCTACCCACCCAAACCTTATGCTGCTCCTTGGCAATTAACCGTGCCTTATCTATGTTGAACTCTCATTTATCTATTGTATTATGAGTAAATCTGTTTGTCAATTGTACAAGAGCTTCTTAAATTCAGAGGGAAGATAAGGGGGCGTAGTGGTGGGTTCCATTGCGAATAGGGTGAAAATTACTAACATTCTCACTAGAAAGATTTACAGGCAACATATTTGAAAAAAGCTCTCAGGGGGTTCATACTAGGTCTAGGGGATCAATAGACCCCCAAAATAGGAATTTAGATGCAATCAAACCCAGTTTGAAATTGTAGTTCCATTACCTCTCCTCTGTCTAACCTCAAGTAAGTTACTTAAACCTCTCAGTTCCTCATCATTAACATTCAAATAATCAATCACATTCCAGGTTTGTTGTAAGGATTACGTGAACTGGTGCAGGGATCGTGTTTGCACATGGTATCCGCTCCAGAAAATCACTGGTCTCTTTCAGGATTTCTGAGCTCAGATCTCCCTTCATTTCAGATTTACTGAGCGCTAGGAGCCCTGGTGTCCTATAAGGACGTTATGAGTCAGAATTGACTCAATGGCAGTGCGGTAGTCATGACAGAGTAGAACTGCCGCGTAGGGTTTCTTAGGCCATAATATCTACCAGAAGGAGCCCTGGTTGCACAGTAGTTAAGCTCTCAGCTGCTAATGGAAAGGTCGGTGGCTCAAACCCACCATCTTCTCCGTGGGAGAAAGATGTGGCAGTCTGCTTCCATAAAGATTACAGCCTTGGAAACCCTGTGGGACAGTTGTACCCTGTCCTATTCCACCCTGTCGCTATGAGTGGGAAACGGCTCCATAGCACAAAACAACGGTCATGAAGGAGCCCTGGTGGTACAATGGTGAAGCACTCCGCTCACTCGGATGCTAACCAAAACATGGCTGTTTCAAACCCACAGCTGCCCCGTGGGCGGAAAGACCTGGCCATCTGCTCTCATAAAGATTTACAGCCTTGGAAATCCTATGGTGCAGTTCTGCTCTGAGCTATAGTGTCACTATGCGTTGGAATGAACTCTACAGCACACAACAGCAAGTCATGAGTCAGGTATAGGCCCATAGCTATGTCCCACAGATGATCCATCAACACTACCAAACACAGTGCCTTGCTTACCATTGTTGCTCAGCTAATGCTTTTCAATAGATTGATTAAGATCCTCAGCCCTGGCTAAAACAGACTTTAAATCGTTCTATTGTATTATTTTTAATCGAGCACCTAAATATTACTCATAACTAAACTTTTTTAGTATATTATATACCCCTCAAGCATAGCAATGATTGTGAGGATGGTGCAGGACTGGGCAATGTTTCATTCTGTTATACAGAAAGTCGCTATGAGGCAGAACCGACTTTATGGCACCTATCAACAATTGTATGCATTAAACATAATAACTCCCGTTGCCAACAGGTCAATTCTGACTCACAGCAAAACTGTAGGACAAAGTAGAACTGTCTCATAGGGTTTCCTAGGCTGTAATCCTTACAGAAGCAGACTACCACATCTTTCTCCCAAGGAGCAGCTGGTGGGTTCAAACTGCTGGCCTTTCGGTTGACAGCCGAGTGCTTAACCACTGTGCCACCAGAGCTCCTACTAAACACAGTATTAAATTAGAAGTTAATCTTAATAAATTTTTCAGGGAAAGGGCATTTATCAGACCAGATTTTCCTGATTCAAGTGGTTAACTGCTCGGCTGCTAACAGAAAGTTTGGTGGTTTGAACCCACCAGCTGCTTTGCAGGAGAACAATGTGGCAGTCTGCTTCCGTAAGGATTACAGCCTTGGAATCCTTACGGAATGGGGGGCTGTTCTACTCTGTCCTGTAGGGTCACTATCAGTCAGAATCGACTCAATGGCAATGGGTAAACACATAAATTGAATTTAACGGAATAACCCTCTCGTTCATATTATAATATAGAAACATATATAACCAGTTGCCGTCCAGTCAGCTCCAACTCATGGTGACCCCATGTGTGTCGGAGAAGAACGGCATTCCATAGGGCTTTCAAGGGCGGATTTTTCAGAAGTAGATTTCTAGGGCCCTTCTTCTGAGGTACCTCTGGGTAGACTGAAACTTCCAACATTTTGGTTACAGCAAAGCATGTTAACACTGCACTACCCAGGGATTCCAGCTTATATCCAGGTATGCTTTAAAACATTTTCCCCCACTGGGGAGGAGTGCTCTGAAAATGCAATTAGTAAATGCAGATAAAAAGAGTAAAGCCAGGATATACACACGTATAGTTGATCGTTGAAGGTTTTTTAACCTTGGAAAACTGATTCTCCAGAAACAAAGAATAGTATATTGTTCTAATTAACAAAATCATCATAGCTCATTCATAGACTTATGGAAATTTTTCCAATTATTGTGATCGGTTATTTTTCCTCTAGACCCCCAATCTCGCCCCAACACATCTTCATCTTTATTCTGCTACTGGGAAAACTCGGGATTATCACAAATAATCCTAGACTCTATCACCTCAAATGTAGCCTTCAGAAATTTAATTTCACATTGCAAGCAGCCCTTGTCCCATCTTTTATAATTTCTCACTGTATTTTCTGATAATTGAGGTTTAGTACATTGACACTAGCAAGGCATCGAGCCTCTATGCCTAGAGACAGTGACTGACACTCTATTGTCAGAGATGTAGCTTCTTAAGGAAGTAACATCCTGTCAGATCTTACAAATGTCTCCAATGTCCAATTATCACCAGCCATTTGGATGACTGACAAGATATCAAGGAAAAATTCTTTCCAGATCACTTTCTCTTCTTCTCTCATTCCTTTTTCTCTTAACACAGAAAGGGGTCCTTTATGATCTAAGAAACATGGTATAAACTGTATAGTAATAGTTAAATTTTTAACGTAGGATTTCTTATTCTGTTCCCCCAAATCCAAATTCAATCATCATCCCACCAGCAGAACTACCATTCTTCTTTGACCCATGGTTTAATCTCTTGTAGCCAGACAGCTCTGACACACAGGGAAAACCAGGGCAAAAACAAAAAAATTCTTGAGACAGAAACCAATGAATGACATATATATATAATAAAAAAAAATTTCTTAAATACTTATGAAAGATTACTATTCTGAAGTCTTTGGCTTTTGAAAATAAGCTGATAGTGAGCCAGGATTGGAAAGATTAATTAAAGAGAACAAGAGTATAAAAATAGTATGATATTTAATTATTATGAAAATGCACTGCAACAATAATTGTATTCACCAGAAGCTTTCTTCCAAGGAACTCTAAATATTATGCCAACATTCCCTCATTAATCTTTCTTATAATCTTGCAAGATGTTTACCAAGCAAGCTTTAGCATTCAAGCTTCACCAATGGAAAATACACAGTCAATACAGTCATTCTTACTCTTCTGTGTGCCTCAGTTTACTTATTTGTATGATAAGAATATTCATAGTGCCTAACTGTCTTCGTTACCTAGTGCTGCTATAACAGAAATGCCAAAAGTGGGTGGTTTAACAAACAGAAATTTATTCTCTCACAGTCTAGGAGGCTAGAAGTCCAAAATCAGGGCGCCAGCTCCAGGGGAAGTCTTTCTCTTTCTGTCAGCTCTGGGGAAAGGTCTTTGATATCTATCTTCTCCTGGTCTGGGAGCTTCTCAGCACAGGGATCCCAGGTCCAAAGGATGTGCTCTTCTTCTGTTTCTTCATTCTTGGTAGTAGGAGGTCTCCCTATCTCTCTGCTTGTTTCTCTCTTTTATATCTCAAAAGAGATTGACTCAAGATACAACCTAATCTTGTAGATTGAGTCCTGTCTCATTAACACAACTGCCTCTAACTCGGCCTCATTAACAGGTAGGAAAATCACCTCAGATGACAAAATGTTGGACAAGCACACAGTACTGGGAATCATAGCCTAGCCAAATTGCTACACTTTTTTAGGGGACACGATTGAATCCATAACACTAACTCATAGGTTTATTGTGTGGATTAAATGAGTTAATACACAGAAAGATTTAGAAGAGTCTCTGGGAAACAGTGAACACTAAGTAAATGTGAGCCAACATCATTATCATTGTCATTACTATCATTCTAATTATTAGAATACACAATATGAGTGAGGGAAAATCACCTTCACGTTTCCTTTTTGAAGCTTCAACACTCGAGAGAAATAAACCTCTTGATTCCATTCAGCAAGCACCTACTGCACATTGATTCTATACAATATACCAAGAATAGACAAAAAGATAATTCTGTATTTATTAGCTTCTGTCATTTACAAAGTGCTTGTAGAGATGTTATGTCCTGTGACTTTTAAAAAGGAGCAATGGTGGCGCAGCGGTTAAACATTTGGCAGCTAATCGAAAGGTTAGTGGTTCAATCCCACCCAGCAGCTCCACAGGAGAAAGGCCTGACAATCTGCTCCCTTAAAGATGACAGCCTAGGAAACCCTATGGTACAGTTCTACTCTGTCACATGGGGTCGCTATGAGTCAAAATTGATTTGATAGCACCTAACAAAATTCTGTGAGACAAAGTCAATGTAATTAATTTTAATAAGAGAAAAAGTGAAGGACCATAAAGGATAAATGGCACACCCAAGGTCACCAGCCAGTGAGAGGCCAAGATAAATTCACAACCAAGTTCCTTACTGTTGAATTATTTCTACCCATAATGGATTTTTTTTTTTTATAATGGATATCTGTGTGTTTTTGTTTGTTTAGGCCTCCCCTGTCCCCATTGTGGCTATCCATATTGATCCCCTCTTCCTAACAGCACTTTGATTTCCTTCTGGGAATTACTTTTAGTTGATGGGTGCAGGCCTGATGGGAGTATAACTCAAGGCATCTATGGAAGCCCAGGAAGTCCTGAAGGCTACTTTTCCAAGTCTTTCCTCTTCCTGTTCCAGTGCAGCCATGTGTCAATAGATTTAAACAGCTGGATTCTCACTCCTATGACTTGGGATCTTAAATAGTGAAACATACCATTGGAAGAAATGAGTGGTTTCAATCCAGTGATTGCAACTGAATTAGAATCTAAAGCTGTTTCTGCTGCTACTGGCTCCCAACTTCCCCAAGTCTGATGCTTCATCCAACCTGCCCATCCTCTGAGCAACTCCTCTAATCCTCCAATAAATTGTCTTCTTCCTTAAGTTAGTAAGAGTCAGGTTCTGTTGTCTGCAACTCAAGAGCCCAAGCTGAAGCAACACTACTTTCCTTTCTTTCTCTTATTCCTTCCATCAACAGACATACATTCAGAGCCCGCCAAATGCCAGGCGTCATGCTAGTAGGAATTGTGGTTTGGAATATAATCAGAGTGAAAAAAAAATGTAAGCTTCTAAGAGAGTTAAAAAGAGAGAGAGAGTGATGACAAAGTGCCACAATCAGGAGTACAAAGTGCCATGTCCCAGAAAGCAGACAGACGAGCGCTATCTGGAAAGACAATGAAAGCTTCCTGCAGAAGGAGGAACTTCATCTGGGTCCTGAAAAACTGAGGAGCAGGATTTGCAACCCAACTTTTTCAAAAGTGCAGAGCCTAATACCGGGAAATAAAAAAAGAAAAAGAAAAACATGTATGTTCCATTCAAAAACAAATGTATTTCCGTCTAAGAAGCAATGCCTGATTCATGGAGAAGAACATTTAGGGAAATGTTATTCTGTATATTAATATCATTCACATGCATTACTTAGCATTTGTTCACATCAACCCTGAAAATTAAGCAGGAGAGTATGAACTTCAATACAAATTTTAATTACAAGTCCAAGGCAAAGGTATCGTGTTTTCCGTTGCATTCATCAGATTTATCACCTAGATGACATTGTGAAATCCTGCTGGGTTTAGAACCAGGTTTTATGGCTGAGAGCTGCAAGAATATTATGTTAGTGCATACACTAACCAGACCAATACTTTAGATAAAATACCGCATCTAAACTATCCCTTAGAATGAAAAAATCTGTCTTGGAAGAAGTACAACCAGAATGCTCCTTAGAAGCAAGGATGGTGAGACTACGTTTCACATACTTTGGATGTGTTATCAGAAGGGATCAGTCGCTGGAGAGGACATCATGCTTGGTAAAGCAGAGGGTCAGTGAAGAAGAGGAAGACCCTCAAGAAGGTGGCACAGGGGCTGCAACAATGGGCTCAAGCATAATGATTGTGAGGATGACACAAGACCGGGTAGTGTTTCGTTCTGTTGTATATAGGGTTGCTATGAGTCAGAACCAACTTGAGGGTACATAACAACAAAAACAAAGCAAAGCTATCCCTTATAGTAGTGATATCTAGTGGAGGAGTGTTGGAGATCAGGACACACAGAAGTCTCTGAATTGTGTCTCCTGGCTTCAAAAGGGCTTTCGTAGTATTAACAAGATTTCACTGGAATATTAAAGTCCCCTGAATGTTCACTGAGGCCAAATAGAACAAATCCAAAACATTTATATCTAAGTTTGTCCAGTTGATTCTGATTCATAGCGACCCCATGTGACAAAATAGAACTGTCCAATAGGGTTTCCTTGTCTGTAATCTTTACAGAAGTAGATCGCCAGGTCTTTTTCTCCACGAGCCACTGGATGGGTTCGAACCACTCATATTTAGTTTAGCAGCTGAGCACGTGTTGTTGTTGTTGTTAGGTGCCATTGAGTCGGTTCCAGCTCATAGCAACCCTATGCACAACAGAATGTAACACTGCCCAGTCCTGCGCCATCCTCACAATCATTGTTACACTTAAGCTCATTGTTGAAGCCATTGTGTCAATCCACCTTGTTGAGGGTCTTCCTCTTTTCCGCTGACCCTGTACTCTGTCAAGGACGATGTCCTTCTCCAGAGACTGATCCCTCCTGACAACATGTCCAAAGTATGTAAGACGCAGTCTCGCCACCCTTGCCTCTAAGGAGCATTCTGGCTGTACTTCTAAGACAGATTTGTTCGTTCTTTTGGCAGTCCATGGTATATTCAATATTCTTCGCCAACACCACAATTCAAAGGCGTCATTTCGTCTTTGGTCTGAGCGCTTACCGGTTCCCAAAGGCTTTTTTTATAAGGCCTTCCTACCACAGGGCCTTTATGCAAGCTGTTACCTCTGCATAAACTGCCTTCCCCATCTTTTATAACCCATCCTTTAAACCTCAACTCAGGCATCACCTCTTCAGGGACGCCGGTGCCCTCAATACCTGATCCTGGTTATTTCTCTCATAGCTCGCTCCACTTCTCCCGCATAACAGGACCCAGTTTGAGTACACACTGGCATAGTTATTTGGTTAATGATTCTCCCACAAGTGGACTGTGAGTTCAGGAAGAGCCATGGCCTTATTGAAGAAATGAATGAATAAGTGAATAAATGTAGTGTTCCAATATATTTAGCTTTGAAGCCTATTATATACAAAGACTATTCATATGCCCTCAATGGGGCATCAATGAAATTTGTTTTCATTTATTCAACATACTTTGCCCCAAGTTGAAAACTTTTCTTCAGTTATATCTTGATTTTTTTTTTTTTTTAACTCCCATTCTTTTGGATGATAGCTTGTAAGTAATCCTGTTTTCTTTTAGGTCCTCAGCAACAACAAAGCCAAAACTGACTCTCAAATACACAAACTATTATAAGATTTCTATATTCTCTGTCTTCACATAAAAAAAAAAAAAAAAAAGGTTGCCAAGACAGATTTTTTCGTTCTAAGGGATAGTTTAGATGCAGTATTTTGTGTATGCGCTAACATAACGTGTGTCAGGGTAGAACTGTGCACCACAGGGTTTTCAATGGCTGGTTTTTTGGAAGCAGATCACCAGGCTTTTCTTCCAAGGGGCCTCTGGGTGAGTTCAAACTGCCACGCTTTTGGTTAGTAGCCAAGCACTTAATAGTTTGTACTACTCAGGAGCTCTTCATATGTGTGCTCTCAATTCCTTATTTCAGTCTGTCATTTCTTAATCTTATTACTTGCATGCCCACTGTCGTACATACAGTCCCAAGTAGGAACATTCATTCAATCCTCTGCATGACATCTGCAGCCTGTTCTTGCCCCATCATACCATCCCATCTTTATTGGTTCCATCTGTATTGCCTACTAGACTGTGAGCCCCTTTATAGGGAGGGACAGGCCTTGTATGCCTAGAGTTGGGACTACAACACCTGTATATAACATACCCTCAATTAGGATTTGTTCCCATTATGCTGTAAGGAGCCCCAATGGTGCAACAGTAAAGCACTCAGCTGCTAACCAAAAGGTTGGTGGTTCAAACCTACCCAGCAGCTCGTAAAGATTACAGCCTAGAAAACCCTATGGGGCAGTTCTACTTGGGCACGTTGAGACATTATGAGTCGAAAATTGACTCATCTACACCTAACAACAATTTCGCCATCTCTTTTTTGGAGAGAAGTGGTATATTGACAGACCCGATTCAAAACTCTGAACTTGACTGCAGTGATGCTTCCTCTTTCATTTTCTCCCTAGCCCGCCTTCCCACTCCCTCTTGGTATAAAGATGTAATCTGTGTCTTCTCTTGTCTTCTACATGATTTGATGTCACAAATATGATTAATGTGCTACTCAACCTCTTGCCCACATCAGTAATGGCAATCTTTAAGAAGAGTGGACCTGTTGCTAAATGCCATCTCCAAATGTCATCTGCCCGGTCCCTTTGCTGCCCTTTGTTTACAATCCTTTACCTCTTTTAGGTCCCAAGGGACATTCATTTCTAAACCAATTTGAATTAATTTTGCAAGTCAGATTTCATGAGACTGGAAGTCCTGCTCACAATCATAAAGCAACAGAGCTCAGTCTTCTGTGCTGCAATCTAAGCTAATGTTCCAAAGTATATTTCCTTATGCTGAAATAATAACACACATTTACATAATGCTTTCTGTATGCAAGGCCCTGTTCTAAGAATCTTATAGGTATTAATTTTTTTTAGTTTTCAAATTAACCATATGAAGTGGATACAATTATTATTCCCATTTTACAGATGAGAAAACTGAAGCACAAAGAGATTAAGTAACTAGCCCAAAGAGGAGAGAGCCTTGCTCCCAAATGTGGGTGATGCAAATGGTTAACGCACTCACTGTTAACCCAAAGGTTGGTGACCTGAGTCCACCCAGGGGTGCCTTGGAAGAAAGTCCTGATCTACTTCTGGAAAAATCAGCCATTGACAACCCTGTGGAGCACAGTTCTACTCTGACACACATGGGGTCACCATGAGTCGGAATTGACTGTGAGGCAATTTGTTTTGTTTTGTTTTTTTCCTTTTTCTTTTTTTATACTGTTTTTAGGAAACTGCTTACCTGAACTATTTGCAGCAACTCAAGTGCTATGGCTATCCATTGCTGCATGAAAAACTACCCCAAAACTTGGTGACTTACGATAACACCATTTTATTAAATCTCATGATTTTGCTGACAACCACCCATGGTTGGGAGGTTCCTCTGCTTCCCATACCATCAAATGGGGTCAAATCGAAAGGAGACCAGGCTGGTCTGAAAGGACCCTGAGGCTTCACCACGTGTCTGCTCCCTTGGTGGGGACGACTGGAAGGCTAGTTTCTTCTGAGCCCCTCTCCCTCCCTGGGAAATCTCAAGGCCTCACTGCATGGCTGCTAGGCAGGATAGTCACTCCTTTCATGATGCCTCAGGGACCAAAGCAGGATTTGTGAGTCCGCATCAAGACTGGGCCTGGAACTGGTGCCATGTCCCTTCTGCAGTACATTCTTGGTCAATGCAGTGACAGACCAGCCTGAATTCAAGGAGATAGGAAGCAGTCTCCAACTCTCAATGGGAGCTGCCAATGAATCTAGGGCCATCTTAGTCTGCCACATGAAGTATTATAGAGACATTTGTCTTTCAGGCAGTTGAGTAACAACACAATATTGTGTATTTTATTTTATTTTTTCTAATTTTTCTTTCTTCCTTCTTATCTTTCTTTCTAAACAGTAGAAAACCAGGGACAAGGAATTCTGTCAGGCATTTTCATTCCAAGCCCAAGCTCATGGATTCTGTATTTGAATATTTCAAGCAATATTTTTAAAATGAAATTTTACTACCTCAAAAGTATTAGGACCATCTTTGCAACTTGAGATATAACATGCATAATTTAATTTTTGTTACATATAATGACATCCAGAAATTAAACTCCAAGAGAACATTTTAAAACACAAGTGTGAGCAGTATCACACTGATGCAAAATTAATTCCGAGAATACAATCTGATAAAGAAGTGATTCGGGAATTCAAGTGTTGGATTTGGGGACTGGATGAGGTGAATTGTAGCTTTCCTTTTATACTGAACTTTCATGATCCAACAGTTCTACAAATGTTGACCTGCACATAGTCAGAAATATTGAGTCAACACGAATTGAGGATGCCCTTGTTTCTCTGATCTCCTGGATTCTGTTGGCCAGAAAGTGAGACCAAGACAGTTTTTTCTCCCAAATATAAATGCAGGCTCGTCCTTGTGTATGCAGCCAACAAGCAGGACATATTTTTACTAGAAATGCAGAGGCACTTTATTTAGCAAAATTGATTGCCTAAACTTTTAAATATTGGCATTCAATTAAGTAAACAGTACATGAGCACTAGGGTTCCAATGAATCTTTGGAAAAATAAATATCTGATACTGTTTGCTCAAAAAATTGAGAAATGGACATGGCCAGCTATCATCTGAGATTTTTTTTTTCCCTGATTTTAATTTTCACAACGTAGTATCTTATATTTATGGGGCACTTTACTATTTTTAAGGCACTTTTTTCATTCACTTATTCAAAAATATTTATTGGGTACCTACTTTTCCGTCTGCAGTCCCTAGGTAGTGGAAACAATTAACACTCCTGGCTGATAACCGAGATATTGGAGGTTTGAGTCCACTCAGAGGCACCTGGGAGGAAAGGCCTGGAGGTCTACTTCTGACAAATCAGCCATTGAAAACTGTATGGAACACAGTTCTACTCTGTCACATGTGAGGTCACCATGAGTCAGAATCAACTGGACGGCAGCTGGTTTACCTACTTTGTGTCAGCACTGCTCTAGGCAGTGGTGCTCAAGACAATGTCCCCTGGAGCTTACAGCTTAGCTGGGAGGGAGCGGGGCTGGAGGACCTGGAAGAAGTAAACAAAGGAACTAGATCACTGCAGATTGTGATAAGTGCTATGAAGGGGAAAAAACAGCTTGTGATGGCCAGTGTTGACTTCAGATGTGCAGGACAAGGGAATCTCGAAGGAAATGACATTTGAGCTGAGATCTGAATGGCAGGAAGGAGCCAGCCCCATGCAAAGCCCAGGGCAGAACCATCCTGGCAGTGAACGTGCTGGGGCAAAGACCCTGCAGAGGAAATGCACTTCGCACATTCTCCAGAAGCCATGGGAAGACGTGATGGAGAGGATCTTAGTTGCCCAACACTTTCTCTCCCCATGAATATGCTGCATTTAAGGGGTTTGTTCCATATCCTTCAAACCTCAATCCCTCATTTGTTCCAAATTTTGAAGAAAAAGAATTTTGAGGAAAAACATAATAATTTTTTCTATACAGTACACACTCAAAATAGCCTAATAATTTTTAAATCTTATTTTTAAAGTCATTCTAGGACAAAGATAAGAAAGATAATGATTCATTGCATTTTTTCCATTGGATTTTTAAAAATTTTTCCCCTTGAGCTGGATTTTTGTAAATGCCAAGTTTCCATTAGCAGTGGTCTTGCTTGTCACCTTCTAAGTATTTACAGGTTTTTTGTTGTTTTTTTTTACTTCTTAATCATTACTTGATCATTTAAAAATGGGCTGACTAATCACCAAATGCTTTATAATTGCAAACAAACATACCAAAAACAACAATTTTTGTCAATAGCGAATGTGCAAAGTTGGAGTCGATTTTCTCCAAAACACTTCGCCCCGTTGGCACATTCTTGTGTGTGAGATTTTTTTCTCCCTTCTGGCTTCATCATGACTCCCACTCACTCTAAGCACAGCGAGGCACTGGAAGAAGTTGGCAGAAAGATGCTCTCCGAGGCCTGAGGAGGCATCGATTTCGCTAGCCTGAGAATTGCAGGGCCATGTTGGGATATCAAGAGTGCCGTTTCCGTTTCAGCTTCCATTTTCCAAAAAGCTTGAAAATAGACCCCGCTTTAAAGTCACTTCAAAGCCACGTTTTACATGAAATTTTTGAAAGAATTCTATCCTTGGGACCTGGAATGGAAAACATTCCAATATTTTTAAAAAGGTGGGAAGGAATTTGTAAATAAAAATCCCTGGGCAAATCACTTAATTTCTCTGAGCCTCATTTTCTGTAGCGACACCCGTGACCCCTATTAGTGAGTAACTGACAGGGCTGGAGGGAAGAAATCCTAGCACTCATCTCTGTCTCGAAGCTTTGGGCATGCGGTTCTCTCTTTCTAGAATGCTCTTACTCATATTTTGTTTCACCAGAAAAACACCTAAAGAGCTTTCAGATGAGATGGCTTTGGCACTAAAGACGCTTAGACTCAAACCCCAGCTATACTACTTAATGGTTTACCACTTTGGGCCTCACTTGTAATATGGGCATAAAAAAAAGGGGGGCTTACAAGGATTGCATAGAGGGTTAAATGAGATAATCCGTGGACAAGTTAGCCCAGGGTCTACCCCATGAATATTAACAATTATTTTTATAGTAGAGGCCCTTTGATATGAGAAGGCCTGGCCTGGGTGGCTCAAAGGGTTTATGCTGGACTACGAACACAAAGGTTGATGGTTGGAACCCACTCAGTGGTGCCATGTTTTAAAGGCCTGGCGATCTGCTCCCAAAAAGATTACAGCCAAAAAAACCTTATGGAGCTCAGTTCTACTCTGTAAAACTTGGGGTTGCCGTAAATCGAATTGACTAGACAGCAATGGGTTTGGGTTTTTTGTAGTTGTTGGCAGTTGGAAGATTAATAGAATGTTCTTTAAAGAAGAGGTAGGAGTTCATTGACTGTCCGTAGGTGGAGCAAAGGTTAATGTGCTTGGATGCATGGGAAGGAAGGCCTAGGGATCTACTTCTGAAAAATCAGACAATGAACACACTCTGGAGCACAGCTCTACCCTGCTATATATGGGGTCATCATGAGCCAGGCTCGATTCTACAGCCAATGATTTGTTGGTTGGTTAGTTCGTGTTTTCCCCAAGATCATGCAGATAGCAATGTCAGTGACTGGCTGCAACCCCCGGCAGTGTAGCTCAAGAGTTTGTACAGGTAAGTAGTACACAGTTCTGCTAGTGCCTCACACCATGCATTTTTCTTGTCAGGTCTTAGCACACCTGATCCACACCCATTAGTCTGTCTTCCCAGGGAGCTGAGCTCCATGGGACGGTAATCACATTAGTGTTGACACCATTGAATAATCAGTGTCTGATACATAATCAGTACCCAGTACAACTGGGGACAGACTATTTCTGAACTCTCATTTTAGAGGCCAGAGGTAGAAGTCAATGGAGACTTAGGGACCTTTCTGATGGGCAAAGCTGATATTAGAATGCAGGTTTCCTTATCCCAAGTCTACTTTCTTTCTATTTTGTCAAGCTTGTTGTGGTTAGCTGGCCTCGAGCAGGCTCCAGCTCATGGACACTTCATGTACAACAGAATGAAACACTGCTTATCTTCACCGTCCTTGCTAGGTTCAAGTCCATTGTTGTTGAGTCCATTGTGTATTTGGAGTGCCTTCCAACTTAGGGAGCTCAACTTTCAGCTCTATATCACAGAATATTCTGTTGTGAAAGTCCATAGGGCTTTCCTTGACTGATTTTGAGAAGAAGATTGCCAGGCCTTTCTTCCTAGTCTTAATCTGCTACTTCTTGTGTTAGTTTCCCAGCTCAACATCATCTTACTCCTTAGATATCTTGTTGCTAAAATCACAGCCCTCCATTCCATCCCTGGCCAAGTTTTAAATTCAGGTTTCCTGAACCTGAACCTAATGTAAGCCTGTGATACAGTGAAGGTTTTCAGCAGACCCTCTCTCCAAAAGGCATGAAATCCTAAAACACCCAGATAAAAAAGTACAACACAGAAGCGCAGGCCCAGTGAGCTGCTATCTGTGCTGGCAAGAATGCCTGCACCTACAGTACCAGGCTTCATAATTACCGCTCTGGCTGAGGTTCTGCAAAGCCATGCCTTTGAACTCAGAAAGAAAAACAAATAAGCAAATAACTAGCTCTGCTGATTAGCCAGGTATTGCAGCTGCAGGAAAAATCTCACACATCTAGCTGACTGTAGCATCATCATCTCCGATGTGTGGTTCTTCTTCCAACCAAGATGAAGAGACAACTAAATTGTACTTCTAGTGTCCAATCGTACCTAATTATGCCAGCTGATCACTGAAAAGTAATGTTTGCACACAGACCGGGAAGACGCTTACAAGAACCAGCTGGTTGATAAAGACTATAAGGGAGGATCTGATTCCTTTTCAAAGAAGTGTTAGCTATTTACATCTCTTTTTAAACAACACATCACAACACAAGTTACTGCGCGGTACTGTAAAATGATGCTGTACTCAGGTTCTCGAGGTGCTGGGAAGATGACGGATAAAAGGACTCCTCACCGTGTAAAAAGGATACCACTAGCAGCCGCTGCTTTAGGGTAACCATTTAAGGGAAGGAGAGGCTACTTTCTTTTGATCTTTAGGCACCGATGAACCATTAAGAGTTACTAAGGGAGAGATCGTGTGTATATACAGTAAAACCTGCAAAAACCGGAACCTGTGTAAGGTGGACACCTCTTGGTTAGCAGCCGTAGCACTTAACCACTATACCACCAGGGTTTCTGAGACATCCCTAGGTGGACTCAAACCTCCCACTTTTTGGTTAGTAGCCGAGCACTTAACTGTTTGCACCATCAGGGCTAACCACATGATAGCCAAAACCACCCATAAGACCTTGGGGATAAAGAAGAAAAGTGCTCCTTGCTAAAGGAGTAGAGAATGACACATGAGGTGAGCTCTGATCCTGCTCCTGAGCTGAGATGGGGGCATCAGCACTCATTGCAAGTGGGCGGGGTGGCCACTCTGCCCCCTTCCTGCATCTGTGCAGACATCACTGTGGGGTCACTTGCTCTCTCTGGAATGCCAGTTCTCAAGGGCAGGGAAGCATTCTATTCACTCATAGATATTTCCCCAGCACCCAGAACCCTGAGCAATAAATGAGGACTGAAGGAATTGATCACTACCCTCTGACCACTGAGCCCAGGGTCACGATGTTTTCAGCAGCCACACCACTGAATAGGAATGTTCTTGAGAGATGAAACTGTTGGCCTTGCTAGTGAAACAAACACCCTGAGACCAGCCCTGCAACTGACTTCTGTGGCTTGGTTTCCTCACATCTGCTTCACAGAGTTGTTATGAAAATTAAGTAATATATGACATGCAATATATGGGAAAAACCTTCCCTATAAAAAAGAAAAAAAATTTTTTTTTTCTTGGTGATGAATAAATAGCAATTTTTTTCCCCTAGGTGCATTTAATATAATAGTAATCAACAGTTACCATATAGTTGATTCCAACTCATGACGACCCCATGTGTGCAGAGTAGAACTGTGCTCCATAGGGTTTTCAAAGGCTGATTTTCTGGGAAGTGGATCACCAGGCCTTTCATCTGAGGAGCCTCTAGACAGACTCAAACCTCCAGCCTTTCTGTTAACAGCCCAGCGTATTAACTGTTTGTACCACCCAGGGGCTCCCTTAATACAATTAAAGATCTAAAGCACCCCAAACTCAGTTATTAATCACCCATGAAGCTCATCATACACACATGCACGTACATATATAAAATACACTTGTATATTCATTACGCACATAATTGTCATATATAAATACCAGGTATATACATAAATCATTAATATCAGTCAGGGTATGGTTTTAGTCCTGCTGTTGTATTTCTGGACCCATCCTATTTCTAGATTATAGATAGCTATAGATTTTTTTTTTTTTATAGGTATAGCGATATAGAGATGGATGGATGGACGGACGGACAGACGGATGGATGGATGGATATAACACTAAGACTAAAACAATGTTTATACCGTATTAGGACAGTCCGACTTTCAATCACACGTCATATAATCAAATACTCATCAGTGCACATCTAGTCCCAATAGTTCATTATCTGTAGCCCACCGGGCTATCTTCATTTCATTGTAAACAAAAGCAGAAAGACAAAGCTGAGACTCAGTTGCTGTGACCCTGCCCATTTAAAACAAAGAATATTACATTTATGGGTACTGAACTGTATTTCCTATTTTCACAAATTTGTGAATGTTAGAATTTCTATCCCTAGGATATGAATACCCACCCACTGCCATGGGGTCATTCCGACTCATAGTGAGCCTGTAAGACAGAGTAGAACTGCCCCACAGGGTTTCCAAGGCTGTAATCTTTATGGGAGCAAACTGTCACCTCTCTCCCGCGGAGCGACTGGTGGGTTCACACAGCTGACCTTTTGGTTAGCAGAGAAGCGCTTTAACCACTTCGCAACCAGGGCTCCTTAGAACATGAATATTTACTTGAAAATTTCTGAATTAAATTATTATGCAAGAGACGTTGTCTCTTTGATGCATTGAAATTCCCTTTCCCTCCCTCTAGTGAGCAAGGCTTCTCCCTCAGAGGGTTTTATAAGACAGAGTTCTTCCAAGAGCGTTTCCAGCAACTGCCAACCCTCAGCTCTAATGTACACTGTGAAAAAGGGAAAACCCACATCCTAAGCCCATTTGTGATTTATTCACTTAATCATTTGAGAGCAAATGCTTGAGGTAAATCTGCTCTTCTCAATAAGCTTGTAAATTTTGGGAAGGGCCAAGATAAAATATATAGAGAGAGAGAAAAGAAAAAAAGAACAGGAAAGGTAAGTTAAATGCAAGGAGCTTAGTACAGTGTCAAGACTGACATTTGATCTGCAACAAGTCATTGGGTAATTCAAGATGGATGAAACACTGAACTCAGCTTGACTGGTGTAGAGGTTCAATCATAATCAGGATTCTGAGACAGGAACATATAGGAAGATTCCCCTGTGAGAACCTCAAGCCTGAAGAAAGCAAGAAACCAGTTCCCCTCAAAAGGCATTTCGAGAACTCTCATTTGCTATTTATCTTTACACTTTGCCATACTTAATGCAGCTCTCATAAAATGAAAACATCCCCAAACACCAGGAAACAGGAATCCAGATCAGAAGCTGGGCTTTCTGGATATCCGTGGAAGGTCCTGCCAATCTCCCTCTCAGCCCACGGGGCCGTGCCATTCCAGGGCAGCCTTACAGACACAGCTGGTAAACAGTTTCAAATACAAGGCAATTTGGAGGGTAGGATGCTGTTTAGAGCCTTGGGTGGTGCAAACAGTTTACATCCAACTGCTAACCAAAGGGTTGGTAAAGAGAGTCTACCCAGAGGCACCTCAGAAGAAAGGCCTGGCAATCTATTTCCAAAAAGTCAGGCACTGAAAATCCTATGGAGCACAGTTCTACTCTGTCACACATGGGGTCACCATGAGTCAGAATTGGCTCAACTATGGCAATACATTTTATTTTTGGATGCAGGTTGATATTTTCAAATGAAATTTGAAGCTATGAGATAAAAGAAATCAGTTCCAAGATGCATCTAATAGATGCCATTTTTTTTTTTTTTTTGCTCTTAAACATATTCAAATTTTTCCTATCATACTTTGAAAGAAAGGAGAGAAAAAAACAGGACGAGACTAAGGATAAACGGTTAAGAAAAGTCTACAATTCTAACGACCCTGGCAAAAAAGGCTTCCCAAAGCTGTCCATTTAGTTCATCAGATTTGCTAAGTAGATTAATGCTGAAAAGTCCTTATTTTTGAAAACAATTTAAAAAAAAAAGTAATCTGCAATGTGAATATATCATGAAAATTTTCTTGTCTGCCTACAGTTCAATATTCACATTTTGCCTGAACTGGAAAATCAACATTATCTCGTTTTTCTTATTCCAAAATTCTGCAGAAAAGTCTGCTTTGAAAAGTGGAGGAGGGGAAAAATAGGGAGCCAGAGTCACAACATTCATAGAAAAGCCCCAGGGTTATCAGCATCTGTCAGGGTAGCTGTCCATGTGACACACCCTTGTTGGGCAGGACCTCAATGTCCTGCAGTGATTTTCCAGCCCAGCTCAGCACATGCCTCTTAACTCCTAACTTACACACTCCTCGCATTAGGCAGAAAAGCGCCATTGGTTTTCTCTTCTTTGACTCTTGCTTGTTGCCACTTTGGCACTTCTTTTCTCTTCCTGAAATCTCTCTCTTACCGCACACCTTCACTTCCACCAAACCGTTCCCTTTCCTTCCCATCCCAAACTCTCACTTCCTCCCTTTTTCCAGATTCTTCCATCCACTCTCCCTGCTCTCCCATCCTGCCTTTTAGGAGTCCCACCTCAGTTCTTATAGTTGCGATTTATACCACCTGTTGGTTGTTGTTGTTGTTAGCTGCCATCCAGTCAGCCCCCAACTCATGGTGGCCCCATGCACAACAGAACAAAATATTGCCCAGTCTTGCTTCATCCCCTTGATCAGTGGCAGATCGCACCTTTGTGAGGCATAAGATGTTTATCAGTTGATTTTCCAAAGTAGATTGCCAGGCCTTTCTTCCTAGTCTTAGTTTGGAAGCTCCACTGAAACCTACTCAGTGTCACAGCTACATGCAATCCACCACCAACAGACTGCTGCTGGCTGTGCACGAGGTGCACTGGCCAGGAACACTCTAAATGGTAAGTCATCATTTTATGTCCAAAATAATTTCAAACTTCTAATTAAACATTCAAGACCCACTTCCACCTGACCCCAAGGAGGATTTGTGTATTAATGTTTCTTTTCTTGAATTCCTTTCCTCAAACAAGGCTACTTGGCTCACTGTTTTTCTCTGCCCCTGTATTTCTCTGGTCTAGGACTTTGTTCATGTTGTTTCCTTTGTCTAAAATATACTTCCCTTCCTTGAGTGTGTCCTTCTGGGTCTCTCCTTCCAGCCCTTAATCTGTAACCTCTGCTCTTGGATTCATGACTGTGTACCTGTGTTAGAGATGGGGGTCGCCATTAATGGGAATTGACTTGAGGGCAACTAACAACATCATTAGAGATACAGAGTCTGTGTGCATAATTTCATTATTGCTAGATTAGAATCCCTGGGTGGCACAAATGGTTAGACACTCAGCTACTAACTGAAAGTTTGGTTGTTTGATTCCACACAGAGACACCTCAGAAGAAAGGCTTGGCAATCTAGTTCTGGAAGATAACAGCCATTGAAAATCCTATGGTATGCAGTTCTACTCTGAAACATGTGAGGTCACCATGAGTCAGAACCAACTGGACAGCAACAAGTTTGGTTTTTTATCGTTGTTGTCTTTTGATAAGACATTTGAGAGCAGAATCCACTATGGGTTTTTCTTGTATCTCTCCTGTAGTGTGAACAGTGCCCTGCATGTATAGATACTGGGAAGCAGAGTAGTTACAGCTGAATGAGCAAACCTAGAAACTAATGTTTTAGAATTGTGGCAGGATCACCTGCATCTATCTTTTTATTCTATCTTATTTTTATATCCCACCTAAAATTACAAGGAAGGAAGACAAAAGGTGTGCAATTTAAGGGGTTAAAGGGAATGAAAGGGATGAAATGGATGATGAGTGGTTTTAATAATTTTTGGAAAATGCAAATTAAATGGAGAAGTAGTAGAGTCTTTATTAAAAGTAGAGAAATCTAGAATATATCAGCCTGCAGGAAAAAGATACAAAAGTGAAGTGGGTAAGTACCCTACCCACTGTCACAGAGTTGATTCCAACTCCTTACGACCCTAGAGGACAGAATAGACCTGCCCCATAGAGTTTCTAAGGAGCGAATGGTGGATTCAAGCTGCTGACATTTTGGTACCCTACAGGTACCCTACAGAGCCTCTGAGAGACTCAGAATTTGAAGTCATAGCTGAAGAAGGTGAATGAAGAATGGCCTGGGAAACAGATGCTGTGTTTGCAGAGCACTTACACACACAGACCCCTGTTCTACTCTCTTCCTACCTTCCTAGAACTATAGGTAGTCCCTGGCTTATGACGGGGTTCCATTCCAACCTCTCCATCATAAGTTGGTTCTGATGTCAGTCAAATATATTTTTTTTTTTTTAGTTTTCATTATTATTGCCTTTTATTGTCAGTATCTTTATAAATCCAGTCTTTACTAGTCTTTCGTGGTTGGAAACATTACGTGTAGATAACTGAGAGTGAAGAACTGAAAATGATAATATCAGCAAATTATACACTGCAACATTGTATGGAGTGTATATTACTAATGGTAAGATGTACGACAATAACAACAACAAAAATAGATGGTCATAACTGCGGTTCATCATAACTTGAATACATTGTAAGTCAGGGACCACCTGTACTAACTGCTTCCTAACAACAGCAGGGCTCACACAGAGTACAGAGTTGGAGATTCTTGTCTGGAGAAACAAAAACAAAAAAATCCAGAAAAAAGAATCTAGAAACTGTTATGTGAGTCACACCAGTGAAAACACTACCTGATCACTCAATCTCCCATTGGTGAAGCCCACCAGGCAAAATGTCTCATTCAAGCACTCAGAGCTTGTAATTACCTTCTTAGTATCACAGACAACCAAAGGACAACCAAGTACCTCCAGACTTAAACGAAGTCCCCAACATGAAATAGGGAGACCAACACAAATTAAAAAAAGAATAAAAAGAACCAAACAGGAAAGAGACAATGCAGGAAGCAGAAGAAAACAACAACAACAAAAAAGTTTTAAAAATGCTTCTTGATTTTTAGAACTATACAGATGCTGCTTTGATAAAATAAATGTCAATATATTTTGGGAGTATAACAGATTTGGGTTTGAAACATGATTCCTGTGCTTAAAATGTATGTGTGATATTGACAAATAATTTAATCTCTGTGAGCATCAGTTTTTGGATCTAAGAAATTATCATAGTAATATACTAATTTATGGGGTTGTTATGGGGTTTTAAAAGGGTAATGTAAAATAGTGTCTATGTTCTATGCTAAATAAATGATACCCATCTGTGGAAATTTTATTGCCAGTATTTCTCAACATTTTTTTGGAGTGTCAGAACCCTGGGAGAACTTGATAAAGTCTATGCATCCTCTCACTAGAAAAACAAATACATGTATATACATACAGACAAGATTTTACACATAATTTCAAAGGAATCCCAAACTCCCTGAAGCTGAACTGAAAACCCCAGGTTAAATAACGATCTAAATGAAGAAATCCTTAAGGGCAAGGATATTCCTTTTCATTTCTTTTAAATCAACTGCAACCCTCAGCAAAAAAGACAACTCATTGAGTGGGCTAAGAACTGTATCTAATTCTGCCTGTGCCAAATGGAGATGATTCTGCAAGAATAACAGCAGGAAAGTCAACTGACCTGAGGAGGTACAACCTTAACTCTCAAGGAGTATCAACCCACTTGGTCCATGAAAGGAAGGTGGCTGATCCAATTAGCCAGTGCTGACCTTGGGCCTGATGATGCTTGTAACTTTCTATGGCTCCAAGGTTTAGAGTAGGAGCTCCTGATAGGTTCCAATAGAGATAGAACCGAGAAGACGTTGTTTTCCTGCAAAAGGACACATAGGGCTCATAGAAATGCTGAGCAGCCTTTTCTCATAATGGACTGACTGCCCCCATGGACTCTATTATTGAGCAATCAAGTATTCATAAAGCATTTAGGCGATGGGGTTGAATAAAAATATATGGAACTTGTAGTCAGACTGACCTGGATTTGTATCTTGGCTCCATTACTTCTAAGCTGCATGACCTTGAGCAACTTACTGAGCCTCTCTGAGCTTGTTTTTCTATCTCAAATGCAAATACCTCAAGGGAAGACTGTACTTGGTGTGTTTAAAGAGCAGCAAGGAGATTGATGGGGATAGAGTATAGAGAGAAGGAGAGTTATAGAGATGAAGTTGGAGTAATAGTTTGGACAGGTCATATAGATCTTATAGGGCATGGTAAAACTTGGAATTTTCTTCTGAGTCAAAAGAGAAGGCATTGGAGGTTTTGGAAGAGAAGCATGATATGATCTGACCTACATTTTCAAAAGCTTTCTCTGGCTGTTGTGTGGAAAAGTCTGTGGAAACAGAAGCAGGAAATCCCATTGGTGGCTGCTGCAATAACCCAGAGACAGGTGGTAGTGGCTTGGATGAGTAGTGAGCAGTAGTGGTGATGGGGTTGGTGGTAAGAAGAGCTAGGTTCAGAACATCCAAGGCATAGTCCCAAAGGTTCTAAGGTAGAAGAAAGTAGCTGAGGACAACCGCATAAAAGAAGGTGGCTTACACTATAAAGAATGTGCCGACAAAGGCAGTATCCCTTTCTTTCTCGGTAAATGGACCCCTGGATTTTAGCTAAGCACAGGGCTGGAGGGCTGGGAGGAATTTGTCTGTATATCCCAGTCTCCATGGCAACTAAACGTGATCATGTGACCAAGTTCTTGCCAGTGGGAAGTCAGTAGAAGTAGTGTGTGCCTCTACTGGGAGGTGTCACTAAAGGAAGGAAGCACACCTTTGCTCTTTTCTTCCTTTCTGTTTCCTCGTACAGACAGAGCTGCTCACCAGGGCTAGAGCAGCTCTCTTGGAATCTGGAGTGGAGCCCATGTGTTAAGGTTGACAGTAATCCAGAAAGAAGCCATTGTCCCTGCCGATCATGGTGTGTCCACACCAACCCTGGATGGCCAACATTCATGCAGAGATAACTAAACAGCCAACTTGCTCAAAACACAGTGATGTGGGGTGTTCTGTCACCCACAGCTGAACTTAATCCTAACTGAATCAGAGGGTAATAAAAGTAATAAACTATTACTATTAATTAGCTACAATTAATGAATAAACTATTAATGCATTAATACATTTATTAAATGCTAACATGTTCCTTGCACCTCTATATACCTCAAGTGTAGCTGCCACCCATCTGTCACTGTTGGCTTGCATGTTGCTATGATGCTGAACAGGTTTCTAGTGGAGATTCCAGACTGAGATGGACTAGGAAGAAAGGCCTGGTGATCTGAAAATCAGCCAATGAAAACTTTATGGATCACGACGGTCTGATCATGGGGATGGCACAGGACTGGGCAGAGTTTAATTCCATTGTACACGGGATTGCCATGAGCTGGGGCCAACTCATTGGCAGCTAACAATAACAACATGTTCTATGGAAATACTTTACATATATAATTTTCTTTAACCTTCACGACCCCAAGATGGAGGGACTTTTATTACCACTATTTTACAGATAACAAAGCCGGTACCATGAGAAGTTAAGTAATTTACCTGAGATCACTTGCCCAGTTTATAATTAGCAGTGCTCGGGTGGCTAGGATTTGACTAACAGGAGAAAGCAGAGGGGACATACTGATGGAATCATAGGAAAAGAAGAATGAATACCTTTGGTATTTTACCTGATGGCCTTACATCTTGCCATTTTATGGTGATATTAAAACATAAAAGAATTCATGTTATACAAAATGGTTCCTTAAATTGGATTAAGTTCTTCAAGCATGAGGTTCTTTAAAGAGAATGTTTACAGTTTTGCTATTTGCTAAGCACATTGACACTAACCTTACTTTTTACATTATAACTTAAAATTTCACAGTGAAAGGAAATTATGCAGTATAAGTCTTAAAATTCACTAGGATAGAGATCAGTAATGGACTCTTTATTTTTGAGCAGCATTTTGGCAATACACCCAGAAAGCTACTTCCTAGATTCAGGTCTTCAGACACAAGGTGCCCATGCAAGTGTCATCAGCACTACTGAAATTTGGGAAATGAAATGGTATAGAAATTAGTCAGGCGTGAAATCAAAAACCTCTCACTTTCCTAGGAAGCAAAATTTCAAGGTCTTTGGAACAATTTGGAAAAAGTTGTAAATTAAGGGACATGGGAAAATTTAATATTTGCTGAGCACCTACTATGTGATTCTACAAGTTGATTTCAATATTCTCATTTTACTCATAAGGAAACTGAAAAGACTATAAAAGACCAGATCTGAACCAAAATGGGTCTGTCTGCAAGGCCCGTGATCTCTCTAATACTCAGCTGTTGGACAACAATACATATTTGTTCATTCAAAAACACACATTTACCTCAATGTCTGATCATAACCAAATCTGAAGAAAAGGAATCAAATACACCCAATTAATCATAATGAAAATGGTTAGCTTTGCCTAATGGTCAGGCAAATGAGTGAATCTAGGAGGTTCACTGGGATCCATGAAAAGCAGACCTCCCAATCAGTCATAAAGGAGTTTAAGATGAGAATTTTCTTCCAGCTTGTTTTCAGCAGACATTTCTCAATGTTGGTGCAATTGAGAAATACTTAGAAATATGATATCAAGACTCAAAAGAAAGAATAAAGAAACAATAGTTCCTTAAATATTTTTTTTAATCCGTTCTGTGCATCATTATTGACATCTGTTAGTTGTCTGGTACCTTGACTTACGACATCTCCTTTAACACCAGCAATAGAGCCTGGTCCTGCCAACCTCACTTTCTACCACTCTTCCTCATTTTCTATCACTCAGTCTATTCCAGCTACACGGGTTCCTTTGCTGTTTCTTCTAATACATTCTTGCCCCAGGGACTTTACCCTTGTTCTTCTCATATCCTGTAAGCTTCTTTCCTCAGATATCCACATGACTCACTCTCTCACTTCATTCAGGTCTCTCTGCCCAGTTGTTGCCATTCTGAAGAGGTCTTTCTTGCCCATTTTCTCTAAAAGAGCAGCCGTTTAACATCACATATTCCCCATCGTGTCACTTATTTCTTCCTGCCATTCTACTACATATTTGTTTATTTACCAATATTCTGTCACCTCTACGAGAGTAGGGCCAGCTGTCTATTTTGCTCACTGTTTTTCAGTGCCTGGATCAATGCCTGGCCTACGTTAAAACCTAACCAAACCCACTGCCATTGAGTGGATTACAACTCATGGCAACGCTATAGGACAGAGTAGAACTGCCCCATAGGGTTTTCAAGGCTGTAATCTTTATGGAAGCAGATTGCCACATCTTTCTCCTGTGGAACAGCTAGTGGGTTACAATGACTGACCTTTCAGTTAGCAGCTGAGGGTTTTAGCCACTGTACCACCTGGGTTCCTTTGGTCTATGTTCAAAATACCAAAAACCAAAGCCGTTGCTGTCCAGTCGATTCCAACTCATAGCGACCACATAGGACAGAGTATACATGCCCTACAGGGTTTCCAAGGAGCAGCCGGTGGATCTGAACTGCCAACTTTTTGGTTAGCAGCCGAGCTCTTAACCAGTGTGCAACCTGGACTCCTTAGGGGCTTATAAATGATTGTATGAATGAGTACATTTTTGAAAGAGGTCACACCTAAGTGTTTGGCCTATGACATGTCTTGGAAATGCATTGTCAACCTTTGACAATCAGGATTTCCAGATTCTCTAGAAAAATCAGATCTGCCTTGGCTGATCCATCACGCCGTCCTGACACGGTTTAGCCAGAGTGGAGTAGGGTCGCCCTGTTTACATAGGCCATATGTTCTGCAGTTTGTGGCAGAGCCTTATCAGTCCACTCAGTGTTCTAACCCACGTGGGCACTTGTGTTTCAGAGCCTAGATTTGGAGGGTAGGATCCACGAGGCAAGAAAGGGTCTGTGTTGTTCATTGTCCTATCCCCAGCATCTACACAGTAGCTGGCACAGGGAAGGTGATAATTTTGATTGAAAGAATAAATGAATAAATTATCTCCATCTTTTAGATACCACCACCGTCTTTCAGTTGGTTGTACTGTGGTGGTAACTTGTGTGTTGCTAAGATGCTGGAAGCTATCCACTGGTATTTCAAATACCAGCAAGGTCACCTATAGGACAGGTTTAGTGGAGCTTCAAGACTATGGCAGACTAGGAAAAAAGGTATGGTGTTCAACTTCCAAATATTAGTCAGTGAAAACCTTATAGATTATAAGAGAATATTTTGCAATATAGTCTTGGAAGATGAGCCTCCTGGGTGGGAAGAAACTTCACAATAGCCGCAAAAATGGACTTAAACATAGCAACAATCCTAAAGATGGCACAAGATTGGAAAACATTTTGTTCTGTTATACATTAGATCTCCATGAGTCAGAGATGAACCAATGGCAACTAACAACAACAAAATATTTCAGATGAGGAAACTGAAATTCAGAGATGAGAAGTAGCTTGTCCAAAATCGCAGAGCTGATACACAGTGCAGGAGGGATTTAAAGGCCAGGCTGTCCAACTCCAATTGCTTGGTTAGTATATCAGAAAAACCATGAAGGTAGGATTTGCTTCTGGCATCTTCTACATTCAGGAATATGGGCCCTGAGTTTTTACATTGAGGTATATTTACATGCAGTAAATTGCACAGATCCCAAATGTATATACCCATGTAACCACAATTCTCATCAAAACATAAAACAATCCTATCACTCTAGAACATTCTCTCTGGCTCCTGGCCAGTCAATCCCACCACTACCTCCCACAGGTAACCAATGTTTTGACTTATGCCAATAGACTCGCCTGTTCATTGAAGTTCATATAAATGGACTCTTCAGCATATACTTTTTGTTCTAGCTTTTGCCATGTAACAGCTTTTTCACTGTGGTAAATATATATACCAAAACGTTTGCCATTTCAACAATCTACACATGCACATGGTGAACATAATTAATTTCACTGAAATGTACATGTAACATAATATTTTTAAGATTTTTCCGTGTTGTTGCATATATCAGAAATTCATTTTTTTCTCTTTTTTTGCTGAGTAGGTGGCACAAATCTTTAAGCATTTGACTACTAACCGGAAGTTTAGTGGTTCAAACTGACCCAGAGGTGTCTCAGAAGAAAGGCCTGGCAATCTGCTTCCAAAAAGTCATAGCCTTGAAAACCTTATGGAGTGCAGTTCTACTCTGCACGCACATGGGGTCGCCATGAGTCCAAATTGACTCAATGGTAACTGGTTAGTTAATTAGTTGATTTCATTGTATGAACAAGCCCAAATTATTTATTCATCTATTTTTCTGAATTGGGTTTCTGGTCATTACTAAAACATGTGTGTGTGTGATAAACATTCTTGTCCATAAGTTTTCACTTCTCTTGGACAAATAGCTAAGAATGGAATGCTAGGACACAGGGAAACGTGTAAATATCAGTCTATAAGGAATTGCCAAAGAGTTTTCCAAAGTGGCTGCACCATTTTATACTCCAATCAGTAGCATATAAGTCTCAGCTTGCTCTACAATCTCACCAACATTTGGTGCTGTCAGTCTCTATCACTTAGCCATTCTGTAAGTGTGATGTTTTGTTTGAAGATGACTCAAAAGATACACCCATTTTTGAAACATAGGAATTCTCCTAGCTCCACCAGATAGTTGATCACCTGTGCTAGAGTGATGCACTGTTTACTGTTGAACAACTGGCTTTTCATGTGGCATGGGGTGGGGAGCCATGGTTTGTAGTACTTGCCAATTTCCATGGTGTAAATGCTTCCACTAAGGGTGATTTCAAACTACCAACACTCAATACCGAGATAGGAAGAAATGTACACACTGGACCCTTTGAGCCTGCTCTAGTGTATTGCAAACAGATGGAGAAGAATTCCATTTTCCAATGACAATGACTATATAAATAAGCACACTCATAATGTGGACCAAGGGTTATCAGTCGTTAACAATGAAGAGAGAAGGGACTTTCCACTCTACTATTGGCCTCATTCCCAACATCTAAAGAAACTGAAGTTACTGAGCCCATGGGGACTCAAATCTAAAACTTCATTTGCACTGATTACAAAGCTGGGCTAGAAGATAACTTGGATAATGAGGAGCCCACTGGGCTATGAGTTCAAAATCCACCTGCACATCTTAGTTACTCCCAGGTCCCAAGGCAGTCCACAGGTCCATTTTCCAACTTGGCAAATTTACCTCTTCTGCCAGGACTTCAAGGCCCTCCAAATTTGGGCTTTGTCTTGCCTAGCCATTGCTACCTTCTATTTATCTCTGCTATAAACTGACAGCTCTCCCAGCTTAAACAGAGGTCAAGGTCATCTCTGCTTTCTTATCCCTCCCCCCTTCCAGCAGTGCTCTCCTTTTCTAAAATACTCTCTCTTTTTATCTCTTCAAACTCATTTGTACTTGCTATTTATTGATTTCCATCCAGGTACCAGGACTTTGAGGAAACCCTGGTGGCGTAGTGGTTAAGAGTCATGGCTGCTAAGCAAAAGGCTGGCAGTTCTAATCCACCATGGACTCCTTGGAAACCATATGGAGCAGTTCTACCCTGTCCTATAGGGTCGCTATGAATCAGAATCGACTCGATGGCAGTGGGTTTGGTTTTGGTTTTGTGACCAAGGCTTTGAGTCAGAATTGACTCAACAGCAATGGGTTTGGTATGGTTATCAAGGCTGTACTCAGAATTTTAAATTCATTTAATCATCAGAGCAGTATCACCATTTTAAAGATGGAATCACCCAGGCTCACAATTTTTAAACAACCACACTCTAAAAGTAGAAGAGCCAGATTTTGAGCCTTGCTCTTGTTGTAATCAAAACACAGGTGTTTTCCATTTTGTTGTTGTCGTTCGCTGTTGGGACAAATCCAAGTGTAGGAAAGTCCAGTTACAAACCTTACAACTCACTGAATAGAATCCTGAGTTATTAGCCCTCATAGTTGATCAACATTTTACACACGATTGAGCTGCTACAGAGGTCCCTGTGTGATGCAAATGGTTTGTGTTTGGCTACTAACAGAAAGGTTGGCAGATTGAGCCCACCAAGAGGTGTCTTGGAAGAAAGTCCTGGCAATGTGCTTTCATAAAGATTATAGCCCAGAAAACACTGTTGTACTCTGCAACACATGGGGTCACTGTGGGTAGGAATCAACTTGAAGGCAATGGGTTTGTTTACTTGAATATGTTTTTTTCTTTCTCTCTCTCTTTTTTTTTTTTTTTGAGCAGCTACACAACACTTATCTGCCTCACACAATCCCATGTCTAATCTTTTGTTTCTCAAACAGTTGCTTGTTCAGGCCTGTGTGGACTGGTGTAACAAGAGAGAGACAGAAATTGGTCCATGCAGTTATTCTGTCCAGTGTTCAAATCCTGGCAATTTACTATCTGCGTGACCATAGACAAATTAACTAGCCTCAGGAAATTTGTAATAATAATATTACCTTGAAGAATTATCATCTATATTTAATAAAATAAAGTACTTGAAACCTCACACCCTATACCTGGCACATAGCATGGTATCTCTTATTATTTAAGTCAGGGCCTGTGGTTGATGTTACAGTAAAGGCCCCGAATGAATCATTCCTCTTGCATCCATGTCTTGGCACAGTTCCTTCCCAACTTGACTCTGGGCTTGGTCGTATGACTTGCTTTGGTCTATGGAACATTAGGCAACTGGACGAAAGTAGTGACTTGACAATCACTTGTATGCTGGGATTGTTTTCTTGGAATGCTGCCCCACATGGAAAAGCCTGGGCTAGCCTGCTGGAAAGGAGCCTTGGTGGCGCAGTGGTTAAGCACTTGGCTGCTAACCAAAAGGTCAACAATTCGAACCACCAGCTGATTCACTGGAGAAAGACGTGACTGTCTGACGCCTGCTGGAATCATATGGCCCAGCCAACAACCAACACTAACTTCCAGACACTTGCCTGAGGCCATCTTAGATCATCCAGCCCCAATCAAGCTGCCAGATGACTGCCTTCATATGAGTGATCCCAGGTGAGACCACTAGAAGGACTACCCAACTTAGTGTAGCCAAAATTGTCAACCCCAGTATTGTGAATGCATAGAATGGTTGTTTCAAACCACTGAATTTGAGGTGGCATGTTAAGCAGGAATGAGTAATTCCTGTTTGAACCTTCCAGCATTTAGCCTCCCAGTTTATGCGTGGTAGGCACTTGATGCATACTCAGTGACTTCTGTAAAATAGAAAGCTGGTCCACGAGATTGTGAGATCTCTGAAGGCAGAGGCTATGCTTTCTACTTGGATGGCATCACACATGGCAAAGCCTTTGCAATAGCTGAAGCTAGGCCTCATTTGCATTTGAAGAAAATCAAAGCTCTGTTAATGTAAACAGCCAAGAAACTTCAGCGTCTTCTTGAGCAATGAGCTCCCACGACACGGAGTTTTTGGACACGGAAGTGTGTGAATTAACCATTTTATCCAAAGGCACATTCCAGTGCATGAGCCAGGGAAGGCTGATCCTCCCCTTAACCAGGAGAAATTAGAAATGGGTTCAGCAAGCAACAGATGCACAGACTCGAACTAACCTGCATTTCATTCCTGCAGCTCCCCCCCTGCCCCCCGCCCAATGCCCTTGGCATGTGAGCACGCAGGCACCTTCCTCCGGATTGCCACGGACAATCCAGTGGTCCCACATCTGGAAAAGCAACTTTTAAACCTTATTTCACAAGCACGCTTGTGGCTCCCTTTTGGCCTTTCAAGACACAAGATACAAGTCTGTGAACCCTACAGCTAAGAGCTTTGCACCAAGGGTTACGAAGTACTACTACTGAAATGTTAAGGGGCAGGGGTGGTTCAGTGGTAGAATTCTCGCCTTCCATGTGGGTGACTGGGGTTCAATACCCGGCCAACGCACCTCAACTGTAGCCACTGCCCATCAGTCAGTGGAGGCTTGTGAGTTACTAAGATGCTGAACAGGTTTCAGTGGAGCTTCCAGACTAAGGTAGACTCGGAAGAAAGGCTAGGAGATCTACTTCCAAAATTCAGTCCTTGAAAACTCTGTGGCTTGTAACAGTCCAAACCCATTGAGCATAAGGTCACCATGAGTTGGCCAACTGCAGAGCAGTTAATGGCAATGACATTGAGATGTTAAGGAGTTCCTGGGTGATTAAAGGGGTAAAGTGCTTGTCTAACTGAAATGCTGGAGGTTTGAGTCCACCGAGAGGCATCTCAGAAGAAGGCCTGGCAATCCACTTCCAAAACAGTCAGTCATTGAAAATGCTATGGAGCACAGTTCTACTCTGACACACGTGGAGTGGCTGTGAGTTGAAATCGACTTGACGGCAACTGTTGTTGTTGTTTTTTAATCGAGCTGTCAGTTTACTTCTCTGTGTTGTGTATTTACAGAAGGGCACTGAGAGCGGAATGTCACCCACCAGAGAATGCACTGGGGGAGCCATCTTGACAAGGAGCTCCCAACACACACTGCGGGCACAAACGCAGCCCAAGCGTTTCTCCACCTGGCAAAGCAGGCGATTAGCAGCGTGAGGGTAAGGGCGTTAATCTGTTTTTTATTAAAACTCATAAATGATTCAGCCTTCCATGCACTGAATGAGGACTCAAAGACAAAAGCATGCTTCCGTGTGTTTTGGAAGAACTTACTCTGAAGCATTTGATAGTCATAGTCATATCAGTGACTCAACCTTGGGGAGGCTTTCTTTGCCTTTGTTTTTTTAACCATCCTTCGCTGGGGTCAAATAAAGAGTTGACGTTTTGCTTGGTATTAGTGAGAAAGTCCCACAAGAGAGTAGGAGCAGCTTTCTCAAGTGTGTCTTAAAGGCAGGACTACAATATGCCAACTCCAAAAGAGGAAGAGCAGAGAAGGGTACCGATTTTTTTTTTTTTTTAGCTTCTTGTGTTCCACTCACTTAAAACACATTTCTATTTAAGTCTAACTGTACCCAGTATGAAAACCCTGGTGGCGTAGTGGTTAAGTGCTACAGCTGTTAACCAAGAAGTCGGCAGTTCAAGTCCGCCAGGTGCTCCTTGGAAACTCTGTGGGGCAGTTCTACTCTGTCCTATAGTGTCGCTGTGAGTCGGAATCTACTCGACAGCAGTGGGTTTTGGTTTTTGGTACCCAGTATGGTAGGAAACATCTTCATTATACGTAAGAGGAAGCTGAGTCAGAGACCCCTAAGTAATTTGCCCAAGTCACATTATTTGTCATGAATACTTAGCTAATTAATGGTAGAACTAAGATTCAAAACTAATCCGGTCTATGTTCTATATGAAATCTTAAATTGAAAAAGATGCTATTATTGAGAGTTATCTACATGCCAGGCACTGTGCTATAAGCTTTACACACACTTTCTTATTTAAACTATGAAGGATATTATTATTCTCAACTTGTAGATAAGAAAACCATTCTATCTGAACCTGATTCCAGCTTCCCTGCCCAAGTTTTTTTTACAAACAGGTCCATTGATCATGCTTAAACACGCACGCATATGCACATGTGCACACATGCGTATACTTTGAGGTCTTTCTAATGTGGTCAACATTTTCATGGAGCTCATGAAGTCTTTCAGTTAAAAGTGACTTCAATGGTTTCCTAAATCATTGTGTGGTAGTAGTAGATACCTTCTATTTCTATAGCCATGAATTGGAATCGACTCAATGGCAACCCGGTTTTGTATTTTTTATTTCTATAGCCTTCCTCAGTTTATAAAGCACTTGCATAATCATCTCTTTTGACGCTCCCAGCAGCCCTATCAGAAACGAATTATTATAATCACGTCATAGATGAGGAGCTAAGGAATTGAGAGTCTGAGTGAATTGCTCCAAGTCCATCAGCCAAGAATGGCAAAGGTGGGCACTGAACCCAAGGCTATTTAGCTCCCATGATAAACTTGACACCTATGTTGAAACAGAAAAGTTGATATGAAATGACTTTATATGACCAAGTATAACATTTGGTTGTCCATGAGCTATGATCGAAACTCTGTAAATAAATATACACCTGACAATCTTTTACAAACGGGCCTGATTACAAACAGATGCAGAAATGCATACCAACTTTTCCTATTGCATCCTTCCCAGCCACAGTGCAGTTTTCTGGGAATCCATGAGGGGGAAGTTCACAACACTGGGGAAGAGGAACAGGTGAAAGAGGGAAGGCATGTCTACCACATGGTTTTAGTAACACAGCTGCCATGCAGAGGCAGTTTTGGATTACATGAGTGACCGTGCACACAGTGGTTAGAGCAGGGCTCTGAGAACAAACAGACAAAACCAGAAAACCAAACACATTGCTTAGCACATGGAAGAATTTCCCACCTTCGGAAACATCTACAATAGGTGGGCATACTATTAACCCTCATCCACTTGGACAGGAGTTTAGCAGAAGCTGCAGAGCCACACGCTTGAACACAGGAGAAGCAATCCTTCCGTCCAAGCTTTCTCCCACCTCCATCTGAGTAACCCACATCTCAATAAATGATACCAATATCCACATAGTTGCTGAAGACAGATATTTGAATCTTCTCTTTCCTTTACCACTCACATCCAGCCCATCAGCAAAAAACAAACCAAACCAGTTGCTGTTGAGTTGATACGGACTCATAGTCAACCTATAGAAGAGAGTAGAACCGCCCCAAAGGGTTTCCAAGGCTGTAAATCTTTATAGAAGCAGGCTGCCACAACCCACAGAGTGACTGGTGTATTCGAACTGCCGACCTTTCAGTTAGCAGCCTAGAGCTTTAACCACTCCGCCACCAAACAGACCCAGGTTCAAATCCTGGCTCAGCCCCTTGCTAATTTTGTGACCTTTGAGCAACTTATTTAGCATCTCTCTGTCTCAGACAAAGATGCCCAACTCAAAAAAACTATTAAATGTACTATAGCACCGGTATGTATGACACACACAAAGTGTTCAGAGAACAACAGCTCTTAATAGGATAAATCCCTCCTTTTCTTGTCTAAGAGTAAACAAAGACTTCCTTCTCCTCTGCCTTCAACAACAGGGGCAATGCCCCATTCTCAGTGCCTAGGACCATACAAGGAAGGAGTTGCCACTAGGGATACAGACCAGATTGAAAGCATCAAAGGGTATTTGCTTGGCTGAAGTAGTGTCTCCCCGTTTCTGCATGCACACCCAAACCCAGGTTCCGTGAGATAGACCATATCACATGCAAACTCATAACCTGTGAAATTGTGTTTTGATTGGGTACACCACATATGCCCGGCCTTATCTATCCAAGTCCCTAAGGAAAATTATAGAATAGCTTTTTTTTTTTTTTTACTTAGCCCCTGTAGTAAAAAATCCAGTTATTACATTTTTTAAAATTCAGGGCAGGCATAACCATAGCTAGCCCTGACATTTCTGAACAGACCAGAGTTTGCAGGAAAAGCATACCAAACACAACCGGTGTGCTAAGGTCTATGTCAGAACACAGAAAATGTGAGCGAATTCACATTATTCCAGAAAAGTCAATATTTTCCCTCGAATATCGGAAGCAGATGAACCAAATATTTAAATTAGATGATGGGGTGGTTTATTCAAATTTTCCCACCTGGTGAAACCACCTTTTGAATGGCATTATACATCATGCATGCAGTGACTTTACAGGTGCCTCATAATCCTTTAAAAGGCATCGCGTGTGAATAAGACTCTAATTCTCACACAGTTACCTATGAATGAGAACGTTACTTTCCATTTTAAAAGTACCCAACACAGAGACACATAACAGGCGTGTTGTACATTACATATTCTAAGCTGGATTTGATGGGGACATTCGTCCGCTTTTACTCATCCATAAGACAGGATGGAGGATGTGAAAAAATGTTTGGTGAACTCTTGAAGACCTACGCAAATATCAGTTGTTGTGCTGGAAAATAAACTTTTCATTTATTTTAGAATCAAAACAACTCCCCAAGCTGGAGGAGTTGGGAGGAAACCAGGAGGTCGCCAAGTCCAACCTTCCATTTTCAAGTAGGCCTTTCCAAATGAAAACCAGATGACATTTTAAACAGATCACTTTCAGATTAAATGTCAACTGCATGTGATGTAACCGAAAACACCATCAACTCTTAGAACACGGAGCTCCTCCCCACTTCCCCAAGCGCCTATCGAGTCCCACATAGCACTCACATATTCGTTCCAGAAGTCTATAACTGTGTGTTGCTGGGCACTTCTCGGGGGCTCATCTATTTTCACGGCTTTAGTGAGCACACTTTAAGGTTATTATCTTTCCATATACTTTTAAGAGTTACCTTTGTAATTCTACTCCACATATTATTTTTTTTTTATTCATAGTCAACAAATATGAAATGTAATAAAGCCACTTAAGCCCTGACTTCCAATTGCTGGTTGGGAATTTAATTCTTTGGATGCCAAATACCTCTAAAGTACAAAGTATAGTGGTTTCCTAACCTTGAAGGGGCTTAGTCCAGCAAAATGGAAAAGGCAAGAAAATTCACACAGTGGATGAGACTGAGAACATCAGAGACAGAAAGGGAAAAAGAACACAGAGAAGCAGACCCAGTAGAAGAAAATAATTTACAAAATAGGCCTTAATCAACAAAGCCTTCTCATCATTTAACAGAAAAAAAAAAGATATTCTAAAGTTATTTAATATATATAAACTAAATTTTTTTTTTTTTAGTTAATTTACACCTGTATATTTCAAGGGAAAGTGCTTAAAATGATTTAATATACACATTTAGTAAGGCACTCAAATATATTTTGAATATACACCGTAATTGACCTTTCATTGGAAGTTTGCAATGTACCCAAAACTTCCAAAAACAGCATCTCATTTGATGTTTTCAGCAACAGCTTTTGGGCAGTTGTTAGCTGCCATCAATTCTCCTGGTTGCTCCTGGCAACCACACACACAAAAGAATGAAATGTCAGCTACAGATCAGACTGTGGTAATCCGTAGGGCTTTCACTGGTTAATTTTTGGAAATACAACACCAGGACTTTCTCCCTAGGCCATTTTAGTTTGAAAACTTCGCTGAAACCTGTTCAGCATCTTAGCAACAGTGTTGTTGTTAGCTGTGGTGGCGTCGCTTCTGACTCCTAGAGACCCCTATGCACAACAGAAAGAAACACTGCCCAGTCCTGTGCCATCCTCACAATCTTTGTTATGCTTGAATCCATTGTTGAAGCTACTGTGTCAATCCGTCTCGTTGAGGGTCTTCCTCTTTTTCGCTGACCCTCTAATTTACCAAGCATGATGTCCTTCTTCAGGGACCTATCCCTCCTGATAACAGGTCCAAAGTATGTGAGAAGAAGTCTCGCCATCCTCGCTTCTAAGGAGTGTTCTGGTTGTACTTCTTCCAAGACAGATTTGTTTCTTCTTCTGACAGTCCATGGTATAGTCTGTATTCTTTGCCCACACCACAATTCAAAGGCATCAATTCTTCTTCAATCTTCCTTATTCATGGTCTAGCTTTCACATGCAAATGAGGAGACTGAAAATACCCTGGCTTGGGTCAGGGGCGCCTTAGGCCCCAAGGTGACATCTTTGCTTTTTAACACTTTAAGGGGGTCTTTCGCAGCAGATTTTCCCAAATGCAACACTTCGTTTGATGTCTTGACTACTGCTTCCATGGACATCGATTGTGGATCCAAGTAAAATGAAATCTTTGGCAACTTCGATCTTTTTATGTTTCTCATGAGGAGGCATATTGGTCCAGATGTGAGGATTTTTGTTTTCCTTTATGGTAAGGTATTTTTATTTTTTATAACCCATACTGGATATTATTAAGATTTATATTTTACACAAGGCATAAGAAGAGCTTGAGGTCTGGAGACCTCTGCTTAGATTCCCATTTTTAAAACCAGACCATCTGTCTCTCTAAAAGAACAATTTGATATAAAAGTCAAGTCCTGGAAACCAAACTCTTGTGTTTGAATCCAAGCTCTACAACGCTCAGTGCCTGTTTCCTGACCTATAAGTAATACAGCACTCTACCATCTGTCTGTCAGTTTGTCATAAAGTGGTGGCTTTTCTCTGGTATGATGCTGGAAGCTATGCCACAGGTATTTCAAATACTAGCAGGGTCACCCACAGTGGGCAGGTTTCAGAGGACCTTCCAGACTAAGACAGACTGGGAAAAAAGACCTGGCAATCTACTTCCAAAAATTAGAAAATGAAAATCCTGTGGATCAAAATAATTCTGTCTAATATAGCCCTGGAAGATGAGATTCCTACACTGGAAAAAAAAAAAAAAAAACCCACTGCCGTCGAGTCGATTTTGACTCATAGCGACCCTATAGGACAGAGTAGAACTGCCCCATAGAGTTTCCAAGGAGCTCCTGGTGGATTCAAACTGCCGACCTCTTCGTTAAGAGCCGTAGCCCTTAACCACTACGCCACCAGGGTTTCCCCTATGTTGAAAGACATTCAAAATACATAATGGCTGCAACAAGGGACTTGAGCCTACCAACAATCGTGAAGATGGTGCAGGACTGGGCGATGTTTCGTTCTGTTGTTCATGAAGTTGCCATGAGTCAGCACCAATTCAAAGACAACTAACAAGAACAACAATATAGAGTTATTGTGAAGATTCAAGGAGCTAATATGTATAGAACTGGCAAAGCTTAACACATAGGGAGTTTCCAGTAAGGGAAACTGTTATCACTATACTTAAACAAAAAATAAATACCACAGAGGGTAAAAGAAAATCCACCATAATCTCAACACCCAACCGTTTTGTGTGTGTGTGTGTGTGTGTGTGTGTGTGGCTATACTTTTTCCTATCTTCATTTTTAGCATACTTGCCATCACTCAGTATATACAAATCTGCACTGTGTCATGTTTACTTAATATAGCATAAACACTTTCCTCACAAACATCAAGTTGAATGTGTACATCCAGTAAATTTATAAGTAATCATTTCCTTAGTTTTTAAACAGGGAGGTTGCTTCCAATGTTAATGTTATAAGTAATGCTGTGATAAATAACTTTGTGAATTTCACATTCTCCACATATTGGATTATTTCCTAAGAATGCATTTTTCGCATGTTCTTAAGGACTTCTACTGTATTCCGGAGATGACCACAGAGTCTGGCTCAATGAATATTTGATGAATGAATGAGTGAATGAATCACTTCAACAGCTTCTCATATGTTAAATATTGGTATAAATGTATAGTTCATTAAAATGTAAATGACAAGTGTCAAACAGGAGCTATTCTCATCCTATGCCTTATTGAAAACTTGGGTAATTGGTATAAAAATGGTGCCTCATTATTAATTTTTTAATGTGTATTTTCTAAAAAATTTAGGGGTTGATCTTCCCTACAAGGAAGTGGTCAATGGTGGGTAGCAAGCAACAGGTATAGAGGTAAAATCTAAATACCTTGTGGTTTGCTGTCTTTGAGTGGGCTCAACTCATGGCAACCCTATGCACAATGCGACAAAACATGGACCAGTCTGGGCCATCCATCAATCGATTTCTCTTTGGACCTTTGTGATTCATAGGGTTTTCAATGGCTGTTTTTCAGAAGTAGATCGCCAACCCTTTCTTCCTGGTCTGTCTTAGTCTGGAAGCTCCATTGAAACCTATTCAGCATCAGGTCAACATCCAAGCCTCCACTGACAGATGGGGGTTAGCTGCGGATGAGGGGCACTGGCTGGGGATGGAACCCTGGTCTGCCACATGGAAGGCAGAAATTCTACCACTGACCCACTACTGCCCCCTTTAAAAAAGAAAAAAGCAAAAACCAGTTACCACGGAGCCACTTCCAACTTGTGGAGGCCCCATGTGTGTCAGAGTAGAACAGTGCCCCACAGGTTTTTCAATGGCTGCTTTTTCTGAAGTAGATTGCCAAGCCTTCCTTCTCAGTCTCCTCTGGACGGCCTCAAACCTCCAACCTTTCAGTTAGCAGCTGAGCATGTTAGCAGTTTGCACCACCCAGGGATGCCAATGCCTCGTTACTCTTCCTCTTTCTCTGGGTGCCCCACTTCAAATTTCTTGGCCCATAGCTTGGGGAATATCTTTCACTAGCACTTCATTTAATTTCTGTAGTTCTACATCTGCGGAAGGAAATATTCAGGTTTATTTCACAAGAGCTCTTGTGGCTCTCTCATAGCCTTTTTACAGTAACAATACTAACCCAGTAAAAAAAACTGTAAAAACAGTAAAAAAAAGATACTAAGGCATTGTTATTTTGTATTCTTTCTAATTCAGCTTTCGGTGGTTTAATCAGAATATGGTTTTAATTTTAAAGATATCAAGTTGGTTGACTCTTTGCATTGAAGAAAGTATTCCCCACACCTTTTCTCACCTTGAATCTTTTGTTTATGATTTCTGAATACACTGGTACAAAGTGCCACTCCCCTGATCTTACCCTGAGTTTCTTTTTTTAGTGCACTTTTGAGAACCTCTAAAGGTATCTTTTTTCCCTGGCCTATTCTGGCTAATGTTTCCTTCCATCTCCATCTGCTTGAGTCCAGGCTTGATACTCTATTAAACATTCAAAGCAAATGGAATGTGGTCTGTGCTTAAAAGGTATGAGAGGAAAAGCTATGTCATGTCATGTTTCTGCTAATGGTAGGTCAAGAGTAAACACCCATAAGCAGACATAAGCAGCAGCGTCTACCGCCCACTGATGGTGGTGGGGGAGTCATTCTGGCACTTTAAGAGTCAATGGTGTAGACACATGGAGTGAATGGTTCATGGGCTGCAGTCATGAGATGTGTGAGTTAGGTGACTTCTTTAGATTTGGGCCCTCGGTTTCACCATGCTAGACCTGGGGACGAGGTTTATACAACGCCAGTGGTCTTCATTCTGTTGTCCTTGAAGATTTAGGGGGCCTCCACATTAAAAAGCAGCCCTGGTAACCATACCATCACCATCCCCAGCAATTGCTATATATTCAATTAGGATTAGGGGTGACCTCATCTCTGTCACAAGACAGAGATTAAAAAAAGAAAAAAAAATTTTTTTCATCTCCGTCAGAGTACAACTGTGCCACAGATGACTGTTTGTTGGAAATCGATTCCCAGGCCTTTTTTCCAAGGTGCCTCTGGGTGAACTCCAACCTCCAACCTTTTAGTTAGCAGCCAAGTGTGTTAATCATCATAGCCTCAAAATCACTGTGCTGCGTGCCTTTGAGTTTCTGTCTCATTTCTGCCATATAAAGATTCTATGGCCACACCTGTTCTCTTGGAACATCATTGTTTTAGTCTTCTGTTACAGCTTTCTCTATCAAAGGAGTCTCGGAAGCAATGGTTAGGACTCACCTTTCTCCCTTGTCTTCCTTTAGCAGGTACTAGGAGCTGGTACATGCTAAGTGCTCAATAAATATTTGTTAAAATTGCTAATTAGTCATAGTATGGGCTAGTCATAGGCATCCCTGGGTAGCTTGGCTGTTACCCTGATGATTGGCAGTTCAAGTTCACCCAGTGATACCTTGGAAGAAAGACCTTGCAATCTACTTCCACAAAAAATCAACCAATGAAAACTCTATGGAGTGTCAGTTCTACTCTGACACACTTGGGGTCAACATGAGTTGGAATCAAGTTGATGGGAACCAGTTTGGTAAGGGATTTTGGCTACTTACAAAATACAAGGTTAACTATTATCCTACATCTACTGTTTCTTCTTCCAGCAATGTTCTATGCCTACTATGCGCAAGGCACTCTCTTGGGTTTTATATACATACACACACACACACACACACACACACAAACACACACACCCCTATATGTATGTATACTGTCATATACTCTCATTCAAGCCTCAATTTTCAGGCTTGGTAGATATTATTAGTCCTAATTTACATACGGGGGCAATTGTGGTTCAGTGATAGAAATCTTGCCTTCCATGAGGATAAACCAAGAAACCAAACTCATTGCCTTTGAGTTGATTCCAACTCATAATGACCCTAAAGGACAGAGTAGAAACTTCCCCATAAGATTTCCAAGGACCGGCTGATGGACTCAAACTGCCATCCTTTTGGTTAGCAGCTCAGCTCTTAACCACTGTGCCAAAGGGGCTGTACTCCATGAGGACAGCAGAGTTCAATTCCCAACAATATACCTCATACACAACCACAACCCCTGTTAGTGAAGGCTTGTATTTTGCTATGATGCTGAACAGGTTTCAGCGGAGCTTCCAGACTAAGATGGACTAGAAAAGGAAAGGCCTGGTGATCTACTTTCAAAAATCAGCCAATGAAAACACTATGAATCACAGCAGTCCAGTCCTCAATGGGTCATGGGGATAGTTCATGATAGGGCAGTGCTTTGTTCCTTTGTGCAAGGCTGCGTTTGAGTTGGGCTGGTGACACCATGGCAGCCAACAACGATAATTTACATATGGGGACACTGAGTGCCGCGGAAGTCAAATAACAACAACAAAAAGCCGTAGCAGTCAAGTCGATTCCGACTCAATTGCTGACCCCCAAAAAGTGACCTAGTAAGTAGTGAGGCTGGATTTTAACACCAGGTCTGTCTGATCTCAACTCTTTTACTTTTCCTAGACATCATACTATTTCTTTATATTGCCTAATACACTTGGTTTGTCCACCAGTTTTAGTTATTAAATGAAGAGCCTCACCTATAACATATAAACTCACCAAGACGGCCACCTACGCTTTAATAATTTCCAACAACTAATGGCTCCATAGGGCAGGTTTTATAAATAGAAGGCAAAGTGTGTTCTTCCTTGTCTTCCTCCAGTGCTTTTGATAAGCGGAAGATCGAACTCTCTAACAAAACAAGTTGCATTTTAACTTATTGGAAGTAGGACTGAAAATTCTATCCATATATTTTTTTATGGCCTAAATGCATGGAAATCAGACTTTTGAAGGCTGTTTTGTACCTTCTGTGGTGGTTGGGGAGAGTATTTCTAGAGCTATAAAAGCACTGAATATGTAAATTTTGGAAACATTTATATGTTAAAAATACTGAAACTCAACCATGTGTAAGCATTGCTAAAAGCAGGTAGAAGAAGCTGCCACATTTGCAGTTCTTAGCCTCCCCAGAGCTCTTTATTAATTCTTCCACGTCATTTACATGAAAATGGAGCCTTCCTTTGTATTAAGACGCTAAAGCCAAATCACATGGACAATGCAAATGAGTCAGCAAAGAGTGCTTTGTCGTAAAAATATATAATTTATTTCAACGGTTTCTGCAGATCTTTGATATCAAAGTCTCTTTATGACACTGACAGTCATCAAGCGGATGTTTGTCAAAGTACATTCCCCAGATGTCTAAATAAAACAGGTTTTGCTTTGATGAGTTATACACGGAGAGCTAGAAAAGGACTATACTCTGTTTGAATGTCTCTACTTTTAGAGAATGTATCTTACCTTTCTTTCAATTTGGACTGTTGAGGTTCTAGTTAGTTGGGATCAGTTCACGCAGAATCTTCTATAAATGTTTTTATAACAAGATAAAGGAGGGAATAATGATGTGAATGGCAGCGATGTGTCTTAAAAATAACAGATACTCAACTAATAAGTGGGCAAAAGCAAAAACAGACAATTCAGAAACAAGAAAATTTAACGTGGAAGAAGCACGTAGAAAAATACTCATTCTCACTAGTGAGAAACCATTTTACTTCTCCCAGAATCCAGATTTCTGGGGTCCAGGGAGGTGGGGTAACCCTCCAAGACCATCACCCATTAGATGTCCTTTTGAATCTTGAGCCTTGAAGAAATTGGTTTCTAAAAACTCACCTTTGAGTCAAAGGATGGTCTAGCCCATTGCCATCCAGTCAATTTCAACTGATAGCGACCCTGTAGGACAGAGTAGAACTGCCCCAAAGAGTTTCCAAGGAGCTCCTGGTAGATTCAAACCGCTGACCTTTTGGTTAGCAGACACAGCTCTTAACCACTACACCACCAGGGTTTCCACATATTGGGGGGCAAATAAGTAATTATTTGAATTGTTCTTCAAGACAATGCTGTACAAAATCCTTCCTGAAAACAAGTTGTTTATCTGTTCTGTTACCCTTTTTCCATGGTGATGCCAACAAGATGGAGTGTGACGTCTTTAGAGGTTCTCTCATTTCAGAACATTTTTAAAATATTTCCCCAACTTGCAAATTGTATGTTAAATAAATTTCAATTAATTTCTATTATTGGCTTAACACGATTTTTGTTTTAACACTCTTAAGCTACAAATGAGAACAGCAACACAAAGCTGTTTTTGGCTATCAAATCAATGTTCCTTGTAAGGATATCATTTAGGAAAGGCCAGGGTGTGGTCGAATAGTCACTCACAGCCATGCTAATAGCAGGATGCACTACACAATCTATTGGAAATGCATTGGCACTTTGCATGAGAAACATCAGTAATGTCCACACACTTGTGCTGTCATCCCTTATGGATGCGGCCCAAATTATGGAAAAAGCCTTACCATCAAATATTGTCCCAATAGTGGTATTGATAAGAAGAATTATTAAAAACAACTAAAACTCTAGCAATAAATTAAGTCATCTTATTGACTGAAAGAAATACTTGACTAATGCTATGAAAAATATTCTTCGAATAACTTTTGAAGTAATATTTGTAAAACATTAGTTGTAATGCAGATGAAAAAAGTAAAATATAAATGCATAGTAGAAATACTAGCCCTTGTTTTAAAACAGAAAGAAAAGGTAAAATGAAAGAAAAAATACTGAAAAAGAATAATCCAAATACTTAACCCTTGAGGTCTTTGGGTGATGAGGTTCTAGGTATTATTTATTTTTTAATCTACCCGCTTTCCTCGATTTTTCATATGTTCTACAATAACTGTGTATTGAAACTGAGATGAAGGGGAATTACTGATAAAAAATATGAATTATGTCATGGGCCCTGGTGACAAGACATCATTAAAGACTTAGCACTTTATTCAAACCCAAAGCCACATAATATGGTTCCACAGAGTTTACACTCAATCTGGAGAGGCCCATGTATACACATTATAATCCAATTAATTACATTTTTTCTCAAACTAATTGGAAATCTTAGTTTCTTAAAACAATGTCAAAAATCTAGGAATTCCAATACTTGGCAAAACTTCCTAAGACAGCGGAGTATTTATTACATGTGTTTCCAGAAAAACAAGAAAGTATACATGGATGGAAGGGACGAGAAGGCAAATTTTAGCTTAGCAAGTGGAAGAATTTTCCACCTTTGGAAACATCCAACAATGGGTGGGCATACTATTAACCCTCATCCACTTGGACAGGAGTTTAGCGGAAGCTGCAGGTCCACACGCTTGAATGTAGGAGAAGCAATCCCTCCCCCCAAGCTTTCTCCCACCTCCATCTGAGTAACCCTGATCTCAGTAAATGGCATCAATATCCACTCAGTTGCTGAAGACAGATATTTGAATCTTCTCTTTCCTTCACCACTCACATCCAGCCCATCAAAAAAAAAAAAAGCAAATCCATTACCATCAAGTTGATTCTGACTCATAGTCACCCTATAGGACAGAGTAGAACTACCCATAGGGTTTCCAAGGCTGTAAATCTTTTCAGAAGGAGACTGCCACATCTTTCTGCCACTGAGCAGCTGATGGGTTTGAACCATCTACCTTTTGGTTAATGGCGAAACACTTAATTTCTGTGCCACCATGCTCCTTTCATCAGCAAAGCATACCTCAAATCCATCAGCTTATCTCCATCTCCACCACTGCCACCTTGGTACAAGCTAGCATCACATTTTCCATGGATCACTAGAGGAATTTTCTCACCAGTCTACACTCTTTCCCGGCCAAATGATGTGTTTACAGCATAAACCAGATCACACCACTCTCCTGCTGATAGACTTCCCAAAGCACCAAAATGAAATCCCAAATCAAAACCCATTTCCCTGGTGGACATGAACTGATGAAACCTGGGCTAGATACATTATCATCTATCTATCTGTCTGTCTGTCTATCTACCGATATATCTATCTATCTTGCTCTATCTATCTCTATGCTTGCCATTAGCTTCTGCCTGGAATGTTCTCCTCCAAGATCTTGGCAACACTGGCTTCTTCTCACATATAAGGCTTTGCTTAAATATCAGCTCCCCAGAAGGCCTTTCCTGACCTTCCTGCCGAACTAAAGCAGCCTCCAAGCATATTCTGACTCATCATCTTCTTTTATTTTTTCTTAGCACTTAGATCACTATTCGATATTTTCTTTTTTAATTGTTCATGCAATGCAAGTTCCATGAGAGAAGAATTTTGTCAATCTAGTTCACTGTTTCATTCCAAAATGCCTGGCATAAATCAAGTATTTAATTAATAAAGATGGAATGAATGAATGTTAGATATGCCTAATCATAATCAAATTCAACACTGGGAAAACCCAAAGACCCTATCTAATGAGCCTGGTGACCCTTGGGGAGACTTTTTTGGGAGCCATGTTACCTCCTTCAAATTCCTCTGGCCCAATTGAAGTATAACTCTTTGGGAGTCATTGAACAACACAATGATTACTGGTTTCTCAAACTGACACTTCATGATGTGACTGTTTCCTGTTTACCAAAAAAATAACACGTGTTGAAGGATAAACCAAAAACCAAACTCATTGTTGTCGAGTCGATTCCAACTCATAGCAACCCTATAGGACAGGGTAGAAATGCCCCGTAGAGTTTTCAAGAAGCACCTGGTGGATTGAACTACTGAACTTATGGTTAACAGCTGTAGCAATGGGAAAATATCTATCAAGAACACATGGGTACTCCTACGTTCACTCTTATCACTCTGAACATTTCATGAGTGGCAGTCTGTCTCTACTGGCAAGTCAGCACCTCCACTCGTATGGTAGATGACAATAAAGTTTTGGATGTGGGAGAATATGAAGACAGCACTAGAAAGATTTAGGACCTTTGACACCAGCTCTCAATCTCACATCTGGCCCCTCCTAGCGCATGAAACAGAGTCCTTGGGTGAAGCAAATGGTTAAGCATTTGACTATTAACCAAAAGTTTGGCAATACAAACCCATCCAGAGGCACTTCGGAAAACAGACCTGGAGATCTGCTTCCAAAAGGTCATAGCCTTGAAAATCATATGGAGCGGTTCTACCCTGCACATATATGATCTCCATGAGTTGGAATTGACTCCACAGTGACTAGTAACAACAGCAGTGCATTAGACAGGCACACAGTAGGCGTCTGTATCCTAGTGAGTGACTTTCATAAAGAACTTTTTGGAAATCATTCCTTAAACAATGTTCTCCAAGAAGGTTAAGTCCTTTTAGCCTAAAAACTCAAAATAAATAAATAATGAACTTTGCATCCATTCAGGTATTTCAGTAGTTAATATGCTAAATATGTCCCTTTGAGGGCAAACAAGAGGGGCATTGGTAGATGAGTGGAAGAATTCTCACCTTCCATCCAGGAGACCCAGGTTTAATTCCCGGCTTGCGCAGCCACCACCCGTCTGTCAGTGCAGTCTCCCGTGTTGCTATGATGCTAAACAGGTTTCAGGGGAGCTTCCAGACTAAGATGGACTAGGAAGATAGCCTTGGTGATCTACTTCCAAAAATTAGCCAATGAAAACCCTAAGGATCACAATATCCCATCTGCAACTGATCAATGGATAGCACATGACTGGGTATCATTTTGTTCATAGGGTCACCATGAGTTAGGAGCCAACTCAATGGTAAACAACAACAACAAAAAAAACCAAACCCAGTGCCGTCGAGTCAATTCCGACTCATATGGTAGATGACAATAAAGTTTTGGATGTGGGAGAATATGAAGGCAGCACTAGAAAGATTTAGGACCTTTGAATCCTGCATGGGGTGAGGATGGGAGGTTCTTCCTGTGACTCTGTTATCAAAGCTGCCAAAGAGTAACTAGTTTCGCCACAAATGGGCACACCTAGCAGCATGTGACCAGAAGCAGCATGGGGTAATGGAAAGGTCACAGACTTCAAAGTCCAATATGCCTATCCAAATCCTAGTTCTACCACCTACTAACTGTGCTTTCTTGGATAAGTCATTTACTTTAGCTGAGGCTCAATTTCCATCATGAGTAAAAATTTGATAGCAATTTCTAGGTCATAAAAACATTCAGAAGATTAAGTAAACTTGTATATATAAACCTATAGCCGTGGAGTTGATTCTGACTCATAGGAACTCTATAGAACAGAGCAGAACTGCCCCATCAGGTTTCCAACGCTGTAATCTTTACAAAAGCAGACTGCCACATCTTTCTCCCGTGGAAAGGCAGGTGGGTTTGAAGTACTGACCTTCCGGTTAGTAGCCAAGAGCTTAACCACTACCCCACCAGGGTTTTTTTCTTAGCACCAGAAGTTTAATTTACGTGAGCTTATTTCCTCCCTTTCCTGATTTCGGCAGTTCGAATCAGCCAGGCACTCCTTGGAAACTCTATGGGGCAGTTCTACTCTGTCCTACAGGGTCGCTATGAGTCAGAATCGACTGGGTGGCACTGGGTTTTCCTGATTTCAGAGGAAAATGCTGCAAAAGATTCACAGGACTTAAGATTGTCAGGCTTCCCACGTTGCAGAAATTAAAAAAGTCTAAGGATCAAAAAGAAAGCCACACCATCCCCTAAAATCACCACTTCCCTCATGAACAGGCCTCTGAAACCATAATCCCTTTTAACAAAGTCCTCTTGGGTCCAGCATGGCTGAGGAGAGGGGAGTCACACCAAATTGCTAGATTGGATAGAAGGCAATAGTGAAGCCATTAATAAAAATAGGGGACATAGGAGAAGAGCAAGACAATGAGTTTACGTTTGCTGGTGAACTTAAGATGCCTGTTCAAAATCCAAATGAGAATTTTCAGGAGATGTTTGGAAATATAGGTCAGAAACTCTGGAGTGAGTTTAAGCCTGGAGATAGATATTTAGGTGTGATGGTACAGGTGAAAGTTAAAACCAGAAAGGGGTGTGCGTATGTGCGTGTGTGTGTGTGTGTGTGTTGGGGTTAGATACCACCCAGAGAAAATGTCAAGTGAGGGAAAACTTGTTTAGAATCACTACCCTAGGGAACACCACATTTATGGGGGTTAGAAGCAGTGGGGTGCTGGTGAATGTTTGACAGTCAGCTCTCAGTGTTGGGAGTGGGCTAATTTTTAACATTTGCCAGTTTCTACAGTGGAAACACACCCTGGAGGCTCAAGAACACCACAGGGTGGCAGAAAGAGAAGGATAAAAGGACAGAACAACAACAACAACAAATGGTCAGGAAATAGAAGCAAAAAACTAGGAGAATAGTATAAAAACCAAGGGACTTGAATTACTCAGTAGAGATTTTGACAATCACAACAAAAGGGCCCAAGAAATAAACACACAAAAAATATCATTTGGACTTGCCAACACAACAAATCTGCCTTGGGGAGGCAGATTTAGGGAAGGAAGTCAAACTGCAATGCCTTAAGAGGGAAGGAAGGGAGAAGAGATGGAGACAAGTTTAGACAATCCTTTCAAGATGCTGGCGTAGGGAAGGCAGGAGAGAAATAAAGCCATGCTTGCAGTGGGATGCACAGTCAAAGTAGAATTTGAGCATTATCTAAGAGCCATGAACCACTAGATGGGGACGAGAGTAGCAGCCAAAAGACTGTGGAGAACAAGGGCCATCTATATCACCAAGACAAGAACCAGATCGGGGGTAAGGCGCATGACAGGAGGAAAAAGAAACTTCTGGTCAACTGCCCTTTGCCTATTCCGTTATTACTGTCTCTAGTATGAAAAACAACGTTCTGTGCTAGCCACACAATTGTGTGATATGCAGATGATACAACCTTGCTTGCTGAAAATGAATTGAAGCACTCATTGATGAAGGTCAAAGACTATATGGGCTTCAGTATGGATACATCTGAAAGTGAAGAAAACAAAAATCCTCACAACTGGACCAATAAACATCGTAAGAAATGGCAAAGAAATTGAAGTTGTCAAGGAATTCATTCTACTTGGAACAACAGTCAACGAGCGCAGAAGCAGCAGAAAGAAATGAAACAAGTTGCATTGGGAAATACATGGCAAAAGACCTCTCTAAAATCTTAAGAATGTTCTGGGCTGACTCTAAGCCATGGTATTTTCAATCACCTCATAAGCATGTGAAAAATGGACAATTGGAAAAAAAAAAAAAAGACAGAAGAAGAATTAATGCATTCGAATTGCAGTGTTTGCAAAGAATATTGAATATACTGTGCCCTTCCAGAAGAAAAAACAAATCATTCGCAGAAGAAATACAACCAAAATGTTCCTTAGAAATGATGGTGGCTCACTTACTTTGGACACATCATCAGGGAACACCAGTTACTAGAAAAGAACATCATGTTTGGTAGAGGATCATCAATGAGGTGGATTGACCAATAGCCATGATAGTGGACTCGAACATACCAGCGATTATAAAGATGGCACAGGACTAAGCAACATTTCCTTTGGTTATACATAAGGTCACCATGAGTTGGAGCTGACTTGACTGAAACTAACTTCAACAACAGCATGAAAGAAATAATGGTACCTAGTTGACAAAAAATAGTTGACAGTTGGGATTAATTCTGGTTCTGTCACATCTAGCTTTGTGATCTCAAGCAAGACTCATTCCCTCTGTGGTAATGGAGATAGCAAAAGAATTGACACCTTTGAATTATGGTGTTGACGAAGAACATTGAAAATACCATGAACTGCCAGAAGAATGAACAAATCTGTCTTGGAAGAAGTACAACCAGAATGCTCCTTAGAAGCAAGGATGGCAAAACCTCATCTCACATACTTTGGACATGTTATCAGGAGGGACCAGTTCCTGGAGGAGGACATTGTGCTTAGTAAGGTAGAGGGTCAGCGAAAAAGAGGAAGACCCTCAGTGAGATGGATTGATATAGTGGCTGCAACAATGGGCTCAAACATAGCAACAACTGTGAGGATGGCACATGACTGGGCAATGTTTTGGTCTGTTGTACATGGGGTCACTGTGAATAGGAACTGACGTGACAGCATCTAACAACAACAACAATGGAGAGAGTAATGATGTCAGTATAACGTCACCTCGCTGGGTTTTTATGAAAATGCAATGATCTAAAAGAAAGAAAAAGCACCTCTCAGAGTGTCTGGCATACAGTAGACCCTCGGGACATTTTAGTTTCTTGATTCCATCCCTTAGCAAGAACATTAAGGCATATAAATGAAAATTACAAAGGTATCCTGTACTCTACCCAGGACAGGGGAGGAAGGAAATGTTCCTTCTGCTGTCTGTGTAAGTCATACAGCTCCAGGCGCACGAGGGGGCAAACAGGATGGATCTTTCTTCCCCTGTCACACGCATCTATAGCACAATAAAGTGGTGAACTTTCCTACACGTGGGCTGAGCAAGGTACTGCCACGTGTAGGGGAATCCATGCATGAAGCACGAGGAAAATCATCTGGACAAAAGATGTTAATGAATAGCTATGATCATTACCGATTACGTGTTCCATTGGTATGAAGCATGGAAAGATACAGTATGTATCATTTCAGAAGATAATACTTAGGAAATTCACTTGCTCCAGCTTTTCCTAATTTGACATTAGCTATTTTTAGGATCCCATGAGCTCATTTCTTATATGAACTCAATACAAGAGTAACGTTTGTTCTAAATCCCTTAATGATTCCTTTGGGGCTCAAAACTTAACATTGTTTATTTTCCTATGGTAACTATAAGAAAGTTAGGCAATTATAAAGGTGTAAAAACCTGCCACTAATATTTAAATCAAACAAACTGATATGACGATTTTAAGTAACAGTGGTTACAGTACCCTGAATTTTGTATAAATATTGAATTATGTTTATTTATATTAGTTGGTCAGAATTTGGGTAATGGAAAAAGAAAAGGTCACTTGAAGTTTAGTGAAACCTTTGGCCCACATCTCCAAAACAGGAGAAGCCATCACTTCTCAGCAGGGAGCAACCAAAAGAAAGTTCTCTAGCTTCCAGAAAACACTATTGGTTTTTTCCAACAGGCAATACTGCTAATTTCCCTTTCACAAACGCAATAGAAAGGTTTCTTCACATTTTATTATCTATAAGGATTAAGAAGCCATGTTTCTATAATTTAAAAAAAAAAAGTGATAATTTTAGTGAAATTTAGAAATATATTCTTCTTGTGAAAAATCGAAGTAGCACCTATGGGTCAAAAGTCACAATTAATGTAACTCCCCTACCTTTACTCAAAATAACAATTGTTCTCATTTTGGTGTCTATCTTTCCAGATGTTTTTCTGACCACTTAAATATATATACTATATACATGTTCCGAACCCGGCCCTTTCTTTTTACACTGAACAAGATATCCTGTGGGCCTTTCTACGTTAGGGAATTCTGCAAAGCTCTGTACAATGTGACATTTCACCATGTATGGATGCACATATCTACGGTTAGCCTCTGTCCTATTCCTGGAGAAAGAACGGCAATAGATACTTCCAAGATCACTATTCTTAAAATGTATACATAACTTCTAGAAAGCCACAAGGAAAAGACAAAGAATCCAATGGAAAAATGTGCAAAGGATATGAACAGCCAATTTGCAGGGCAAAACCACACACACACACACACACACATATCTGTCCGACCTCAGTGTTCCCTAGGGCAGCAGTTCTCAAATGGTCTCCAAGTCCATTTCAGAGGATACATGAGATTAAAATCATTTTCATAATAGATTCTAAGATGTTACTTGCCCTCTTTCTCTGCATTGGCATTTGCAAAAACAATGTTAGGAAACGTGGGGTCCTTGGTATAAATCAAAGTAGCAGTGCCAAACCACGTAGGACTCATTGTATTCTTTATGGCCATGCGCTTGCAGTTAAAAAATGTTCTTCATGAAGCAGTAAAAATGTGAACTTTTAGTAAACATTTACCATTGAATACAGGGATTTTTTTAAATTGTTGTTGAAAATATACACAGCAAAACATACACCAGTTCCACTATTTCAATAGACACAATTCAGTAACAACGATTACATTCTTCAAGTTGTGCAACAATTCTCTCTCCTTTCCTGAATTGTTCCTCCCCTATTAACGTTTTTTTATTATTATTATTAATGTAAACTCACTGCATCCTAAGCTTCCTACCTAACCTTTTGTGTTCTTATTGTCAATTGGGTCCCATAGAGATATATTTAAAAGGGCACAATGCTGAAGGCATTGTGCAAAGGATATGAATACTCTTTACCAATTAAGCTAAACTATTGTTTGATTTACAGAAGATCTAAGGAGATATTTTTGGTTTAAGGTTTAAAGATTGTTTCTGGACAATAGTTTCAGGGGTTCACCCAGCCTCAATAACTCCAGAAAGTCTGGGTTTCACGAGGATTTTGAAATTCTGTTCTACATTATCACCCTTTTGATTAGGATTCTTCTATAGAATCTTTGATCGAAACACTGAGTAATGGTAGCCGAGGACCATTCAGTTCTGGTCTCATGGCAAAAGAAGAAATTGTTCATGAAAGCAATTAGCCACGCATTCCCTTTCCTCCTCCTATTCCTGACTCTCCTCCTTCCTCTGTGGCTGCAGGCGAATAGAGATCGTTTTTAGCATTCCGTGTGACAATATGAAAAGTATGCATAAAATAATTCTGCTGCGTACAGGAGTATAAAGGCTACTTCCCTCATGGGGCACCATTTTTACTTGAAAAAACACCTGGCAAACTATAGTTATGTGGAGTTGTGTGTTTGGTAGACATTTTCTCAAAAACGAACAAAGCGAGCCAATCACTTCAAGGAAAACAACTGACATTATTTGTTGCCAATGATAAACCTGGTGCTTTCAAGCAAAATTAAATGATGAAACACTTGTGTCTGCCACGGTGAGCTTGACAGCTTCACGATACTTAAAGGTTTTCTGATGAGGTTGATGGTGATATTCACAAATGTGGTTTTTGATATTGAATAATGGAATGTGTCAAATTTGGAAGATGTGCAAAACTCAGTGAACCAATATATTCCAGACAACCAATGCATGATATTACATATTCATGAGTGGGCGAAAGATCCAGTCAAAGTGCAATTCAGAGTAATGGGTTTTAATATTACAATGTATGAAAAGTTCATTGATAGGATTTCAGATCCCACAGTAAAACTAGCATTTAAGAAACAACAACTTGAGTTTTGGTATTGGATCAAAGAAGAATATCTACACTTATCTCAAAAGGCTATTAAAATACTCCTCCCTTTTTCAATCACAAAGCTGCGTGAGACCGATTTTCTTCAACCAAAAGGATGTAACAGTGGATTGAGCACAGAAGCAAATATGAGAATCCAGTTATCTTTTATTAAGCAAACATTAAAGAGATATACAAACATGTTAGAGTAATGCCAATCTTCTCCATTTCTAATTTGTTCTGGGAAATACGGTTTAAAAAAAAAAAACCACGTTATTATGTTAACATGTTATGGATTTATTATTGCTATTTTACATGAGTAGTAATTTTTTTTTTAAGTTTCCAGTTTTATTTTCTAATATGGTAAATTTCATTAGCTTTATAACCCCTAGAAATTAAGATCTTTAGGGTGTTCAAAATTTTATAAGTGTCAGGGGTCCTGAGACCCAAATCTTTGAAAATTGTTGGTCAAGGAAATACAAGTTAAATTTAGATACCATTCTTAATCTATCAATTGGGCTAAAATTTTCAAAATTAATAATATCAAGGATTGACGAGGGTACCAGGGAATGGGTATTCGGGTTGCTGGAGGGAATATTAAGACCAGATGGGTGGTAAACATCTTAAGTATTATAGGCCATACAGACACTGTTACAACTACCATTGAAGTACAAAACAGCCATAAATCTGACCTGTTGCCGTTGTGTCCATCCTGATTCATAACGACCTTATAGGACAGAGCAGAACTGCCCCACAGGATTTCCAAGGCTGTAAATCTTCACGGAAGTGGACTGCCACATCTTTCTCCTGTGGAGCAGCTGGTGGGTTCAAACTGCTGACCTTTTGGTTAGTGGCCAAGCTCTTAATCACTGAGCCACAGGTCTAGTTGTGTTCCAATAAAACCTTATTTATATTTAAAAATGTGCATACTGTATAACTCAGTAATTCTGCTCCTAAGTACCTACTCTACAGAAATGCTCACACATAACGATAACAGCAACACCTATATAGCGTTTAATATACACCTTGTAGTGTTCTAATCCCTTTGCGCATACTAACTCATTTAATCATCACAACAGTGCTAAGAGGTAAATACTTTTAGTTTTTCCACTTTATAGATAAAGAAACTAAGGACCAGAGTGGTTAAGTAACTGGCTTAAAGTCACACAGCTAATGTACCAATGTTCACTACAGCATTATTGTGACTGCAAAATTCTAGAAATAACCTAAATGTTTAGAGGCTTTTTTGTTTGTTTGTTTTAGAGACATTAAAGATTATGTTTGTTCTGGCTGGTGTTTTTCTTTACACAAAAACCAAAAAACCATTACTGTCAATGTCGATTCTGATTCATAGCAACCCTACAGGACAGAATAGAACTGTCCCATAAGGTCTCCAAGGAGCAGCTGGGGGATTCAAAATTATGTGTGTTCCTGGCTTTGTTTCTCTGTCTATTCGATTCTTCCAAAGTACATTTGAAGCCCCATGTTTTCCTTAAAGCTTTTGTCAATCATTCCAGCCATGATGACCTCTGTTTGCCTTAATTCCCATAGACCACTGTCTCTGGTGTTTATGTCCTCAATGACCATATGTTGGAAGAGGGGAATGTATTTCCCTGGCTGGTCTTCAATCCCCTGGTAGATCTCAGTTCTTCAAGGGTTAGGAATGGATCTTCTGCTCCCTTTTATCCTTCACGGTCTGTTGCCACCTCCACCACCTCCCTGGCTACCACCCTGTTACCCTGTCCAAGCCACCACCGTCATTGCTTACCCAGACTGAAACAGTCTCCAGACGGAGCTCCTGCTCCCCTTCTTGCCTACCTAATGGCATATTGTTGGGTTTATTTTTTAGACTACCACATCACAGACCAAAACACCAAAGCAGCTGCCATCAGGTCCATTCTGGCTTATGGCTGCCCCATGTGTTTGAGAGTAGAACTGCACTCCATAGGGTTTTCAATGGCTGATTGGCCTTTCGAAAGTAGATCGCCATAGCACTAGGCCTTTCTTCTGAGGCAGCTCTGGGTGGATTTGAACCACCAACCTTTTGGTTAGTAGCTGAGGGCTTAACTATTTGCACCACCCAAGCTAAAAAAAAAATACACACATATTCTTGTCGAGTTGATTCCAAGTCAAAGCGAACCTCCAAGTACAACTGAGTAAGGTCAGAGTAGAATTGCGCCGTAGGGTTTTCCTAGGCTGTAATCTTTACAACACCAAATCACCAGTTCTTTTCTCCTGTGGGGCAGCTGGTGGATTCAAACCACCAACCTTTCAGTTAGTAGTCCAGCACTTAACCATCGTGCAAACTCCAAGATCCCTAGCCATCAAATTGATTCTTATTCATGGAAACCCCATGTGTGTCAGAGTAGAACGGAATTCATAGGATTTTCAAATGCTGTGATCTTATGGAAGTGGTTAGGCAGGCCTTTCGTCTGTGGCTTTGCTGGATGGATCTGAACGGCCAACTTTTTAGATAGTAGCCAAGTGCAAACAATTTGCAATACCCAGAGTGAGCTTTACACACGGTTTAATTCAGACCAATTCACTCCTCAGACACACCCCCATTGGCTTCCCAGGCCACATTGTATAAAATCACAAGTCTTCACTACAACCTCTGCTCCAACCACACAGGTGTCCTTGCCATTCCCCAGGGCAGGCCAAGACACTGCTGCCACAGAGCCTTTGCATTGGCTGTTCCTTCTGCCTGGATGTTGGCCAGGCTCCTTGTTTCACTGACGGACTCTGCTCAATTGTGCCCTTATCAGGGAGGCCCTCATGGCCATCATATCTAAAAAAAGAAAACCACTTTCCCCAGCTCCTTTATCCTCTCTTCCCTTACTCAGCTTTGCCTTTTTCACATCACTCCTCCATGGGGTTTCCAAGGAGTGGCTGGTGGATTTGAACTGCCAATCTTTTGGTTAGAAGCCATAACTCACCATAGCTCTTAACCACTGCGCTGCCAGGGCTCCATTTTTTGCTTATGTTTTGATGCTGCATCATGCATTTGTTCATTTTCTTAGGGTCCCACTCCCCTCAGCCCAACATAAAATCGTGCCTGCAACATGGCCGCTCAGTAAATATTTGTTGAATGAATGGGCCTCAGTACCGCCACTTATAAAACAGAGCTAACAAAAGGTTGGTAGTTCAAGTCCACCCAAAAGTGCCTTGGAAGAACATCCTGGTGATCTACTTCTGAAAAAACCAGCCATTGAAAACCCTATGGAGCACAGTTCTACTCTGACACACACGAGTAGGAAGTCAACCACAACTTCACTGTAAAGTTTCTCAGCTTTACAGATGAGGAAAGTGAGGTATAGATGGGATGAGTAATTTGCCCAAGTTCACAGCTATGCGGTAAGTCATGCAGGTAGGAGCTAAATGGAATAAAGAGCGGACAAGCACGCTGAAAGCACAGGGCTCTTTATAAACGCCAGGAATTCCTATTTACATTCCAGCTCACAGTGAGGGCTCCGTGCCAGACGCAATAATCATCCTGGAGATGCACCCATGTTCCTGGGTTTCTGCTCCAGGAAGAGCGAGCCTCAGAGAGTCCATGCGATCAGGGAGAGGGCTCAGGTGAAAAGAGAACTTTTTTTTCCATCACGGACTTTTCTTAAACACTGCTTGGGAAGGGTGTTTGCTAAGTCCATTTTCTGATCAGAGAACAATTTGACACCTATTCTTCTATTTTCAGCTGGCACCAAACCTGGGTCCGCGACGTTATCGCTCACCCGTTATCTGTGTCGCCTGGAAGGAACTCCGAGTAAGGTACAGGAAAAAGGTGGGGGTATTGTTGGAGCTTCCTGCTGGCCAGCATGCTGGCGTATTGTTGGGTTTATTTTTTTAGACTATCACATCACAACTATTCTGGCAACATCCTTTTTCCATCCTGGACCTGATACAATATTTATTGAACTATACAAACTGCGTCAATACATGATTCTTTCTGTATTGTTGCCCAAGTTCTTTAGGTATCCTTATTTTTTGTTTTTGTTGTTTTAATCCATTAAAGGATTTTGTTAATGGCCATGTGATCAGACAACTGCTCAAATGTGAAATAATTTTTTTCAACAAAATAGACCTCAGATAGAACCTTGCTCTTATGGATTGAATTGTGTCCCCCCAAAAAATATGTATCAACTTGGCTAGGCCATGATTCCCAGTACTACGTGGTCATTTACCATTTTGTGATCTGATGTGATTATCCTATATGTTGTAAATTCTAACTTCTATATTGTTATTCGGGGCTCTCCTGCACAGTAGTTAAGCATTTGGCTGCTAACCAAAAGGTCAGTAGTTCAAATCCACCAGCCACTCCTTGGAAACCCTATGAGGCGATTCTACTCTGTCTTATAGGGTTGCTGTGAGTCACAATCAACTCAAAAGCAACAGGTATGGTATGGTGTGATGTTAATCAGGCAGGATTGGAGGCCATTACGGTAATGAGGTAGGACTCAATCTACAGGATTAGGCTGGATCTTGAGTCAATCTCTTTCAAGATGTAAAACACAGAGTTGAGCAGAAAGGAGACAGACCTCATACCACCAAGAAAGAAGCACTGGGAGCACAGCACATCCTTTGGACCTGGAGTCCCTGCACTGAGAAGCTCCTAGGCCAGGGGAAGACTGATACAAAGACCTTCACCCAGAGCCAACAGAGAGAAAACGTCTTCCCCTGAAGCTGGCACCCTGAATTTGGACTTCTAGTCTCCTAAACTGTGAGAGAATAAATTTCTCTTTGTTAAAGCCACCCATTGGTTGGCTTTTTCTGTTATAGCAGCACTCGATAACTAAGATACTTGCTCAACCACTACATTTTTTAAAACAGATACCAACAAAATAGCGTTTCCTGAGATTAGGGCTGTGTGCCTGGCACTGTACTGTGCTTTGCCTCATTAAAGTACTACCACACCCCCACAACTGTTAATATTCTCATTTTACAGATAAGGAAACTGAGCTCAGAAAAATTGCCTAATCACACTCCCAGTAAGTCACAGATTAGGAAGGAAGGCCTGATGATCTACTTCCGAAAATCAGCCAATGAAAACCCTGCGGATCACAACGGACCAATCCACAACTGATCACAGGAATGGCAAAAGACCAGGCAGCAGTTCACTCTGTTGTGACAGGGTCACCATGAGTCAAGAACGGACTCGACAGTAGCTAACGACAAATCGCAGACGCATCCTGGGATCCCTGAAGTCCTGCTCCAGAGCCAGGAGATGCACGCAGATAAGTGAAAGGACTTGTCCTCGAAACACGTTGTTCCTTTATCTAGCGTTCAGCTGAGTCCCATGAGAGACGTCTACACAGCCAGGATCCCGTTCCTGTTGTCAGAGTTGGTTTTCTGGGCTGGAGGATCATCCCTGTGCCACTTCAGAAAAGCCATCTGACTCAATACTCAACTGCATTCTGAAAGCCATAAGCAATAGGGCAATACAGACGTTGCCACAATGCCTCATTCCTATTTTCCCAAAAACAAAAAAAATAATAAAAAAATAAATTTTATTTTTTTTTAATTGTTTCTATTTGATTATGGGAGCAAGCCTTCAAAACCACATCAACGTCGTGAGAAATGCTCTTTGCATCTTCAATAGGTCTGTATTTCTTTTCCCCTCATCGCTGTCACTGTGGACTCTTTAATAGTAGTGTGACCAGAATCACGGAATCAGAGACTCGTTATGGAGAACTTACAGGGCTGAGAGGGGCCCATTTTCATTTTATTAAAGGAAGCTGAGGCCCCTAGAGGAGGGTGTAGTTTATCTAGGCAGCACAATCACTTAGTGGCAGGGGCATTACTGTATTTTTAGGCAAATAACGCTGGCCTTATGCATTCGTTTGCTGGCCGTGCCCCCCAAACCCCCGATATTAAGAGCAGTGTGCTAATATTTTTTTATAACAACTCCTGGAAAAGGGTTGACATAGTGGTGCTTGTGAGGGTGCCTCCCAGTGGGAGGGTGCAGAGAGCAGGCAAACAAAGGCAGAAGGTGCTCCTTATTTGCATAAAATATGGTGCTCAAAAGGAAAAAGGAGAAGTAATGGTTGTGGAAAACCCACTATGTGCCAGGTGCAGTTAATATTGAAATAATAATAATAAATTACGTATATTGCGCTCTTAATATTTCTCATGCACTCTGCAAAAAGTTGTTGTTTTACCTGCTATTGAGTCATGTCTCACTCATGGCAATCCTGTAGATAAGAGAACAATACGTTGCCTGGTCCTGTGCCATCTTCACGATCACTGACATGTTTGAGTCCAGTTTGACAATACAATATTCTGTCATGATTCAGAGGGTTTTCATTAGTTAACTTCTGGAAGTAGATCACCAGGCCTTTCTTCCTTGTCTCTCTCAGTCTGGAATCTCCACTGAAAGCTGTCCGCCACGGGTGATGCTGATGATATTTGAAATACCAGTGGCATAGTTTCCAGTATCACAGCAACGTGCAAGCCACCACAGTATGACAAACTGACAAAATGATTAATGTGAATTTTGAAAAAAAAACTAATCTTCACCACCTTTGAGGCAAGTAATGTCATTATTCCCATTTGGCAGAGGAAGACACCTTTCAAGAGAGGTAAGTCAGTCATGGAGAGAGGATTCAAAGACCCAGACTTCTTCAGCCAATGGCCCTTGCATTACTTCGAACGTGGGAAAATGCACGCAGAATTCATTTCTCTAATGCCTGAACCTGACCAAAAAGTATCTTCGTAACTATGGATTTCTGCTGAGGCAAACACTGAAAAAAATTGCCGGATGTTGGTAGCCTGTGAGGTAACATTATCTGCCAGCCCCACAAGCCCTTTCCTTGCCCTGCACTTTCCTTTGTTGTACTTTATCTGCATGTTCCTGTACCATTTAAATACTAATAGGACTTACAAGAAATCATCAAAACAGCATCTTCAGCCCAATTCAGTCTCAAACCTTCAGGCTCAGGGAGTCCCACCCTCACAAAGAAAACAGAGTATTCTCCAGGTGTGAGCAGATAGATACACATTCCTTTCAGTTCAATGCAAACATTCTGTTAAACCCAGAGGTCTCTACCTAACTGATCTACCACTGCTCAAAACGGAAGAAAATGGTACCTGGTCGTCTATGAATACAGAATGCCAGCGTGGCACCAGTGGTGTGTTCTTGGGTACCTGTTGTTGTTGGGTGCTGTCCACTTGATCCCAACTCATACTGTCCAATGCAAAACAGCCCATAGCGTTTTCTAGGCTGTCATGAACGAACCTATCTTAGAGGAAGCACAACCAGAATGCTCCTTACAAGTAAGGATGGTGAGACTACATCTTACATACTTCGGACTTGTTATCAGGAGGGACCAGCCTCTGGAGGACATCATGCTTCATAAAGTAGATGGTCCACGAAAAAGAGAAGATGGACTGACACAGTGGCTGCACCAGTGGGCTCAAGCATAACAATGATTGTGAAAATGGTGCCGGAGTGGCCAGCATTTCATTCTGTTGTACATAGGGTTGCTATGAGTCAAAACTGACTCAACGGCACTTAACAACAACAATCTTTATGGGAACAGATTTCCAGGTCATTCTCCAGCAGAGCCACTGGTCGGGTTTGAACTACCAACCTTTCAGTTAGTAGCTACATGTTTAACCATTGCACCACCAGAGCTCTTCTTAGATGTCTACTCCCTTCTAAACAGGGTCTGTATGCTGCTACCCATCAGCTGTGTGATCTCAGGCAAGTCACACAACCTCTCTCGTCCCCAGCTTCTTAATCTGTAAAAGCAGAAGCTCGACTGAACAAACTCAGTGGTCCCCTCCATGCAAGTGTTCTGCAGCTCCTTGAGAGGGTGTTCTAACATGACCTCATTCAATGAACACATGTTTCACAACCGGCCTCTTCAATGGAAGACTCTCCAACGCTGCAGCAGTACTGTCAGTGACCCCTGGCTGGCCTAAGTCACGGTTGACTAATTTATTTCATATTCGGTGATACAGGGACCTTGGCAACATTGGCGTCTTTACGACAAGGATCCATCTCTGCCCAGGAGGGGGGAAATAAAAAGCTAGACACTTCAAGGGCATTACTAAAGCTAAAAAAAAAAATCAATCTAAGATCACTTGCCAGGAAGGCAGGCATTAGTACCATTTCTCCAGCAGGATAAAGAGGAATTCTGTAGCTTTAATGTAACAGATGTGGTAAGTGAAAGGACCTCCACTAAAGCAGTTTACTTCATTAGAGTATGAAGGACTTATCCCTTGCTTGCCTATAAACCTATAAAGACTATGTGAGTATATACACATATATATATACACACACATATACATACATATATACACATATATATACACACACATATATATACATATATAAGAAAAAAAAACACTGCCGTCAAGTCGATTCTGACTCATAGCGACCCTATAGGACAGAGTAGAACTGCCTGATAGTTTCCAAGGAGCACCTGGTGGATTCGAACTGCCAACCTCTTGGTTAGCAGCTGTAGCACTTAACCACTATGTCACCAGGGTTTCCATGTATACACATATGTATATAATATTGAATATACTATAAAAAAAAAAAATTTATCTTTTTTTTTTTATGGAGTGCTAGAAGAATGAACAAATCTGTCTTAGAGGAAGTACAGCCAGAAGCAAGGATGGTGAAACTTTGTCTCACATACTTTCAGCATGTTATCAGAAGGGACCAGTCTCTGGAGGAAGACATCAAACTTGGCAAAGTAGAAGGTCAGCAAAAGAGAGGAAGACCCTGGATGACATGGACTGACACAGTGGCTGCCACAATGGGCTCAAAACATAGCAACGATTGTGAGGATAGGGCAAGACTGGACAGTGTTTTGTTCTGTTGTAAACAGGGTTGCTACAAGTCAGAACCAACCAGAGGACACCTAACAACAACATATTAAAAATAATCATCAGAAAATTCATAAAATATTCTTGCCCTATCTCTAAATTCTTTGTATTATTTTCTTATACGTAATTTCCTCCCATCTGTCTGTTGGTTTGTCTCACTGTGGCATGCATGTTGCTGTGATACTGAAAACTATGCCACCAGTATTTCAAATGCCAGCAGGGTCACCCACAATGGACAGGTTTCAGCAGAGCATTCAGATTAAGACAGACTCGGAAGAAAGGCCTGGTGAGGTACTTCTAAAAATTAAGCAGTGAAAACCCTGCCGATCACAACAGAGTATTGTCCAGTATAGTGCTGGAAGATGAGTTCTATAGACTGGAAGGCACTCAGAATACACAGTGGCTTCAACAATGGACTCCAGCATACCAACAACTGTGACAATGGCACAGAACCAGGCAATGTTTCATTCTGTTGTGCTTGGGTTTGGAACCAGCTTAGCGGTAACTAACAACTACACATAATTTACAGATAAAGAAATTCAAGCACAGACTCACGAAGCAAATGAAAAGAAGTGGAAAGAGTTGCGGATTCTGATTTTCTTTCAGGACCCAGCCAGTTTTATCATGAATCACTATAGATCAGGGTTCCTCAACCTTGCACCGTTGACATACTGGGCCAATTTTTTGTTATGGGGGGCTGCCCTCAGCATTTTAGGATAGTTAGCAGCACCTCTGACCTCTACCATCTAGATGCCCAGCATTACTTCCCCTCCCACCCAAATTATGACAACAAAAAATGTCTCCAGATGCTGCCAACTGTTCCCTGAGGCAAAATTGCCCCCAGTTAAGAGGCAATGCTGCAGATTTTCCAAGAATAGGGGATGGATACTAACTTTCCAACTCCCCTAGGACTGAGGCCAGGCCTGGCTTAGCTCCTCCTCCCATCCCCCAGATGACTCCATTCTCTTACGTCCTCCTCACCAGGATACCAGCCCTCCTTGTAAGTGACAGCATCGTCTTGCTGTTCTCATGCTTTAAGCCTTTTCCCCACTGGCTGCAGCTTTGTATGGCTGACAAGGCCACTGGCAACATGACATGGAGCCACAAATTCAACCACAGGGCAACAGCAGACATTTCCCAGACCCGCTACGTGTTTCTACGCCTCCTTTGCACATACTGTTCCCTCTACTTGCAATGCCATTCCTGCCATTCCAGTTAGTTGTTAGGTATCATCGAGCCAATTCCGACTCATAGAGACTCTATAGGACAGAGTAGAACTGCCCCATAGGGTTTCCTAGGCTGTAATCTTAAAGAGAGCAGATCACCAAGTCTTTCTCCCTTAGAGCGGCTGGGTGGGTTGGAACCGCCAACCTTTAGGTTAGTAGCTGAGCACTAATTCACCTTCCTGCCCCCATACTCATGCTGTGAACACCCCATAGGTGCTCTAGGACTGTTAGTAGAACCAAATTGACTCCTTGCTCAGTAGCCCCAGCACCTATCCTCAGTCAAGTTACCCGTTACCTTAGACCTCAGTGTCCTCATCTGTAAGACGGGTACAATGAAACCTTCCTCACAAGGTCATTATGAGAAATAAAGAACTCTACTACCTGCTACGTAGCAGGTTCTCAGTGAAAAGTTCTTTCATCTTTCTGTTCTCACCATCAAAAAAAAAAACCCCAAATCCACCGTCCTTGGGTTGATTCCAACTCACAGCGACTCCGTGTGTCATAGAGTAGGACTGAGCTCCAAAGGGTTTTCTTGGGTGTAATCTTTATGGGAGCAGATAACCAGGCCTTTCTTCCACTGTGCTGCTGGTAGGTTTGAAACACTAAGCTCTGGTTAGTAGCTGAGTGCAAGCCACTGTTGCCACCCAGAGGCTTCAATTATCAATCCATGGAAACTGTTTTACAAGAATAAACTCGGTCCATGGCCTGTAACATCTACACATGTTTGGTACACAGAAATAGAACTAAAAATCTTAATTCTCTTTCTTTAGAATCCTGAGTAATAGTCCATTTTAAGTGTTTAGATTTTACTCCTAAATATTTGAAGAGGGAACTACAAGTTTGATACCAAGGTAACTATAGAAACAGCCATATCATGTGTGAATCAAAGAGCCCTCCAGCGCTGGCCCTGGGTGAGTTCTCTCCAAACAGTGCTATCTGCAACCCACACTCTTTGCAATCGTCAGTAGTTTTTAAAAGGCTTCCAGTTTCCCACGGGAATATAAGGAAATTGGAATTATTAAACGGAATGATAAGAGCAGCAGGAACAAAGCCACAGTCCTCCGCCCCTGAAGTCCAGCAAATTTGAAATCCTTTGTGTAACGTTTACAAAGATGCCAAGCCCCTCAGGGATTGGTCACCAGGAAGAGGACGAGGAAAAGGAAGAGGATACAGAGGGTCACAGCCAGCTGAACACAGGGGCCATCTATCAGCAGCCTTCCTGGGCAGCCCACACGTTTCCAGACACCGCGGGCACCAGTGCTGGCGAGCCAAGGATAAGAGGGACAAAACAACGTTGGCTTTGCTTTATTAGTTAAGTGAACGGACTCCTTAAGAGTATTGAAGTGTTGACTAATGATTCTGACATCCAGCGTGCTGAGTGCTTACATGCTTAAAGGACAAGAGTTACAAATCCACAAGTTATTAATTTAGTTTCTCTTTAGTTTGGAAAGGTGCCAAAGGTAGGGAAAGGAGAAGGAGGGGAGCATTTCTCATGTTTAATATAATTTCACTCACTACTTTCTTTCTGTTTATTTTGCTTTTTAAATTTTTTTTTAACATTTATTGTGCTTTAAGTGAAAGTTTACATAGCCAATTAGTTTTCCCATCAGCGATTTTAATACTAATTGTTCCGTAACATTGGTTGCAATCCCCGCAATGTGTCATCACGCTCCCCATTTCCTCTCTGGGTTCCCCATTTACATTAGTCTCATTTCCCTGTCCCTTCCTGCCTTCTCATCTTTGGTCCTGGGCCAGTGTTGCCTTTTTGGTGTTGTATAGTTGATTGGTCTAAAGAGCACATTCTTCACAGGCGTTAACTGTTTATTTCATAGCCCTCTCTATTATGTGGCTGGAAAGTAGCCTCCATGACTGTTTTCAGTTTCAAGTTAGAAGGTTTTCTTAGTGCAGTAGTTTCGGGAGTTCCTCCAGTCTCTTTCAGACCTGTAAGTCTGTTTTTTTTTTTTTTAATTTTGTTCTGTATTTTTTATCCATTCTAATTGGGACCTTCTATTGGAAACACTGGTGGCATAGTGGTTAAGTGCTACGGTTGCTAACTAAGAGGTCGGCAGTTTGAATCCACCAGGCGCTTCTTGGAAACTTTATGGGACAGTTCTACCCTGTCCTATAGGGTCACTATGAGTCAGAATCGACTCGACAGCACTGGGTTTGGTTTGGTGGTTTATTGTGATCCTGGTCAAACTGGTAGGTAGTGGTAGCTGGGCACCATCTAATTCTTCTGGTCTCAGGTTAGAGGAGACTGTGTTTCATGTGGGCCTTTAGTCCTTTGGATTAATTGCTTCCTTGAGCCTTCACACCTGCTATTTTCTTAGCTAATGAATCTTAAACATCAGTGTGTTCAAAGAATATGCTGGAAAGCCTATTAAAATGCAAATGTCTGAGCCCCACATTCTGATATTCTGGTTCATTAGGTCTTGGTTTGGGCCTGGCCATGTTCATTCTTACTAATTACGTCCAAAACCACGTGGTCATGTTGCAGTGAGGCAGCAGGAACCAGTCTGACTTGCCAACTGCTCCTGGGCTGTATTTCCCACCCTCCCTCACATGGAGCTGGTGACTCCGTGTGTGTCAGAACTATGCTCCACAGAGATTTCAGTGGCCTGGCCAGGACTTTCTTTCAAGGCACCTCCGAGTAGACTGAAACCACCAACCTTTCAGTTATCAGCCAAGCATGCACCATGATTCAGAATCCACAGGACAGAGACTGGTTTTTCCATGGAGCTGGAGCCCTGTGACCAGGCTCTGTCCAACGGCTCCTGAGACTGGCTCACCATCCCCTGCACTCTCCCTTCGGCAGTTGGTGGGCTGGACACAAAGGATCCAAGAGGACCTCTGGGCAGGAAGGAAGCAGAGCTGATACATGAGGAAGTCTCTGAATGGCTAAATGGAGAGAACCCCACCCCTACCCCATCAAACTGTATTGCACTGTGACAAGAGTACTGAGATTTGTGGCTTTTTTTTTTTTTTCTTCTTCTTCTTTCTGATAGCAACTAGCCTAACCTGATGAACACACATTCCGTTACCACCACCAGTAGCCACCAAGTTGACTCTGATTCATGGCAACCCCACGGGAGTCAAAGTGGAAGTACACTCCATAGGGTTGTAACGGCTGTGACCTCTTGGAAGCATATTGCCAGGCCTTTCTTCTAAGGCATCTCTGAGTGGGTTCAAACCACCAACCTTTCAGTTAGTAGCCAAGCACTTAACAGTTTGTGTCACCCAAGGACTCTGTAATTTTGGTTAAATTCTCATTCTAAAGGTCCAGGGTAAAGACTTAAAGGGTAGAACTGGGGGTCAAACAAGGAGGAAAGTTGAAGAGTAGCTCGTCACATCAAGGTCCAATCCTGCCCTAGATAAGGGAATGAAAATTCTGTGGATTATTACGAGTCTTCCAGACTTTCTTGGCGCTTCCAAGGTTATGCCTTAGATCTCTACCCAACTTGGTGCAAATTTACACAGTAAGTGTTAGACTCAAGTAAAATTTAATGTAAAGGCCAAAGATGGAAGTAGGTCAGTTATCCCCAAGGTGTTACCTCAGAGACAAGACCTGGGGAACCATAACCATCTCTTAGGAAATGGTTTGTGCCTAGAGCTTACTTGTTCATCTAGAGATATTTTGAACATCACTGACCCATATTCAGAAAACACTGCCCTCAGCCCCATTGAATTATCAGGGGAAGATTATCCAATAAGCAAGGTAGGCATGGGATTACTTGTGCTTACTTACTAATCTGCAGTGAACAATTTCACATTTTTTCACCACATCAAAATTCTTCTTCTAGGTATGGCTGGCACCTATCTCTCTCCCAACCTCACAGTACCTTCCTACAGAATCAAAGCCTCTTTTCAAATATACAATCCCTGACAGGGGCTGATGACCCAGTAAGCAAGGTAAGCATGGGCTTGCTTGTACTTACTACTTTGCAGTGAACAACTTCACATGGGTTTCACTTTGATGTGGTGTGGCGAAACCCATGTGAAATTGTCCACTACAGATTAGTAGGTAAGTGCAAGTAAGCCCGTGTATTCTTCACGGGAATGCAAAATGAGCTTGGAACTCTCTGTGATGAGCCTGACTGATAGGCACTCAGGACTGGTCTGGCAGCAGGCTCTGCTCCTGCAATGCTCTGCCATCGTGAGTGCTGGAGTCTGCTCGGATCAGCTCTCTAAACTTTCGAGCACTGTCCAAGCCATTTGTTAACTTACAATTAAACAAATTATATTAAAACCAAAGATAATAAATACCCAAAATTCAATACCTTCTAATTACTTAAGTATATTTTGCTATTATCTATGCTCTTGATATTATTTACGTCTATTACATCTCTATGGTAGAAATACTATATAGTGGTGTGCATATCTTCCCAATACGTGGTTCAGTGAGGGCATACTGGTAGCTTGAAATTGGCCATGGTGGGAATATTCACAAGACAGCAACTGGCAATTGCTACACACCAGGACTTGGTTTATTGTTTTGTTGACTGTCTAGATTTAAGAAAGAGATGGAGAAAATGTGAATAATGCAGATCAAGCATAAAAGTTTGTTGTATGTGTAGAGTTACATTGTAAATAGGGCCAAAAAAAATTTAAATATGAGGACATGATTTTCCAGTATTCAAAAACTATTATCCAATTCAGCAAAGAAGTAGCTCATGCCGTTGACGAATAAGTCAAGTTCTCACATTTATCTCTGGTGTTTCACACTCTTCTCACTCAATGTTAAAGGAAATATCACCAACAATCAGGTTGGAGCTACACTTGTTCATGAATTAAAACCATAGTTTGCCTACTGTGATAGGCTTCATAATGACCCCCAAAGGTACCCCTGGAACCTGAGAATGTTATTTTCCAGGGGAAAAAGAAAAGGATTTGCAGATGTGATTAAGTTAAGGATGCTGAGATGGGGGGATCATCCTGGATCATCTGAGTAGGCCCTAAATGCAATCATGTGTATCCTTAAGGCTGTAAGCGGAAGAGAAGAAGACTGTAAGCAGAAGAGAGAAAGACGGCAATGTGATGAATTCAGAGAAGAGAGAGAGAAAGAGACATGTAAAAATGCTACACTATGGGTTTTAAAGGTTGAGGGAGGGGCCCTGAGCCAAGGACTGCCAGGAATGTAGCTCCAAGAGCTAGAAAAGGCAGTGGAATGACTTCTTCCCTTAGAGTCTTTGGAGAAAGCGCCGCCCTTCCAAAGCCTTGGCTTCAGCACAGTGAAAACTGATTTTGAACTTGTGGGTTCCAGAAGTGTAAGAGAAAAATGTGTGTTGTTTTATGCCACCCAATTTGGGGTAACTTGTTACAGGAGCCATAGGAAATTAACAGTTAAAAACATAAAAGTTTGAAAGCATTTTGTGAGGATTAATTAGCTAGATAGGCTTCATAATAAAAAGTATTAGATATTTTATCATTAGTCATAAATTGTGTACCATTTATCATTTTTATCAGTAAAATTTCTAATAGATATATGCATGTATACACATTCTTTTTTCTTTTTGAAGGATAGTTGTGGAGCTTTTTCCAGAACACCCATCTGGTCTCACTCCTGCACTTTATCTGGGTCTCTGCTAAAAAGTCATCTCTCCAGAGAGGCCGTCTCACAATGCTGTTGTTGTTAGGTGCTGTGGGGTTGGTTTTGACTCAGAGCGACCCTATGTATCACAGAACGAAGCACTGCCCGGTCCTGCTCAGTCTTCATAATCATTGTTACGCTTGAGCTCATTGTTGCAGCCACTGTGTCAGTCCATCTCATTGAGGCTCTTCCTCTTTTTCGCTGACCCTCTACTTTACTAAGCATGATGTCCTTCTCCAGGGATTGTTCCCTTCTGATGACATTCACAAAGTATGTGAGACATAGTCTTGCCATCCTTACTTCTAAGGAGCATTCTGGTTATACTTCCTCCAAGACAGAGTTGTTCCTTCTTTTGGCAGTCCATGGTATATTTAATATTCTTTGCCAACACCACAATTCAAAGGCATGAATTCTTCTTCTATTTTCCCTATTCATTTACAGCTTTCACATGCATATGAGGCGATTGAGAACACCATGGCTTGGGTCAGGTGCACCTTAGTCTTCAAAGTGTGTCTTTGCTGCAGCAGATTTGCCCAATGCAATGTGTCTTTTGATTCCTTGACTAGACTACTGCTTCTGTGGGTGTTGATTGTGGATCCAAGTAAAATGAAATCCTTGACAACTTCAATCTTTTCTCCATTTATCATGATGTTGCTCATTGGTCCAATTGTGAGGATTTTTGTTTTCTTTATGTTGAGGTGTAATCCATACTGAAGGCTGTGG